>NC_081354.1:137065797-137693125 GCF_030684315.1 Stegostoma tigrinum
AAAACATTTCACCTAATGTCTGCTGTAAAAGGGAGAGCCCTGATTTAGGTTCTCTTTGGACTAAGCATCCTCTCCAAGAACCTTCAGCCTTGCTTGTATTTGCAACTTCAGCTTTTTTATTTTGGGTAGAGATTCCTTCTATTTTCAAAGCTCTTAGATTTTACTCAGATAGAATTTAGCTCTATCTTCTGACTAGTCAATCTCTGTCTACAGTCTCACAGAAGTTGAGGCTTTGGTTTATCCAAATTCTGTGATCTGCGGAATTGGTGATCAGTTGGTCTTCGCTTGATTTTCTCAGTATCTGACATGAGATCTTGGAGATATTTCTTTGTATGCAGTTACCATTGTTAATTATAACATAGAATTTGCCTCCAGCAAGGTATCTTGATCCAATGCAGCATTGCTTATGTTATCCCATGTAATGGTGGCGTGGTGGCACAATGGTTAGTACTGTTGCCGCACAGCACCAGGGACCCAGATTCAAACCTGGCCTTGGTGTCTGTCTGTGTAGAGTTTGCACATTCTCCCCATGTCTGCATGGGTTTCCCCCCACAGGCCAAAAATGTGCAAGTTAGTTGGATTGGCCATGCTAAATTGCCTGTAGTGTTCAGGATGTGTAGCTTAGGTGAGTTATAGGGGGTATGGGCCTGGGTGGGATGCACTGAGGTTCAGTGTGGACTTGTTGGGCTGAAGGGCCTGTTTCCACACTGTAGGAATTCTATGAATAATGTAAGAAACGAGGTGTGGTTTATGTGAAAGGTCCAGCAACCATTTACGAAACTGGGTTTTACTTACAGATATTACATTCACAAACACATTGGATTTTCTGGGCAAATATTAAGCTGTTTGAATTTGATCCTCTCCATTTTATGATTGGGAGAAAGTTATACTGTAGAGATTCTATGATTCTATGAAGTCTAGAGGTATATTCCTACCAATTCAGGGATCTGAAGTATCTGATTCTGGAAGGATTTTGCAGCTGATCTTGCATGCTCCTCCATAAAAAATAAACAACAATCTAATGAAATGGCTGAGCATGTTGGGGCCTCTGTTGTATAATCATTGTATTCAAATATATTTGTGTGGGTAGAAATCAATGAATCTGAGAATCAGAAGCCTGTTTGAGAGCCTGATGTATACTGCTGGCACTCAAGCACTGCGTTAAAAGCACTGAAGAAGGAAATTGAGTGCTAAATAAAAATAATGGAATTATCAACATGATTTTAAGTATAAATTATTCTGCTTAATCCATACAAGGAAGTTAAAAATGAATGCTTGAATGCCTTTTTGGGCTATGGGAAGGAGAATAGTGAGAGCAAGTCATGCATTTGGAAACTAACATTAGTAAAGCTGAAATCCTTCATGCAAAATATGTTCAGATCAAACATTGAAAGGGCACGGAATACACTAGATGATTAGATAGTTCTGGTGTAATCAAGAACAGACAAGTAAGATTGCGAATTCATTTTCTGCAACTATTTCCCTTCATGAACTTCAGTTTATTTGTTCAGATTGATTTTATTCTTCAATTCTTTGAAATCCCAAGTGTGCAGCTTCTAATGTTTAATTTCGTTTCAACATCTTTCACCAAGTAAGCCGCTTGTATTTTCATTTTCTTTCTTGAAAATATCATGTTTCTGCCTAGCTGCTGCTCCTCCAGGATTTAGTTTGCTAGTCTGAGCTTAGAGGATCCTTCCGCAGGTGATAAACCCAGCAGCCATAATATCTCAAAGGCATATGTCTCTATTTTATATCTCCCAGGCTCTGAGATTTTTTATTGACCATGCATTTCTTGTCTTGAATTCAATCATTAATCACCCATAGCTTGTATTCTGATACATACTTTAAACATTTTTTTTCTCTTTACTGGAATTTAATGTGTACCTGACCTGTATCCATTCCTAAAGTGGAATTTAGTTCAAATAATAAAATTCCACAGTATAGCACATAAATCTAATTCATTATTTAAACACCACACATTGATAATGTGGAATAAATTATCTCATTAGAACTTCATAAGCTGAAACTTCAATGAATACTGGCTCAATAAACCCATAGGTTTGTGGTATAGTCCTGCTGCAAATTTGTAAGAACTGAAAGTGAAAAGTCACAAATTTAGCCAGGATCTGCATAAGGTAGCTCCCAGAGTTACATTTCTGTACAGACTTCTGCCGGTGAAGATATGTGTGGAAACAGGCTGAAGACTCGCTAAGTTGAAAGTTTCTGTGCTTAGAAACACAGTAAGGAGCTAATATATGAATGGATAGCACCCCACCATGTCTCTCTAGGTGTACAGAACCATGAGAGGTACAAGCAGTTCCTACCTGAATCTCCGGCCCTAGGTCTACGCACATTGTATTAATTCAAGTACTTTTGATCACTGTTGTAACTTTCATGATTACTGGAGGAAAAGTCTGCAGGACCATCATGTGGCAATATGGTGGGCACATCCGAGGAACCCACAAATGAGAATGGGTGCCAGCAGATCTAAGACAAAGCTTTGATGAGCTTTCCCATTCCTCCCAATCTAAACTGTAAGATAACCATCGGGAATCATACCAAAAATACCACATCAAAGCAGTTCAGAAATCCTGCTCATCTCAGATTCAGAATCTGAATGCAAAAAAAAAGCAAAGAATTGAGGATGCTGGAGATCTGAAACAAAAACAGGGCCCCAGCTATGCCTGCCTCTTTGTAGGTTACGTGGAACAGTCCCTCTTCCGCACCTACACAGGCCCCAAACCCCACCTCTTCCTCCGGTACATTGATGACTGTATCGGCGCCGCCTCTTGCTCCCCAGAGGAGCTCGAACAGTTCATCCACTTCACCAACACCTTCCACCCCAACCTTCAGATCACGTGGGCCATCTCCAGCATATCCCTCACCTTCCTGGATCTCTCAGTCTCCATCTCAGGCAACCAGCTTGTAACTGATGTCCATTTCAAGCCCACAGATTCCCACAGCTACCTAGAATACACCTCCTCCCACCCACCCTCCTGCAAAAATTCCATCCCCTATTCCAAATTCCTCCGCCTCCGCCGCATCTGCTCCCACGATGAGAAATTCCACTCCCACACATCCCAGATGTCCAAGTTCTTCAAGACCCGCAACTTTCCCCCCACAGTGGTCGAGAACGCCCTTATCCACGTCTCCCGCATTTCCCGCAACACATCCCTCACACCCCGCCCCTGCCACAACCGCCCAAAGAGGATCCCCCTTATTTCTCACACATCATCCCACCAACCTCCAGATACAACGCATCATCCTCCGACAATTCCGCCATCTACAATCCGACCCCACCACCCAAGACATTTTTCCATCCCCACCCCTGTCTGCTTTCCGGAGAGACCACTCTCTCCGTGACTCCCTTGTTCGCTCCACACTGCCCTCCAACCCCACCACACCCGGCACCTTCCCCTGCAACCGCAGGAAATGCTACACTTGCCCCCACACCTCCTCCCTCACCCCTATCCCAGGCCCCAAGGTGACTTTCCACATTAAGCAGAGGTTCACCTGCACATCTGCCAATGTGGTATACTGCATCCACTGTACGTGGTGTGGCTTCCTCTACATTGGGGAAACCAAGCTGAGGCTTGGAGACCGCTTTGCAGAACACCTCCGCTCGATTCGCAACAAACAACTGCACCTCCCAGTCGCAAACCATTTCCACTCCCCCTCCCATTCTTTAGATGACATGTCCATCATGGGCCTCCTGCAGTACCACAATGATGCCACCCGAAGGTTGCAGGAACAGCAACTCATATTCCGCTTGGGAACCCTGCAGCCCAAAACCAGCCCAGTTCGTCCCCTCCCCCCACTGCACCACACAACCAGCCCAGCTCTTCCCCTCCACCCACTGCATCCCAAAACCAGTCCAACCTGTCTCTGCCTCCCAAACCTGTTCTTCCTCTCACCCATCCCTTCCTCCCACCCCAAGCCGCACCTCCATCTCCTACCTACTAACCTCATCCCACCTCCTTGACCTGTCCGTCTTCCCTGGACTGACCTATCCCCTCCCTACCTCCCCACCTATACTCTCCTCTCCACCTACCTTCTTTTCTCTCCATCTTCGGTCCGTCTCCCCCTCTCTCCCTATTTATCCCAGAACCCTCAGCCCATCCCCCTCTCTGATGAAGGGTCTAGGCCCGAAACGTCAGCTTTTGTGCTCCTGAGATGCTGCTGGGCCTGCTGTGTTCATCCAGCCTCACATTTTATTATTATCATGGATTCTCCAGCATCTGCAGTTCCCATTATCACAGAAAGTGAAACACAGCAGGTCTAGCAGCATCTAATGAAGAATCACTGGATTTGAAATGCAAACACTGTTTTCTCCCTACAGCCGCTGCCAAGCCTGGTGAGTTTGGCAAGGAATTTTTGTTTTTGTTCATCATTCTGATTTTATTATTCCATTCGGTCAGATTATATTTATTTCTTTATCTTTTAGCAATAAACCGTCTTGTGCTTATTTCTCTCCTGAAGGATTTGACATGTTGAGGAAGAATCACACTATTGTGAGATGATTGCTGACTGATATTTTGGCAAATGGCCATTGCTGAATTGTAAATATCATTGAGTTAGGTTATTCTGAGGGCAACAACCAGGCCTGATATGACCTCCATCCAGAATTCATACACAGTCATCAAACGGAAATATTGTACAGAAAACCCCATCAACTTTTTTTCTCTCTCACTTAGGAATACTCAGGCCAATTGCAATGCTGCTGTCTTTCTTTGACTGAGATAGGTTCATTTGGCAGACATTGTTGATTGATCCTGTGATTTTCGCAGATCTGTGCAGTTCAGCGAACCTCTGGATATATTTGAGTGGCCATTGGAAGTTGGTTGGGTACATAATTGTAATTAAACTTATATACATATTCTATGAAATAGCTCTGAAAGCCCTTTGTGGACATTATTTATAGAGACATGAAGTCACAGAGTCATACAGCAAAGCAGAGCCTTCGGTCTAAATCATACACGTCAACCAGATATCCTAAATTAACCCAGTCCCATTTGCCAGCATTTGGCCCATGTCCTTCTAAACCCCTCCTATTCATATCCTCATCCAGATGCCTTTTAAATTTTGTAATTGTACCAGCCTCCATCACTTCCCCTGGCAGCTCATTCCATATACGCATCACCGTCTGCATGAAAAAGTTGTGATAATTTATTCTTAATCTGAATGGACTAAATTGATTAAATGAAATAAATCCTGAATAAATAAATCCTGTTAAGACCAGTGCCAAGAGATGATTATCTGCCTCCACTCCAATAAATCTACTTTATTCAATGTCACTTTGTGGTGAAAACCCAAACAGCTGTACTTTGGTACCATACTAACAGACTTGTTACCTATTCATGTCAGAAATAATTTGAATTTATAAATATAAAGTAAACCATATGGAGACAGTTCTTAGCAAAAAATAAACTACTGAATGACACTAGGAACAGAATTTGCCAGCTGGTGTCATGAGGTTTTTTTGCATAATTCACTGTTTACATTTCTATTTTTCTGACTCATCATTTATAATAGTTCTCAGGCTGATATTTTCTAAAATGCCTATCCTAATATTTAACGCTGCAGCATTTTTTACTTGTCTCAATTTTTCCTTATCCCAAGGATAGAAAATAGAACCACTTTTCACCTATTTTTTGACAATTGGCTGCCTGGGAGCTATGTAGTTGACAGTGTGCACACTTTTTTTTTATCCTTAATTAATCTGTGGGATGTGGGCATTACTGGCTGGCCAACATTTATTACCCATCTGTAGTTGCCCTTGAGAAGGTGGTGGTGAGCTGCCTTCTTGAACTGCTGCAGTTCACCTGCTGTGGGTTGACTCACAATTCCATAAGGGAGAAAATTCCAGGATTTTGACCCCGTGACAGTGAAGGAATGGTGATATATCTCCAAGCCAGGATGGTGAGTGGCTTGGAGGGGAACTTCAAGGTGGTGGTGATCCCATATGCCTGACACCCTTGCCATTTTGCATGGAGATGGTCCTGAGTTTGGAAGGTGCTGTCTGTGGATCTTTGGTGAATTTCTGCAGTGCATCTTGTAGATAGTACACACTGCTGCTACTGAGCATCAGTGGAGGAAGGAGTGGATACTTAGAGTTATAGATGCATAGAGTCACAGAGATGTACAGCAAGGAAACAGAGCCTTTAGTCCAACTCATTTATGCCGAGATATCCTAAATTAATCTAATCCCATTTGCCAGCATTTGGCCCATACCTTTCTAAACCCTTCCTAATCGTAAACCCATCCAGATGCCTTTTAAATGGGGAATTTAGTGATGGTAACACCATTGGAACCAAGGAGCATTAGTTAGGTTGTCTCTTATTCATGATGGTCATATCCTGACATTTGTGTGCTGCAAACATTACTTGCCACTTGTCAACCCAAGCCTGAATATTGTCCAGATCTTATTGCAATTGAAAGTGGACTACTTCATTATCTGAGGAGTGAAGAATTGTGCTGAACACTGTAGAATCCTTGGTGAATATATGTACTTCTGGCCGTATGATGGAGGGAAGATCAATGATGAAGCAACAGAACATGGCTGGATCTAGGACACTATCCTGAGGAGTAATGTCCTCAAGCTGTGATGACTTCATATGACTCAATCAATTTAGGGAACAGATAGTTACATCTCTTTTTATCACGTAGAATCATTGAAATCACACAATTAAAACAAATGAGAAACGAGGCTGATGGAACAATTTTATATTTATTTTCTTGGTGCTTTCTCCATTTAAAAAGAACAGGCATGTGAACAAATGCTCAAGGCTGGTCAATGGAAGTGACGACTTAAATTAAAAGGACAGAACCTCATGATGGTTTGCTGGATTGAAAAGCATTATGATACGTCAGGAACACTTGCTAGAAGACATATGCCAAACAAAACCCTTGAAATTGGGCCTGTTCAGCACAGCTTGGTTGAGGAAGGGGGTTGGAAAGGTTGGGGCAGGAGTGGTAAGGTAGATAGAGGTTAGGTCAGCTGTTAACATGGTTCCACTCTGTCTAACTAGGCATGAAATTTGGAGCTGTCCAAAGTCTTTGATTTATAATTCAAATTGGAGACTTTTTGGGTGGATCCTGGTGAACAAGAAATTTGTGCATTGGAAATTCAAATTTCTTGGGAACTTCTCGTGAAGTCAGTGTATCAGGGCTTCTGTGGCTCTCAACATTACTTCACTGGCCCTAATTCTGGTCTTGAATGATCTGGAGTCCACAATATTTCAGCACGGCCTTACAAATTATAAGAGTTGTCATGTGATGTCTGTACAGGACATTGGTGAGGCCACTTTTAGAACATGGCATACAATTCTACAATTTCACTCTTCTACAGGAAAGATGTTGTTAAACACGAGTGGATGAATTAAGGATTTACAAGGGTGTAGCCTAGGCAGGTTGAATAGGATCATCAGAGACTGAAGGTTGATCTTGTAGAAGTTTGGAAAATCATGAGGAGCATGTATGAGGTGAATAGCCAAGGTCTTCTTCCAGGGTGGGGGAGTCCAAAACTAAAGATCAAAAAACTTTAATTTTATAGAGAAAAGATTTATAAAGGATCTGAGGGGTAACTTTTTCATACAGAATGTGGTGCATGTCTAGAACAAGCTGCCAGAGGAAGTGGTGGAAGCTGGTACAATTACAACATTTAAAAGGCATCTGGATGGGTATATGAATAGGAAGGGTTTAGAGGGATATGGGCCAAATGCTGGCAAATGGAACTGGATCAGATTAGGATGTCTGGTCGGTGTGAACGAGTTGGACCGAAGGGTCTGTTTCTATGCTATATGACTCTATAATAGTCTGTTTTTGCTTTCCCTTCCAAAATGAATACCTTTACCTTCTCCTACATTATAGTCCATCTGCTTACTTGTTGCCCAGGCGCTTAACCTATCGGTAGCTCTCCGTAACCTGTTCGTTTCCATCTCACAACTTGCCTCCCCCGCTATGTTTGTATCGTCTGCAAATTTGACTGCAGTACATTTATGTTTTTTCTTTGTGGCATTGATGTATAAACAGTTATGGTCCCAGCACTGATCTCTGTGGAACTGCTGTGGTTACAGCTTGCCAACCTAAAAAAGAACCCATTATACATACTCAAACAAATAAGAAAGAATTGCAGATACTGGAAATGTGAAACAGAAACAGAAATAGCTGGAGAAACTCAGCAGGTCTGACAGCATTTGTGAAAGGAAAACAGAGTCAAGATTTCATGTCCAGTGATCTTTCATATTCCTTATACCCACTTATTGATTTCAGCCCATTTGCTAATTTTCTATCCATGCCAATATACTACCTCCAACACCACGAGCTTTTATTTTATGATTTAACCTTTTGTGAGACAAATGCCTTTTGGAAGCCTAGATACAATTTATCTACTAGTTCCTCTCTATCCACTCTGGTTGAACTTCCTTAGAAAACTCTAATAAGTTGGTCAGGCATGATTTCCCGTTCACAAAGCCATGGTGAATATTGAAGGCGCTGCCTGGAAATGTGGTAGATCTATGTTTAACTGAGGCATCCAAGAGACAATGGGATGAGCATTTAGATAGAAATAAGGAGCAAGAGCATGGGGAAGAATAAAGTACTTAATGATGCACCTTTGAAGAGCTGGTGCAAATACAATGGGCCAAGCAGCCTCCTTAAGCCTGTAACACTTCTGTGAATCTGCAATCTGATTAACCAATTCAAAATCTGAGAGGTCTGGACAGAGTAAACAGGAAGAAAATGTTCCCATTGTGAACGGATTGAAAATGAGAGGGCACAGCTCCAGAATACTGCTGATTTTCAGAAATATCCAGACCATTGTCTCCATTTTAGCAATGAAGTGTACTGCATAGACAATACACAAACTACTTGATGTATTTATTCTGTTGGTCTTGGTTAACAATTTTCTGCACAAAAACTCACAAATAAACTGGTAGTTGCAGTTCATTCAACTTTCTTATTTTGCTTTAGACTCAATCATATTTCTGATTGATGTTATAAAAAAATTAAGATTCCTGATGTGCAGAACAGTGCCGATTTCGGCACCTTTGGTTCAAAGAGCTTGATTTTTTGAGAGCCTTCTCTTCTCTAAGCATGTATTCTTATCCCTTAATAAATTCTCAAAAAATGCACCAAAAGGTTGGGTTTGGATGATATGTTCATATCCGTATCTTGAGAAGATAATTACAAGCCCTTCAGTGCTGCTGCTAGGCTACCAGACTAAACAATTGAAATGTCAAAGCTCAAATAAGACCAGCTCTGTTTGGTCGACTTTATACAATCTTGGTAAATAAAGGCCAGCAATTACATGTTAGCAGGCAATTCAAAATGACATATTCTCACACAAATATTGGAATGAGGAATGTTGTTACATTGTTTGAAGCTTGACGTAAGAAAATTGCTTCACCATCAGCAGGGGAGATTTACTGTCTGCAGTAGACAAAGTAGATGTGGCTGACTGCCATGATCACAAAGTATAGATTTTATTGAGAAATAAATGTATTGAAAGGATTGTTTCTGGTATTGGCAGTAAATGTTTACACATTCATCTGCTTGACCTTGGTAAGTCCTGTTCACAGAAGTATTACACTGCAGAAGTGTTAATGGGAACTGCAGATGCTGGAGAATCCAAGACAACAAAATGTGAGGCTGGATGAACACAGCAGGCCAAGCAGCATCTCAGGAGCACAAATTACACTGCAGAAGTTGGCTTTTCAGCTCATTGTGTGCACATCAGCTTTTCAAATGAGTCTGCAATGTGACTTCTCAAACCATGTTATCTGAAGCCAGACACTAACTTAATTAAAACATAAAAATCACTTCTCAGTAGTGAGGAACCCCCTACCGTGTAGCGATGTGCAGTAGTCAGACAGGCTAAGAACAGAACTAGTAATCCATGCCAAAACAATCCATGAAATATTGGTGACCACTTGCAACAGTAAAATTGTGTATGAAGACCACTTTCAAACTCCTTGCCTTAGACACCTTTCATTGCTTCATCATCAACAATCCAGGAAACCACCTCTTGTTTAAGATGAAATTCAGAAGGGTATTGCAGTGCCAGGGATAAATTAATGGCTTAAAATGTAGTTCCAACTTAGTGAAGATTCGGTGCAGAAGAAAAGGAGGCAGATTTAGACAGAGTCGACCAGCCTCACAATGGGCAAATCAGAGCAAGCTTTGAGATCTCGCTGAGAATGGTGGTGGATAATCAGGGAGCGGTTTCCACAAAATTCTTCATCATCAACTAGAATGGAATCGCACAAGAGTTGAAATGTTCCAGACTAAATAACTGCTCTAGAGTAACTTCAATCAAATGTGTTGTTTGGGTAATGATACTCAGTTTCATTTTAGTGACCTACCAAAGTTATCAGTGTCCAAGCAACTCAATTAAATATCCGTGTGTGTTATACACTTAAAAAATTAAAATAACTATATTTTTTCACATCTTTCTCATGCCAAGATGTTCAATAGATTCCAAAATATAACGCTCAGCTTTCTCTCACCTACTTCAGGGGGAAGCATGTACAATGATGGTTGATCCATTGTTGTCAGTTTTACCAAATATCCAAAATCATCTTGCCTCTAGGCATCTATCGTTAACCATAAAACATCAATGAGTCAAATTGGATTGCAGTGATTGATTCAAGTTGGAAATTTTGCAATGGTTACAGGGAACTCACATTTATTTAGTTCTCCAGGCTACTGTGACTTATAAGATAATAAAATGTGAGGCTGGATGAACACAGCAGGCCCAGCAGCATCTCAGGAGCACAAAAGCTGACGTTTCGGGCCTAGACCCTTCATCAGAGAGGAGGATGGGGTGAGGGTTCTGGAATAAATAGAGAGAGAGGGGGAGGCGGACCGAAGATGGAGAGAAAAGAAGATAGGTGGAGAGGAGAGTATAGGTGGGGAGGTAGGGAGGGGATAGGTCAGTCCAGGGAAGACGGACAGGTCAAGGAGGTGGGATGAGGTTAGTAGGTAGGAGATGGGGGTGCGGCTTGGGGTGGGAGGAAGGGATGGGTGAGAGGAAGAACAGGTTAGGGAGGCAGAGGCAGGTTGGACTGGTTTTGGGATGCAGTGGGTGGAGGGGAAGAGCTGGGCTGGTTGTGTGGTGCACTGGGGGGAGGGGATGAACTGGGCTGGTTTTGGGATGCAGTGGGGGAAGGGGAGATTTTGAAACTGGTGAAGTCCACATTAATACCATTAGGCTGCAGGGTTCCCAGGCGGAATATGAGTTGCTGTTCCTGCAACCTTCGGTGGCATCATTGTGGCACTGCAGGAGGCCCATGATGGACATGTCATCTAAAGAATGGGAGGTGGAGTGGAAATGGTTTGCGACTGGGAGGTGCAGTTGTTTGTTGCGAACTGAGCGGAGGTGTTCTGCAAAGCGGTCCCCAAGCCTCCACTTGGTTTCCCCAATGTAGAGGAAGCCACACCGTGTACAGTGGATGCAGTATACCACATTGGCAGATGTGCAGGTGAACCTCTGCTTAATGTGGAATGTTATCTTGGGGCCTGGGATAGGGGTGAGGGAGGAGGTGTGGGGGCAAGTGTAGCATTTCCTGCGGTTGCAGGGGAAGGTGCCGGGTGTGGTGGGGTTGGAGGGCAGTGTGGAGTGAACAAGGGAGTCACGGAGAGAGTGGTCTCTCCGGAAAGCAGACAGGGGTGGGGATGGAAAGATGTCTTGGGTGGTGGGGTCGGATTGTAAATGGCGAAAGTGTCGGAGGATGATGCGTTGTATCCGGAGGTTGGTGGGATGGTGCGTGAGAAATAAGGGGGATCCTCTTTGGGCGGTTGTGGCAGGGGCGGGGTGTGAGGGATGTGTTGCGGGAAATACGGGAGACGTGGTCAAGGGCGTTCTCGATCACTGTGGGGGGAAAGTTGCAGTCCTTGAAGAACTTGGACATCTGGGATGTGCGGGAGTGGAATGTCTTGTCGTGGGAGCAGATGCGGCGGAGGCGGAGGAATTGGGAATAGGGGATGGAATTTTTGCAGGAGGGTGGGTGGGAGGAGGTGTATTCTAGGTAGCTGTGGGAGTCGGTGGGCTTGAAATGGACATCAGTTACAAGCTGGTTGCCTGAGATGGAGACTGAGAGGTCCAGGAAGTTGAGGGATGTGCTGGAGATGGCCCAGGTGAACTGAAGATTGGGGTGGAAGGTGTTGATGAAGTGGATGAACTGTTCGAGCTCCTCTGGGGAGCAAGAGGTGGCGCCGATACAGTCATCAATGTACCGGAGGAAGACGTGGGGTTTGAGGCCTGTGTAGGTGCGGAAGAGGGACTGTTCCACGTAACCTACAAAGAGGCAGGCATAGCTGGGGCCCATGCGGGTGCCCATGGCCACCCCCTTAGTCTGTAGGAAGTGGGAGGAGTCAAAAGAGAAGTTGTTGAGGGTGAGGACGAGTTCGGCTAGGCGGATGAGGGTGTCGGTGGAGGGGGACTGGTCGGGCATGCGGGACAGGAAGAAGCGGAGGGCCTTGAGGCCATCTGCATGCGGAATGCAGGTGTATAGGGACTGGACGTCCATGGTGAAGATGAGGTGTTGGGGGCCAGGGAATTGGAACTCCTGGAGGAGGTGGAGGGCGTGGGTGGTGTCACGGACGTAGGTAGGGAGTTCCTGGACCAAAGGGGAGAAAATGGAGTCCAGATGGGTGGAGATGAGTTTGGTGGGGCAGGAGCAGGCTGAGACGATGGGTCGACCAGGGCAGGGAGGTTTGTGGATTTTGGGAAGGAGATAGAAACGGGCCGTGCGGGGTTGGGGAACAATGAGGTTGGAGGCTGTGGGTGGGAGGTCCCCTGAGGTGATGAGGTCATGAATGGTGTTGGAGATGATGGTTTGGTGCTCGGGTGTGGGGTCACGATCGAGGGGGCGGTAGGAGGTGGTGTCGGAGAGTTGGCGTCTGGCCTCGGCGATGTAGTTCACCTGGGCAATCTCCAGCACATCCCTCACCTTCCTGGATCTCTCAGTCTCCATCTCAGGCATCCAGCTTGTAACTGATGTCCATTTCAAGCCCACCGACTCCCACAGCTACCTAGAATACACCTCCTCCCACCCACCCTCCTGCAAAAATTCCATCCCCTATTCCCAATTCCTCCGCCTCCGCCGCATCTGCTCCCACGATAAGACATTCCACTCCCGCACATCCCAGATGTCCAAGTTCTTCAAGGACTGCAACTTTCCCCCCACAGTGATCGAGAACGCCCTTGACCGCGTCTCCCGTATTTCCCGCAACACATCCCTCACACCCCGCCCCCACCACAACCGCCCTAAGAGGATCCCCCTCATTCTCACACACCACCCCACCAACCTCCGGATACAACGCATCATCCTCCGACACTTCCGCCATCTACAATCCGACCCCACCACCCAAGACATCTTTCCATCCCCACCCCGTCTGCTTTCCGGAGAGACCACTCTCTCCGTGACTCCCTTGTTCACTCCACACTGCCCTCCAACCCCACCACACCCGGCACCTTGCCCTGCAACCGCATGAAATGCTACACTTGCCACCACACCTCCTCCCTCACCCCTATCCCAGGCCCCAAGATGACATTCCACATTAAGCAGAGGTTCACCTGCACATCTGCCAATGTGGTATACTGCATCCACTGTACCTGGTGTGGCTTCCTCTACTTTGGGGAAACCAAGCGGAGGCTTGGGGACCACTTTGCAGAACACCTCCGCTCAGTTCGCAACAAACAACTGCACCTCCCAGTCGCAAACCATTTCCACTCCCCCTCCCATTCTTTAGATGACATGTCCATCATGGGCCTCCTGCAGTGCCACAATGATGCCATCCGAAGGTTGCAGGAACAGCAACTCATATTCCGCCTGGGAACCCTGCAGCCTAATGGTATTAATGTGGACTTCACCAGTTTCAAAATCTCCCCTTCCCCACCACATCCCAAAACCAGCCCAGTTCGTCCCCTCCCCCCAGTGCACCACACAACCAGCCCAGCTCTTTCCATCCACCCACTGCATCCCAAAACCAGTCCCAACCTGTCTCTGCCTCCCTAACCTGTTCTTCCTCTCACCCATCCCTTCCTCCCACCCCAAGCCGCACCTCCATTTCCTACCTACTTACCTGACCCCACCTCCTTGACCTGTCCGTCTTCCCTGGACTGACCTACCCCCTCCCTACCTCCCCACCTATACTCTCCTCTCCACCTATCTTCTTTTCTCTCCATCTTCGGTCTGCCTCCCCCTCTCTCTCTATTTATTCCAGAACCCTCACCCCATCCCCCGCCCTCTGATGAAGGGTCTAGGCCCGAAACGTCAGCTTTTGTGCTCCTGAGATGCTGCTGGGCCTGCTGTGTTCATCCAGCCTCACATTTCATTATCTTGGATTCTCCAGCATCTGCAGTTCCCATTATGTCTGCTACTGTGACTTATAAATTGCTGAGGTTGTCCAACTTCTGCAGCAAAGGTTATTTGTTATTGCCCATCTGCCAACCAGCAACCTCAATGAGCTGTTAGAAAGAGATTAAAGATACTGAGATCATGAAAGCCTTTCTGTCAAAACAAGTCTTCTAAAAAAATTGAATGCCATACTTCAGTAAAAGTTCATAAAAATATCAATGTTTCCTGTATACTTGACATGAAAGCCCTGTATTTAATTATAAAGTAAAAGAAAGTCCCAGGTAATCTGTCTATAAGACTGATGGCACTAACATATTTGACACCAAGAAAGCAAAGCATAATTCCAAATAGGTAATTGATCAGCAACCAATCTGCACAGCATACACTCTTCAATTGTAGTCACTGCATGATTAAAATATTGAAAAAGGGCTAATTTGTCATCAAACTGATCTGCTAGGAATAGGGCTGGATTAGATCAGATTCTTGTTTTACATCCCTTATAATCTTATTCTCCACTGAAGTCCTATGAGATTTAGGTTGAAATCAAGGTAAATGTGAAATCTGATGAAAGATCAATCTTGACGTGTTGACTCAATTACTGTCTCCACAGCTGCTGTTTGACCTGCTAGGTATTTCCAGATTTTTCTGATTTCCAATAATTTCATTCTTGCTTCATATACATTTTTAAAATTTTTGTGGTGTAGTATCACTGATATTCCTAGTTTCCCTTGAGGGGGTTGCGATGAGTTGCTTTCTTAAGCCACTGCAGTCCATATCCTGTAAGTGTATCCACGGTGCGACAAGAGGAGGAGTTTGCAGTTTTTGACCCAGTGACACTGAAGGAACATCGGTAGAGGTCTATGTTTTTCAAGGGCTGCCAAAGGTGGGAATGGAGATTGGGGAATGGGGAAGGGGCGCAACTATCAGCTCCAGACTGTGTGCCAATTTTAAAAGCACTCGTCTCTGTTCTGGTATTAGTCAACAGGGAGGGAGAGGGATGGGGTACAATGAAGGGGAAATAAGCGGCATCATTAAAAGATTGTCAAGGGAGGCCTTCAAATTTTTTGAGAGACAAGTATGTAAGCAGTACTTTCAGAAGATGACTAGCTGAAAATGGCTGCCCTGAGCACCATCCCAGCTCTGTGAGGGGGTCAGCAAAGCAAAGGGACTCTGGGATCATGATGCTGCACAGGTAGCAGGGATAATGGGCACATATAGCCCATGCTTTGAAAAAGTTAACAGCTTGCTGGCATTGCAGGTTCAAAAGTGTGAAGGTCAAAGCTGCCAAGGATAATTTGGGGTGGTTATCTGCCCAGTAGCATGTCCCAAGAGGATAGATGAGGTAGGGATGATCCTTCAATGCAACAGCACTATTTTCATCCATAAACACCGCCCTAGCCAAAGAAACAATCACCACAATGCTAGACAAATCAAGTAAGCAGCCAGTCCAGGACACCAACAATATCAATAAGGACACCACCATGAACTGCTAGATTTTTGTCTCACAAACCACTTCACCTTCAACAAAAATATCAACAAATAAACCAACAGAACGCCGATAGGATCCCCAATATTGGGACTGAATGCAGTAGCAGTAATTCAAAGGCTAGTTAGGGCAGCATTTCTCACTATACAACCCAAGCATTGGGTCCGATATGTAGGTGACACCTTTGTGATTATTAAACGGATTAAACTGGAAGAAACCCACCGCGCATAAACAACATCCTCACTGGGATAAAATTCACAAAAGAAGAAGAGAATAATAACTGACTACCCTTCCTGGACATAATGATAGAACACAAAAACAACACAGAACTCCAGACTCGTGTATATGGAAATACCATACATAAGGGCCAAATACTCAATTACACCAGCAATCACCCCAATGCCTACAAACAAAGCTGCATCAGGACACTACTTAAATGAGCCACAACATATTGCAGCAATCCAGAACTACACTAAGCAGAACAGGAACACTTATATGGAGTCTTCAAAAGAAATGGATACCCAAAAAGCACAATCTGCCATTACCTCAGAGACAGATCATACCAGGAAGACACGACACAACCAGAATCATTTATCACTCCACCATACATCAGGGACATTTCAGAGATGACCACAAGACTACTCAGATCCCTAGGCACCCCGAGCCCACAACCGACAACCACCCTATGATAGCTACTGACAGACATAAACAATCACATACCTAAAACTGGCAAAACTGGGGTAATTACAAAATAACATGTAAGGACTGTGAGAAACGCTACACAGGCCATGTTTCTCACTACACACAGCCAATGAGGGGCACAAATTCAACTGGGACAACACATCAATAATCATGCAAGCCAAACAGAGACAGGCCAAGGAATTCCTGGATGCCAACCGGAACTCCACGAACAAGCATATTGAATTAACCCTAAATAGAAACCACTGAGAAACACAACTGGAAATAATACCAACCACCCCGGCAAACCAAGGCATATAAATAACAAGTGGGACAGAACACAAACACTTCACCGGACACACACTGACGATGTTAGTGAGTAGGGCGTCAAAATGTTTGCAATCAAACCCACCAGCTTGGTGAGCATGTCTACAACCTCATCCACAACCCGAGCTACAAATCTTCTCGAAAACTTTAAAGGATGTTCCTATCTTCCAATCAGGGCGCAAACCCCAAATTCTGGACTCCATGACACTAATTGACGACATTCTCCACATTAAAAGCAGAGCTCCAGGCATGAAGACAGCATGGGAAAACAAGTAAGAACAAAACAGCAAGAGATCACACTACCACAGACAAAGCTACCTGCAGATAACTGAGGTTCAAGAAACTGTGACTTTCCAGGAAGATGATCATGGAAATCAGTGGCCTGGTCACCGAAGATGTTGTACTTTTCAGCAATGCTTTGTTTTTGCTTCTGGATCCTTCTAAATACCTGCTGTGGACCTCAGTGACATCTCAAAAATCACAGTACACCATTGCATCTGTCCTCTCTGTCAGACCAGGATGACACATCTATTTAGCAAAAGACATTGCTGCAAAATAACAGAATAAGTTGGGTTTTGACTTCATTTCTGTAGTCCCCAGATTGCCCTTCATCAAGGCACCCAGTGATTGGTCAGTGAGATCCATCGACATAAAGGGCTCCACTCACCTAATGTTCACCTAATGTTCAACTAATGTGCAACATTGACAACATGTATGCATCACTTTCCAGCTAGCTGCTTTGACACCTTCATTCACATCCAGTTCAAGTTGCTACAGATCTTCACTCCAATTTTCAAAGTGCTTTGAACAGTCAGAAACTCTTGGAGGCGAAGGAAAACCTTTTGAAGAGATAGCTTTAACAACTCTACTAGACACCATACTGAGGTGCAGATGCAGTGCCATCCATTGCTTAATAGGACAACTATTGAGCAGGCATCAGGCTTCCAACAATACAGTTTAAGTAGCCTCCCCTAGGATTAAGTTGAGTCATCTGTTTTCCTCTCCATTTGAATCTTGCTGCACATGAAGCTGTGGATCAATATTGTTTACTACCAGACAAGTACAACCAGGAAATAAGAGAGAATGTGAAGTTAGAGTTGGAGAGAGATGGTGTTGAACACAAAGACTTGTACCTGCTTATGATGAAGTGCCCCTTCCTGCCATCACTCAGTAAACGATCTTCCCCCCTCTGTCATGTGCTTCAGCATTAGATCAAGGTTGACATCAAAGAAGCAAGGATCTGCCCCGTTCCATCTGTCTAGCGTCTGGCTCTCACGCCACAAATGCTGTGGAAGGCTTTGGCGCAAATTCCAAACCTCTCTCTGGATAATCAACACCTTCAGTGGTGGCTGCTTCAGTAACTAAATAAGCCCGCAATTCTGCACAACTTTTCTAAGTACACAAAAAACCCTATCTCCAAATCAATGAAGGGACTGAAATTCTGAACCTCAATGAGTTTCCCACTGGAGATGTCTTTCTGACTCAACAATAGCTCCTGTTTGCCATTTTTGGGGCAAATTCAGTCCATTAGTTCCAAATAAGGATAATGAGCGGCTTGGAGGGGATTTTACAGATTGTGGTGATTCAATGTATTCTTTTCTTTGTTGTTCTAGGAAATAAAGGCCCTGTGGATGAGGGAAGGGCAGTTGACGTGGTGTACATGGACTTCAGTAAAGCCTTTGATAAGGTTCCACATGGTAAGTTATTGGAGAAAATACAGAGGCACTGGATTGAGGAAGATTTAGCAGTTTGGATTAGAAACTGGCTTTGTGTAAGAAGGCAACGAGTGGTGGTTGTTGGAAAATATTCATCTTGGAGTCAGGTCACTCATGGTGTGCCTCAAGGATCTGTTTTGGGACCACTGCGGTTTGTCATTTTATAAATGATTTGGATGCAGGCATAGGTGAATGGGTTAGTAAGTTTGCAGATGACATTAAAGTCGGTGGAGTGGTGGACAGTGTGGAAGAATGTTGCAGGTTGCAGGGAGACTTGGATAAACTGCAGAATTGGGCTGAAAGGTGGCAAATGGAGTTTAATGTGGATAAATGAGAGGTGATTCACTTTGGGAGGAATAGAAGGAAGGCAGAATACTGGGTCAATGGAAAGATTCTTGGTAGTGTGGATGGGCAAAGGGATCTTGGTGTCCATGTACATAGATCGCTGAAAGTTGATACCAAGGTTGATAGTGCTGTTAAGAAGGCTTACGGTGTGTTAGGTTTTATTGGTAGAGGGATTGAGTTCCGGAGCCGTGATGTCATGCTGCAACTGCACAAAATACTAGTGCGGCCTCATTTGGAATATTGCGTGCAGTTCTGGTCACCCCAATACAGGAAGGATGTGGAAGCATTGTAAAAGGTGCAAAGGAGATTTACCAGGATGTTGCCTGGTCTGGAGTGAAGGCGCTATGAAGAAAGGCTGAGGGATTTGGGTCTGTTCTCATTGGAGAGAAGGAGGCTAAGAGGGGATTTAATAGAGACATACAAGATGATCAGACGATTAGATAGGGTGGACAGTGAGAGTCTTTTTCCGAGGATAATGACTTCAGCTTGTACAAGGGGGCATAGCTATAAATTGAGGGGTGATAGATTTAAGGCAGATATCAGAGGCAGGTTCTTTACTCAGAGAGTGGTAAGGGCGTGGAACGCCCTGCCTGCCAATGTTGTTAACTCAGCCACATTAGGGGCATTTAAACAGTCCTTGGATAAGCATATGAATAATGATGGGATAGTGCAGGGGGAGGGGCTTAGATTAGTTCACAGGTCGGTACAACATCGAGGGCTGAAGGGCCTGGTCTGCACTGTATTGTACTATGTTCTATGTGTATGAAAGGCCATAGCAAAGGAGGCTTGGCAGTATTTTGGAATGTAGTATCTTGAAGCATTCTGCAGTTTGGTAGCTTTCCTTAGTTCTCATGTTCATCATTTAAATTCATATTGCACATAAAAGCAGCTTTTGTGACATAGTAGAAGCCTTACTTCAACATCAATATGAGAATTCAGCGCTTCAATGGTTAATGATTTGATTCACTGTATCTATTCAGTGGCAAAGCAAAATTTCCTGGCATCAGCATAATGTTGCTTATTACAGTGGTTAGCCGTCCCTTAAATGAAGTATTGTTATTTTGCCAAGAAATGTACGGTATCTAAGCTCATAATTATAGCAAGTGATTGTTTTTAAGATAAATGGAAACCTAAGGTCTGTATTTCCGTTGATTGCCTTTTTAACCAAAAGCAATCTGCTTTACGACCCAAGTGTTAAAATCATGCCATTCTGTCAAGAGAGCTTATTCTTGAATGTCTAAAGATACTTAACGTTCTAAAGTTTATGTTATGTAAAATTAAGAGTTCCCTAAGGTATCACAATTTCTGTAAACTTGCCATGTGAAAAAATTGGTTCAAAAATAAGTTTATCCAAATTTCTTCAATAGTAACTGAGCTGAATCCCAAAATTATTTTAGAAATAATATATAAAATAAATAAAATCCATCATATAGTTTAAGATTTTAACTCAAAACAATAAATACGAAGTGGGAGAGTGTAAGGTTATGCACTTTAACAGGAAGAGTAGAGGCATAGAGTGTTTTCTAAATGGGGAAAGGCTTCAGAAATTGGAAGTACAAAGGGACTTGGGGGTCTTAGTTCAGGACTGTCTTAAAATCAACATGCAGGTTGAGTTAGGAAGGCAAATATAATGTTAGCATTCAATTCAAGAGGGTTAGAATACAAGAGCAATTGTACTGTTAAAGACCATAAGACGATAAGACCATAAGACATAGGAGTGGAAGTAAGGCCATTCGGCCCATCAAGTCCACTCCGTCATTTAAATCATGGCTGATGGGTATTTCAACACCACTTCCCTGCATTCTCTCCATAGCCCTTGATTCCTTCTGAGATCAAGAATTTGTCGATCTCTGCCTTGAGGCATCCAACGTCCCGGCCTCCACTGCACTCTGCGGCAATGAATTCCACGAGCCCACCATTCTCTGGCTGAAGAAATGTCGTCTCATTTCACTTTTAAATTTACCCCCTCTAATTTTAAGGCTGTGCCCACGGGTCCTAGACTCCCCACCTAATGGAAATAACTTCCTAGCATCCACCCCTTCTAAACCATACATTATCTTGTAAGTTTCTATTAGATCTCCCCTCAATCTTCAATCTCAGGATCCTTAGCCGTTCATCATACGTTAAACCTACCATTCCAGGGATCATCCGTGTGAAACTCCGCTGGATACGCTCCAGGGCTAGTATGTCCTTCCTGAGGTGTGGGGCCCAAAATTGGACACAGTATTCTATTGCAGACTCTGTCAGATCTCATCTGGAATATGGTGAGCAATTTTGGACCTGCATCTTGGGAAAGATGTGCCGGCATATGATGGTGTCCAGAGGAGGTTTACAAGTATGATCCTGGCAATGAAGAACTTATCATTTGAGAAGCAGCTGAGTACTCTGGGTCTGTGCTCAATGGAGTTCTGAAGGATAAGAAATGCTTATGGAATACTGAGAGACCTGAATAAAGTGGATGTGGAGAAAATCTTTGCAATACTAGGAGAGATTAGAACCCAAGGGTGTAACCTCAGGGTGCAGGGATGACCCTTTAGAATGGAGATGAGGAGGAATTTCTTCAATCAGCAGTGGTGAATCTGTAGAACTCATTGCCACAGAAGGCTGTGGAAGCTTAGTCGTTGAGTGTATTTAAGACGGAGGCAGTCTTGATTAGTAAGAAGATCAAGGCTTATTGGGAGAAGGAAGGAGAATGGGGCTGTAAAACATATCAGCCGTGATCGAATGGTGGAGAAGACTCAATGTGCCAAATGGCCTAATTCTACTCCCATATCTCATCTTACTGTGGGCCATGGTCTTCCTACCAGCTGCTGAACATAAGACTACCCAAAAGATTATGCAAGCGAAAGATATTCTGAGGGCACAATGGGGGCACAGGTGAAATATCACTGCAATAACATTATCGCATTAGGAAATATACGTTTTCTTTTCACCTTTTTCTGGGAGTGCAGATGTCTCTGACTCGTCCCAACTGCAACATTACAAGTACAGAGCTCACCCTTCATCAAGCACAGCACAATGTTCTGCAACCAAAAGTATGAAGTCAGCAGCCCCTGTACCATGGGCAGGCAATGGTTGAAGTGCAATTTTGTGCTACTTTAATCACAGTGCTCCATTTTCCCAGATGGCTTAATATTGCTGATGCATGACTGGCATTAGTTTAATTCAGTCACTACCTTTCATCTAAGCACAGGAGTACTTTGGCAAAAGTTTAGTCTGCACACAAGGCTTATGACTAACTCCCAAAGCATATAATCCTTGCAGGTGCCTTTCCCCATCAGTGTATGGGTTTTTATGATAATGTTTGCTGCCCTTTGAAGGACCTCATCTCACTCAAGCCTTAACCCTCATCCCTCACAGGATAAAATGCATATACTACCCTCTCCAAGTGTAGTAAGTGTTATTTTTTTCAACATTTTGCATTTATTCCTTATGACATGATGGGAACGCAAGTGGTCATTCCTCATATAGAGAGTCCCAGGCTCCAGCTCTCTGCCTTGCTGAAACTTTCTACTTCAGAAGCTTTCTTCACAGCTCTTGTTCTCAGGCCCGACTGTGTGGATAAGGTAATAACAGCCCTGTTATGGACTTCTTCTACTTGAATGGATCTTCTCCTGTTCCCCTTCTCTCTCTCGGTCTAAGTCAGATTAGTCAAGTCACCAAATGCCTCAGCAATTATCTCTTTGGGTGGTTTGTTAGTTATTTAGTTAAAATCACATGACTTCTTGTAAATTTTGATTTGATCTCTCTGTTCAACATTATTTCCTGCCTCTCTTTTGTAACAAAAATCAGATGTTCATTAGCCCGAGAATTAAATAGTTTTATTCTCGATTTCAGAAATGAAGTTCCCAAATAATAATAATATATTGTGAACATACATCACATCGATGTGACCCATGTCTTTGGTTGAATTCAGTTGATCTGACAATGTTGGCCGTAAGTTTCTGGTTATATCTAACATATGCCAGTTTATAAGATGTAATGCGATAAGGAAATCTAATTAATATAAATATTTTATGGAATACAATCCATGAGAAACTTGGCAGAATTACCATCAAAATTGAATCAAAAACATCTGGCCCCAGTATGAATTGGGAAGTTATAGATTTGGAACTAGAAATAATTGCTAAAGAAATCTGTCAGGAATAGCTTTCCTCGAGCAGAACCAGCACACTGGGATGAACACTATCATGCAAGTGGGACATCTCAAGGAGTTTTGCAGTTGCTGACTGATTAAAATGGCAATCACCAGGACTACTGTTCCTTTAGAGGCCATGACCTGCCTCTCTAACCTTTTGGTCCAATCATGGAATACACAAAGCTTCTACTTGTGGTGGCTGCAGGGAGAGGGAGAGGCAGTCTCCATGTTGAGGTGAACTTAATCGGCTGGGAAGAAACTTTCTTTATCTGCTGTGCTGGCAAGCCCCTGTGCAGAGGGATGAGCCTTCAGCACTAGGGTCAGAACTGCAAGGAATGAATCAGAGTTGAGGTTTCTGAAGTGGACAGTTAGAGGAGGTATCTTCAATGGCCTGTTGGGGATTCAGGAACAAAAGCAACCTGGGTACTCTTCCCAGGGTCTGGCCCCGTCCAGTGAGTGATAAATTGTCATTGTGAGTGTAATATGATCACTAATAGGTAAATAAATTGTAGTTAATTGCTCTCCCCCCCCACCCCGGCTGGGAAAGAATAGTTTGTACAATTTCAGGATACGGAACCAATTTTATGACTTGATTTGAGGAAGTATTACTTCAAACAAGTGGTGATGATCATTTAGAATTCTCTATGAATTCTCCAGCATAGACAAATTTAGAGGTAAGATAGACAGATGTTTGATCTGTTCAGGAATCAGGGAAGCATGAGAGGGTGGCAGAGTGGAGTTGAAACACAAACACGGCCATGGTCATTCCAAATTGCAGAGCAGTCTCCTGCCACTACATGGTTATTTCATATGTACTTGTACGCTTGTGAGTGAGACGGTGATAAGTTTCTACATTAAAATATAGGTTATAAAGAATTCAGAGAGGTAAGGTGGAATAGCTTTAGGGAGATTAAAAAAAGATAAAATTGAAATATTTGAGCTGGTGACTGGGTAACTAATTGAGTTTAACAAGAAAAATGGTGATAGGTGAGCATGGTGCAGAGTCTGTGAAAGATGGAGATTAGAAAACCAATGGGGAAGGTATCCAAAAAATTAATTCAAATCTGCTTTGATAAGAGTATTTACACCAGTGGGAGTAAGTGATGTGGGTGGGACAGTAATATTGTGAAGGTAGATAAAGGCCATCTTTGGTAAAGTGAATGTGAGATTTGAAAGTCAACTGAGGCTCAATCAAGGCAGTGCGTTTGAAAATTCTTGCTTTTCATATTGCTTCCTTTGTTTTTAGGTGTTCCTAATTATCTTTCTGTCACACCACACATCTCTATCATCAGCAGTTATTCCATGGTGTCACAATATCACATTGGGCCAAGTCATAGAGTCATACAGCACAGAAACAGATCCATTGGTTGAACCAGCCCATGATGAACATAATCCTAAACCAAACTAGTTCCACCTATCTGCTCCTGGCTCATATCACTCCAAACCTTTCCTATTCAAATATTCATCAAAATGTCTTTCAAACATTGTAATTGTAACATCCATCACTTCCTCAGGAAGTTCATTCCACACACAAACTACCCACTGTGTCAAAAGATCTGCTTCTAATGTCTTTTTTAAATCTCTTTCCTCTCATCTGAAAAATGTGTCCCCTAGTCTTGAAATTCCCCATCTTAGGGAAAAGACAACAGCTATCAACTCTATCTACACCTCTCATTTTATTATAAACAACTTCTATCAGGTCACCTTTCAACCTCTAGTGCTCCAGTGAAAAATGTGCTAATTTATCTAGCCTTTCCTTATGACTCAAAGCTTCCATACTCAGAAACATCCTGATAAATCTCTTCTGAGCCCTCTCCTGCTTGAGAATATCCTTCCTATAACTGGGTGACCAGAATTGGAACATATTCCAGAAGAGGCCTCACCAATGTCCTGTACAACTCAACATAACGCCCCAACTCTTTCACTCAAAGGACTGAGCAATGGACGCAAGCGTGCCAAATGCCTTTTTAACCAACCTGTCTATACGTGACACAACCTTTAAAGAATTATATACCTGCACTCTCGGGATCTGTGTTCGACAACACAACCCAAGGCCTTACCATGAATTGTACTAGCCTACCCTGACAGCTATCCTGCCTATCAAGAATTGGACATACAACATAATAAACATGCAGCTTAAAAACATATTATTCCAGAATTTGAGCTGTATTGGCCGTCGTAATATGGGTCATTTTCTCCCTGTACCGAACTAAACTGTAATTTCAATTGGAAGAAAGCCATAAACTCAGGAATGCAATGGATACTCAAACTATTACAAGGATTTTTTTAAATTAAATTTACTTGCAGTGCTGGAGAAGGTCAAGCAGAACAAAATATTGAATACTGTAATTCCCTTAGTATCCGTAATGAGCTGTGGACAGTTTCTGTAAAAGGAATGATTTGCTACTAGAAAGTCTGAAATTAAAGTGGAAGGGGGAGAGAGATAAATTCAAACATAAGTATGATTGCAATTGTGTTGATGATTCTATGTGTCGACTAAAGGCACAACTGGCTCCATTAAGCACCATGCTCTTACTGTCTGAGCCAAAGGGCCCTGTCCATAAACCGATTCAAATTTATTTTTTTCTTGGACACACTGAGCAGCATTTACACAGTCTGGAGCAACATGAGTCATGGTGAGAAAGCTGGGAAATCACAAGAAATAGCCAACGAGGAGCTTCTCAATATTGAGAGTAAACAAGTGTTGTGAACAGGAGCACTAACAGGCCGATTTGTAAATATTAATATTTCCTGATTACTTAATCCCACTTTATTATCATAAAGTTTCTGATTCTCCCACACGCCAGGTAGAAACGAGACACTGAAAATTCCCGATTAGAAAGTCAAAGCGGGTAACCCTGGTGGCTCCAGCTCAGAGTTTGTTTCCTTAGACTTCCATCTTGGATACCCAGTACCAACATCTCAGACACACTCCATCTGCAATAGTTGCACATATCCTATATCCAGAATCATTGGCGTTCAACACATACTCCTCAGCTTTGTTATATCATTATGGCACATCTCCAAAAATTTACATAATTCTGCACTTCAGAGAGCACCAACAGCTTTCATTGCTATGTTGTACAAGGATACTTTGCACACAGGGGCAGGCATCCATCTCAAAAATAAAACACAATTGTTTTCTGGTAAAATTTAGCTCACTGGTATCTTCACTGAAATCTACCAAATCAACATTGACAAGACCCCAAGCATTTCTCGGTCCCTCCACTAATGAAATTCTCATATTTCTTTGTGTAATGACACATTGAACCATCAAGGCAATTGCAATCAAACCCATTTTCAAATTTATCTCTGTCCCAGTTCCACTTATAGTATAAATGTGAACACTAATTTCAGACTTTCTAATAGCAAATCATTCCCATTATAGAAACTGTCCACAGTCCATTACGGAAACTAAGGGAATTACAGTATTCAATGTTTTGCTCTGCTTGACCTTCTCCAGCACTGCAAGTAAATTTAATTTAAAATAAATCCTTGTAATAGTTTGACTACCCATTGCATTCCTGAGTTTATGGATTTCTTCCAATTGGAATTATAGTTTAGCTCAGCACAGGGAGAAAATGATCCATGCTACAACTATCAATGCAGTTCAAATTCTGGGAAAGTACGTTTTTAAGCTGCATATTTAATATGTTGTGTGTTTCATTCTTGATAAGGAGGATACTTATCTATAATCAGTGAAAACTGAATAACATTAATTTGTTTATATTTGTATGAAAACCAATACAGGGGTCTCAATATGGATACTTCATGTTTGGATGCCTAAAGTTGTTCGGGCTTCTTGCCTGCCCTGCAGTCACTGGAGGTCTTCTCTCTCTATGTTTGTTGGGTCCCATTTATGTTAAGTAGATCTGATTGCATTTTGACATGGACAATTTTGGACAGGAAACTCTTGTAAATTTCCTTCTAAAGCAAGATAGGACAAGAAAGGAGCTAGGATCACTAGGAGCCTACAGATGCCGCACACACACACACACACACACGTATGCGCACATACACGTGTACACAAAAATGACACAACCACACACAGGCACACACGTACACAAACATGCACACAACCACACATGCACACGCGCACATGCACATGCACTAAACCACACATGCACACACGCGCAACACACATATGCACACAACCGTACATACACACGAACACACACACACACACACACACACAGACACACACACACACATACACGCACACACGCGCGCACACACACACACACACACACACACACACACACACAGGAACACGCACAGGAACACACACAAACACACATGAACACACCTGCATTTCACACTTGTTGTACGGTTACAAAGAGCAGGTATGTTCCGTTAATCCCCTGGAGTAACATTGTTAGGAGCTTAGCAGAATTTGTGCAGAAGTAGGTGGAAGCAGCCACTGAAGAGCCATTCAGGATTTCCCAACAAGTTTGATGAACATCATGGCAGGAAAGTCATCCACGTTCAGGGCCATTATTTATGAAAAGGAAACAAATTAATCCTACATTGTCATATTTCTATAATACAGTCAGTGCAATAAATTGTTAGTCTTTAGCTAATTCACATTGGGGACTCACGAAGAAATGAAATGAATGTAGTTTATGTAATTCCTATCAGGAGAGACAAGATGTTTTCCACTCCACCAAGTAGAAGTTTTATACCATAGAGGTTCAGTTTGAAGTTGAATTTACTTCAGAGAACAAAGGAAAATGACTGAATGTATAGACCTGACTTTAAAAAAAGGGATAAAGAATGTTATTCTGAAATGATGAAAAACACAATATTCCAGTAGTGAAAAAGTGCATAATTATTCATGCTTGGATTAAATTTTGATCATAGATGTAGCCTTAAAGAGACCAAGACATGATAAAAGGTGGAATTTGAAATCAACAAAAATTTTGGACTTGTGAATATACTTATGACCATGAAGTCATTGTCAATTGTTGGAAAAACTTACCTCGTTCACTAATGTCTGTTAGGGAATGAAATCTGCCATCCTCACCTGGTCAGACCTACATGTGACTCCAAACCCACAGAAATGTGGTTGACTTTCAATGGTCATCTGAAATACCCTAGTAAGTTGCTCCGTTGTATCAATTGAGAGAAGTCTCAACAAAAAAATATGAAGCTGGATGGATCACCTGGCATCAACCTAGGCACCAGAAAAGACAAAGGCAGAAACAGCCCTGTCAAACCTGCAAAATCTTACTTACTAACATCTGGAGCCAGTGTCAAAATTGAGAGACTTGTCTCACAGCTAAGTCAAGCAAAAGTGATAATGGGAACTGCAGATGCTGTAGAACCCAAGACAACAAAGTGTGGAGCTGTTGCAGAACACCTCTGTTCGGTTCGCAACAAACAACTGCGCCTCCCAGTCGCGAACCATTTCCACTCCCCCTCCTATTCCTCTGACGACATGTCCATCATAGGTCTCCTGCAGTGCCACAATGATGCCACCCGAAGGTTGCAGGAACAGCAACTCATATTCTGCTTGGGAACCCTGCAGCCCAATGGTATCAATGTGGACCTCGTAAGCTTCAAAATCTCCCCTTCCCCCACTGCATCCCAAAACCAGCCCAGCCTGTCTCCGCTTCCCTAACCTGTTCTTCCTCTCACCCATCCCTTCATCCCATCTCAAGCTGCACCTCCATTTCCTACCTACCACCTCATCCTGCCTCCTTGACCTGTCCATCTTCCCTGGACTGACCTATCCCCTTCCTACCTCCTCACCTATACTCTCCACTCTACCTATCTTCTTTCTCTCCACCTTCAGTCCGCCTCCCCCTCTCTCCCTATTTATTCCAGTTCTCTCTCCCCATCCCATCTCTGCTGAAAGGTCTAGGCCCAAAACATCAGCTTTTGTGCTCCTGGGATGCTGCTTGGCCTGCTGTGTTCATCCAGCTCCACACTTTGTTGTCTTAAGTCAAGCAAATGTCTGACAGAGTCATACTCAAGCAGTCATACCTAGCAATGTTCCAGACATCTCCATCTCAACCCTAGACATGTGCTGTCCCACCAGCAGCACAAACCCAGCAGAGGTGGCAGCACAATGGTATGCAGTTGGGAGGGGCTTGCCCTGGGAGTCCTAAACATTGACTCTGGACCCCATAAAGTCTCATGGCTTCAAGTTAAACATGGGCAAGGAAACGTCCTGCTGAATACCACATACTGTCCTCCCTCCGCTGATGAATCAATACTCCTCAATGTTGAACAACACTCAGAGGAAGCACTGAGGGTGCCGAGGGCACAATATGTACAATGTGGCTTAGCAGCAGTGACTAATCGAGCTGGTCAGGCCCTGAAGGACATAATTACTAGGCTGGGTCTGCAGCAAGTGATGATAGAACCAAGAGGGAAAATATACTTGACCTCATCCTTACCAATCTACCAGCAGTAGATACATCTGCCCATGACGGTATTGATAAGAGCGGCCACAGCACAGTCCATGTGGAGATGAAGTCCCACCATCACATTCAGAATACTCCCCATTATTTTGGGTGGCACTATCACTGTGCTAAATAGAACAGACTTTGAACAGATCTAGCAACTCAAGGCTGGGCATCAATGAGGTGCTGTAAGCCATCTTTGGCAACAGAACTGTACTCCACTATAATCTGCAACCTCATGGCCTGGCATATCCCCTACTCAGCCATTACCATCAAATGAGGGGATCGACCCTAGATCAATGAAGAGTGCAGGAGTAGCATCATGTGTACGTAAAAATGAGGTGTCAGCTACTAAACAGGACTACTTTCATGCCAAGCAGCATAAGCAGCAAGGGAGAAACAGAGCTAAGCAATCCTAAAGCAAGGGATCAGATTTAAATTCTGCAGTCCTACTACATCCATTTACGAATGGTGGTGGACAATTAAGCAACTCACTGGAGGAGGAGGCTTCACAAATATCCCCATCCTACTCTCAATCATCAGTAAAGTGATGGAAGGTGCCATCAACAGTGCTACCAAACAGCACCCATTCAGTAATAACCTGCTCAGTGATGGCCAGTTTGGGTTCTGCCAGTGCAACTCAGCTCCTGACCTCATTACAGCCTTGTTTCAAACAAGGACAAAAGAGCTGAATTCCAAAGGTGAAGTGAAAGTGACAGTCTTTCACATCAAGGCTGCAGTTGACCAAGTGTGGAATAAAGATCCCTAGCAAAGCTGAAATTAATAAGCTTCAGGGGGCAAACTCTCTGCTGTTTGGAGCCATACCTGGCTCATAGAAAGATGGTTCTGGTTGTTGGAGGTCAGGCATTTCAGATTAGGACATCTCTGCAGGAGTTCCTCACAATTGTCTCCAGTAGTCTTCAGTTGCTTCACCAATGACCTTCGCTCCATCATAAGGTCAGAAGTGCGGATTGTAAGGTCTTGGTTTGCAATCAGTTATTTTCTGATTTTTAAGTGGTGCAAATCACCCCCAGACTCCTGGCTTTGGATAGTGGACTTAATTAGGGAATGTGAAATGAATAGGCAATTGACAGGCATTTCAGGGCAAAAGCATCTATGTGTTCATTAAAGCTGTGAAGGTAACTATAATATACGAAATAAAGGTAAATACAATAAACAGGAGATGAACAGTAATACTAATAAGTATACTATAGAACCTTAGCCTACTGACACACAGAGAAAAACAACAGTGTTTAATTGTGGTCAAATTAATCAGAATTCCTACCCTGGCATTTCAATTCACAGTTGCTATCCACCTTCCTCTCCATGCTGGATAGGTTAAAACTTTGTAATCTCACAAAATTAAGCTCACCTCTAAGAAAATACAATTTGGTAAGGTGTGTATTGGATCTAGAGCATAGAACAGTACAGCGAGTACAGGCCCTTCGGCCCACGATGTTGTGCTGACCTATTATCCCACTAAGATCAAACTACTTGGCATACCCTACATTTTGCTATCCTCCCCACGCCTATCCAAGAGTCACTTAAAATTCTCTAAGTTATCTGACTCTACTACCACTGCCGGCAGCACATTCCACATGCCCAGCACTCTCTATGTGAAGAAACTATCTCTGACATCTCCCCAATACCTTCCTCCAATCACCTTAAAATTATGCCCCCTCATAACAGTCATTTTGGTAATCTCTTTGGTAAGTATTTGGTTTTCTTTAGTTTTTGCTGGTTTCGCAGGCCTGGTTTTTATCTCAGGATGTGTCTGAGGCCTGATGCTGATGGTTGGGTCTGTTGGTTGGCAGAGTTTGTCAGTTTTTGGATTTGCTGGTCATGGTCAGTTGCTATTAATTTTTCTGGTTTGGAACAGGCCTGTGTCTGATAGCTTTTGCTCAGAAGTTCTCAGTTCTTGGATTGCTCTGGGATTGCTGCTGGAATTGCTCTTTCAGATGAGAGTGGGGCCTGCAATTATTCTTATTGTTGGCCCCTAACCTGCACACCAAACCTATCCTTTCCATTGCGTTTCTGGTGTTTCCTTCTGAAGTCAATTAGTTTCCTAATCGTTTGTGTGAATGGATTTCAATTGAAGTCGAAAGCCTGGCATCTGTGTAGGCCCCATGCTGTCAGCACTGTGTAGCCTGAGGTATAAAAGCTGTCTCTGGCCAGAGTCTGTTAGTTACAGTTGATTGTCTCTTTTAGAGAAGGGATGTAATTTGGAATTCCAGGCTGAACAATTATCCCAGATAACACTTTCCATTCTGCTGGCTCTGTTATGTATTTGCTCAGCACTAGTCCAGCTGTAGTCCAGGGTTTTGCTCAGTATTTTAGATATTGCAAAGTTCTGTATTTTAGATGATGGAGATTTTTTCTCGATCCTACAGGATGTTTGCCAACGATTGCACAATGTTCAGTACCAATCATGACTCGTCAATACTGAAGCAGTCTATGTTCAAGTACAAAAAGATCATGACAATATCCAGGCTTGGTCTGACAAGAGGTGAGTAACACTTGCATCACACAAATGCCAGGCAATGACCATCTCCAATAAGAAACAATCTGACAACTGTCCCTTGACATTTAACGATGTTACCACCACTGAATCTCACACTAGCAACATCGTTAGGGTTATCATTGACCAAAACCTCAAATGGACTTGCCACATAAACACAATGGCTACTAAAGCAGGTCACAGGCTAGGGATACAGGGACAAGTAACTCACCATCTTACTCCCCAAATTCTGTACACTATCTACAAGGCACAAATCAGGAGTGCGATGGAATATTCCCCACTTGCCTGGACGGGTGCAGCTCCAATAACAATCAAGAAGCTTGACACCATCAAAGACTAAGCAGTCCGTTTGATTGGCACCACATCCAGAAGCATCCACTCTCTCCGCCACTAACAGTCAGGAGCAGCAATGTGTACTATCGACATGATGCACTGCAGAAATTCACGAAAGATCCTTAGACAGCACGTTCCAAACCCACAACTACTTCCATATATAGGACAAGGGCAGCAGATATGTGGGAACACCATCACTTTCAAACTCCTCTCCATGCCACTCACCATCCTACAGTTGCAGACATGCTCGCCGAGCCAGTGTGTTCAATTGCAGACATTTCATCACCCTGCTAGGTAACGTCGTCAGTGGCCTTCAATGAAGTCGGTGTTCTGTCCAGCTTGCTATTCTCAAACCGAGGCATGTAAATAACAAGTGGGACAGAACACTAACACTTCACTGGAGGTGCACTGAAAATGTTATCGAGCAGATTGGCGAAACATCTGCCATCAAACACACTGGCTCGGCGAACAAGTCTACAACTTCAGCCAAGACCCAAGCTACAAATCTTCTCAAAAACTTTCGCTCATCATTCTGACTTGGAGTTATATGCCATTCCTTTAGTGTCACTGATCCAAAATCCTGGATCTCTATTCTTAACAGTACTGTGAATTTGGGCCACATGGAGTATAGCTATTCAAGAAGGCAGTGGTGAAAGTGACTCCCCACCACGTTCTCAATGTTCATTAAAGGTGAGCAGTAAATGTTGACATGGCCAGCAAAGCCCACATCATATGAAATAATTCAAAGAAAAAAATGACAAATGCACAAGACCTCAGATGGCTTCAACAAAAGTCTTTTTAAAAAATTGCAAACATTGCAGATACCCTGACTATAATCTTGCAAAGTTTACCTGATGTGGATCTGTACCTTTCAATTGGAAACTTAAGCTTTAACTGTTATCTTGGAAAGGAAGGAGGTACTGAGACCAGCACTTAATCTAACATCTGCTGTCAAGAAACTGCTAAGTATCTAATTCCTCAAAAATTGGCTGAACAATTTGAAAATGTTCGAGCTGACCAGAAAGAGAGTATGGATTTTATTTAGAAGGCATTTGATGAAAGTTATTGATAAGAAGTGGACTCAACTTGAAATTCATACCTTGGATTTGGGATAGAAAAGTGATAATGTTACTGGATTAACAATCCAGATGCCCAGAACAATGCTCTTGAGACACAAGTCTAAATCCCTCCAAGCCAGTTGGCAGAATTTAAATTCGGTTGGATTAATGAAACTTGAATCAAACACTAATTTTGTTAATAATACTCATGAACTATTGAACTGTTGTAAACAACCATCTGGCTTACCAATATTCTGTAAAACAGGAAATCAGTTGTCCTGGCTTGGTCTGGCTGACATCAGACTCCAGAACCCAGCAACAAGACTGTGTCAACACACCTTAAACAAAGTACATAGAACAGTATAGCACAGTACAAGCCCTTTGGCCCATGATGTTGTGCCAACCTATTATCCTATCTAAGAAAAAATTACCCTGCATACTATACATTTTACTATCATCCATGTGCCTACCCAAGAGTTGCTTAAATGTCCCTGATGTATCTGACTCCACTTCCACTGCTGACAGCACATTCCACATGCCCACCACTTTTTGTGTAACAAACCAACCTCTGACATCTCGCCTTTACCTCCCTCCAATCACCTTAACATTATGCTCTCTCGTAATAGTCATTTCCACCCTGGCAAAAAACCTCTGGCTATCCACTCTATCTATGCCTCACATCATCTTGTATACCTCTATCAAGTCACCTCTCATCCTTCTTTGCTCCAATGAAAAAAGGTCTAGCACCTTCAACCTTTCCTCATAAGACCTGCCCTCCAGTCCAGGCAGCACCCTGATAAATCTCTGCTGCATCCTCTGTAAAGCTTCCACATCTTTCCTATAACAAGGTGACCTGAACTTAACACAACATTCCAAGTATGGTCTCACCAGGGTTTTATAGAGCTGCAGCATAACCCTGTGGCTCTTAAACTCAATTCCCCTGCCAATGAAAGTCATCACACCTTAAGCCTTATTAACAACCCTATCAACTGGGTGGCAACTTTGAGGGATCGATGGACATGGACCCCAAGATCCCTCGGTTTCCCTACACTGCCAGGAATCTTGCCATTAACCCTGTATTCTGCATTCAAATTTGACCTTTCAAAATGAATCACTTTGCACTTCTCAAAGACTGTTAGACATAGGTGATAAACGTTGCCAGTGACACACATCCAAATGCAAACAAGTAAAAAAAAAGTTGACATTTCTGCAAGACTAACTTTTCAAAGAGTGAAGGGACATTTGAAAGCTCACATTGCCTGAATTAATAGAAGTAAAATGCCACAAATGTTGAAGAATAAAAAGTGAAAGTAGTGGAGGTCTGTGGAAAGAGAAACAGAGTTAAAATTTGATGTCCAACGACTCTTTTTTGGAAATTTAACTCAATTAATTGTCCGATGAACTTATTGCCAGGCCTCACAGGAGAGGTTTTATATTTTCAGTCAGTAGTAATGGGTAACAGGCGGTATCTGGGACATTTCAGGGCACAGCAGCCATGAGTATAATTAGGAACTTGCGTGTTAATTGATGGCATGGCCAGTATGTTCAAAAACTTGATGAAGAATTCTCAGCTGCCTAACCAGCACAGAGATACCATTGCTAGTGCTGAGAGGTTTATATTTGTGAGAACTGAGTGGTAAAACTCCTGAGAGAGATGGAGGACTGCTGGCATTACTTAGGCAGTACAGATTGGCAGAGGAAACTCTGGAGAATGAAGCGACAGGTTATTCCAACATTCAGTAAAGCAGTGAGGAAGAGTTTCAGCAAATGCTTGAAGAGAAGGGCAACAAGGGTGTTCACGGATGGTCACTGATGATTTCATAATGTTCAGCACAATTTGTGACTCCTCCGAGACAGAAACCATCCACGCCCAAACACAACATGATCTGGACAAGGGAAAGGAAGACTTAGCAACATAGGGAAGATTTGATTTGCTGTTTTCATTTCTGGAGTTTGGATCTGTGCCAGATAGTCAGTTTGGTTTTACTCTACTGACTTTTTAGTGGTTTAATACGACTGAGTAGTTCACTAGGCCATTTCAGGAAGCAGCTAAGAGCCAAATCCACTGCTGCAGGTCTCACAACACATGTCTGCCAAATCTGGAAAGGGCAGCAGATTTCTGTCCCCAAAAGATATTAGCGAACTCAGATGTGTTTTTACAATAATCAACAGTGGTTTCATGATCACCCTTGGACTTTTTATTTCCAGACTTTCTTTATTTTTTAAAAATAATTTTACTTCCATCACATGACATGTTGAGATCTTAACCCTGGTCCCCAGAGCATTACCTGGGTCATTGGATTATTAGTCCAGGAAAAAGGTCACTACACCATTGCCATCTTGGAATACAACCTCATGTGTCTGCCCTTGCTGGTATGCTGGCAGTAGCCAGAACGACTGCCTCATTTTGGCAGGCTTTTGGCCCAGTCAAGCTTCACTCCTAACACTACAAGCATTTAACAGTAACACGCTAGACAGTATATGACTGAACTTTCTCACAAGTGATTAACATGAATAGGTTTCCTGCCAATATGGTAAGAATTCTAACTCAGAAATATTTTGGTTGTGAAAGAGTCAAGGAACTGAAAAAAATTGTATTCACCTGAATTTGGAAGAATCCAACAATGCCACCAGCAGCACAACTCGTTGGTAAAGTCAGGTTTATGGCATAAGAGTTTTCCACTTCTAGCTAACAAGGTTGTGTCTATGAACTGAGGTCCTGCTGAGTATTCATGGTATAGCAATAAATGCAAAACAAGTTCTTGAAAGTTGACCTGACTGAAAGATTCTGAGAATTTAACCAAAACTTTAATCTATTACCGGCAATGTGGGATAGTCAAGAGTTTTGGGAAAGGCAGGAATGTGGAGTGGAGGATTATGAGATCAGCCATGAATTTATTGCATGATGGTTAGATTCAATAGGCTGAATGGCCTGCTTTTGTTCCTATGTCTTATGATGTTATACTTTCACATTAATTACTGGAAAAGATATACTGTATCGAGTCAACACTATGTTCCATTTGCACTGATCACTTCACCCATTGAAACTTAGTGGCTTACTTTTTCCAAATGTCTTAAAGAAAGTCAGAAATTCATACCACACCACGTTATAGCCCAACAGGTTTATGTGAAATTATAAACTTCCTGAGCACTGCTCCTTCATCAGTTGAAGTGGAGGTGAAGTGAAGCCTCCACTTCACTTGACGAAGGAGTAATGCTCTGAAAGCTTGTAGTTACAAACAAACCTATTGGATGATAACCTGGTATCGTATGACTTCTGACTTTCTCCACCACTTCTGACTTTCTCCAACACCAGCATTTCCACATCATAAAGGAAGTTGATGGCTAAAAGCCCTTATTGCTGGCTACTCCTATATCACACCCCTCCCCACAAACCCAGTGACTGATGCCTGGTAAAATACCTACTGACATGATTTAGATGTCCTATTTTCCCCACCTGCCACAAATTCTGTCCAATGATTCAATAAATCCATATTTTTTAAGCTCATCAGGATCAGTTACCACAATGGAGGTTTTATATACTTGAGCAGCAGACTGCCAACAGAGAGAATAATTAAGGCTCGACAATGAAGATTTACTGAAGTAGGCCCCACCTTCTTCATTCATTCACAGGATGAGGGCATCCTGGCCAGGCAGCATTTATTGTTCATCCCTAATTGCTCAGAGGGTAGTTCAGAGTCAACTATCTTGCTGTGGATCTGGAGTCCCAAATAGGCCAGACCAGGTATGGATGGCAGTTTCCTTCCCTAAAGGACATTCATGAACCAGATGGGTTTTTCCTGACAATTGGGAATATAGCCATGGTTGTCATTAGATTCTTAATTCCAGACACTTATTGGATTCACATTCCACCAATTGCCATGGCAGGATTTGAACCCAGGTCTCCAGAACACTATCTGGGTCTCTGGATTAATAATACAGTGATAATACCACAAGACCATCGCCTCCCCTTGAAGGAATTCTAATGGTTCAAAGTCGTCTCTTGTCTAATTCCACTTCACCAGGCACTTGATCCCTAGAGATAAACTTCATTGTTCTTCTTTGCACTGTGGTCAATGTTTGAATATCTTTCTTGTGATGTAATGATCCAACTGGATAGAGCATTCAATGCCCCATCTGTTCAAAACACTGTGGAGGCTTATTATGCCTTTTTGGAATTATATTTTACTATTCTGACTGTAAATTCAACATTCTGTTGATTGCTGTTTTGCATTCACTGGACTGAATCTTTACGAAGAATTTGAGTGTGTCTCAACTTCATTCCTAACTATTTGAACAGAATTCAGGCAGTAATTGTCTTGTGCATTGATCTTTCTGATATGTAGCACTTTACATTCTCTATCCGATTTCCTATCATGTTGTAGCTAGACAGATGTGGCTGGCCATATTTCATCTTAAATATATCATAACAACAGTAAAACGTTTATGAGAGATCCTTTCATCACAGGAAGACCGGTAGCATATGAAGGTTCTGCTGCAGAAACTCTTGAATTATCCATTGTAGTTCTGGCGAACTGTTGTGAACAAACACATAGATGTGGGTGATACATTTTTCCACAGACACTGCTGAAATTGGATTTTTTGAGACATGCCAAGATGACAATAGATAATAATCAAACAAAAATAGTAACTTTTCAAAAACATGTATATGTTTTTGAGGTCTGATTCTTGCACTCAGCAACTAAGGGAGAATATACTAAAGATTCCGCAAAGCATAATTGAAAGTTGCATTGGCCAACATTCCGTATTGAAGTTGATAAGTTCATTCATCTCATTGCTGTTTGTTAGACCTTGTGCTTGAGGTGTTTACCATCTATGCCTGTTTAGGAAATATTTCTGCACTTCAAAGCAATAGTTAATCATCTGTGAAGTGCTATGGGAAGTTTGACAGATGTATTGGGATGCTATATAACAGCAAGCATATCTTTGCTTATTTATGTGCATGAACAGCTGGAAAACATAATCCTGACTGACTGTGGAAACTATTGTTCAGTTATTACTCAGATGCGGACCTAACAGACTTTTTAAAGTGGTTCTGGTTGTTTAATTCCTTTCTTTTCAAACATCTTATTTAGTGTAATTATTTTTAATCCAATTTTTCATATCATTCAGACATGTTTAGATTGGGTGATTCTGCTTCAGAAGTACCATGCTACTTGGTAGGATCTCGAAACATCTGTAGCTGTAATCAAAGCCCTTACAGGATGGAGGATAGTGACAGCCCTGAAGAGCTAAACACCTCAAAAGTTCATGGGAAGGAAGTTCACTGAGACCAGTCACAACAGAGAGGTGTTTCCATTGTCAAGGCTTTCAGATACAGCGACTGTATGGATTGAAAATGAAGGAGTCCATCCAATTCATGGTTCAGTCACATGAGCTCCTTTATGAAGTGTTAAACTGATGTAGGAGGGCTGCACTGATTCTTTTCCTAGTTCCAGCTTTCCACTGGTATAACAAAGTTTGTTTTCTTAAACCAAAAGATAACATGGCCAATTGTACTGGTCTCAGATTACCATCAAGTTTAATATTTGGAACAAGTCAGCCAGGGTTTTTCCGTCAACCACAAAAGTGATTTTATTGCAAATAAAATTTAATAAAGTTAAAACAATATTGATAAACAGTTCAAATTATGCAAATATATGTAAAACTATCCTTCTAAATAAAATAACATAAACTCACTCTAAAGTCTGACAAAAACCAAAGAAAACATACTTTGGCCAAGTGACAGTTAAGTTCAATAAAGTTGGATTCTGATGGATCATTGAAAATAGAGTTCTGTATGCAAAGTTATTCTGCACTTGCAAGCTAATGCGGTAGATCCTATAGGCCCTGGGGACTTATACACCTCAATACCTCTTCCTCTTTCATATCGATATCTGTCAGAATATCAACATACTCCTTCCTAACTTACCATTATTCATGTCCTTGCTCTTGCTGAATGTGAATATCAATGTGAAGTACTCATTAATTACATCATCCACGTCTTCTGACTCAGCACATAATTCAGTTGTTTGTCCTTGTGTGGGCTTATCCTTTCCCCAGCTACTATCTTATTTCTAATAACCATATAAAATGCCTTTGAATTCCCCTTAATCTGGCCTGCCAATGACATTTCCTGGCCCCTTTTAGCCCTCCTAATTCCTTTTTTGGGTTCTTTCCTGTTTCCTTTTTATTCCTCAAGAGCCTTTTCTGATTTCAGTTTCCTAAAGCTCACATACACTTCCTTTTGCTTTTTCACTGAAATTTTAATATGCCTTGTCATCCAGAGTTCCCTAATCTTGCCATTCTAATCTTTCATCCTCACAGGAATATGTTGGTCCTAAACTATGATCAATTGGCCTTCAAAAGACAATGTGGATTAACTCTCAATCAGCCACCCCAATCTAATTTCTCAAGTTCCTGTCAAATACTGTTGTAATTGGCCTTCCCCCAAATTAACACTTTCACCTGAAGACCAGTCTTATCTTTATCCATAACTGTTTTTATGCCTAAGGAATTATGATCATTGTTCAAACAATGCTCTCCACTGAAACCTCAATCACCTGGCCAGGCACATTCCTGAACATAAGTACGGCCCTAGTTGGTCTAACTACAAATTGTTCCTAGAAGCTCTTTTGGGTGTACTTAACAAATTCTGCCCATCTAAGCCCCAAGAACTAGGGGACCGCCAGTCAATATTGGGGAAGTTAAAACCACCACCAACAACAACCCTGTTGTTTTCAAATCGTTCCATGATCTGCTTACATAACTATTCCTTTCACAATTCTTAATCCTGAGTTCTACTCATTTGGCCTTGCTGGATGACCTGTTCAAGATGTTGTCTCTTAGTGCACCTGTGACATTCTCCTTAAATCAGTAGTGCAGCTCCTTCATCCCTTTTACTTCAATCTCTATCACGCCCGAAACACCTTAACTCTGAAACATTGAGCTACCAGTCCTTCTCTCAACCAACTCTCTGTAATGGCTACAACATCCATAGTTCCATGTATTAATTCCGGCAGTAAGATCATCTTCCTTACCTGTTATATTCCTTACATTGAAATAATTGAAATTCAGATTGCTAGTTCTACCAAGTTTATTAATCTGGCTCTGCCTATTCTTGCTATTACACTTACTTGTCTTAATTTCTACTTTCTCCTCAATCACTATACTGCTTATGGGGAGCCAATGGCCTGGTGGTATTATTGCTGGACTGTTAGTCCATAGACCTGGTAGTATTCTGGGGACTTGGGTTCGAGTCCCACCATGACAGACCATTGAACTCTAATTCAATAAAAGCCTGTAATTATTAAAATTTGAGAATCTTAAATATAAATCTGATGACTATGAAACCATTGCCACATCTGTTGGAAGGAAACTGTCATCCTTACCTGGTTGGCCCACACATGACTCCTAATCCACAACAATGTGGTTGACTCTTAACTGCCCACTGGATAGGCAATAAATACTAGCCTAACCAGCAACACACTTGTTCTGTGAAAGAAAAATGCTGTTTCCCACCTCACAATAGTTTAAATTCTGACAAGTGGAACTAGCGAATATCCTTGCCAAAATGTTGATGCTTCTCCGGTTTACTGCATCCTGTCCTTCTTGCACAGGTCTCTCCTACCTTGGAAGTCATACCAATGAACCAGTTATCTGAAGCCCTCCCTCCTACAACAGCTCTTTTGCCATTCATTCAATTGTATTATCTTCCTATTTATGGCCTCATGAGCATCTGACACAGGGAGTAACCGTGAGACTATAATCCTAGAGGTTCTGCTTTTCAATTTTCTACCAAAATGTTGTTTGTTCGACCTCATCTCTTTTTCTAAGTCCGTTGTATCAAGATGTACCATGACCTCTGGCTGCTCACTCTCCATTTTTAGAATATCTAGTGCTCACACAGAGAAATCCTTGTCTCTAGCAGTAGAGCAGCAACACACTACCCAACAGTCTCACTCACAGTCACAGAAGCACCTAACTGAGCTCTAACGATAGATTTCCCTATCATGGCAGCTCATCATCACTTCATCCCAACCAGCTGTATAACAGAGCCAGTTGTGGTACCACTAATGTGCTGCTGCTATCACCACTCCCACCATCAATATCCAGGCCAATTTTGGATCCAGCTTTCCAACTTGCCTTGGATCCCATAGCTCTTACCTCTTGGACCAGCCATCCATGGGGGACCTTGTCAAAGGCCTTACTGAAGCCCCCATAAACCACATCAACTACACAACCCTCATCAGCCTATTTTTCTGAAGAAGGGCTAGGCGTCAGTCTTCTTGTTCCTCTGCAGGAGGTTGGCCTGCTGTGTTCATCCAGCTCTACACCTTGGTATCTCAGCATATTTAGCCACCTTTTGAAAAAACTCAATTACGTTAGTCTTACAGGATCTCCCTGGAACAGTTGGCTGAATTCTATTCCATTAGGCAAATTCCAAAATCCTCCTCAGGTACCCTCCATGAGTGGCTATGATGGCCACACACACGTCTTTGAGAGGAGCTACAAAGAAGGAGAGGGAGAAGAAGGAACTGTTGTTCTTTCAACACAATATCTCAAAATCACAATGATTGAGTTCAAAATGCAAAAGCCTAATTCTTTCCACAAACAGGGTCATGTGGCCTCTCTCTGAGCATCTCAGAAACTAGATATCTCCATCTGAGCCCCTGTTCCTTGCACATGAAACATCATTGCTGACGTCTTTCTTTTGCCTTCGCAAACTGTATTTTAATAAAGAGCCCTTCATTAAAATTCAAAGATATTAATGGGTTCAATCAAAGTTATTGTAAGTTAATAATTGGATCACACCTGATTATAATGAGAGAGTGACTTCAATTGCGACAGCATCTGGGATGCATGTAGGAACTGTGCACTGAAACACAACGGATGTATGTTGCAGAGATAGTGGGAACTGCAGATGCTGGAGAATCCAAGATAATAAAATGTGAGGCTGGATGAACACAGCAGGCCAAGCAGCATCTCAGGAGCACAAAAGCTGACGTTTCGGGCCTAGACCCTTCATCAGAGAGGGGGATAGGGTGAGGGTTCTGGAATAAATAGGGAGAGAGGGGGAGGCGGACCGAAGATGGAGAGAAAAGAAGATAGGTGGAGAGGGTATAGGTGGGGAGGTAGGGAGGAGATAGGTCAGCCCAGGTAAGACGGACAGGTCAAAGAGGTGGGATGAGGTTAGTAGGTAGGAAATGGAGGTGCGGCTTGGGGTGGGAGGAAGGGATGGGTGAGAGGAAGAACAGGTTAGGGAGGCAGAGACAGGTTGGACTGGTTTGGGATGCAGTGGGGGGAGGTGAAGAGATGGGCTGGTTGTGTGGCACACGCATCACTTTGAACATTCAGGGGCACTGATGATGGGGGCCGTCTTGTGGCAATACAGTTATCAAGGGTTAAGGCAATCACAAAAGACAAGGATGTCATGAGGCATCACTATTATCAAAGTCTTCTTAGCTCCACCTCACTGAAACAGCATCAGTGCAGAAGGAACTAGGGAGTGAGGCCAATCTGCAATAAATTTTAAAGTACTATAACAATTGTATCCTTTTACTTTTCTGCATTTTTGATTGTAGATTGAAATGGGAAAATAGCTGTTTCAAAAGCCAAGGATTGTTGAAGGATTACTGCAACTCTTAAAAGCAAGTTACCAGACGTTCCTTGTAAGTGCTGTTTATACAGCCGTTGGTTCAAGCAGTGGAGACAGCCTAATTACAGATGAACTGGAGCAAAGGGGCTGTCTATGAATGGAGTTGTGGCTGGCTGGACTGTGAAATGGTGACTAGCTATCAATGGCAAAGTTCTCCTGCCTGATAACAGTTACGTCATTAGCTTCCAGGTAGCTGAGCAGCCCAGAGTTGTGAACGCTCAGGAAGGTATCAGAAGAAATCTGGAAAGGAAAGAGCTAGGTTTTGCTCTGAAATATGAAAAACCTCAAGTCTGAAGATAAACAGAATATTTCCCTTTATCACTTGCTGTAAGCTGTGATTTCTAGTTAACATGTCAGTGACCCGTATAAGTGTGAACCACTTGTCTTGTGCCTCATGTAGACAAGCGAAAGGACATGGAGAAGGAATATCAAGACACAATCTTCTAATCAGAGAAAAGGATCATCTCAGCAAGCCCTGTGGACAAGGATCATTAAACTGGCTTTGTAGTCTTTCCCTCTACCCATGTTTCTTGTTTTTGTGTATTCCAAAAGTAGGGTAGAGGCTTGGCTAGAAGAGCCAATGTCGATGGTTCGTAATTGTTTGCCTGTGTCTAGACTATATGTACTGATAGTAAGTGATATCTCCTGCTAAGTGCAGAAACCTCATAATTGCTTGCTGTCAAAAGATGATTGGGGAATTCTGCATATTTCAAAAAAAACTTTAACCTTTGTGACAATTTTGAACGAGACCTAATTGCACCTCCAGAACAAGGATAACCTTTATATGAATTTCAATCACAAGCCACAAAAAGTGAATAGTGTGCCTTACTGTCCCCAGACACGAGTGGAGTATTGTGTAGAAATTTATTGTTTATTGTGGCCATGGTCTTGGGCAGAGTCCAGTTGTGTATCAAGCATTGCGCTGTGCATTTTATCTAATTCTATTTACTTTGTTTACCGTATGGGTGGATCAGTAGAGGGAGAGATTGAAGAGAGTAAAGGAATTCGTGCATAGTCTGATTCTTAAGAGGATTAGTTGAGCAGGTTGGGCGTGGAATTAATTGGAATTGAGAGGAATGAGAATTGATACTAAAACATGTAAGATCCTGAGGAAACTTGACAGGGTGGGTGCTGAGAGAATATTTCCCTTTATCTAGGCTAATTAGCATAGTCTTTAAGATTTAAGTCTGGGATAAAGAGATTTATTTTCTCTTAGTGGGTGGTTAGTCTTTAGAACTCACTCCCCTTGAGAGCTGTAAAGGCATGTGCACTTAAGGCTGAGTTATACAGATTATACAGAGATCAAGGATCAAAACAGACAGAAAAGTTGAATTGAAGCCACAATCAGATCAACCATAAACTTATTGAATGGTGGAGCAGGCTCCACAAGCTGAATGATTTATTTCTGCTGTCAATATTTTTTTCGTTTATTCATTCACTGGATGATGGCATCGCTGGCTAGCCAGCATTTATTGCCCATCCCTAATTGCCCAAAGAGAAGTTAAGAGTCAAGCACATTACTGTGTGTCGGGAGTCACATGTAGACCAGACCAGGTAAGGATGGTAGTTTCTTTCCCTAAAGGACTTTTGTGAACCAGATGGGTTTTTTCCTGACATTCAATAATGGATTCACAGTCATCATTAGATTCTTAATTCCAGATATTTATTGACTTCAAGTTCCACCATGTGCCATGGTAGGATTCAAACCCAGGTCCCCAGAACATGATCTGGGTCTCTGGATTAACAGGCCATTGCCTCCCCCTCTCATTTCTGATTATCTGATTAATATTCTTGCTGAACCTTACTATTTCTTCCCGAGAAATTTACTGTCACTTTGGTCCACACACGTAAATATAAGTCTGTCAATTTAGAGGAACAATGTAAATATTTGAGACTTGAAACCAAACAGGGATGTCCTTTTATTAATGATTAAGTGGGAGAAAAGGATGAAGTAGTGAAAGGAAAAACAGAAACATGGCAGTAAGTGAAACGCTGGACAAAATGGATTTCTTCATTGGTTGTAAGAGTTGAGGTTCAGCAGGTGGTTCTTCAATAAAAAAATGTTCTCACATGAAGCGTAACACGTTCGATGTTTTTCCTGGGCTATTCTTCCTTGGTCAGACAGGCTCAGATGAACTCTGTATTAACACCATTCTGATGATACCCTCATTCGTCCAGCTAGCCCTGATGTCTCCCTTACACAGTTGGGACACCTCTGCCTCTTCCTTTTCCTCTTCCATGTCTCTCTCCTCCTCTTGCTTGATTAAGCTCTGCTTATTTAATGCTTCATTCTCTGCAGAGGCCAATGTTTTCAGCGAGTGCAGCCGAATACAAGAATGAGCTGGACTCTTGCCGGATCATGCTGCAAGGTGCCGCCTTAAGATGCTAGAATTGATTGTTTTGAAACTCAATGGCCTGCTCACTGTCTACCACAGTGAGCAAATAGTTTCGGTCACATCACATTTGTGCCTTTGCCTTAGTCTCTTTTGGAGGGTTGTGATTCATCCCTTCAACATACTCCCTAAGCTGTAAAATATACACATATGGTTTGATTGTTGGCATGAAAAGCTGTGGCAGTCTTAGCACCTGCCAAGAAAGCAAGTGAACACATGAAGGCTCTCTGATGAAGGGTCTAGGCCCGAAACGTCAGCTTTTGTGCTCCTGAGATGCTGCTGGGCCTGCTGTGTTCATCCAGCCTCACATTTTATTGTCTTGAACACATGAAAGATGTTTTTATCATGGTTGCAGACCAGATGAGCTTTTGAGGTAGTGGAAAATCTTCCTGATGACCCTGGTCATAGGTGCCTTGATGGCCGAGTTGATGCAATGGGTGGTGCTCTGCATCTTGGAGAATGTAGCAATGGAAGAGAGACCCACTATCCATCTGCAAGACCATATGCATCAGGAATTGTATTCTCTGTCCAGCTCTGGCAGAAATGGTGTCAGAGGCCTGTGAAAGGCAGTGATGTGTTATTGTTTGTGAGATACCTCAAGGTCTGCAGTTGAAGGAAGGAGCCAGACCAGAAACAATACATTCAAGGCCACTTTGACTTCAACAGGCCTTTGAAAGCAGTGCTTTAAGGACTGAGGTCTCATGCGACAAGGCCACAAACCTTTCCCTCACCCAGCACCAGGGACAGCAACAGGAAAGTGCTGGTTTGAACTTGTATTCTTATCCATTTCCATTCTTGCCCCTGGAAGGACCAAAAATCCAACCCAACTTGTAGTGACGCAGCTCTTATCAATGTGAATTTTATAGCTGTCTTATGAATCTATTTTCCTTTACATTTTGAGATAACAAGGCGTAGAGCTGGATGAACACAGCAGGCCAAGCAGCATCAGCGGAGCAGGAAGGTGGATGTTTCCTGCCTAGACCCTCCTTCTTTTTCTGAAGAAGGATCTACGCCCGAAACATCAGCCTGCCTGCAGTTGCATCTGCAGTTCCTACTATCTCTTCTTTTTCACTTTACTCATTTTTCAATTCTTTTAACCCTAAGAGGTAGATTTCCATAAAACATTAGAAATTAGTCACTAATAACTTCTAAGTTGCTAAGCAAATACTAAACCCAGAGAATATGATATGCCTTTAAAGTATCTATTTGTAAATTCCATGTGGATATAAGGAACTGCTCCAAAACACATTTGGTAAACATGATTCTAAGAGAATGTATGTGATGCTTTTCATCTGTTTCAACTGAGTTAATAGACAGGAATTCTTCTGAACTCTTTTAACATGGTTAGACGAATTAAATATGGCTTGTAATTTGTCTTGAAGAGTGATGTGATCTTTTTGTGCTTTGGCACCAGCAATGAGTATAAAATGGTTGAAGATAGCACTTAGTAAACAAGACATTTTCCCCAGTTGCAAAAGGCAATGATACTTGAAGCTTCAAATCCTTTCAAAATGGAGTGACCCATTGAAGCTGACTTACATATTCCACTGTAAAATTAGCAAACGTTAACCGCAGTGAATATCATACAATGTTTATCATATTTGCTTGAGAAGATTTAAACACATTTGTGTGTATTAGGCAGCAGCTGAAGCACAAAGAATAGTGATCCACTAAATTCAATCCTCAATCTGTACTGAGTTAACTGATCTCAGCCAGCAGGCTGTGAAAGTTACCCTGATAACCCTAATAGAAGAAACCAAAAGTGCTAAAATATCTCCACACATTGGCAGCATCTGTGGAGCCAGAAACAGAGGTACCATCTGAACCAAAGGGGCTCTCTCCCCATGCTGTTAGATGTTGCTAAGCTTCTCAAGTGTTCTTTGTTATTTAAGCTTCCCAGTATCTGCAGTATTTTGCTTTTAATTCATTACCCCAGTATTAGAACTGTGGCTGATTTGTATCCTAAATCTATTCACCTACCTTGCCTCTGTGTATCTGGATGTCCTTGGCTGGCAGAAAATTAATTGATCTCAAAACTATAACTAAACAAAAAACAAAGAAACGTGGATGCTGGAAATCAGAAACAAAATTGGAAATCGCTGGAAAAAACCTGACTGGTCTGGCAGCATCTGTGGAGAGGAAGTTGAGTCAATGTATCCTTCTTCAGAACTCCCAGAAGTGTCACCGGACCTGAAACATTAACTCTGCTTTTTGTCCGCGTATGCTGCATGACCTGCTAAGCTTTTCCAGCAATTTCTGATTCTGTTTCAAAATTGTAATTAAAATTTGAGCCAACATCTCCTATTGCAAGACAAAGAATGTTATGCCTTTATGTGAAGAATTCTTGATTTTTATCTTGAAACCACGATTGGAGGCACTTGTGCAGCATTTGGACAAGGACAAGGTAGGAATTTGGCTGTGATGGCTATTGTATTCATTAGCCAAACACAGCTCTTTTACATGTTTATGGTGTATAATGTACTAGCTATAAAAGGGTTCATGCTGAAAATGTGTAATTATGCACTTTTGGTCAGGAGAATAGAGGCATAGACTATTTTCTATATGGGATAAGGCTTTAAACCTGAAGCGCTAAGGAATTTGGGAGTCATAGTTCAGGAATCGCTTAAAGTTAGCATGCAGGTTAAGTTGGCAGCTACGAAGGCAAATGCAATGTTAATTAATATTAATTTCGATAGGGCTACAATGAAAAGCAGAGATGTATTGCTGAGGCTGTATAAGGCGCTGCTCAGAATATATTTGGAATATTGTGAGTGGTTTTATGCCCCGTATCTAGGGAAGAATGTGCTGACATTGGAGGGGGTCCAGAGGAGGTTTACTAGCATGACCCCAGGGAAGAAATGCTTGTCATATAAAGAGCACTGGAAGATTTTGGGTCTCTACTTGATGAAATTTAGGAGGAGGAGTGGGCGGGGAAATCTCATTGAGACTTATAGAATACTGAGAGGCCTGAATAGAATGAATGTGGAGAAGATGTTTCCACTAATAAAAGACACTATGGCCTGAAGGCACAGCCTTGGAGTGAAATGATGACATATATATGAAGCTGATATGAGGAGGAATTTCTTTGGCCAGAGGGTGATTTTTCTGTGGAATGCATTGTCACAGATGGTTGTGGAGGCCATGCTATTGAGAGTATTTAAGACAGAGACAGATAGGTTCTCGGATGGCAAGGGGATCAAGGGTTATGGGGAGAAGGCAGGACAATGGAGTTGAGAAACATATCACTCATGCTTGAATGGTAGATCAGATTCAAAGGGCTGAATGGTCTAATTCTGCTCCTTTATCCTATGTCTAATTGTAGTTAGCCACTCCATTTTTGTAGCATACGTACAGTCACTGTGCAATTAGGTGAGGGCTCAAATGATTTTGACTCATCCATCTACCTGAAATTCACAATGAATAATATTTGAGATTCCTGACTCATTGAAGAGGTCATCATAAAGATGTTTCAATTGTTGCTAGCACAACTTGCAACCTCATTGGAATATCGAAAAATATGAATAGGAGTCAACCATTTAACTCCCTGAAGCTTTGCATTATATTGAGGTTGTGGCTGATGAGGGACTGAACTGCCACTGGGTTGCAAAGCCAACTGAAACTGTTAACATTTGCCCATATTTTCCCTCCAGACTGTAAACAGCAATATCTTACAGTTTGTAGTGTGCTGTTACATAGGGAAGATCACTGAGTTCTCTATTCAAATATATATAACTTTTCTTCATTTTTGAGAGAAACAGGTAGAGTGAGTTCGAGGATTTGTAAGGATTGAAGGCTTCATACATTTCACGTTGGCAATGACTACATGCATATTTCTTTGTGTGCGTTTCATGTCAGCTCTGTCAAGAACCAGAACCAAAGCTGAATGTGTAACTGGAGTGTGACAATGAATGATACAGCCAGGAGCTGCTCATTTAACAGCTGTCAATTGTGCCATCTGGATTTTAGTCATTGCACCCAGTAACTGACAAGGGCTATACACTTATTAGATGGGCCTTGACTCTAATAGACAAGGCATGTGCACGTCTAGAACTACACACAGTAAGATTGCTGCTGTGAAATAAAGTATGATAGATCAGGCCAACGAGATGCTAATTCAGTGTTTCTGCTGTTCTGGGCTGTCGAGTGGCCATATCATTCTCAGCTGGGTGTATCTCGACATCAGAAGCATCTTGCACAAAGTTGCTATCATGAATTATGAAATTCTTGTGAGTCTTCGTAAAATGTTGGGCACAGCTGCATTGCTTGCAGCCATGAAATGGAAGAGAGCTCTCAATCTAGAGTTTCTTTCTGCTTGACTGTACATGAAAAATGAATGCCACTGTAATACCAACATCTTAAATTCTACTCCCCATTCACCAACAGCCCTGCATATCGTACCTTCCCCTGGACAATGGCATCATTCTCCTTCCCACAAAGCAAAGATTAAAATCAGCACCAAAATCAAAGGTCGGATCAAAGGTTATTTTCCTGAACTATCAATGGTCCTAGCAGTTTGTTTTTGTAGTGTACTTTCCAAACCATATTTATAAAATAAACCACAGCACATTGGCTGCAGATTTAAAAGGAGTAATCTCAGATTCTGAGTGAGGCGGGCTACAATGAGATATGCGGAAGAATTAGATGTCAATTGCGGTGAGGCCTATTTCAACTTTGGGGGCAAATCGTATAATTTTTCATGCTTTCCAAAAGCATCTTGGTGAGATTCTTGCTCGGTGGCCAGTTGACAGGGACTAAAGCTTGTTAAATACCTTGTGAATGGCACAACTCATCTCATTAATTTTCAGCTTCCCAGCTTACCAAACAAGCTGAGAAAAAGATGGCCATAAAAAGAAGAGTATGTACCTGGGAGATCCAACTTGCTGCTTGCTCTCCATCCTTGGTTACTGGGCACCCCCATCTCAGGACACGCACTTCTTGGGCACCAGCGAGCCAGATCTAAGCTCTGCAGTCCTGCCACATCCAGTCATGAATGGTGGTGGACAATTAAACAACTCACTGGAGGAGGGGGATCCACGAATATCCCCATCCTCAATGATGGGAGAGCCCTGCACATCAGTGCAAATGATAAGCAGCAATCTTCAGCCAGAAGTGCTAAGGGGATGATCTATCTTGGCCTCCTCCAGATGTCCCCAGTATTACAGATGCCAGTCTTCAGCCAGTTTGATTCACTCCACATGATATCAAGAAACATTGGAGACACTGGATAATGCAAAGGCTATGGGCCCTGACAACATTCTGGCAATAGTACTGAAGGTTTGTGCTCCAGGATGGGCCACTGCCCCTAGCCAGGCTGTTCCAGCACATTTACAACACTGGAATCGACCTGACAATGTGGAAAATTGCCTAAGTTTGTCCTGTACACAAAAAGCAGGACAAACCCAACCCGGCCAATTACCGCCCCATCAGCCTACTCTCGATCATCAGTAAAGTGATGGAAAGTGTCATCAGTAGTGTTATCAAGTAACACTTACTCAGCAATAGCCTGCTCAGTGATGCCCAGTTTGGATTTCGCCAGGGTCACTCAGCTCCTGATCTTATTACAGCCTTGGTTCAAACATGGACAAAAAAGCTGAATTCCAGAGGTGAGGTGAGAGTGACAGCCCTCAAATTAAAGGCTGCATTTGACCATGTGTGGCATTGAGGAGCCCTGGCAAAACTGGAGTCAATGGGTATCAGGAACAAAAGACTGGTGGTTGGAGTCATAACTGACACACAAGAAGATGGTTGTGGTTGTGGAAGGTCAATAATCTCAGGTTCAGGACGTCTCTGCAAGAGATTTTCAGGGTAGTGTCCTAGGCCCAACCATCTTCAGCTGAATCATCAATGACCTTTCCTCCATCGTTAGATCAGAAGTGGAGGTGTTGGCTGATGATGCACCATTTCTGACTCCTCAGATACTGAAGCAGTCCATGCTCAAATGCAACAAGATCTGGACAATATCCAGGCTTGGGCTGACAAGTGGCAAGTAACATTTGCGTCACACAAATGCCAGGCTATGATCATCACCAATAAGAGACAATCTAAGTACCGTGTCTTGATATTCAGTGAGGTTGTCATCGCTGAATCCCCCTCGATCAACTTTATGGGGGTTACCATTGACCAGAAGCTCAACTGGACTCACCACAAAATCACAGTGGCACAAGAGCAGACCAGAAGCTGGGAATACTGTGGCAAGTAACTCACTTCCTGACTCCTTAAAGCCCATTTACCATCTACAAGGCACAAGTCAGGAGTGTGATGGAATACTCCCCACTTGCCTGGATGAGTGCAGCCCCAACAACACTCAAGAAGCTTTGTATCAGAGATAATGGGAACTGCAGATGCTGGAGAATCCAAGATAATAAAGTGTGGAGCTGGATAAACACAGCAGGCCAAGCAGCATCTCAGGAGCACAAAAGCTGACATTTCAGGCCTAGACCCTTCATCAGAGAGGTGGATGGGGAGAGGGTTCTGGAATAAATGGGGAGAGAGGGGGAAGCGGACTGAAGATGGAGAGAAAAGAAGATAGGTGGCGAGGAGAGTATAGGCGGGGAGGTAGGGAGGGGATAGGTCAGTCCAGGGAAGATGGACAAGTCAAGGAGGTGGGATGAGGTCAGTAGGTAGGAAATGGAGGTTCGGCCTGGGGTGGGAGGAAGGGATGGATGAGAGGAAGAACAGGTTAGGGAGGCAGAGACAGGCTGGGCTGGTTTTGGGATGCAGTGGGGGGAGGGGATGAGTTTGGCTGGTTGTGTGATGCAGTGGGGTAGGGGACGAACTGGGCTGGTTTTGGCATGCGGTGGGGGGAGGGGAGACCCTCCCTCACCCCCATCACAGGCCCCAAGATGACTTTCCATATTAAGCAGAGGTTCACCTGCACATCTGCCAATGTGGTATACTGTATCCATTGTACCCGGTGTGGCTTCCTCGACATTGGGGAAGCCAAGCAGAGGCTTGGGGACTGCTTTGCAGAACACCTCCGCTCAGTTCGCAATAAACAACTGCACCTCCCAGTCGCAAACCATTTTAACTCCCTCTCCCATTCTTTAGACGACATGTCCATCATGGGCCTCCTGCAGTGCCACAATGATGCCACCCGAAGGTTGCAGGAACAGCAACTCATATTCCGCTTGGGAACCCTGCAGCCCACTGGTATCAATGTGGACTTCACCAGCTTCAAAATCTCCCCTTCCCTCACTGCATCCCAAAACCAGCCCAGTTCTTCCTCTCCCCTCACCGCATCACAAAATCAGCCCAGCTCGTCCCCTCCCCCCACTGCATCCCAAAACCAGCCTAGCCTGTCTCTGCCTCCCTAACGTGTTCTTCCTGTCACCCATCCCTTCCTCCCACCCCAAGCCGCGCCTCCATTTTCTTCCTACTAACCTCATCCCACCTCCTTGACCTATCCGTCTTCCCTGGTCTGACCTATCCCCGCCCTACCTCCCTGCCTATACTCTCCTCTCCACCTATCTTCTTTTCTCTCCATCTTCGGTCTGCCTCCCCCTCTCTCCCTATTTATTCCAGAACCCTCTCCCCGTCCCCCTCTCTGATGAAGGTTCTAGGCCCGAAACGTCAGCTTTTGTGCTCCTGAGATGCTGCTTGGCCTGCTGTGTTCATCCAGCTTCACACTTTATTATATTACTCAAGAAGCTTGACACCATCCAGGACAAAGCTGCCCGCTTGACTGGCACTACATCCACAAGCATCCACTCCCTCCACCACTGACGCTCAGTAGCAGCAGTGTGTACTATCTACAAATGCACTGCAGATGTTCACCAAAGCTCCTCAGACAGCACCTTCCAAACCCACAACCATTTCCATCTCGAAGGACAAGGGTAGCAGATATATGGGAACACCACCACCTCCAATTTCACCTCCAAGCAACTCATCATCCTGACTTGGAAATTTACTACTGCTCCTTCATTGTCGCTGGGTCAAAATCCTTGGAATTCCCTCCATAATAGCATCGTGGGTCAACCCACAGCAAGACACCAGCAGTTCAAGAAGGCAGCTCACCACCACTTTCTCAGGGGCAACTAGGGATGGGCAAGAAATGCCAGTGACGCCTGCATCCAACAAATGAATAGAACAAAAAAGCCACATTTACCCAGAATTCACAGATATAGGCATCCAACATATACCAAATTCTAAGAGACTTCATGACATACCGCCAATGCACTTACAGGATGCTTCTGCGTTTCAGTGCTGCACCTCAGGCTTCACTGACAATTAGCATTGTCAAGCAAAGATACTTGGGTTTCAGAGACAAGTACTCAGCTCAAAGGTTGTGCCGGGCCGAATTCCTAGGCTCTTTGCTCACTGTCATAGTGCTCATTCACTATGACCCTACTTGGATGCTTACAACAACCCCGTCATTAACTTTTTGTGCTTTGCTCTCCTCAGTGAGAGATACCAGGCTTATAATGCTGCTGTCTTACTATACCATTTAGTACAGAGCCAACATCTGGCGTAAAGTCAGGAAGCTTATCACAGTTATCCAAACAGAGTCCACAAGCCTGGTTTAAAATTTAAACAAAACTTGGCAATTAACTGTTAGTTGCCATTAACTAGCTGAGGTCACCCTGAACGTTCCTCCTTCTTAACCTCATTCCTCGCCTTAGGCATGGTGATCCTCAGTTTAAACTGCCATCACTGATGAGTGCAAGACAAAATGCTGTGTCGAAATAGGTGTTTTTTTAGCAATACTTAAGTTCTGTACGACCAAGCATTTGTATCGGTTTCCATGTTTGGCTTTTGGAATGTGTTGCTGAGTCAGGCTCTGCTCAGGATGAACAATATGCACCAATGAACATTGACATCAGTTTATGATGAGTACAAGACTTATTGTGACAATTCAGCAAGGCTCCGTCAATAGCTTCTTCCAACTCCACAAGCTGTGCCAGCTAGAAGGTCAGATGCATGGGAACACTACCACCTGTATGCTATTTAAGCAACATATCATCCTACTTCACCATCCCTTCATAGTGATGTCATCAAACTGTAGAAAGTTCCTTCCTACCAGGGCAGTGTGGGTTTATCTGCAGCATATGGATTTCAGTGGTTCAAATTAGAAGCTCCTTACCAACTTGTCAAAGCAGGATCAGAAATAAATGTTTAGTGTGTGTGCAACACCTTTGCCCCATGCAAGGATAAATGACACATGTAGCTCATAGTGAAAGAGTGATTTTTTTTGTCAGTAAGTCAGAAAACAAATCAAAGCAAAGTTCTGAATGCCTTTTATCAAAATATCCCACCATAATCTCAACATCAAATGATTAAGTTGTGGCTTTAAGTGACAAGAACTTTATTATGAGTCAGTTTTCAAACTACAGGAACATTAACGTTTCACATAAGAAATTTCCAGGAAAGGGAGTGCAAAAAGTCCTTGTTTCTCTGTAGAATTGAATTGTTCTCAAGTTGCAGTTAGCTCTGCTATTACCTTTACTGTAGCCCACATTGCTATTTGCAAATAATATGATGCCCGGTTTGTGAAAAAGGCCTTTGTTTGTTCTAATCATGGTACAACAATGGAACAGAACTAAATGAGAAAATGATGTCTTGTAAACTTGTACTTGCAGTTAAGTCATGGCAACAGCTTCCTTTTATCTGGAAATAATGTTTACTTTTCCAGTAACTCTAGCTGTGGTCCAAATAATGTTCAACTTCCAAATGTTAAATTGTCCTGCGACAAACAATCTGTGGTATACAGATGGCAAATACAGCTCTTTTTGTACAAACAGAGACTTGAAAAGTATGAAGAGTTGTGTCTGAGTGATTAAGGAATGCTCTGAGAATGAGAATAATGGCAGGAATTCCCTCCAACAATGGCAAACTTGTTGGAAAAACAACAGCATTTTACCTCCTGCAGCCATGGGTCAGAGCCATAAATTGTAGTCAATTTTAACACGCATTTTGCAGAAATGTCACGAGTTGGGTGAAAAATTTATGAGGTAATCTACAGTTAATTTTATTTGTCAGTACTATTAATTTTATACCCTAATGCTTCTTTTAAAATTGGAGAAGTCAAAGTAGTGAAAGTGACAGTCACTTTCTTGTTTAAATTATTGCAAATGTTAACTTCATTTAAAAAAAATCACACTGACCTTGAGAACTCATTACAAAACGTTTGTTCCCGAGGAGAAAAGCTCCATGTTAACATTTCTAATTTATCATATTTTCCATATAAACAAACCACTCTATAACTAAATATCTAATCTCCCTATTTTTCATCTCCTACAGTAAATTGCTCCATATACTTGACAAAAAGAAACAGTAATCTCATGTTTCTGATCCATGGACTTCAATGTGATTACTGTACTATCTAATAGTGTCAAAGTGCAATTTTACTCTTGGGAAATGAGGGAGAGAAAATTGTTTGTATAACATTGATTTTAGCAGCACTGCATGGAGTTACATAAATTCCCCTATGAAAGATAGTGCTAAGAACCTCGCTCATGCCTTTTTCACATCCCATGTAAGATGGCAGCCACTTTTGGCTGCAGTCCATATAATTTATTGGGAACCAGCTGCCCATGCACACCAGCGACATGGATTTCCTACCAATTCCGGGCAGCTCTTCCTATCTGCAAAGTTTAGGCAATTGTTTCTTGTTGAGATTCAGCCAGGAGACTTACTGTCTGAACATCCTGGGCAGATGGTGTTGTATTATGACACATATTTCAACTACACCGTACCTTTAAGACATTCCTGTATTAATGTTACCACCTCATGTTCAGTCAGTCCCTCTGCGCAACTGATTCAATATGGTTAGGTCAATCAATTTTGTGTGTGATGCACATTAACATCAGAACCCAGGCTCTGTGCATATGTCTGTGATTCATAGTCTGTGATAAAGTCTTAGCACTATGACAATTTTCAGATATCTGACTTCAGAAGAACTTGATTTTTGACAAACGCATGAGGACTAACCTCTATATTAAATCACAAATGGCATCAGATATGAACTGTACCTAAGAAACTTCACTCCCTTCTCTTCCTCCCTCTTCGAGCAGCTATCTTTCTCTGTGTGACCTCTATTTATTTTCCTTATCGCACTACATTAAAAGGGAATGTCAATGACTACATTCATGTTTGGGAACGACTGTTTTGAATAGAAGTCTTCAAATCAGCATTAGCCATACCTCTTCTTTCAAATTTCAATTTGATATTCATTTTGAAACAAAGACAGAACACACCAAATGAATGTTAAATACAGGCTGCAAAATATAAACAGTGACCAGCAACAAACTGGCTAAATTGTTGATGATCCCTTTCTTTCTATCGGTGGGGTACATTTTCTGGTGTGTTCAGCAGTTTAACTGGAATTTCAAAATGACAGGGGGCGTCAGTGAGAACTGACCAAGGAGGATTCCGGGAAAATGTTGGTGTAGTCACCATGACTGAGAAGACTATCATGGAGGACCTGGTGCTCAACAAGAGGAAGAGTGTCTAACAGAGGGCACCAATGAGAAGTGACCAAGGAGGATGCTGGGCCAAGACATTGCCTGGTTGATGGTGAGAAGGGCACTACCTGGGAGATTCTTCATATGTGCCAGGTTGGTCTCTGCCACCAAATGCTGTGCTTGAAGCTGCTACTGGGGGCGGGGGAGTGGAAAGGTTGAAATTGTCACACATCTCCTTCAGGAATGTGCCTTGGTAAAGGAAGTCTGCAGAAATATGCAATGGTTTGTGTCGAGATTCATCCTGTGTAGATCTGTAGCACGGGATTCTGTGCACCAAAGCCTATTTCCTGGCAAGCAAACTGTGCCTGGAGGGCCATCAACTCGGTGCAAGATGCTTTTTGGTCTGCCTGAAACTTGTTGGTCCTCCACAACAAAGAGTAGACCCTGACTGAATGTTGCAGATTTGCACGTTTCCAAGGTCCGGGACTACGCACTGAGGGTCGCACTAAAACTTGGTGCAACTGCTGCTAAGGTGTGATGGGGAAAGACCACTGCTTGAGGTCTTCCTGCTGAAGGTAAATGGGGGTCAAGGTAAATATTTATATACCAGACGAGAAAACACAACAGAACCTAAGATGCGGCTTGACCTGCTGTGTTCGTCCAGCTTCACACTTTGTTATCTCGGATTCTCCAGCATCTGCAGTTCCCATTTATCTCTGAGCAGTTCATCGAAGGCTGCACTGGTGATGTTACCCAGCAGGATAATGAAATGTCTGCAGAACAACGAGCCAGCTCAGCAAGCCAACCAACCACAACATGAATAAAGTATATGTTTGAAATAAAAAATGATTCTGGAGAAGTTGGCGCAGTCACCGTGACTACTAGTTTTGATCAGCTGCCTGAGTTTGATTGCAGCCAGGAATTGGAACCAGAGCGACTGGAGGAAGGAGACAGCAACTGAAGCAGGTTACAAACACAAGCATGAGTCATTTCAGGCCTAGTTTGGAGTAACAGTCTTATCTTGATCCATTGCATGGCGAATGTCATGGGGGGAGCTGCACTTCGTGACATCACAAGTTCAAACGTGATATGATGGGCAGAAGGGTCCCTGATTTTTAAGTAGCAGTCAGATGATTCAGTTTTTTCTCTGTCCCTCAATTTCCATTAACTTTTCATACACATAAGATTTTAGATTAGTGGGATTTAGGCCAGGGTTAGAGTAGTACAGTGCTGGGGCTTACTGTAGCATCTAGACCGTCGTTTACAGAATAGTACTTTTAATTATTTTTAGTAAGAATCTAACACTGGGGTTCATCTAGTTCGCTGTTAAGAAGACAGAATTAAATAGAAATTTATCTTTAATTAGAAAGTTGCTGGGGGGTAAAAATGGCAATCAACAGAGTAGTCTGCTTCTAATGTAGAATGTGGGAAATCAGAGACATTTTGCACTCCAGGAAGCATGTCCAATTGCAGCTCCTGTTAGACTGGGATGGTTGGAGTGACAGCTGGGGACACTTAGGTGCATGTAGGAGGGAGAAAGCATCAATAGACATGAGTTTGAGAGTCATGGTCACATCTTAGATTCAGGCAGGTAGATGGGCGACTGCAAGAAGGGCAGGAGTCCCCAGTGGTTATCCCCCTCTCTAATAGACATACCATTTCAGGCACATTTGGGCAGAAGATGGGGATGGCCACAGTAGCAACCAGAGTGGTGATGGTACAGCTGACTCTGTAATGCAGCAGTGCATAAGAGATTCTTATAGTCGGGGCACTGATTAGTATTTTTGTGGCCACAAAAGGAACTTCAGGATGGTGTGTTGCCTCCTTGATCAGGCACAGGGCATTCTCAAAGGGGAGTGTGGGCAGCCAGAAGTTGTGGTACACATTGGTTCTGACAAGATAGGCAGGAAGAGTGACGCCCTGAAAAGGGGGCTCAGGGAGTTAAGTAGTAAGTTGAAAAGCATGACCTGCTGGATTGGAATCTTGGGCGACCTGGGCGTAGGTGGTCCCCCGCCGCGGGCATGCCCTATAGAGGTGGCCTGCTTCCCCGCAAAGGTTGCAGCTTTTTTCTTGTGGGCAATCCTTTGCAAGGTGTCCCTCCTCCCTGCAGTTCCTGCAGATGGTGGCTTTGCAGTCGGCTGCCACGTGAGCTGACCTACCATGGGCATGGCAGACTTTAGGTTGCCCTGCATAGGTCAGGTAGCCCTTGCTCCCCCCCGATCGCGAAGCCTGACGGTGGGTGTACAATGTTCTCGTCCGCACCCATCCTCAGCGTCACCCTGACCTGTCTCTTACTGGTCCGGATCCCGAAGGGGTCCATGATGTTGGTTAGGTCCCCTTCCACCTTCACGTACCTTGCAAGGAAGGTCAGGACATCAACTGCTGGCACATGCGGGTTGTACATGTGCACAGTCACCATACGGCTCCTCTGCGCTGGCATCACGAACAGCGGGACAGCGGTCAATACAGAGAGCGGGCCCTCACCTCCTTTCTCCTTGAAAACCTCCAGGAAGTGCTCGCAAACCTTGGCACTCCTGAAGGTTACATCGTAGAAACCTCGTCCGGGGAAATCCTGCAGGCAGTAAATGTCCGCAGCAGTGAACCCACAACAGTCCAACAGGACACTCTTCACAAAGAAGGTGCGGTCCACAGGTGTACCTTCATCCACCTTCTTCACGGAAACACGGATGGTGTTCCGGACCCCCTGACCTGGGGCACGAGCACTTGCCGCAGCCATCGTTGCAGGTTGGCTGCTCCCCTGAACCAGCGTTACGCCGAAGCCGGCATTAAGATCCATCGGTTGCAAGGGTGCACAGCCAACCCGACGTCTTCCTTCCACCTCCAACACAGCGCTCTCCTCCTCTCAGTCCTTAAAAGAGTGGGTCTTTATTTTGTTCTGGATGTAAGCTGGTTCACTGAGCTGGAAGGTTTGTTCCCAGACAATCAGTCACCTTTTTTTTAATTTGAAAAAATATACTTTATTCATAGAATGTACAAAAATATAAAACATTTATACACCTACCCAGTCATGCAAGCCACTCCGGGTTACCCGGGGGTACGTACACCAACTAAAGGAAAAAAAACAAAACAGAGGAAAAAAAAACAAAGCAAAGAAAATACCCCGGCAGTCGTCACCCCGCACAGTCCCAGTTGGCCCCCTGACCAGTTGGGGAAGGCGCCAGCTGAGCCCAGTTACCAGATAGGATTCTTTTCCCTCTTCTGGACGAGGGGGCTCATACGGTGGTCTTTCCCCACCACGCCTTGGCGGCGGCTGCCCCAAGCTTTAGTGCGTCCCTCAGCACGTAGCCCTGGACCTTGGAGTGCACCAGTCTGCAACATTCGGTCGGGGTCAGTTCTTTCAGCTGGCAGACCAGCAAGTTGCGGGCAGACCAAAGAGCGTCTTTCACCGCATTGATGGTCCTCCAGGCGCAGTTGATGTTGGTCTCGGTGTGCGTCCCCGGAAACAGCCCGTAGAGCACGGAGTCCCGCGTCACGGAGCTGCTCGGGACGAACCTCGACAAATACCACTGCATCCCCCTCCAGACCTCCTGCGCATAGGCACACTCCAGAAGGAGGTGATCGACAGTCTCGTCCCCCCCGCAGCCACCTCGAGGGCAGCGTGCGGTGGTGCAGAGATTCCAGGCATGCATAAAGGATCTCACTGGCAGAGCCCCTCTCACCGCCAGCCAAGCAATGTCCTTGTGCTTGTTTGAATTTTCTGGCAATGAGGCATTCTGCCAAACGACTTTGGCAGTCTGCGTGGGGAACCACACGACGGGATCCACCCTCTCCTTTTCCCGAAGGGTCCTGAGGATACTACATGCTGACCACTGCCTGATGGCCTTGTGGTCAAAGGTGTTTCCCTTCAAAAATTACTCCACGAAGGACAGGTAGTACGGAACGGTCCAACTACTCGGAGCGTTCCGCGGCAACGAGGCCAGGCCCATCCTTCGCAACACCGGGGACAGGTAGAACCTCAGTAAGTAGTGACACTTGGTGTTTGCATACTGAGGATCTACGCACAGCTTGATGCAGCCGCACACAAAGGTAGCCGTCAGGGCGAGGGTGGCGTTCGGTACGCCCTTTCCCCCATTTCCCAGGTCTTTGTACATGGTGTCTCTGCGGACCCAGTCCATCCTCGACCCCCAAATGAAGTGGAAGATGGCCCGGGTGACCGCAGCAGCGCAGGTCCAGGTAATAGGCCAGGCCTGCGCCACATACAACAGTACCGAAAGCCCCTCGCACCTGACAACCAGGTTCTTACCCGCGATGGAGAGGGACCGGAGCGTCCACCTGCCCAGCTTCTGCTTCAGTTTGGTGATACGCTCCTCCCAAGTCTTAGTGCATGCCCCAGCTCCACCAAACCAAACACCCAGCACCTTCAGGTAGTCTGTCCTGACGGTGAAGGGGGTGAAGGAGCGGTCGTCCCAGTTCCCGAAGAACATGACCTCGCTCTTACCCCTATTGACTTTGGCACCCGAGGCCAGTTCAAACTGGCCGCAGATGTCCAACAGCCTACTCACCGACCGACGATCAGTGCAAAAGACGGCGACATCGTCCATGTACAGGGAGGTCTTGACCTGAAGGCCTCCGCTGCCTGGGATAGTCACGCCCTTCAGGCTCACGTCCTCCCTGATGGAGGCGGCGAAGGGCTCCACACAGCACACGAACAAGGCAGGAGAGAGCGGGCAGCCCTGCCTGACTCCAGATCTAACAGGAAAACTGTCTGATTCCCACCCGTTGATCGAGACTGTGCTAACGATGTTAGCGTAGAGCAGCCGGATCCAATTGCGGATGCCCTCCCCGAACCCCAATTTGGAGAGGACGTCCCTCATGTAAGCATGAGAGACCCTGTCGAAGGCCTTCTCCTGGTCCAGGCTGACGAGGCAGGTGTCCACCCGCCTATTCTGCACGGAGGCGATCGTATCCCTGATGAGCGTGAGGCTCTCAGCGATCTTCCTGCCCGGCACAGCACAGGTTTGGTCAGGGTGAATCACTGACTCCAGGACAGACCTGACCCGGTTGGCAATGACCTTGGCCAGGATTTTGTAGTCACGTTCAAAAGTGAAATGGGACGCCAATTCTTAATTTCTTCCCTCTCCCCCTTCCTCTTGTAAATGAGGGTGATGATGCCCTTCCTCATGGGCTTGCACATTTCCCCTGCCCGAAGCGCACTATCGTACACCTCCAGCAGGTCCTGGCCGACCAGGCCCCACAGAGCGGAATACAGCTCGACCGGTAAGCCGTCACTTCCGGGAGTCCTATTCCTCTGCAAGGACTTGAGGGCTCTGGCCAGCTCGTCCAGGGATATCGGCCGGTCCAGCCACTCCCTCGTGCCGTCGTCTAAGACCTCCGTGATAGACGACAGGAACGACTTGGAGGCCATGCTGTCCGTGTGCTTCGTGTCGTACAGTCCGGCATAGAAGGATCTGCTGATCCTCAAAACGTCGGGCCGAGACGACGTCACCGAGCCGTCGTCCTCCTTCAGCCGGCTAAGCACAGAGCTCTCTTTGTGCACCTTCTGAAAGAAGAAACGCGAGCACGTCTCGTCCTGCTCCACGGAGCGGACCCTGGACCGGAAGATTATCCTGGAGGCCTCCGCGGCGAAGAGCGAGGCTTGCTGGCCCCTCACCTCGCGGAGGTCCTCCGTGACATCGACCCCCATCAACTGCAGAAGGAACAGGTTCTGCACCTTTTTCTGGAGTCGCGACAGCTTTCCCCACCTCTCTCTTGCCTTCTGAACACCCTTGAGGACAAAGAACCTCTTGATGTTCTCCTTCACCGTCTCCCACCAGTCGCCTGGAGACTCAAAGAGGGGTTTCACGGTTCTCCAACCGGCGTACTCCCTCTTAAGCTCCTCGACGTTCTCTGGGGTCAACAGAGTCATGTTGAGCTTCCACGTCCCCTTGCCGGCCGGCTGGTCGTCCTGTAAGTGACAGTCGGCCAACAGGAGGCAGTGGTCAGAGAAGAACACCGGCTCGACACCGGTGGACCTGACCGAGAACGTCCGTGACACAAACAGGAAGTCTATCCTTGAGCGGATAGACCCGTCTGGCCCCGACCAGGTGTACCTCTGCTGCGCTCCGTCTGCAGGGGTTCTGAACACGTCGAGCAGCTTGGCGTCCTTCACCGTGCCCATCAGGAATCTGGACGTGACGTCCAGTTGAATCCCCCCACCCACTGTCCCCACGCCGGATCTTCCATCTGCATCAATGATGCAGTTGAAGTCTCCGCCTAGGATGACCGGCCTGGATGTGGCCAGCAGGGGTGGAAGCCGCTGCAGGACGGCCAACCGCTCACTCTGTACCGCTGGGGCGTACACGTTGATCAGCCTCAGAGGAGCATTCCTGTAGGTGATGTCAGCCACTAGGAGGCGCCCCCCCACCACCTCCTGAACTTGAGAGATGGTGAAGTTGCGCCCCCGCAGCAGAATAGCCAGGCCTGAGGAGCGACAGTCGTTACCCCCCGACCAGATCGAAGGCCCACAGGTCCAGGCGCCAGACCATTTCCCGTACCTGCCGAGGTGCGGTATCCCGCACTCCTGCAGAAACAGGAGGTCCGCCTTGATGGTGGTCAGGTAGGCCAACGTGGACACACATCTCGCGGTTGACTTGACGCTGCGCACATTAATGCTCGCAATTCGTACCCCCATTGTGGGCAGTGACCGAAGTACCCTCCCCAAGTCCAAGGTCCAGCCCCTCGATCTGTCCCTTCATGCCCATTGCCCGGGCTAACTGCTGGACGCTCTCCGGGCTCAGGAAACCGTCCGTGCTGCCTTCCGGGTGGCATCCCCCTGTCAGGGGTGCGGAGGCAGGAGGGTCCGGCTCCGGGTCAGGCTGGGGACGCGCTGTTTCCTCCTTCCCGCCTGGAAGTTCCGGGGGGCCCTCCAGTGCTCCAGCGGCACTTGCCTGGGTGTCGGAGTGAGCCTCAGGATGCCTCCCATCACCTGGAAGCAGGGTGCTGTTTTCCTTCCCCCACGAGACCTTTAACTTCTGCTTCGGGTGGGCCCTCTCCGAATCCTCCTCGTCAGAGGAGCTCTTATAGCCCCCTGTAGCTGCCTCTTCCCGCCTGATTGTTGCGGTTCCTGGGCCCGTCGACGCACCTTCCTCCTCGCTTTCATCAGGCTATAATCCAACAGGTTTATTTGAAAATGCAAGCTTTTGGAACTCAACCCCTTCCTCAGTGCATTTTCAAACAAAGCTGTTGGACTATACCCTGGTGTCATGTGATTTTTGACCTTGTCTCACCCCAGTCCAACACTGGCATTGCCACTTCATCAGTTGGGGCATTCAGTATAAAAATTGACAAGCCATGCTGCAACTTTATAGAACGTTAGTGCGGCTACATTTAGAATATTGCTTACATTTCTGGTCACTGCACTGCCAGAAAGATGTGGAGGTTTTGGAGAGGGTACAGAAAAGATTTACCATGATGTTGCCTTGTTTGGAGCGTATATGCTATGAGGAGAGATAGGACAACTTGGATGAACACAGCAGGCCAAGCAGCATCATAGGAGCAGGAAAGCTGACGTTTCAGGCCTATAAGAAGGGTCTAGGCCCAAAACATCAACTCTCCTCCTCCTATGATGCTGCTTGGTCTGCTGTGTTCATCCAGTTCTACACCTTGTTATCTCAGATTCTCCAGCATCTACAGTTCCTACGATCTCTGGGTCAAACTTGGCTTGTTTTCATTTGAACATCACAGGCTTAGGGGTAACCTGTTAGAAATTTACAAAATTATGAGAGATATGGATAAAATAGATAGTCAGAGTTGTTTTCCCAGCGTAAAATTTCAATTATTAGGGCACATATGTTTAAGATGAGAGGGGGAAATTTTAATGATATTAGAGACAAATGTTTTACATAGAAGGCAGTAAGTATCGGGAATGCGCTACCAGAGGAATATGAACCTGCTTAGATCAAAAAGGTTTTTAGATTAGAGAGTCATCATGTGTCAGACAGACTTAGTGAGCCGAAGGGCCTGTTCCTGCGCTGAACTGTTCTTTGTCCTGTGGCTATGCTGGGCATCAAATTAGTCTTAACACTGACAGATGTCACAATCTGTCGAGTCTGTACACCTCTCGGTCATGTTGTCTTCATGTTTGCTCTAAGACTACAATTCCTGCGAATGTTTGCATGGCATCAACACCAGTTTTAGATTTCGCAGTCACGCATTGTGCCCCAAAATACGCATTACTGAGCCTGATTTCTCACCTTATGCAAACAGATTGATACTTTTTTTTAACAAAACAATTAGACATTTGACAAATATTTGACAAGTGTATTTTATTTGTTTTTGTTTCAGTTGTAAGTACTCAGTTTAAACTAACAATAGTCAACCAGATATCTCCACAGTTCTAAGGTTCTCTTCCGACACTCTTCATATTGCAGGAAGGAACGCTGTAGCCTATTGTTATGGTTTGAATTTACAGTGTTAAGGAGGACCTATAATGGATTGTTCCTACAAACACGATAAGGTTATGCTTTTCCAAGAAACCTAAAATTACAAGTAAAATGGCCATTGGGTGGTATGATATTATGCTAAGGTTTTGAACTATCTTCACAGCATGCTAAAAATGAATGTATTTTCTTTAAGAAGAGGAGTATTCAGTAAAATTGGATTGTAGTTGAAAAAACCCCACAGTGGTTTGTATCCTATCACCAGTCACCCTTTACTTACTTTTGGAAAATCATTGACACTGATACAGCGCCCTCAGAGCTCGCTACTACAGTGAGCAAGGTGTCTGATACTCCTATTTTTATCTGTCACCCAGGGCTCCCTGGTTGGACCAGATTTACAGCCGCAACCAGGGAAGTTAAATTCTATGAGGTCCACCTGGCTGACCTCATTACAATCACTATGCCCTATTAATTAAAACAAGATCTTGCCTACAAATAGGCAGAAGATAGTATTCACTGAGCAGACTTCCTGTCTTCACACAGAGAATTTTCATTACATATTCACGCCACTTCACAAGATGACTAACATCAAGCATGTCAGCTACCTTCATGTCAGATTAAAGCAATGCCCCAGATTACACAATGTTAACTGTATAAAAAACATTGCACACACATCTACTTTCAACTTTCCCCCTCTCACCATGAAGCTCTGCCTCCAAGTACTTCATATTTCCATTCTGGGTAAAATCTCTGACTATCCATGCTGTCCATACCTCTCAATTTAATACACTTCTCTGAGGCAACGCCTCAATCTTTGGTGCTCTAGCAAAAACAATCCAAGTTTGTCTAAACTTTCCTTATAGTTAATACACCCCGATCCAGGCAACATTCAAGTAAACCTCTTTTGCATCCATTCCAAAGCCTCTTTATCCTTACAATATTTTGGCAAGCAGAACAGCACACAAACTTCAAATGTGGCCTAACTAAAGGTTCGTACAGCTGCTAAATGACTTGCCAGTGTTTTTCACTCAGTGCCCTGATTGCTGATGGCAAGCATGATGTATGCCATCTTCACCACCTTATTTATTTGTATTGCCACTTTCAGGGAGCTATGGATTTGCACTCCAAGATCCCTCGATATCCAAATGCTCCTAAAGGTCCTGCCATTTATTGTATACTTTCCCCTTGCATTTGCCCTCCCAAAATGCCTCACTCACACTTGTCTGGATTAAACTCCATCTGCCATTTTTCTGCCCAACTTTCCAACTGACCTATATCCTGCAGTACCCCTTGACAATCTTCCTCACCATCCACAACTGTTGTTCATCTGCAAACTTACCAATCAGGCCACCTACCTTTTCATCCAAATAATTTATATATTACGAACAATAGAGGTACTAATCCTTGTAGAAGACTCTGTCAGATAAACACTCGTTCACAACTATCCTCTGTCTTTGGGGTGGCACACTGGCTCAGTGGTTAGCACTGCTGCCTCACAGTGCCAGGGACCCGTGTTTGATTCCACCTTCAGGTGAATGTGCGGAGTTTGCAAATTATCCCTGTGTCTGTGTGTATTTTCTCCAGGAGCTCCAGTTTCTCCCACGGTCTAAAGGTATACAGCCTACGTGGATTGCCCATGTTAAATAGTTTGTAGGTGTTCAGGGATGTATAGAGTAAGTGGGCTGTAGGGGATGGGTCTGGGTGGGATGCTCTGAGGACCAGTGCAAACTTCTTTGGCCAAAGGCCTGTTTTCACACGGTAGGGATTCTATGACCAAGCCAAATTTGTATCCAACTTACCAACTCACTGTGAATCCCATGTGACTTAATCTTTGAACTAGCCTTCCATAAGGGACCTTGTCAAGTGCTTTAGTAAAGTCCATGTCAACAGCATCAACTCCCCTACCATCAATCGCTTCTTCAAAAAACTCAAACAAGGTAAGACATTCCCCATGCAAAGCCAAGTTGACTATCCCTGATAAGCAATTTTTTTTCAAATGCAAGTAAATCCTATTCCTAAGAATTTTCTCCAATAATTTCCCCACCATTAATATAAGGCTCACCAGCCACTCCTGCCTGTCCTAAACTATTGACAGTGCCATATATACATTATGAATCCAGACCATCTGAACACCTGCTAAGGTTTGGGAAAGCCACTTGATACTATTTAAAGATAAAAAGCTTCTTCAATCATAAAACCTCCTTAAAATCTGTTACTAATTCGCTGATCTCTAGCTTTTGACTCCTCGGCCTCTACTGAAACCAATTCATACATCTGAGGTGCCTCATGGCTGTGTTTGAGATTTTATAGATTATAACTTCTCTCCCAACCCAAACCTCCATCATCTCTGAGACTAATCTCAGTTATTCCCTCATGAAGTGCTGAAAAATGTTGATACTGTTCTGTCAACATGCAGCCAAAGAAGCTTTTTTTGAACATTGCTTTGATCTTAAGTAATTTAATTTAAGTTAGGAAAGAAAAAGTGACATAATCTTGGAGTTTTGTCAGGATATCCCAGAAATGAATCTACCTCACAGAAACCTTGAATTTCTGACCTCTGTTCATTATGATTGTGGCTCCCTCTCGCGGGCACAGGACTGTGGAATTAGCCTGATTGTATAAGTTTATTTGTTATTGTCAATATCGCAGAATGTGCTTCCATCTTCATGTGAGATCTGTTGACACGATATGTCAATTTCCTAAAGGATTCCTCCAAACACTGTACATTTCCACGATAACACTGATCAGCTGATTAGTCTGACGTATTCATTACGTGACAGTGAGTAGGTGCAAGTGGAATTCTTAGTCTGGTGGTGTTCTATGTCAACTTATCTCCTAATGCTAGGAACATCCCAAAGGGCTGTTGTAAGTTGCAATAAGTTGCTGGAATTTTGCATGAATTTTAACTAACAAGTTAGCAGTGTGATACTTTCCACCTGACCAGGTCTTCTGAGAGCCATTAATCGGCTGCTGAGCTCTTAACTGCGTTGAGATGAGCCTTCCATCTCCACCAGGAAGCTATTTCCTCTTCAGAGAGCTGCCACTAATCATTGTCTAGTAACTCTCTAGTCTCAGCAATGCTGCTGGGAATGGTGGTCATGACTGGAATTGATGGCTGTCCTCAAAGAAAAGACACCATGGACTCAGGATTTCTGGAAGTTCCGGAGTGTCACCAGTGTCTGGCTGGCACCCTCCATAAAAAGGATGGGGGCTGCTGGGTTCACCAGGGAAGGCTATGGGGGATACAGGGTGTTTGAATGGGATGCAAGATGCTACCTAAACCCCACAACTTTTAGCCCAGCAGCAAGGCCACAGAATCACAGAATTATTGCAGTGCAGAGGGAGGACAGTCAGTCCATCATGCCTGCACTGGGGTCATAAAACAACCATCATGGCCTAGCATCAATCACCTGCCTTTCCTTTGTATCCTTGCACATAACTTTGATCCAAATAATCATCCAATGCCCCCTCAAATGCTTCAATTGAACCTGTCTCCACTACTTCCAAGCAGTGCATTCTATGCTCTAAGCACTATACATTTTTCTCATATCACCTTTGTTTGTTTGCACATCACTTTCAATCTATGTCCTCTCATTCTTGTTCCTTTTACAAGCGGGAGCAGCTACTCCTAACCCAGCATCTGTCCAGCCTGCTGGTAATTTTGAAGAATTCTATCAAGCCTCTTCCCAGCCTGTCTAAGTGAGCAAATACTTGGCAAATGCAATATAATGTGGGTACATATGATGATGTCCACTTTGGCCACAAAAACAAGAAGGCAGGTTATTATCTGAATGGTGACAGTTTAGGAAAAGATAAGGTGCAATGAGACCTGGGTGTCACAGTGGTTCAGTCAATGAGGGTTTGCATGTAGGTGTAGCAGGCAGTGAGGAAATCTAATGGCTTGCTGGCCTTCATAGCGAGAGGATTTGAGTATTGGAGTAAGGATGACTTGCGGCAGTTATACAATGCCTCGGTAAGGCCACATAATGGGTATTGTGAGCAGTTTTGGTTTCCTAGTCTGAGGAAGGACATTCCTACAGTTCAGGGAATCCAGTGATGGTTCACCAGACTGATTCCCGAGATGGCAGGACTGGGCTTATATTTACTGGAATTTAGAAGAATGAGGGGAATCTCATATAAAATCCTGATGAGACTGGACAGGCTAGACAGGCGAGAAGAATATTCCTGATGTTGGGGAAGGCCAGGACAAGGAGTCACAGTCTAAGAATACGGGGCAAGCCATTCAGGACTGAGATGAGGATGAACTTCTTCACTCAGAGAGTAGTGAACCTATGGAATCCTCTCCACAGGTAGCTGCTGAGGCCAGTTCATTATATATATTCAAGAGGGAGTTGGATGTGGTTCTTGTGGCTAAAAGGATCACGTGGTTTGAGGAGAAGGCAGGAATGGGGTACTGAGGTTGCATGATCAGCCATGATCGTATTGAATGATGGTGTAGGCTTGAAGGGCTGAATGGCCTAATCCTGCACCTATTTTCTGTGTTTCTATGTTTCATTTTTCATCAGTCTTGACTGTAGATGATGGAAGTAGCATCCCAGAAGAGCAACACTTCAGAAAGTGGAAGAAAGGGAGGAACTCAGGTGCATTGATTCAGGAAGCCTGACTGCAAAGGAATATTGTTTATTGGTGATCACTAAAAATAGAGTCACTACTCATGGTATAAATAGGCCAATCTGAGCCATGGAGATACAGTTCTGAGGACACTTCGATGCATCTGCCTGTTTGTTTCCTTATCCAGAAGTGCTAGCAAACACAACCAAATGGCTTTCCCACCACCAAATCACTGACTTTTTTTTTGTTTTTAACACGCATGTAGCCAATTAGATATTTATTTGCAAACCCTGTTTCAGGCAATGCAAACCATTAAAACTGAGGTGGGAGATGGGGAGGGACTACATTAAAATTGAGTTGGAGGGAGAAATAAAGCACTGTAATCCCTGCTGTGCCCATGTATCTTTGAAAGCATCAGGAGAATGATGGACATCATGTGCTCCCTCTCTAATGACACCTGAGCATGAACATAATCTAGGGAGAGTGTCAAACAGTTAGCAGGTATGACCCTCTCCATAGCCAGCCACCTGGACCCGTTTTACAGCCAGCCTGGCCAAGCCCAGGAGCAGACCCACAAAGAGGTCCTTTGTTCTATCGGCACCAGAATTGAATTCAGTTTTCACCATTAACTGTGATGGGCTTTGAAATAGTGTCTCCAGAACATTAGCATCAGGCTCTGGGTTACTGATCCAATGACATGAACACTACACCACCCCTCCTCCACAGGGAGTGGTGTACGCTTTTTTTGCTTAGGGGTTCTGCTTTACTTATTATTTTTAAAATTAGCTTGTTCAGGGATGTTATTACACCTGGAGTAGGTAGGACTTAACCCAGACCTCAACAGCCCAGAAGTAGGAACGCTAACACAGTGCCACAATGGCCCTTGGAGGCTGCTTTTTACAATTTCCTTATTCTCAGATATAGACTACTCACAGCCCAGGGCAGATAATTTGTAGATTCATCCCTGCTTCATGTTTCTTTTGTTTCTATATCTGGAGTGCTATTACACACAACCGAATGCCTTTGGCCACCATCACCAAATTACCATGACTTTCTTTCCCTATTTTTAACTACTAGCCACCATCAGTAAATCACCTGTGTCACCAGTTAGATATTTACATGCAAAGCCTGTTAATGGGTACACTTTTGTTTCTTTTCTTCTCATACAAGGGTCTGCTTTATAAAGTACTTCCCTACTGGAACCGGGGGGATCTGTACCATTGGGATGGTCTCCACCTGAACCGATGTGGAACCAGTGTTCTAGCAACAAGGATAAATAGGGTGGTCAGTAGGACTTTAAACTAGTGAGTCGGGGCGGGGGGCGGGGGAAGGGCAAGTGAAAGAGACAGGGAGCATGGGGTTAAATGGAAAGATAAGCAACAGGATAGCATGAGTACAGGTGGATTTAAGCTCGAGGCAGACTAGGAATACAGCAAAGAGGAAGGATAGCTTAAGACATCTTGGGATTTCCAACCTCTCTAAGAATGATAAGAAAGCTAGCATTAACACACTTTATCTAAATGCTCGTAGTATTCACAACAAAGTAGATGAATTAACAGCACAAATCCTCTTGAATGATTATGATGTGGTAGGCATCACAGAGACATGGTTGCAGGGAGCTCAGGTCTGGCAGTTAAACATCCAAGGATTCACAACCTATTGAAAAGACAGGGAGGTGGGCAGAGGGGGTGGGGTTGCCTTGTTAGTTAAGAATGGAATAAAATCTACGACACTAAATGACATAGGGTCAGAAGATGTGGAGTCTGTGTGGGTGGCATTGAGGAACCACAAAGGCAAAAAAACTATAATGGGAGTTATGTACAGACCTCCTAACAGTGATAAGGACCAGGGGCGCAAGATGCACAGAGAAGTAAATAGGGCATGTCAGAAAGGCAAGGTCATGGTGATCATGGGGGACTTCAATATGCAGGTGGATTGGGTGAATAATGTTGCTGGTGGATCCAAAGAAAGAGAATTCATGGAATGTTTGCAGGATGGCTTTTTGGAACAGCTTGTGATGGAGCCCACAAGGGAGCGGGCTATTCTGGACTAAGTGCGATATAATGAACCAGACTTTATAAAAAACCTTAAAGTAAGGGAACACTTACGAGGCAGCAATCATAATATTTTAGAGTTCAGTCTGCAGTTTGAAAGAGAGAAGGCAACATCGGATGTAATGGTGTTACAGTTAAATAAAGGTAATTACAGGGGCATGAGAGAGGAATTGATGAAAATCGACTGGAAGCAGAGCCGAGCGGGGAAGACAGTAGAGCAACAATGGCAGGAGTTTCTGGGTGTAATTGAGGGCACAGTACAGAGGTTCATCCCAAAGAAAAGAAAGATTATCCGGGGTGGGATTAGACAGCCAGGCTGACAAAGGAAGTCAGGAAATATATCAAAGAAAAAGAAACAGCCTACAAAGTGGCCAAGAGCACTGGGAAACCAGAAGATTGGGAAGGCTACAAAAACAGAGGATAACAAAGAGAGCAATAAGGAAGGAGAGGATCAAATATGAAGGTAGTCCAGCTAGTAATATTAGAAATGATAGTAAAAGCTTCTTTCAATACATAAGAAACAAACAAGAGCCAAAAGTAGATATTGGGCCGCTCCAAATTGATGCTGGAAGGCTAGTAATGGGAGATAAGGAAATAGCTGAAGAACTTAATAAGTACTTTGCGTCAGTCTTCACAGTGGAAGACATGAGTAGTATGCCAACAATTAGGGAGACCCGGGGGCAGAGTTGAGTATGGTAGGCATTACAAAAGAGAAAGTGCTAGAAAAGCTAAAGGGTCTAAAAATTGATAAATTTCCTGGCCCCGATGGGCTACATCCTAGAGTTCTGAGGGAGGTTGCTGAGGAAATAGCAGAGGCTTTGGTCGTGATCTTTCAAAAGTCACTGGAGTCAGGGAAAGCCCCAGATGATTGGAAAATTGCTGTTGTAACACCCTTGTTTAAGAAAAGATCAAGGCAAAAGATGAAAAATTATAGGCCGATTAGCCTAATCTCGGTAGTTGGTAAAATTCTTGAATCCATTGTCAAGGATGAGATTTCTAAATTCCTGGAAGTGCAGGGTCAGATTAAAACAAGTCCACATGGTTTTAGTAAGGTGAGGTTGTGCCTGATAAACCTGTTGGAATGCTTTGAAGAGGTAACAAGTATGTTAGACCAGGGAAACCCAGTAGATATTATCTATCTAGGCTTCCAAAAGGCCTTTCATACAGTGCCTCACGGGAGGTTGCTGAGCAAGGTGAGGGCCCATGGTATTCGAGGTGAACTACTGGCTTGGATTGAGGATTGGCTGTCTGACAGAAGGCAGTGAGTTGGAATAAAAGGCTTTTTTTCGGAATGACAACTGGTGACGAGTGGTGTCCCGCAGGGTTCAGTGTTGGGGCCACAGATGTTCACCTTGTGTATTAATGATCTGGATGAAGGGACTGGGGGCATTCTGGTGAAGTTTGCCGATGATATGAAGATAAGTGGACAGGCAGGTAGTACTGAGGAGGTGGGGAAGCTGCAGAAAGATTTAGACAGTTTAGGAGAGTGGTCCAGAGAATGGCTGATGAAATTCAATGTCAGTAAATGTGAGGTTTTGCACTTTGGAAAAAAGAATACAGGCATGAACTATTTTCTAAATGGTGAGAAAATTCACAAATCAGAAGTGCAAAGGGATCTGGGAGTGTTGCTCCAGGATTCTCTGTAGGTTAGCTTGCAGGTATGGTCCGTAATTAAGAAAGCAAATGTAATGTTATCATTTATCTCAAGAGTGTTGGAATATAAAAGCAGCGATGTGCTTCTGAGGCTTTATAGGTTCTAGTTAGGCCCCATTTAGAATACTGTGTCCAATTTTGGGCCCCACACCTGAGGAAGGACATACTAGTCCTGGAGCGTATCCAGCGGAGATTCACATGGATGATCCCTGGAATGGTAGGTTTAATGTATGATGAATGGGTAAGGATCCTGGGATTGTACTCATCAGAGTTTAGAAGCTTGAGGGGAGATCTAACAGAAACTTACAAGATAATGTATGGTTTAGAAGGGGTGGACGCTAGGAAGTTGTTTCCTTTAGGCAGGGAGACTAGGACCCGTGGGCAAAGCCTTAATATTAGAGCGGGTAAATTTAAAAGTGAAGTGAGACGACATTTCTTCAGCCAGAGAGTGGTGGGCTTGTGGAATTCATTGCCGCAGAGTGCAGTGGAGGCCGGGACGTTGGATGCCTTCAAGGCAGAGATCGACAAATTCTTGATCTCAGAAGGAATCAAGGGCTACGGGGAGAGTGCAGGGAAGTGGTATTGAAATGCCCATCGGCCATGATTTAAATGGTGGAGTGGACATGATGGGCCGAATGGCCTTACTTCCACTCCTATGTCTTATGGTCTTATGGTCTTACTCAAAGTCAGAAGGAAACAGAAATCAAGAAAGTGTAGGAAGGTTAGCTTAACATCTGTCCTTTAGAAACGTTAGAAGTTATCTAACATTTAATGTTAGAAGTTAAAGATTAAATCAGAGCACTTTTAAAATCAAACTTCAAAATAAACAGGCAGAGCTAACAGGTTTTGTCAAGAGGAACTCATATTTAAACAATTTTTGAAGTTTTTCAGGGAATTAACACATGCTGTAGATAAAAGGGATCCAAATGAATGCAGTGTTTGGAGATAACGGGAACTGCAGATGCTGGAGGATCCAAGATAACAAAGTGTGGAGCTGGATGGACACAGCAGGCCAAGCAGCATCTTAGGAGCACAAAAGCTGACGTTTCGGGCCTAGACTCTTCATCAGAAAAGGGGAATGGGGAGAGGGTTCTGAATTTTGAAGCTTGTGAAATCCACATTGATGCCAGTGGTCTGCAAGGTTCCCAAGCTTCAAAATCTCCCCTCCCTCCACTGTGTCCCAAAACCAGCCCAGCTCGTCCCTGTCTCCCTAACCCGTTCTTCCTTTCACCTATCTCCTCTTCCCATCTCAAGCCGCACCTCCATTTCCTACCAGTAACTTCATCCCGCCCCCTTGACCTGTCCATCCTCCCCGGACTGACCTATCCACTCCTACCTCCCCACCTATACTTTCCTCTCCACCTATCTTTTCTCTCCATCTTCAGCCCGCCTCCCCCCCTCCCTATTTACTCCAGAACCCTCTCCCCATCCCCCTCTCTGAAGAAGGGTCTAGGCCCGAAACGTCAGCTTTTGTGCTCCTAAGATGCTGCTAGTCCTGCTGTGTTCATCCAGCTCCACACTTTGTTATCTACAATGAATGTAGTGTACTAGGTTTCCAGAAGGCATTTAATAAAGCGCCACATCATAGATTATTGTGTAAAACAAAAGGAACAGTGTATTAACATATAGTGTATTGACATGGATTGGCTAGTTAACAGGAAGCAGAGAGACTTTTTAAGTACGCTCATGAGACATGAGTGCCATATTTATTGCCTTTAGTTGCTTTAGTTGCCCTTGAGAAGGTAGTGGTGTGCTGCCATCTTAAACCTTTGCAGTCCAGGTGCTCTGGGTTGATCCACAATGTCTTTAGGGAGGGAATTCCAGGATTTTGACCGGTGACAGCGAAGAAACAGCAGTATTTTTCCAACATAGGTTGGTGAGTGGCTGGGAGGGGAACTTGCAGGTGTTGGTGGTGTTCTGCTGCCTTTGTCCATCTAGATGGACGTAGTTCTGGGTTTTGAAAGTGCTTTCTAAGGAACTTTGGTGATTTTTTTCTATACTGTAGGCATGAATGTCTTCTCTCAAGTTGGTAAAATTTAACAAGCATTGTGTCGCAGGGATCAGTTGCCAAATTTGCTGTTGATACAAAGATAAGCAGGAATGTACATTGTGTCAAGGGAATAAGAAAGATATGAAGGGATTCAGATGGATTAAGTTATGGGAAAAGACCTGGCAATTGGAATGTTATGCGTGGAAAATGTGAAACTGTCCAAATAGTGAGAAACTGCAGAACCCTGAAATACATCTGTTTGTCCTCACGGAGTGCATGGATTGCAAAACATTAATCTGCAAGAACTGCAAATAATCAGCGAAGATAATAGAATGTTAAGATATATTGTAAGAGGAATTGAATACAGAAGACAGAAGTTATGTTCAGTAAATATGGCATTGCTGAGACCACATCTAGAGTACTGTGTGCAGCATTCATCTCTTTATTTAAAGAAGGATATAACTGAGTTGGAGGCAGTTCAGGGAAGGTTTACCAGACCAATTCCTGGAATGAAAAAAAAAATTGCTGAAAAATACTCAGCAAGTCTGGAAGCATCCGTGGCTGAGGTAAAATTTATTGTTTCTGAAGATCATAAGACTTTGGAGCTCTCTTCCTGAAAAGGTGTTGAAGCAGAATTTTTGAATATTTGAAGGATCGAGGTGAACAGATTCTTGTCAAACAAGGAGGTGTAAGATGGTCAGAGATAGGACAGAACTAAAGATTTGAGGTAATTATTCAGCTATTGCATTATTAAATGGGCACGCAGACTCGAGGGACTGAATGGCCTACTCCTTTTTTTGCTAATAAATCCATGCAGTCCAGCAGCAATGTTGCAGGCAATGGCATATGGCTTTTTTTGTGGAAAATCTTGGTGTATTTAAGGAAATTTTTCCATCCCCACCCTTGTCTGCTTTCCGGAGAGACCACTCTCTCCATGACTCCCTTGTTCGCTCCACACTGCCCTCCAACCCCACCACACCCGGCACCTTCCCCTGCAACCGCAGGAAATGCTACACTTGCCCCCACACCTCCTCCCTCACCCCTATCCCAGGCCCCAAGATGACTTTCCATATTAAGCAGAGATTCACCTGCACATCTGCCAATGTGGTATACTGTATCCATTGTACCCGGTGTGGCTTCCTCTACATTGGGGAAACCAAGCGGAGGCTTGGGGACTGCTTTGCAGAACACCTCCACTCAGTTCGCAATAAACAACTGCACCTCCCAGTCGCGAACCATTTCAACTCCACCTCCCATTCTTTAGATGACATGCCCATCATGGGCCTCCTACAGTGCCACAATGATGCCACTCGAAGGTTGCAGGAACAGCAACTCATATTCCGCTTGGGAACCCTGCAGCCCAATGATATTAATGTGGACTTCACCAGCTTCAAAATTTCCCCTCCCGACACTGCATCCCAAAACCAGCCCAGCCTGTCTCTGCCTCCCTAACCTGTTCTTCCTCTCACCCATCCCTTCCTCCCACCCCAAGCCGCACCTCCATTTCCTACCTACTAACCTCATCCCACCTCCTTGACCTGTCGGTCTTCCCTGGACTGACCTGTCCCCTCCCTACCTCCCCACCTATACTCTCCTCTCCACCTATCTTCTTTTCTCTCCATCTTCGGTCCACCTTCCCCTCTCTCCCTATTTATTCCAGAGCCCTCACCCCATCCCCCTCTCTGAAGAAGGGTCTAGGCCCGAAACGTCAGCTTTGGTGCTCCTGAGATGCTGCTTGGCCTGCTGTGTTCATCCAGCTTCACACTTTATTATCTATGATTGGGAGGTGGTCAGGTCAAGGCGGATCTTGCCTGGCAGCTGGGCGTTGTCAGCTTGGGTTAGAGTGAGGTTGTCAGTTTGATCTAGATATGTTGGGTTGGGAGAGGAAGTTGTTTGGTTTTGGGGCCAGTGGGTGGTCGGATGGGGGATGTTGGCGTTGGGGAGATGCTAGATAGTTGAGTCAAGTCAGGACAGTTGGTGGAGGGGAATAAGTTGGGTTGTGACAGGTGGGTTTCAGATGTGGCTTGTGTTCTCTGATCAGGATATGCCAGGTATTGGGTGGAACAAGTCTGGGGCCATTTCCAGAAAGCATTCAACAAGATGCCGCACAAAAAACTGTTGCATAAGGCAAAGGTGCACAATGTTACAGATAATATATTAGCATGGATAAAGGATTGGTTAACTAAGGGAAAGCAAAATGTGGGGATATATGGATGTTTTTCTGAGTAGCAATCAATGGTTAATGGTGTGCCTCAGGGATCAGTGTTGGGATTGCAATTTCTTACAGTTTACATCGATGATTTAGAGTTGGAGACAAACTGCAGTGTGTCAAATTTCACAAATGGCACTTCGATAAGTGGTAGAACAAGTGTGCAGAGGATACTGAAAGTCTGCAGAGGCATATAGGTAAGGTAAGTGAGTGAGCAAGGGTCTGGCAGGTGGAGTACAATGTTGGTAAATGTGAGGTAATCCATTTTGGTAGAAAATGAAAAAAAAAGGGACTATTACTTGAACGGTAAAAAATTGCAGCATGCTACTGTGCAGAGAAACCTTGTGCATGAATCACAAAATGTTTGTTTGCAGGTACAGCAGGTAATTAAGAAGACAAAAGGAATACTGCTCTTCATTACAAGAGAGATGAAGTTTTAAAGCAGGGAGATTATGTTGCAACTGTATCGGTGCTGGTGAGGCCACAGCTGGAGTGCTGTATATAGTGTTGGTCTCTTTATTTAAGAAAGGATGTACTGGCACTGAAAGGGTGTGCAGAGGAGGTTCACTGGATTGTTTCTGGAATTGAGACAATTGGGTTATGAAGAGTGATTGAGTAGACTGGAATTATATTCATTCGAATTTAATAGAAGTGGTGGAGTTGTTATAGAAACACACAAAATTTTGAAGAGAATAGATAAGATAGTTCACTGATGGGTGAAACTAGAACTGGGGGCATAGTCACAGAATAAGAGAATGTGGGGAGGATTTAGGGCTGAGTTGAGGCGGAACGTGTTCACCCAAAGCGATGTGAATCTATGGAATTCCCTGCCCAGTGAAGCAATTGAGGCAACCTCGTTAATTGTTTTTAAGGCAGAGGTAGATAGATTTTTGAATAGTAAAGGAATTAAGAGTTGTGGTGAGCCGGTAGGTATTTGAAGTTGTGTCCATGAAAAGATCAGCCATGATTTGATTGAAAGGCAGAGCAGGCTCAATAGACCAGATGATCTACTCCTGCTCCTATGAAGCATAAAACTCGTGGGGTGGGGGCGGGTTGGGGATGAAGGGTGGGAAGGAGGAGGTGGGGGCTGGTGGAGAATTGACAGTTGTGAAGAGGATGCAAGGAGGCTACAAGTTAATGTAAAAAGTTGAGTGAGTGGGCAAAGGCATAGCAGATGCGCTGTAACGTGATTACATGTGCAGTCATACACTTCGGTGTGAAAAATGGAAAGGAGCAACATTATTTAAATGCTTAAACAGTGGGGAAAAGTGGATGCACAAGATGTGTCCTTTTACACTAATTATGGCATCTCAGTTATGATGTTACATTGATTGTTTAAGACTGTAATCAATCTCATTATTATTGCTTCTTTTTCCAACAGGCATGCTCAATCTTGCAAGAGTCCATCAATGGACGATCACAGCGTTTCTGTGCAATGGTGTATTTCTTTAGTACGTTTGCCAGAAAGTAGTTGTAATTAAACTATATTTTGTGTAACATAATTTTATGGAAAGCATAGAATGAAAATGTTTACAAAACATACTTTCAGGGAAATTTATATTTTTTTAACAGATAGGTTTTTGAAAAAAACAGTTTGATTTATTAGCATGCAAGATTTGTGTAGCATCTGGAGCTATGTGATAGTGTTCAGCATTCAAGGACAACTCACTTTGTTGAAGTAGGTTAGAATGCGTTTATGTAACAGCACTTAAAATGTAAATCTACATTTGCACAGTTCCATCCACTAGTTGGAACACTGCCAAGGTATCCTGCATCATTGTTTTGTACTGCCTCCCAGTTAATGTTCTAATTTTACACACTATTAAAATGATTGATATTCTTGATGTTGACAAGTGTTTTTGTGTCCTGGATGTTTGGTACAATGTTCCCAACGAATAGCCACAAGTCCTGGAAATCTGAAATAAAAAACAATAATTCTGGAAGTAGAACAGTTTGATAAGTTTCTAAAATGTAATGCATGCTAAATAAGAAAAGGCTTTTAATAAATTGGAAATAAATCTGTCAAACAACAAGCCCTGCAATAGTGAATTCCTACTGGTGTCTAATTACAGATATTTAGATAATTGTTTGGTAGTGCAGAACTTGAGTATTGCTGAAAAAAGTAGATTTGTTGATTGGATTTTGCACTCAGCAGCAAATTTCTCAAGAGTAAAAATTCAAAGGGAAAACCAAAATTTATATTGGATGACAAGAGCTTTTTTTTGTTGATTTAAACCAGAGATTAACTGTGTGCATGTTCTTTTTGTCTCCAAAGAACAGAGCCCTTTGCATTTCAATGATAGCCATTTACTGATTTGTTAGTTAGGAAAGAGCCCTGACCAATCAGAGTCTACCTGCCTGGTTTAAAATTGAATAATGCCTGGATGTTCGCTGTCTATCAGCATTCTCCATGGCGATGCCGCTAGCATTCAGAGTGCACTTGCAAACCAATCAGCACTGTCCTTTCATGCAGTATAACTGGTTGGCTTTCTCCCTGAATTGTATTCTTGAAAAATTGATAAACACAGAGTGGCAAGTCGACCAATGTTCATGGCTCTCAACATCATGACTATCTATGAGTACATGGATAGTGAGGAGGATGATCTCAGGCTATAGTCTGATAATGGACAGAGAATGGAAAATTGAATTTGTGCCTGAAAATTGCAAGGTGATTCTTCTTGAGAAGTCTAATAAGGGAAGGATATACACAATTAATGATAGACCTGGAAGAAGTAGTGAAGAACAAAGAAACCTTGGTGTGTAAGTTCATAGATCCCTGAAGGTGTCAGCATAGTGAGACAGAGTTGAAAGAAGAAGGCATACAAGATGCTTGTGAGCATTAGCTAGACTGTAGAATATGGGAGCAAAGAAGTCTGGTTCTAATTTCACAAAATATTAGTTAAGCCACAGATTGAATACTGTGGACAATTCTGATCATCACACTATTGGAAGGATGTTATTTCACTGAAGAGGTTGCAGAGCCAATTCACCACTGCCTGGGATGAAAAGGCTCAGTCATGAGGAGAGACTGGATAGACTGAGTTTGTTTTCCTTGGAGCAGAGGATGCTGAGGAATGGACCTGACAGAGGTATACACAATTATGAGAGGCATAGACAGATAGATTGTGAGAATGGTTTCCCCATGGCAGGCATGTCTAAGACAAGAGGGTATAGGTTTAAGGTGAGGAGCATATAATTTAGAAAGATCTGATAAAGAATTTTTCACGCAGAGTGTGGTAAAACTATGGAATTTGCTACCTTAAAGGATGGTGGAGGCAGGTACTCTCAAAACATTTAAAGAGCATCTGGATGAGCGCAAATTTACAGAGCATAGTAGACCATAGACTAAGAGTAGGTTAGTGGGGTAAGTGTTATTTGGTCTTTGTTGACCAGCATAGACATTGTGGGCTAAAGGGATTGTTTCTATGTTGTATGACTCCATGAACAAGCAGGTACCCACAATGATGGAAGATATCAAGAATGTTCGAGGCATACAGGGCCACAGCAACAGAAAAAACATATTAGCCCATGCAAAATTCTGTCTGGCCCTTGTTCCAAAATCACCACTGACCTATTTTACTATGAACGGAGACAACTTAACCTTAATCAATAATTATTTCTTCCAATTTTCAACTGACAAGCAGGTAAAGAAAATTCATACTTATCTGTGGCAGAGACATTGAGCACAATATTGTGCTCAAGGGTCCAGACCCGAAACATCAGCTTTCCTGCTCCTCTGATGCTGCTTGGCCTGCTGTGTTCATCCAGCTCGACACGTTGTTATCTGATCACAATATTGAGTTTTGTTTTTGATACACCTGAAGAAATAATTTCTGACAATTAGTTACAGGGTATGGCAGGTCTTTCAGGGATAGTTATTATCCCAGAGCTGTCTCGGCAAGTGTATGGTTCTCATTATTAAATCACTCATCCTGGAATGTAGGATATTAAAACAAAATTCTCCGTTGCCATGTTACACCTCAGAGCTACATCTCTGGTTATGAAGATTGCATCTTACACAATCTCCATGTAGGCTACATGATTGAGAGAAGTAGACATAAGAGTCTTCAAATTTCACTGTGCTTCTGGCATACTCTAATAATTTCCAGCCAGCTAGTAAAGGAATAAGGTGTTGGGCTATGTGTCACAAATGTAAATTTATCCAAAAGTAATCTCAACTTAGACATAAAAATATGTTGAATATGATAACGTGCCAAAAGAAATATTATGAACCAAATGCTGATCTGTTTCAATATTTATCATATCACCATTCTTTTCAATACCTTTTTGGTCATAACTGTTATAAATAACAAGTTCTTTGATAAGTTGAAGCCCATTGAGCCACTCTGTCTATCTGAATTATTGCATAGGGAAGAAATATCGTTTCATATCCCACCAGTCATTGCAAAGTTTTATTCTATGTCAACAAAATTTCTACGTGGTCTTATTAACACTCACTTTGCAATATACTGTGACTGGCACTGTTCTTTAAGCAATGGATTTTCCCCGACTCTGTTTCCACATAATCAGCAATTATTCTTCTTCATTGATTGTAACCTTGCTTGCTGGATGTTTTTTAGACACCTGTTTGCACAAACCTCTTAAGTCCTTTTCAGCTGTTAATACTTAAGTTTGCCTTCCAATGTAATTCCTATCTTTCCATGTCCAATGTGCTGTTTTGTTTTGAATGTAATCATGTTCTGAAACGTCCTCCTGCAGGTTAAAAAATTTCTTTTTTTGGCTAAAATTAATTCAATTCTGGATCCTCAGCATGTTCTTTTTTGTTTGCTCTATACCTCCATGACGTGGATTGCAGGGGCTACTGTTTAATACCCTGTGACATTCACAGACAGGTAGCCAACAGCCCTTTTGAAATCCACAAGTTGCAGTACACTTTCTGGGGTTTATTTCATTCTGCCATTGATGTTAAACTGCTGCTGGTAAGGCCTGCATTTGCTGCACATTTGTAATTACTCCAGAACAAGCCAATGCAGAAAGCCTGCACTGGGAATCCCATTCAGTGATAGAATGGAGCTACTCAACAACTGGCAATGAGAGAGAACTTGAGTGATGGAGACTTGCTGAGGCAAAGCTACTCCTTTCCAATTCTTTAAGCTATACTTAGACGTTATACTTTAATCTTCAGTGTCCTGCAAAGATATTTTGTTTCCGCTGGATAGGATTAACCTCCGCAGAACAGAAGTGATAGTCTTGGTAAACATGCTATCTATTATCTCAGATGATGAGATTCTGTAGGTGTCACCAGTAGGCCCCTCAAAGGAGCTGTGGACAAACATATTCAGGGAAGTCATGAGCTTAGTGTCAGGGAAAAGCATATGCATCTGATTCAATCAGCATGAAGGCTTCCCAAGAGTGATTGTAAAATAACTCTGTTAAGGGGAGATAGAATAGAAACCCGACAGTGTGGAAACAGGCCCTTTGCCCCAACAAGTCCACACAAAACCACAAAGCATCCCACCCAGACCCACCTCACGATAACTCACCGAAACGACACATCCCTGAACGCTAAGGGCTATTTAGCATGGACAATCAACCTAACCTGCACATTTTTGGATTATGGGAGGAAACCTATGCAGACGTGGAGAGAATATGCAAGCTCCACAAAGACAGTCACCTGAGGGTGGAATTGAACCTGGGTCCCTGGTGATGTGAGGCAGCAGTACTAACCACTGAGCCACTGTGGTGCCCACTGTGGTGTTATTGGACCAGTAATATGAACGTCTGGGAAAATGCTCTGTGATTTCAGTTCCAATTGGCAGAGGATGATTTTAATGCAAATGATTAATGAATCTGGAATTAAAAGTTAGTCTCAGTCATGGTGATCATAAAAATATAATGAACTATTGTCATAGAGTCATTCATCACAGAAACAGGGCCTATGACCCACCATGTCTATGGGAACCAACAAACACCAAACTACACAAAATCCCATTTATCTACATTTAGTCCATAGTCCAAAGGCACCATGGTATTTTAAGTGCCCATCCAGAAGCTTCTTAAATGTTGCCTCCACCACTTTCTCAGGCAACAAGTTCCATATGTTCATCACCTTCTGAATGTTTTTTTTATTTCAGATCTTCCCTAAACTAATTTCTCCTCACCTTAAACTTATACTCTCTGGTCCTAGACATGCCTGCCATGAGAAAATGATTCTCATGGTATACTCTGTCAATGCGTCTCATAAATTTTTATGTCTCAATCAGATCTCTCCTCAGTCTCCTCTGCTCCAAGGAAAACAAATCCAGTCTATCCAGTCTCTCCATACAACTGAGACTTTTCATCCCAGGCAAGATCCTGGTGAATCTCTTCGGCACACTCTCCAGTGCAATCACAATTCTCCATGAGTGTGGCAACCAGAACTGTACACAGCATTCCAATTATGACATAAAAATGTTTTATAAAATTGTAACTGGAAATCCTTGTTCGATATTCTATGTCCTGGTTAATGAAGGCAATCATTCCAAATGTCTACCTGCGCTGAGTCCTTCAGGGATCTGTGCACCAAGGTCCTCTTGTTCCTCAAGTCCTTTCTAGGGACCTACCATTCATTGTGTATACCCTTCCTTATTAGACCTTCCATAGGATCCAAGGCAATTTGACAGATGGGATCCCTCATCAATATATTAATCATATTTTCAAAAAACTCAATTAAATTTTTCAGACAAGATCTCCCTCCAACAAATCTACACTGATTACCACTGATCAATTCCTGCCTTTCAAAGTATTGATTGATCCGGTCCCTCAGAATCTTTTCCAATAATTTCCCTACCACTAACGTCAAACTAACTGGTCTGCAATTACCTGGCCTATCTGTATTGTAAACAAAAGATTTCCTTCTCTTTTTAGGAAGGGAAATCTGATGTCCTTTCATGGTCTGGCTTACATTTGACTACAAATCCACAGCAATGTAGTTGACTTGTAATTGTCTTTTGAAACAACATAGCAAGCCACTCAGCTGTATGAAACTGCTACAGAAAAATCGCAAAGGTATACAACTTCACAGTCACCAGACATCAGATGAGGCACAACAAATAAATGCTGCAGGTCCAGGCCTTTAATCTGAAAATGTTTCTTACTAGGCAGCATCAGCCAGATCTAAAAATGAGGTGTCAACCTAGTGAAGCTTGAGCACAGGACTAATTGTGTGCCAAACAAAGTTAAACAGTCTCACACCCGATGGATCAAATCCAGGCTCTTCAGGACAGAAGAACAGGCTGATGAGTTTTCAAGCATCTTCAGCCAGTAGTGCTAAGTGGATAATCCATCCTAGTCTTGTCCTGAGGCCACCAGCATCGCAGATGCCAATCTGCAGCCAATTCCATGTAACATCAGGATTGGCGCTGCCATCATTGAAACCTCACCATCAACATCTGGGGTTTATCATTGACCACAAACTGCACTAAACTTGCCACATAAATACAGTACTGACAAGAGCAGGTAGACACTAGAAATCCTGTAACAAATAACCCATTTCCTGACTGCCCAAAACCTGCCTACCATCCACAAGGCATAAGTCAGAAGTGCAATGGCACACTATTCAGTTGTCTAGACGGGGAATGCTCCAACAACATACAAGAATCTTGACGCCATCCAGGTCAAAGCAGCTTACATGTTTGCCATTGCTTCCACCAACTTAAACATCACAGTCTTCAACAGAGACTCATTGTGGCAGTAGTTTTTACGATTTGCAAGATACACTGCAGCAGCTCACAGAGGCTCTTTCAATAGCAACTTGCAAATCCACAACATTTAACATCTAGAAGGACAAGGGCTACAGGCGTATCGGAACATCACCACTGACACATTCTCTTCCATTCCTTCACTTTCGCTGTGATTGTTGTGCCACTCCAAGGACTGCAATGGCTCAGGAAGGCAGCTCACCCCTACCTTCTTCTTTTGGAAGGAAAATGAATTCTGGCATAGCAGGAAATACCCACATTCCATGAACAAATAAGAAAGAACATATTTTTTGCAATGGTATCACTAAACTCAATCCACTGACAATCTAGCAATTATTCAGAACAATATGATCCTAGATTAACTAAGTAAATGTTCAGAAATGTCAGTCAATTAGTATACTGTGAAATGAAAGGAACACTTCATTTTAATTCTCTCCCTTCAAGGAATTAGTGAAAAGTATAGAGAACATAATGCTCTACTCTTTTCCAGATAAAACTATGCTCAGCATTTTGAATTATTTAATGCTATCATCTCTGGAAATGTTGCTCAATTTGTTGCCTTGGTAATGAATTATCTAGGATTCAATCACATTTAAGGTTTTATTATTGCTATGCCTGGTATTTCTCATGCTTTATTTCCGAGTTGTCAAGCAGACTTACATAACTAGCAACAGCAAAGTTCATGTTGAACCATCTGGTTAAGATTCTTCTTCATGCTATTTTCAATAAAGTGTTTACTTTATTTGTGTTAAAATCCCAGTGTGTGCTATTTTACAAAGTCATTAACCCATTTCGTAAGAATTTTGGCAATGAAGCTGAAGTACCCAAAGGAACTTCACCAACCCATGCTCTAAAGTCACAACTCCAAACTGTTGCTCTAAGAAGCATTTTTTGGTAAAACACAGATTCCACACTTTTTCCATTCTGAAGCATAAATTTCAAGGTTTATAGAGAAAAAGAAGCCCTCAAATTTATCAATAGCTTAGTTGTACAGGCACTGTGTCTGAGACTTGCTTTATCCCATTGACATAAGCAATATAGTGCATGAAGCCACCGAGAAGGTCGTAGGTACCATATTTTAAGAATTGTCTTGTATTTGATTGTTTTTCCTGTATCCCTTATTTATTCCCCCTCCCCATCTTTCCATGGCAACTTGTGGGATTTTCCACGGTCCTTGCCATTTTTTGTTTGTGACTGTGCGCACTGTAATCATTGGCCATTAAGAGGAATTATGGTCCCATTGCACGCAGAACCTCCTCCATCTGCTCTTAAGGTCACCAGCACATCCATTCAATTATTGGTCATGAGCTTGCCCCTGCCTATCACCAAACCAAACCATCCTGGTACCACAGTCAAGGGATGACGTATTTCATCAGAAGTGGTCAACCTGTTCCAGATAGTTACTGCATCCTGCAGCAGTGAGAATTAGCTACCAATTAAAGAACGATGAACCTCTCAGGATATGTCTGCTGCATTACCAAAACTGGATTTTAAAGGGGTTTCTACTGCATTACTAGTAAAGCCACCGTAGTGAAAAGCTGGAAAGGCGAAGGAAATTCATGGTCAACTTATTTCCATTCAGAATAGCTTTGATTATAAAAATATTCACCAGGCCGTATCAAATAGAACTAGTCAATTTGTAGTTAAGAAGTCACTAGATATATAAACTCCCTCAATCCCTTATTTCACTAGGATGCTTTGATAGATAAATACATTTGCAGTTAGCTAATGCCAGTAAAACTGGACTTCATCCAAAACTTAACTTTGTAATACCTTGTTTCAAGAATGACTGCCAGTGGAATGTTTCCATAACATTAAGAACCTTGTCCACACTCTATTCACTTGAGAGTTGGTACCTCTGCAGTACCTCACACCTGATATTTATATTTCAATTCAATACTTGATTTATTTGAGTAATAATAATCCAAATTCTTGTTCTCATTAACAAGGATGTTACATAATTTAATAAGAACGATTTGGGCCATTAGGCCATTAAATGAACCTACCCAGAAGCCTTGCCATCCTGGTACCACATCCAACTGAGTTTTTGCTTGGCCTGCTGTTACTCTATAACCAAAACGAAAGCAAAACATGATGGATGCTGGAAATCTGAAATTAAAACAGAAATTTCTGTAAAAAAAGACTCAGGAGGCATCTGTGGAAAGAAACAGATTTAGCATTACAGGTCGATAGTCTTCTGTCAGAAGCCTGTTGATGAATGGCCATTGACCTGGGAATGTTAACTCTGGGAGGAGTTTATCAGTCTCTAAGCGATGTGGCAAAGTAGGGAAAGTTGGGAAAAACAGCGAGATTAAACAAATTGAATGTTAGAATTTGAAAAAGAAAGTGATTTTCTGCATAATATTTTAATGGTTAGATGAGACTCTAGTCATTAGTAAGGAACCTAATTGCATGTATTACATCACCCATGTCTGCCTGCACCCACCCTTAGTTTGCTTTGTAAGTGCACACTTTTTCGGCTTACTTTGATGCTAACAGTATCTCTGTTCTGTCTTACATAGTCTATTAGCAAGGATTGAAGGCTAGGCAGCTTGTCAGTTTTGAACAACCAAGCAAGTAGACAGATTGCTGTATGGCACATTGATATTTCAATGTCACACTTGCACAATGCAGCAGTGGCTCATGTGGCAAACACACAGCTTATGCTCCAACCAAATGGTCATGTCTAAGGGAACCATACCTTAGACCAGTCAAGGGTGACTATAGTCAGTCAGCTGGTCAATACTCAGTCAGAAAAGGTGTTCAGTTACCTCAAACTCTGTCATAGAAAAAATGTTACACGCAATTATTTAAGACATTAAAACGTGACACTTGGATATGTTCAAGATAGTCGAGCAGAGCAAATGTGGTTTTGTCAAAGGAAAGTTAAGTGTAACAGATTTGTTGGAGTTCTTTGAAGATAAAGGCAAATGAGTGGATGTATTGCATTTAAATTTCCAAAAGGCATTTGATAAGGTGCCACATTAAAGTTAATTGTAGAAAATTAATCCGCATGGTGAAGAGGGTGATACATTGGCATGAGTAGGAGATTGGCTTGCTAAAGGGAAGGAAAGTAGCAATAAGTGAGTCTTTTTCAGGCTGGCAGGCTGTCAGCAGAGGAGATTTACCAGGATGTTGCCTGGTATGGAGGGAAGGTCTTATGAGGAGAGACTGAGGGACTTGAGGCTGTTTTTGTTAAAGAGAAGGTTAAGAGACGACTAAAAAGAAACATACAAGATGATCAGAGGATTAGATAGGGTGGACAGTGAGAGCATTTTCCCTCAGATGGTGCTGGCTAGCATGAGGGGACGTAGGTTTAAATTGAGGGGTGATAGATATAGGACAGATGTCAGAGGTAGACTCTTTAGTCAGAGTAGTAAGGGTGTGGAATGCCCTGCCTGCAACAGTAGTAGACTCGCCAACTTTAAGGGCATTTAAATGGTCATTTGTTAAACGTGTGGATGATGATGGAATAGTGTAGGTTGGACGGGCTTCAGATTGGTTTCACAGGTTGGCGCAACATTGACGGCCGAAGAGCCTGTACTGTGCTGTAATGTTCTATGTTCTACATTCTATGTGACACAGGATTGGTGTCAGGGCCTCAACATCTTATAATTTATACAAATGATTTAGATGAAGGAATGGGAGATATGATTTTTGATTTTGATTTTATTATCACTTGTGCTGGAATACAGTGAAAAATATTGTTTACAAGCAGTCCAGGCAGATCACAGCAAGCAAAGGATGTACAGATGAAAAAGACTTAGAGGCATGCAGGTTACATTATTTGAGGCTAGAGAATCCATTCAACAGTCTGATAATGGCCAGAAAGAAGCTGTTCCTGAGCCTGGTCGTGAATGTGTTCAGGCTTCTGTATCTTCTGTCTGACAGAAGGGCTTGTGACAAATCATTACTGGGGTGCGGTGGGTCTTTGATGACGTTGGCAGTTTTACAGCAGCAGCGAGCCATGTAAATAGAGTCCATGGATAGAATATTGGCTTCTGAGATGGTCTGGACTGTGCACTCCACCTTATGTAATTTCTTATGGTCCTGGACAGAGCAGTTGCCGTATCAGGCCATTACGTGCCTGGACAGTATGCTTTCAATGGTGCATCTGTAGAAGTTGGTGAGGGACGGTATGGACATGGCAAATTTCCTGAGCCGCCTGAGGAAGAAGAGGCATTGTTATGCCTTCTTGACTGTCGCATTTACGTGGCAAGTCCAGGACAGGTCATTAGTTATCGTCACTCTGAGAAATTTGATGCACTTCACTCTCTCAACCTCAGTTCCTTTGATCTAGATTGGGATGTGTTCTCCTCCTTTGTTTCTGATGATCGATGATCAGTTCTTTAGCTTTGCTGATGTTGAGAGACAGGTTATTTTCATTTCATCATGTCACCAAGCCCTCTATTTCCCTTCTGTATTTTGATTTGTCATTGTTAGATACCCATCCCACTACAATGGTGTCATCAATGAGCTCGTAGATGGCATTCATTCTGAATTTGGCAACACAGTCATAGGTGTATAGGGAGTACAGTAGGGGACTGAGGACACATCCTTGGAGGGGTCTAGTGTTGAGTGTTACTGCGGAGGAGGTGCAGTTACCCATCCTCACTGATTGCGACCTATGAGTCAGAAAGCTGAGGATCCAGTTGCAGAGGGTGGAGCCAAGACTAAGACTAAGGTCATGCTGTTTTGAGATCAGTCTGGAGGGAATAATGGTGTTGAAGGCAGAGCTGTAGTCAACACGCAGGAGTCTGACGTAGGTGTCTTTATTGTTCGGATGTTCCATCTGCTGTTGTTTTGAAGAAGAATAAGTTCATATTCCATCATGTCAACAGCAAACAACATCACTAACGGAGTTTAATTCACCATTTTTATCATTGCTGTTTGTGATACACTGATGTGCTCAAATTAGCCCCTGCATCGTGACAACAAACATACTTTTCTTTATTCTTCTTGCAAAGTCAGCCCATCTCTAATTGACCTTAAAAGGTAGTGGTGAGCCATCTTCATAAGGCACTGCAGTTCATGTTGTAGAAAACTCCACAGTGCTCTTAGGGAGGGATTTCCAGGATTTTGACTCAGTGGCAATCAGGGAATGGAGACAGAGTTTCTTGCAAGCAAGGTCTGAAGAAGATTCATATTGGACTTGACAATAACTCAGCCTCTCTCTCTTACTGTTTCTCGCTGTCTCCACAAATCTGCTAGGCATGCTGTGTTTCGCAAATCCTTTCTGTTTCTAGTTCCAAGGTATGTGGCTTGAAGTTGAACTTGCAGGTGGTGATGTGGCTATCAGCCTGCTGGCCTTGTCCTTCTAGATAGTAGAGTTTCCTGGGTTGGAAGATATTGTTGAAAGAATAGTGCATCTTATATCTGGTACTTTGCAAAAACTATGTGTCAGTGGTGTTTGGAGGAATGTTCAAGGAGGTGAATGAGGAATCAAGCTTTATCCTGGATTGTATGAAGTTTATTGAATGTTGTTGAAGTTTTACTTATCCAAACAACTGAAGTACATTCAGTCACACTCTACCCAGTGCTTTTGAGACTCAGAATCTAAGTCATTCATTGCAGAATCTTCCCAGAGAATATCCGCAGGATCTTCTGATGGCAGGAGGCTGATTGAAGCTAAAGCAGCCGAAGAATGTTGGACCTCAGACACTATGCTGAGAACACCTGCAGAGATGTTCTGGAGCTGAGATGACTGACTTCAAAAACTATGATCATCTTTCATTGTGCTGGGTATAATTAAAACCATAGGTTCATCGAAGCATATAGCACTTCAGCCCAACTTGTCCATGCCAACCAGGTTTCATAAACTAAATTAGTCCCGTATACTTACATTTAGCCACCATCCCATCCATATACCTCTCTGAATGACTTTTAAATTTTGCAATCGTACCCACCTCTACCACTTCTTCTGGCAGCTCATTCCATACATGCATGACTCTCTGTGTGAAAAAGTTGCCCCTCAGTTTCCTTTTAAAGCTTTCCCCTCTCGCCTTAACTTAAGCTCTCTAGTTTTGAACTCCTGCACCCTGGTTATTCACTTTATCCATGCCCCTCATGACTTTGTAAACCTCTATAGGTTGCCCCTTAGCCTCTGACACTTAAGAGTAAAAAGGCCAGCTTATTCAAATTCACCCTTTAACTCCAGACCTAGCAGCATCCTTGCTAATTTTTTCTGCACCCTCTCAAGTTTAACAATATCTTTCTGACAAAAGGACGACCAGAGTCATACATACTATTCCAAAAGTGGCTTCATCGATGTCCTGTACAGCTTTGCATCTGCTATTGTTCATGTAATTTTAATTTAACTTGCTCTGAATGCTCTTAATTTATAAGCTAACTGTTTTTGTTTGCTATTTATTTCAGTCAAACAAACAAATGAAGTGAGGTTCTTTTGTGCAATATGGTTGTTGTGCACTATACAACTTTAATGCAGAATTTTGATTTTTTTATCACTTCTTCAATAATTTGCACCTGGATCCAATAAGACACAATGTAAAACAAAGCTGATTTGATATCATAAATGGACAATGCAGGATCCATACATACTAGAGATAAAAAGCCAAATCCACTCACCACATTGCAGTTTAGAAAAATATATTCAATCCAACTTGTGATTTTTCCAGACATTTAACAACCAGAGAATGCAAACTGAAGTAGCTTACTCTTCCAGGCATGTTTTCAAATTTTAAATTATGCCAAGATATCAGTACTGGATCAGAGGTAGCATCCTCATCCCTGAGACAGACGTTTGTGAGTTCAAATCCCACTCTAGAGATTTCAGCATACATTCTCGACTGAAATGACAGGGAAGAAATAGTAGCATTAAGGGAGAGAAAAAAAACATCTGACCATTGTCTTATTGTCATTTGTGGAAACCTGCAATGAAAAATTACTGACATAACAGAGATAACAAAGTATAGAGCTGGATGAACACAGCAGGCCAAGCAGCATCAGGGAGCAGGAAAGCTGATGTTTCGGGTCTGGATGCTCCTTTCTGAAGAAGGGTCCATACCTTGGTTCTATACCTTGTCATCTCAGATTCTCCAGCATCGGCAGTTCCTACGATCTCTATGAAAAATTACTACTGTGCTTTGATCAGGTCTGATAGAGACATCAAAATAAAAGTTGTGAAAATATATACTTCAACGCAAGCATTTACCTGTTTATGCTTCTCTGCAGAAAAGCAAAGGCAGAACAAGTGGAATATGCAACTGGGGATGTGAACCCATCTGGTAAATCACAATGAATCATTGAATCCCTACAGTATGGAAATAGGTCATTCAGCCCAACAAGTCCATGCTGTCCCTCTGAAGAGCAATCCCACTGAAACCCATTCCCCTAACCCTGCATTTCCCATGTCTAACCCAAATATCCCTGGATACTAAGGACAATTTAGCATGGCCAATCCACCTTAACTGCACACCTTTGGACTGTGGGAAGAAACTGGAGCACCCAGATGAAACCCACACAGACTACACAGAGATAGTTGCCCAGGGGTAGAATCAAATCTGGGTCCCTGGTACTGTGAGGCAGCAATGATAACAACTGAGCCATCATGCTGCCCCATATAAAAGTAAAAACCTGTCTGCCAACTGCTTCATAAAGCATCTCAATACCCCACCCCAATCGCATACTTTTTACTTTAATGTGTCACTGTATTATGTTGTTAGATTCTCTTTTGTTGGTTGCTGAATTGCTGAAGATTAGGTGTAAGAGACAGGCCTCTTTTAAGGTATTCAACAAATTACGTTGTGGCCATATAGCTTTTCAAAAAGCTTCATTTATGGGATGTAGTCATCGCTGGCTGGCCAGCATGTATTGCTTGTCCCTGGTGGCCCTTGAGAACATAGAACATTACAGCACAGTACAGGCCCTTTGGCCCACAATGTTGTGCTGAACATTTACCCTAATCCTAAGGTCTGTCTAACCTCCAACACTACCTTATACTATCATCCATATGCCTATCTAATAGCCGCTTAAATGCCCCTAATAAGGCCAACTCCACTACCCTCTCTGGCAATGCATTCCACAACCCAACCACTCTCTGAGTAAAGAACCTACCTCTGAGGTCTCCCCTATATCTAACTCCACTCACTTTAAAATTATGCCCCCTTGTAATTGCTGCCTTAACCCTGGGAAAAAGTCTCTGGCTGTCGGCTCTATCGATACCTCTGATCATTCTGTACAGCTCTATCAAGTCACCTCTCATCCCCACAGTTCAAAAGAGAAAAGCCCTAGCTCCCTCAACCTTTCCTCGTAAGACCTTCCCTCCATTCTAGACAACATCCTGGTAAATCTCTTCTGTGCCTTTCCAACTCTTCCATCGACTGCATTTCTTTATTAACAACCACACTCCCTGAAGGTGGTGGTGAGCTGTCTTCTTGAACTGCTGCAGTCCACATGCTGTGGGTTGACCCACAATGCCATTAGGGAGGGAATTCCAGGATTCTGGAACAAGCAACTCGTCAAGGAGTGGCAATACATTTCCAAGTCAGGATGGTGTATGGCTTGGAGAGAAACTTGGAGGTGGTGGTGCTCCCAAATGTCTGCTGCCCTTGTCCTTCTAGACAAAGTGCTCATAGTTTTGGAAGGTGATGCCTGAGAATCTTTGGTGAATTTCTGCAGTGCATCTTGTGGATAGTACACACTGCTGTACTGAGCCTCGTTGAGGGAGGGAGTGGATGCTTGTGGATGTAGTCCCAATCAAGCGGACTGCATTGTTCCGGATGATGTCAAGATTCTAGAGTGTTGTTTGAGCTGCACACATCCAGGTAAGTGGGGAGTATTCCATCATATACTGAATGTGTACCTTGAGGATGGTGGACAGGATCTGGGGAGTCAGGAGTTGTGTTATTCGCCACAGTATTCTTAGCCTCTGAACTGCTCTTGTGGCCCTGTATTTATGTGGGGAGTCCAGTTGATTTTATGATCAATGGTCACCCCAAGGATGTTGATAGTGAAGAATCCAGTAATGGTAACACTGTTGAATGTCAAGGGCAGTAGTTAGATTGTCCTGGAGCTGAGATGATTGACCTCCAACAACCATGATCATCTTCCTGTATGCCACTTATGACTCCAAAAGTGGAGAGTTTTCCCCCAATACTCTTTAATTTGAATTTTGCTGTAGTTCTATGTTACCACACTTGATCAAATGCAGCCTTTTTGTCAAGAGCTGTCATTCTCACCTCACCTCTGGAGTTCAGCTCTTTTCTCCACGTTTGAACAAATGCTGTAATAAGATCAAGAGCTGAATGGCCCTGGCAGAACTCAAACTGGGTGTCAGTGAGCAGATTATTGCTGAGCAAGTGCTGCTTGATAACACTGCTGGCGAAATCTTCCATTGCTTCACTGATGATCGAGAGGACACTGATGGGACAGTAATTGGCTGGGTTAGATTTGTCCTGCTTTTGGTGTACAGGACATACCTGGGCAATTTTTCACATTGTTGGGTAGATGCCAGTTTTGTGACAATTTTGGAACAGCTTGGTTGGGTAGCGGCAAGTTCTGGAGCCTAAGTCTTCAGTACTATTGCCGGAATGTTATTGTTCATACTAGTGTTCGTGCTGCAAGCATACAAAACGCTAGTGCGGCCTCATTTGGAATGTTGCGTGCAGTTCTAGTCGCCCTATTACAGGAAGGATGTGGAAGCATTGGAAAAGATGCAGAGGAGATTTACCAGGATGTTGCCTGGTCTGGAGCGAAGGCCTTATGAAGAAAGGCTGAGGGACTTTGGTCTGTTCTCATTGGAGAAAAGGAGGCTAAGAGAGGATTTAATAGAGACATACAAGATGATCAGAGGATTAAATAGGGTGGACAGTGAGAGTCTTTTTCCAAGGATGATGACGTCAGCTTTATGGGGGGCATAGCTACAAATTGAGGGGGGATAGATTTAAGGCAGATGTCAGAGGTAGGTTCTCTACTCAGAGAGTGGTAAGGGCGTGGAATGCCCTGCCTGCCAATGTAATTAACTCAGCCACATTAGGGACATTTATACAGTCCTTGGATAATGATGGGATAGTGTGGGGGAGGGGCTAAGATTGGTTCACAGGTCGGCACAACATCGAGGGCTGAAGGGCTTGTTCTGCGCTGTATTGTTCTATGTTCTATGTTATTATGGCCTGTAGCCTTGCAGTGTTGTGTCTCCAACTGTTTCTTGACATCACATGAAGTGACTATAATTGTCTGATGACTGCTATCTGTCTTGCTGGGGACCACTGGAGGAAGACAAGATGGATCATCCATTCGGCACTTCTGACTGAAGATTGCTGCAAATGCTTCAGCCTTATCTTTTGCACTGATGAGCTGGGCTTTTTCATCATGGAGGATAGAGATATTTGTGGACCCTCCTCCTCCAGTGGGTTGTATAATTGCCTACCACCATTCATGACTGTAGAGTGGCCGGGCCGCAGATCTTAGACCTAATGTGTTGGTTGTGGGATTGCTTAGCTCTGTCAATCATTTGCTGTTTATAGCGTTTGGCGGGCAAGTAGCCCGGTTTGTGAGCTTCACAAGGTTGATACCTCATTTTCAGGTTAGCCTTGTGCTGCTTCTCAGTTGCCCTCCTGCACTCTCCATTGAACCAGTTTTGATCCCCTGGTTTGAAAGTAATGTTGGCAATATGCAGTGAGGGAGAACCATGAGGTTACAGGTTGAGCTGGAGTATAGGTGCTGTTGATCGCCCACAGCACCTCATGGATGCCCGGTCTTGAGTTGCTAGATCTGTTTGAAGTTTTTTTTTCTAATTAGATAGTGGTAGAACCATACAACATGATGGCAGTTATTCTCAATGTAGAGGCAGGACTTGGTCTCCACAGGGCTGAGTGGTGGTCATTCTTAACAACACTGTCATGGACAGAGCTTGCTAAGCAGTCAAGAAGACAATGTAAGAAAACACTCCATTGTGTTGTGTGGCACTATCTTTCATCTGCACCCCTCATGGCCTAGATTCTGAAGGACGGGTGCAACCTTTTACTATCTGTCCTGTCAATCTCTTCATAATCTTGAGTATTTCTATGAGATCACTCTCATTTTTTTAAAGTCCAGAGAACATAAACTAAATGTACTCACCAGTCAGCACTGGGATCAATTTTGTGAGCCTGTTGTCTATTGCCGCCAATGCAATAATATTTTTCCTTAAAGAGGGAAACTAACTTCATATTCAGTACTCCATGTGTCATTTCACCAAAGCCCCATGGAATTGTAGCAATAGCTCTATCATTGTACTCAAATCAATTTCTAAAAATGGCCAAAATCCATTTGTTTCTCTAATTGCTTCTGTACCGATTTATGCTAACTTTTGTGTCCCTTGTATTCTAACACCAAAATCTCTCTGAATTTCAACATTTACACATTTTACATCTTTTAAGAAACATTCAACTTGCACTTTGTCAACTTACTAAGTGTTATCACAATATTAACAGTGTGACACTTTACACTGGCTGAGTAAAAGAATTTGCCATTGCCCTGATGGCATTTTGTTGTGAAGACTTTTTTTTCTACTGAACGATGCTATTATTTTGCTGAGCTAAGTGATGTTCCTGCTTTGAAATTTCCTGATTAAAAATCAGGCACATTCAAAGTGCTGAATAATTGCAAAGGCCAATGTATGTCACTTGTTGACAACATCCGTAGCAAAGACAACAAGGCTTTTCAACTGCATGTTACGGACACTGTGTTGGCAAAGGGGACAAGTTCTAATGATGGATTTATAGCTGTTAACAAGTGGACACAGAGGAACTAAGGCCAACGGATATGAAATTTCCTAATTGCATTTCCTCACCATTTTTTTTCTGCTGATGTTTACTTCCTATTTTGATACCCAGTTAAATAAAGACACAAATTCTGACCTCCACCTGGCTAAATATGGCTCCATATTCATTGCATTTACCATGTGCTCCCTTTCGGAAGCAATTCTGATAAAACTGTTGATGGAAACTTGCTTCCATTTCATGCACAAACCTTTGACCAAGGGTGTACCAGAAGTGAACAAAGAAAGCAAAAGAAAAATGCAAATGTTTGAATTTCATTTCTCCTTGTAAGCATTTGCCAAAGAAAAACTGTCTTAAACGCAAGTGAATAGAATTGCTTAATCAATTACAATAGTGAGGTCAGTACGAGGGGATTGCAGTGAGGTGAGGCTTTTGATACTGATAAGTACGAGCAGTGTGCTATCAAATGACCTATCTGCTTTTATTGTGACTGGGAGCGTGCTGGAAAAGAACTTAGCCAAATAGAAGAACTGAATTTAAGTTTCATTCAATGATGCATTTTATTGAAGTTTAAGTTTGTTTAGGGGAAAAGAAGTGAAAGTCTCAACTGGTGCACTCATTAACCTCCTTCTGTACCGTTAATTAATTTGTTTTGTTCCAAATACCATGTACCAAGTAAAGAGTCAAAGAGTATTTGCTGTTTTTTCCCCTTTTTGACCGTGTTTGCTGCTATTTTTCAAAGTAGTCTCTGTCCCTCCCTATTCCATTCTGAGCATCATTATCGAAATAGATGCCCTGCAATGCTGCCACATACTTTCCACTTTGTAAGCCTACCTTTGCCATTTCCCAAAACCTCCTCTCCTCCATTTAGTTTAAAGTACCTTCTACTGTCCTAGATATTCGATTTGCCAGCATACCGGGTCCAGCATAGTACAAGTAAAACTGGTCCCACAAGAACATTTCCCTTCCAACTCTGCACTGGTGACAGAGCCCCATGAACTGAAATCCATTCCACCCAGACCAATCTCTGAGCCGTCCATTAACTCCTTGACTTTGTTTACCCTGTGACAGTTTGCTATTGGCTCAGGTAGCAATTTTTCAAGTTGGAAGGTTCTGATTTTCAATTTGGCACCTAGCTGTTAAAATACTTTCGGCAAAACATCCTTTCTAGTCCTATCAGTATTAGTACTAATGTTGCCATCAACAAGTGGATCTCTCTTTTCCCTTGTTAAGTTCCTCTCTAGCCCTGAGGTGATATCCTCAACCAGGAACCTAACAACGTCATCAGTTCTGAAAGAGTGTCATCAGACGAGAAATGTTAACTCTGCTTTCTTTCCCCAGATGCTGCCAGGCCTGCTGAGTTTCTCCAGCAATTTTCTTTTAGATTTCCAGCATCTGTAGTTCTTTGTTTTATATTATTGTGAAATCCTCAACCCTGGACAGTGCAGGCAACAAGGCATTCGAGACTTGAGCTCACAGCTGCAGAGAACAGTATCTATCCCCCGAATTAGCCCCTAATTGTACCATCCCCTACCACAACTTCATTCCTATTCCATTCCCTCTTAAATGGTTTTGCACCATGGTCAGTTCACTCATCTCCTTACGCTCACCAGTCTTATCCACACAGCTTACAAGAACCTTGCTACTGTTGGACAATTACAGATGCTGAGACTCCTCAATTGCAACCTTCTGGCTTCCCACACTTGCCTCAACTACCTGGTCACAGGCCAAATCTGACAATAACTTCTTCAAGTTCTGGTAATCATTGCTGTAATCCTACTTCCTCCGGCACTGATATTAGCTTGTTGTTACTTGCGATTAGAACTTTTAAAAGGAGACTGCACACATGTTCAGACAATGTTGTCCGCTGGTTACAGCTGTTGTTGAAAAAGGTTAAAGGTTGTGGGTTTAAAATGCCTTCTGGAATACTTTTCATACAATTTTAAGTTTTAGCAAAGATTTATAGCTTGGGTTGTGGACGAGGTTGTTGACTTGCTCGCCAAGCTGGCTGGTTTTCGTTCAGATAGTTTGTCACCATGCTAGGTAACATCAGATATACCTTAGCATGATTGCAAAACATCTGAACAAAAACCAGCCAGCTTGGCGAGAAAGTCAATAACCTTTGCATACTATTCTTATAGAGGTTAATGCTCTCCAATCTCACAAAATAACACACTTCACCTGGAAACTCTAATTTCAGTGAACTAATCTTAGGGGTGTAATCTTTCTTTTTAATTTGTTAACAGGATGAGGGCATTTCTGACTAGACAGCATTTATTGCCCATTCCTAATTGCCCGGAGGGCAGTTAAGAGTTAACCACATTGCTGAGTGTCTGGAGTCACATGTAGGCCAGACCAGGTACGGGTGGCAGTTTCCTTCCCTAAAGGACATTAGTGAACCAGATGAGTTTTTCCAACAATTAACAATGGAATCATAGTAATCATTAGATTTTTAATTCCAGATTTTTTTTATTGAATTCAAATTCCACCATTTGCAATGGCAGGATTCAAACCTGGGTTCCCAGAATGTTATCTGGGTGTCTGAGATTAACAGTCCAGCGATAATTCGACTCGGCCATCATCTGCCCCTGAAATGAAGTGTCTGGGTAACTTCCCATCCCCTGCACAATGTTGTGCAATGTCTGCAACCTAGGCTTCAGTTCCTGAACTCAGATCAAAGTTCCTCAAACCACAAACACTTACTACAGATGGGCTTACCCTGGGTGACCTTGGCGTCCAGCCACTTACTGATGCTACAGCAGGAACTGTTCATACATCATGCCATCACTCTTGTATTTATTTAAGTTTTTATATTAGTTTTTCTTGATTCTTTACTCTTTATACTTTATTGTAAATCAACAGGAAATAAAATCAATGGTATCTTAAGAATTTTTTTTAAGAAAAGAGAAAATAATAAGAAGAGAGACCTAAATGTAAACCAAAACTTTACTTTCAGTTTGAGGATAGAAATAACAATGCTACTGACAGGCCAGCTGCTTTCACCATACTTACATCACATTATAGTTTGTGAGGCACCTCTGCCTTTAGTCTCACTGCAGAGAAGCTTCTTGATCCATGTCTTTGTTCTTCTCCAGCTCTCCTCTCCTGCTGAGGAGTTTCCATCTTGCAGTTAAAGCATCTCTGTCACCCTTTGCAACAAATTCCCACTTCAACCAAATTACCCAGCTCACCTCACAGCCTTTGTCTCAGTCAGGAGAAGTTTACACGCATATTGACTGTGCTTATTACTAATGGTATGCAAAAAATATAAAATCTTTGAGATCTGAATGTGAGCAGTGAGTATACAGCATTTCATTTGAGCACAAGGTTACAGGTTGTCATGGAATATAATGCAGATAATTGTGAAGTCACACCAGTTGGTGGTACAAGCAGAAAGAGATAATATTACTTAACTAGTAGGTAGTTGGAAAGTGTTGGTTTCCAAAATGCTGTTGCTGTTCACTCAAAGCTGGAATGCAGAATCAACAATCAGTAAGGAAGGCAAGTGATATCTTGGCCTTCATCACAAGGGTATCAGTGTTCAGAAGTAAATGTGCCTACCTGCAATTGTATAATTTGTTGGTGAAATCACGCCTGGAGCATTGTCTACAGATTTGGCCTCCTCATTTCAGGAAGGATGCACATGACATGGAGGAAGTGCAATTAAGGTTCACCAAATTGATCCCTGGGAAGCCAGGATATTCATCCAGCAGAGGCATTGAGGAAATAACGTAGAATTGTGAAGAACGAGAGGTGATCTAACTGAAACATACAAGATTCTTACATGTGTGATAGGGTGGGCATTGAGAGGATGTTTCCCCGACTGGTGAATCTATAATCGTGGACATCATCTTTGGAATTTGAAACCAGGTAACTTAAAACTGAAATGAGGAAGAATGTATTCACTTAGAGACTGGTGAATCATTAGAATTTTCTAATCCAGAGAGATGTGGAAGCATAATCATTGTGCAAGTTCAGGACAGAAATCAGCAGTAGATTTTGCAGGATTAATAATATCCGGGCATATAGACAGTTAAAAGCAGGATCCTGAATATCATTGATATACTGAGAGATCTTAACATTTCTGTCAATAACTCCCTGAAAGTGGCCACGCAAGTAGATAGGGTGGGTAAAGAAGGTGTATGGCATGTTTGTCTTTATGGGTCAGGGGATTGAGTACAAGAATCAGGATGTCACGTTGTAGCTTTATAAGACTTTGGTTAGGCCACACTAAGAAAATTGCATTCAGTTCTGGTCGCCACATCACAGGAAGGATGTAGAAGATTGGGAGAGAGCGCAAAAATAATTTACCAGATCCTGCCTGGATGAGAGGGTGTAAGTTATAAAGAAGGTTGAGAAAAATTGGGGTGCTTTTCCCCTGGAGCAGCGGAGGTCGAGGGGAGCCTTGAAAGAGGCCTATAAAATTATGAGCTGCATGGATGGGGTTGCTGGTCAGAATCTGTTTCCCAGAACTCAAATGTCTAATACTGGGAGGCATGCATTTAAGATCAGAGTGGGAAAGTTCCAAGCAAATCTGAGGAGCAAGTTTTTTACACAGTGGTAGGAGTGTGGAACATGCTGCTCGTAGGGGCATTTAAGAGACTTTTAGATAAGCACATGAGTATTCAAGGAACGGAGGGGTATGGACCAGGTGAAGGCATAAGGGGTTAGTTTAATTTGGCATCATATTTGGCACAATATCATGGGACAAAGGGCCCATTCCTGTGCTGTATAGTTCTATATTCTATATGGAGCTGGTGCAGAAAAGTTGCATTGAAGTAGATAATCAACTATGACCTAATGTGATGGTGGAGCAGGCTCAACAATCTGAATGGCACACTTCTGTTTGTATGTTTCTATTTTCTTAAGTCCTATTTTACAGATGTTAGTAATAAGGGTTGGGGTGATTTGAGTAGTAGTGGCTGAGTCTTGTGGTGTAATTGGTGGGAATTGATATTTGAAAATGTATTCACTTGACCATATTCACTCAGTTATTCTCTCATGTGAAGCCATTGAACGTCTTGCTGCACTGCATTCCTGATACAGCCAGATCCTCAGGCCATTAGTAACTGCTGCTCTCTGATCCCATTGCCTTTTGTGCATGACCTGGAGGGCGTCCAGGACCCCTGCAGCTGGTGAAGATCTCTTCTACAAAAGCATCCAGTGTAGTATCATTCTTCTGACTTTATCAGATCATATTCAGCCTCCGTAAGACAATAATTGCTGCCAGCACCTGCTCCAGCCACAATGCACCTCTCTTTTAAAATGTGCGAGTTAGCCATAAGAAGAACCAGATAGCTTTAACTGGCACTAATACCTCATGATACTGGCTGCCTGCTCAGGCGTCTCGCCACTTAAGTGTGGTTAGTGCTGGCTGACTGGGAGAAATAATTTAAAACATCAGGGAGCTCGAAGTCTGCAGACTGACTACATTCACCAGGCACAGGATAATCAAGCATCATAATCCTTGTTCCTAGTTTCAGGGGCTATGGTCTCTAAGCCTTTAAAAGAAACCTTAGAAACAGTGCAAATGCCCACATTCATTTTTATACATTAAAACGGACTGCAAAGAAAACGTTTTTATTCCATATCTTGCCAGAATTCAAATGTTGGACTCAGAACTTTTTTCATTAACAATAGCATTGTTTACAACACAGCTCATCATGACAACCATAAGTTAGGCAAAGACAAGAAAATTGCAAACAAAGAGTATGAGATCAAAAAGTATTCACTATTAGCGTCTAGCTAAAATCAAGTATTTGCAAGGAATAACGAAATCATAGAATCCCTACCGTACGGAAGAAGGCCATTCAACCCATTGAACCTACACAGACCCTTTGAAGATCATCCCACCCAGACCCATCTCTCCCTGTGACCCGACTTCTCCCTTGGCTAATCCATCTAATGTATGCATTCCGGGACACTATGGGCAATTTAGCTTGGTCAATCCACCTAACGTGCACATCTTTGGAGTGTGGGAGGAAAGCAGTGCACTTGAATGAAACCCACGCACTCACAAGGAGAATGTGCAAACTCCACACAGACAGTTGCCTGAGGGAGAAGATCAAACCCAGGTCCCTAATACTAGGAGGCAGCAGCATTAACCACTGAGCCACTCCCAATAGAGGAGCTGAATATTATTTAAATGGAGAAATACTGTAGAAAGCTATAGCTCAGATGCATCTGTGAGTACTTGTGCTGAAATCACAAAAATTGATCATATAACTTCTGTAAGAAGGCAAATGGACTGTTGTTGTTCACTTCTAAAGGAATGGAATATAAAATTAAGGGGGTCTTGCTCAACCCATACAAGAGCATTAGTCAGACCAAAACTGGAACACTTTGAACTATTTGGGGTCACTTATTTAAGGAAGGGGTGTAATCGCATTGAAGGCAGTCCAGAGAAGGTTCACTAGGCCGTTAACAAACATGAAAGGATTGTCTTATGGAGAGAGGTTCAGTGGGTTCAGTCTGGACTCATTCAAGTTTAGAAAAATGAGAGGTGACTTTATTCTCAAGGGACTTGATAGGGTCGATGTAAACAGTTTCGCTTATGGAACAGTCTTCAACCAGATGGCATAAACTCAAAATAAGGGGTTGTCCATTTAAAACAGAGCTGACAAGGAATTTCTTCTGTCAGATGGTGCTGAATTTGCAGACTTCTTTACCATAGAGTTCTGTTGACGGTAGATCATTAAGTGTACTGAAGGCTGGGATAGACAATTTATTAATTAGTAAGGGAATCAAGGGTAATTGGGAAAAGGCAGGAAAGTAGAGTTGAGGATGATCATATCAGCCGTGATCTCATTCAAAATCAGAGCAAACTCAATCGGCTGAATAGAAATGTAGAAACCTAGAAAATAGTGTGGGATTTGGCCATTCAGCCCTTTGAGCTTGCAACACAATTCAATATGATTGTGGCTGATCATGCAAATTCACTGCCACTTTCTCCCCATACCCTTTAATCCCAAGGGCCATGTCTAGTGCCCTCTTGAATATATCGAATGAACAGACCCCAGCAGCTATCTGTAGGAGATAACTCCACAGGTTCACAACTCTCTGAGTAAAGAAAGTCTTCCTCAACCCAGTCGTGAATGGCTTACCCCTCATTCATAAACTATGACCCCTAGTTCCGGACTTGACCAACATCAAGCACATTCTTCTCACATCTAGCCTGTCCAGTCCCATCAGGATTTTACATATTTCTTTAAGCTTCCCACCTCCTTCTTCTAAATTCCAAGAAGGACTAGCCCAGTCAATCCAGTCTTTCTTCACATGTCAGTCCTACCATTCCAGGAATCAGTCTGGTGAGCCTTTGCTGGACTCCCTCAACAGCAAGAATGTCCTTCCTCAGACTAGCAGACCAAAACAGCATCCTTACGTGGTTTGGCCTATTGTGACTCCAGACCCACAGCAATGGGTACCCATGTGTTTGACACTTAACTGCCCTCTGGACAATAAGGAATGAGCAATAAATGCTGGGATGCCCATGTCCCAAAAATGAATAAGAAAAGCTTCCTCTTCTGATGGATCAGTAACCCTATAGTTCTTCTTGTGTTCCTACAGCTACATAGGATTCACTGACAAAGAATACTAAAGCAACAGTAGCTGTAGCAACAACAGCAGCCACTGGATAATAGAACATAGCCTGCAGAAGGAGTGCATTAAGGACTAGAGGCACCAAAGTGAAGGAGAGCCCTGGAATGAAACAGGGTCTACAGGCTTCGGCACAGTCGTCCACAAATGAGTGATCATCAGGGCCAATGATGCCTCAAGAGATCTCGTACCATTACATCATGCATACACCAGCAACCATAGTGACAAGGACCAATCACATCCCAGTGGCACTTCTGAACAAAGAACATAGAACATAGAACATAGAACATTACAGGCCCTTCGGCCCTCAATGTTGTGCTGACCTGTCATACCGATCTGAAACCCATCTAACCTACACTATTCCATGTACATCCATATGCTTATCCAATGACGACTTAAATGTACCTAACATTGGCGAATCTACTACTGTTGCAGGCAAAGCATTCCATTCCCTTACTACTCTCTGAGTAAAGAAACTACCTCTGACATCTGTCCTATATCTTTCACCCCTCAATTTAAAGCTATGCCCCCTCGTGCTAACCGTCACCATCCCAGGAAAAAGGCTCTCCCTATCCACCCTATCTAACCCTCTGATTATTTTATATGTTTCAATTAAGTCACCTGTCAACCTTCTTCTCTCGAATGAAAACAGCCTCAAGTCCCTCAGCCTTTCCTTGTCAGACCTTCCCTCCATACCAGGCAACATCCTCGTAACTCTCCTCTGCACCCTTTCCAAAGCTTCCACATCCTTCTCAAAATGCGGTGACCAGAACTGTGCACAATACTCCAAGTGCGGCCGCACCAGAGTTTTGTACAGCTTCACCATAACCTCTTGGTTCCGGAACTCGATCCCTCTATTAATAAAAGCTAAAACACTGTATGCTTTCTTAACAGCCCTGTCAACCTGGGTGGCAACTTTCAAGGGTCTGTGTACATAGACACCAAGATCTCTCTGCTCATCTGCACTACTAAAAATCTTACCACTAGCCCTGTACTTTGCCTTCCGGTTACTCCTACCAAAGTGCATCACCTCACACTTGTCTGCATTAAACTCCATTTGCCACCTCTCAGACCAGCTCTACAGCTTATCTATGTCTGTCTGCAACCTACAGCATCCTTCGTCGCTATCCACAACTCCACCGACCTTAGTGTCGTCTGCAAATTTACTAACCCATCCTTCTACGCCCGCATCCAGGTCATTTATAAAAATGGCAAACAGCAGTGGACCCAACACCGACCCTTGCGGTACACCGCTAGTAACTGGTCTCCAGGATGAACATTTCCCATCAACTACCACCCTCTGTCCTCTTTCAGCAAGGCAATTTCCGATCCAAACTGCTATATCTCCCACAATTCCATTCCTCTGCATTTTGTACAATAGCCTACTGTGGGGAACCTTATTGAACACCTTGCTGAAATCCATATACACCACATCAACCGGTTTACTCTCATCTACCTGTTTGGTCACCTTCTCAAAGAACTCAATAAGGTTTGTGAGGCACGACCTTCCCTTCACAAAACCGTGCTGATTATCCCTAATCAATTTATTCTTTAATAGATGATTATAAATCCTATCCCTTATAACCTTTTCCAACACTTTACCAACAACTGAGGTAAGGCTCACTGGTCTATAATTACCAGGGTTGTCTCTATTCCCCTTCTTGAACAGGGGAACCTCATTTGCTATCCTCCAGTCATCTGGCACTATTCCTGTAGACAATGACGAGTTAAAGATCATTGCCAAAGGCTCGGCAATCTCCTCCCTGGCTTCCCAGAGGATCCGAGGATAAATCCCATCTGGCCCAGGGGACTTATCTACCTTCACCCTCTGAAGGATTTCTAATACCTCTTCCTTGTGAACCTCAATCCCACCTAGCCTAGTAGCCTGTATCTCAGTATTCACCTCAACAACATCGTCATTTTCTAGAGTGAATACTGTTGAAAAATATTCATTTAGCACTTCCCCTATCTCATCTGACTCCACACACAACTTACCGCTACTATCCTTGATTGGGCCTAATCTTACTTTCGTCATTCTTTTATTCCTTAAATACCTGTAGAAAGCCTTAGGGTTTACCCTGATCCTATCTGACAACAACTTCTCATGTCTCCTCCTGGCTCTTCTGAGCTCTCTCTTTAGGTCTTTCCTGGCTACCTCGTAGCCCTCACGTGCCCTAACTGAGCCTTCACATCTCATCCTAACATAAGCCTTCTACTTCATCTGGACCAGAGATTCCACCTCCTTTGTAAACCATGGCTCCCGCACTCTACAGCTTCCTCCCTGCCTGACAGGTACATACATATCTAGGACACACAGGGGCTTTTCCTTGAATATGCTCCACATTTCTAATGTGTCCATCCCCTGCAGTTTCCTTGCCCATCCTATGCTCCCTAAATCTTGCCTAATCTCATCGTAATTGCCTTTCCCCCAGCTATAACTCTTGCCCAGTGGTATACACCTATCCCTTTCCATCACTAAAGTAAACATAACAGAATTGTGATCACTATCACCAAAGTGCTCACCTACTTCCAAATCTAACACCTGGCCGGGCTCATTACCCAGTACCAAATCTAATGTGGCTTCGCCCCTTGTTGGCCTATCTACATACTGTGTCAGGAAACCCTCCTGCACACACTGGACAAAAACTGACCCATCTATAGTACTTGAACTATAGTGTTCCCAGTTAATATTTGGAAAGTTGAAGTCCCCCATGACAACTACCCTGTCTCTCTCACTCCTATCGAGAATCATCTTTGCTATCCTTTCCTCTTCATCTCTGGAACTATTCGGAGGCCTACAGAAAACTCCCAACAGGGTGACCTCTCCTTTCCTGTTTCTAACCTCAGCCCATACTACCTCAGTTGATGAGTCCCCAAATATCCGTCTGTCTCACGTCTGTCGTCTGCAAGGTGTTAGAAAGGATTCTGAGGGATAGGATTTATGACCATCTGGAAGAGCGTGGCTTGATTAAATGCAGTCAACATGACTTTGTGACGGGCAGGTCATGCCTCACAAACCTTTTCGAGTTCTTTGAGGATGTGACTAGAAAAGTTGATGAGGGTCGAGCTGTGGATGTGGTGTATATGGGCTTCAGCAAGGCATTTGATAAGGTTCCCCATGGTAGGCTCATTCAGAAGGTCAGGAGGAATGGGATACAGGGGAACTTAGCTGTCTGGATACAGAATTGGCTGGCCAACAGAAGTCAGCGAGTGGTAGTAGAAGGAAAATATTCTGCCTGAAAGTCAGTGGTGAGTGGTGTTCCACAGGGCTCTGTCCTTGGGCCTCTACTGTTTGTAATTTTTATTAATGACTTGGATAAGGGGATTGAAGGATGGGCTAGCAAGTTTGCAGACGACACGAAGGTTGGAGGTGTCATTGACAGTATAGAGGACTGTTGTAGGCTGCAGCGGGACATTGACAGGATGCAGAGATGGGCTGAGAGGTGGCAGATGGAGTTCAACCTGGATAAATGCAAGGTGATGCATTTTGGAAGGTTGAATTTGAAAGCTGAGTACAGGGTTAAGGATAGGATTCTTGGCAGTGTGGAGGAACAGAGGGATCTTGGTGTGCAGATACATAGATCCCTTAAAATGGCCACCCAAGTGGACAGGGTTGTTAAGAAAGCATATGGTGTTTTGGCTTTCATTAACAGGGGGATTGAGTTTAAGAGTCGTGAGATCTTGTTGCAGCTCTATAAAACTTTGGTTAGACCGTACTTGGAATACTGCGTCCAGTTCTGGTCGCCCTATTATAGGAAAGATGTGGATGCTTTGGAGAGGGTTCAGAGGAGGTTTACCAGGATGCTGCCTGGACTGGAGGGCTTATCTTATGAAGAGAGGTTGACTGAGCTCAGACTTTTTTCATTGGAGAAAAGGAGGAGGAGAGGGGACCTAATTGAGGTATACAAGATAATGAGAGGCATAGATAGAGTTGATAGCCAGAGACTATTTCCCAGGGCAGAAATGGCTAGCACGAGGGGTCATAGTTTTAAGCTGGTTGGAGGAAAGTATAGAGGGGATGTCAGAGGCGGGTTCTTTACACAGAGAGTTGTGAGAGCATGGAATGCGTTGCCAGCAGCAGTTGTGGAAGCAAGGTCATTGGGGACATTTAAGAGACTGCTGGACATGCATATGGTCACAGAAATTTGACGGTGCATACATGAGGATCAGTGGTCGGCACAACATCGTGGGCTGAAGGGCCTGTTCTGTGCTGTACTGTTCTATGTTCTATGTTCTATGTTCTATCCTTTCTGCAACTGTAATACTGTCCTTGACTAACAATGCCACACCTCCGCCCCTTTTACCATCTTCTCTGCTCTTACTGAAACATCTCAATCCCGGAACCTGCAACAACCATTCCTGTCCCTGCTCTATCCATGTCTCCGAAATGGCCACAACATTGAAGTCCGAGGTACCAACCCATGCTGCAAGTTCACCCACCTTGCTCTGGACGCTCCTAGCATTGAAGTAGACACACTTCAAACCAACTTCTTGCTTGCCAGTGCCATCTTGCTTCCCTGAAACTTTATTTCAGACCACCCTACTCTCAACCTTTTCTATAGTCGAACTACAATTTTCGTCCCCATCCCCCTGCTGAATTAGTTTAAACCCACCTGAATAGCCTTAGCAAATGTCCCCCCCCAGGATATCGGTACCCCTCTGGTTCAGGTGAAGACCATCTTGCTTGTAGAGGTCCCACCTACCCCAGAAAGAGCCCCAATTATCCAAGAATCCAAAACCCTCCATCCTGCACCATCCCCGTAGCCACGTGTTCAACTCCTCTCTCTCCCTGTTCCTTGCCTCACTAGCACGTGACACGGGCAACAAACCAGAGTCAACTCTGTTCGTCCTAGCTCTCAGCTTCCATCCTAGCTCCCTGAATTTCTGCCTTAAATCCCCATCTCTCTTCCTACCTATGTCGTTGGTGCCAATGTGGACCACGGCTTGGAGCTGCTCCCCTTCCCCCTTAAGGAACCCAAAAACATGATCAGAGACATCACGCACCCTGGCACCTGGGAGGCAACACACCAACCGTGAGTCTCTCTCGTCCCCACAGAACCTCCTATCTGTCCCCCTAACTATGGAGTCCCCAATGACTAATGCTCTGCTCCTCTTACCCCTTCCCTTCCGAGCAGCAGGGACAGACTCTGTGCCAGAAACCCGTGCCTCACTGGAATTACATGAGCTATCCTCCAGTCATCTGGCACTTTACCTGCGGCCAGCAAAGTACTAAATATCTCTGCCAGGGCCTCAGCAATCTCCTCCCTTTTCTCCCTCAGCAGCATGGGATATATCTCAACAGCCCCTGAGGATTAATGCACCTGTATGCCTGCTAAGACATCAAAAACTCATACTTAATAATCTTAAGGGGTTCTATAACTTCATCGTGCCAACTGAAATCCCTAGGTATAATGTTTTTCTCCTTATGGATACAGATGAGCAGTATTCATTTAAGACCTCACCCACTTCCTCTAGCTCCATGCACAGGTAGCCCCATTCTTTCGCTTTAATATACTCTCCATGTACTGACAAAAATCCTTAGGTTTGTCTTTATATCATCTGCCAGAGATATTTTGCAGCCCATCTTTGCCCTGTTAATTTCCTTTTTAAGCAACCTTCTAAATTCTCTTTACTTTGAAGAGCCTTCCCTATTTTTAGTGTTCTGTACCTAACGTATATTTACTTCCTTTTCTTTATCAAACTCTAAGCATCCCTTGACATCCAGAATTCCTAGACTTGTTATCCTTGCCCTTCACTCTTCGACAAACACGCTCGCTCTGAATTATCACAAAACTACTTTTAAAAGTCTCCCACTTTCCAAACGTAGACTTACCTACAAGTAACATCTCCCAGTCTACATTTGCCAGATCCCGTCTAATGATATTGAAATTGGCCTTCGCCCAATTTAGACACTTTCTTCTGCATTATCTTTATCCTTTTCCATAAAGACTTTGAAACTTACAAAATAATGGTCACTATCCCCAAAATGCTTGTCCACTGAAACTTTAACTGGCTTAATTCCCAAGGATTAGTTTAGCAATACCCCATCTCTAGTCATACTATGTGTACTGGCACAAAAAGTGCTCCTGGATGTACTTTAAAATTTCTATCCTGTCTAATCCATTCACGCTAACATGATCCCAGTTAATATTAGCAATAGTGACGACCCCAACAACTATAACCTTGTTTCTCTCACTCCTTTCCGTGATTTACCTGCATATCTGCTCCTGTCTCTCCTCCTGATTGTTGGGAGGCCTATTGTATAATCACAGCAAAGTAATTGCCCACTTTTAAAATTTCTAGGCTCTACCCAGATGGCCTTGTTTGAAGACCCTTCCATGAAGACCTTCCACATTACTGCAGTGATGGTTTCCTTCATCACTAATGTAATGCCTCCACCTCTCATATATCCCACCCCCCTCATTGTGCCTGAAGCTTCTATATCCTGGTTGAAGTGTTGTCCTTTCTTCATCTTTTTTTTATCCATTCATGCAATGAGGGTGTCACTGGTTAGGCAGCATTCATTGTCCATCCCTAATTGCCCAGAGGATGGTTACGAGTCAACCACATTGCTGTGGGTCTGGAGTCACATGTAGGCCAGACCAGGTACAGGTGGCCGTTTCCTTCCCTAAAGGACTTTTGTGAACCACATGGGTTTTTCCAACAATTGACAATGGATTCATGGTCATCATTAGATTCCTAATTCCAGGTATTTTATTGAATTCAAATTCTATCACCTGCCATGGTGATATTTGAACCCAGGTCTGCAGAACATCATCTGGCTCTCTGGGTTAAGAGTCATGCACTAAAACCACTAGGCCATCACCATGTGAGCCATTGAGTGTGCATCCATGCATGTGATGCTGAGGCTTGGAGGTTATGACTTTGTAAGATGTCTGTGTAATGCCAGAGTTAGACTGAATGATGCCCAGGAGATGGTGCCACTTAGATTGTGAAATATATTTCATTTTCTTCCTGTACAGCTGGCAGTACTATTTAATGGTACTGACATCTGCTGTATTTGATCCCAGACTGGTCAGTTTGGATAGCAAGACTGTTGGTTCCATACCCTGGCAAAAGAATTTCCTTCTGTCAGTGACTCCATCCACGAGATTTTGTAAGGCTGCATCTTTGAATCGAGATGTCATCTTCTGCTTCTTAAGTGACCACCACAAGCTCTAGTGATGCTTCTTATTTTCAGCAAGTAACATGATGACCAATCATCCATTAAATATAGAAACAGCAACTTTGAGCCTGGGACATCCACTCACTCACCTCATGATGCTTTGAGACATTTAAACAATATTTGGCTTAGATAGGTAATGAGATGAGAAGCATGTAATCATGTAAAGTGAAAGTTGTTTATCTGGCCAGTTTGCAACACAGAGTGTTGCCAGCCACCATATTGAATTCCAGCCACTGAAGCCACCATAAAGGTCCTGCCTTCTTGACCTTGCTCCAAGTCTGAGGTGTGGTGACCCTCAGGGAACACTGATAATACAGAGTGGGTATGCCAACATTGTGGGTTCAGTTCCCACAATGACTGAGATTAACATGAAGGATTCTACTTCTCAATATCTCCTCTTACCTGAGGTGTTATGGTCCTCAGGTTAAACTACCACCAATCTTCTCTCCCAAATGAGACAGTAGCCTTATGGTTCTCTGGGGCTGTAACTGCTACTATGAATAATGTGAGCTAACTTACCCCAGGCTTCTGTAGAAGTACTTTTCAGTTGTGAGAAGGGTCATCAGACCTGAAACATTAACTCTTTTCTTTTTATTTCACAGATGCTGCCAGGCCTGCTAAGTTTTTCCAGCAACTTCTGGTTTTCATAGATATGACACCAACTAAGATTCTTGCTGACATGCATTAATAATATGAATGGAGCATCTCAGTGAACTCAGTTATGTAGCCTTAGGAAAAAAAAGCAAACAAACTGGTTGCCACTGTAGCTTACTTTGCTCAAAATATATCAATTAAGAAAGGAGAAAAAAATGCTTCATATGCAATCTTACACATCCTCAGGATGTCCCCAAACATCAACAGTCAATTAAGCATTTTGAAGTGTATTTTACTGCTATATATATAAGAAAGTTCTAGAGGTGCAAATCTTCTGTTGTCAAAGAGATAAAAAAGATTAATGATACAGTTACAAAGAAAATCCGATGATGATTGATGTAAAGATAAGGTTGCCATCATCCAACCAGGACATAGGGCAGCTCTCTCATTCAGGAGAAATGACTGGTGGTGATTTAACCTGAGGGTCGTCATGCCTCAGACAAGGGGGGAAATTGAGAAGGAGATTCTTTCGTCGTAACGTTAGGCAGTGCGGAAATTGAGTCCACACTTTGTATCACTCTGCATTGCAACCCAGCTACATAAGCTGGGCTGGAATGGCTGGGAAGGACTGCACATTTCTGTCTCTGTTAACAAGTGTGAAGCACGGGGAAAGAATGTGGGAGTCAGAAGTGATAGGTAAGCAGGAAATATTATGGAGAAGTATCTCATTGCCTGAGTTTGCTAAGTTGAGTAAGGGCATCATAGGAAGCCATTAGAAGCTAGCAAGGAACACTTCAAATGAGTTTAACCCAAGAGCCGAATGAAAGGATTTAAAATTAATGGTTGAATTGGAGTAGCGGGAATCTAAGGACTAAGTAGATTTGGTTATTATTGCAAAGGCAGTTAGGCAATGATTTGGCATCAGCTTGATAGGTTTGAAACTAATTTCTGTTTCACAAATGAGGTCAGAGATTTGCACTGTCAGATGTAGCTGGAGTGAAAAACCTAGAAGTCGAATAGAGTGCGTAGCAAGAGGTGAGAGTTTATGGATAATCTAAAAATTTTATTTTTCTTCATATTTAAGTGCAATTAATATTTTAATGAAGAAACAAATTGTTTGGAGAAATACATTTGTAGGCTATATGTTAGCTGGCTTTCCATATTCATGTAACCTCTATCTTTACTGTAAATTGCTTTCAGTTTAGTTAGTGACCATCATTAATCACATTACTTGAACATTGACGTCAGAACTCTGAGGCTGAGACTAAGTGCATTTTGAAGGCCATAAGAGAGAGCCAGTGGATGTTAAAAACATCAAAGAATAAAAGCCAAAGTTGGCATATGTTAAGTGTCAGGAGAATCTGATTGGCTATGAATTTTCCACTCCTTGCTGCTATAGAAATGAATGGAGACATGAAAAAGAATTGGGAATTTTTCTTACTCTCAGTGCAAAACTATGAAATTACAACAAAAATAAAGAAGAAGACTGAGCAAATGTAAGTCAGAGTCCAGTTTCAGAGCTGGAGTAAAAGTACTGTAATTGGCTCGCAGCTGATGTCTTACTAAGGAGCAGAAAAGCCAGATTACAGAAATTCTGGAAATTTTCAAGACACACTTTGAAAACCATACTAATATTACAAATGAACAGTATCTTTTCAACATGAGAATTAAAAGGGAGAGGGAAACTTTTGATCATCACGTGTTGACACTCGATATATAGCTGAGTTTGAAAAGACTACACTATCGGATATATGGTTATCTCAATACTAGCAATCCAATCCAGACAGCATATCTGATGAGAGAGAAGAAACTTACTCTAAATAAAGCTATTGACTTATATAGAAGCTCTGAGCTCAACAATCATCAGTGCATATTAAAGTGAAAACCATTGAGTCAATGCATTATGCTGAGAGGCAGTCTAGACCGAAAGGGAAACACCAGATCATGTATTGTGAGAAAGGAAGAAGTATTCCCAAAAAGGCCAGCAGAAAGATCAATGTGTACAGCAGGATGTCAACATTGCAGTGGATATTGCACAAAAGGCAAGAAAGAATTTCCAGCATGGAGAAAAATTGCTTTAATTGCAACTCATTACATCACTTTGTAGACAGATTTTAGCTGGAAAGAAGCAAAGGCAAATCTTTAAGCATTGCTGCTTGATCATTAAGTGTGTTCAAGGCTGAGACAGATCTTTAATCAGAAAGGGAATCAAGGGATATGGAAAAAAAAGACAGGAAATTGGAGTCAGCGATTATCAGATAACCATGATCTCATTGAATAGTGAAGCAGGTAAGCCAATAATTCAGATGAATTATTGCATCAATGAACAGGTTGGCATTGTTAGGGCTATAGATAATACATAGTTTTGACTATTCATATGATGACTTCTGAAGGAGGATATCAAGTGAGTATACGTCGTCAGTTAAACAGCATGCGGTATCTCACAGATATATGTGACAGAGTCCCAAAAATGAAACCCTCAAAGATAAGGTTTAGGATGTATGATAGAATTATAATCAACCTAAGGAGGCAAATGAAGCTGAGAGCCCAATGCAAACCTGGAGTTCCAGATTGTAGACAGTAAACAAGATCCATTCACCTCTATTGAAGCAAGTCTAAAGCGTGGACAATAATCCTACATGTACCAGAAAAGACTTGCAGAATTTTGAAGATCACTATTTACAGGCCTGAAACCATAAGACCACAGATGTAGGAGCACAAGTAGACCATTCAGCCCATTGAGACTGCTTCACCGTTAAATGAGATCATGGTTGATCTGATAATCCTCAATTCCATTTTCCTGTCTTTTCCCCACAGTCCCTGATTCCCTTCCTGATTAAAAATCTATCTCATCCTTGAATATACTACAGCTTTTACTGTCCTGTATGGTAAAGAATTCTACAGTTACATTACTTTCAGAGCGAAGAAATGCCTCTTCTTTTGTCTTCTAACCTTTCCACATCTACCCTGCCAAGTCCCTGAAGAATCTTGTACATTTGAAGAAGATCGCCTCACATTCTTCTAAACTCCAAGAGTTCAGAACAAAGCTACTCAGTGTCTGCTCATAAAACAAATCATCTATACATGGGATCATCTAAGTGAATATTTGTTGGACTGCCTCCAATGCCAGCATATTTTTCCTTACTTATAGGACCAAAACTGTTCATAGTATTCTAGCTGGTTTCCAACTACCACCTTGTATGGCTTTAGCAACATTTCCCAGTGTTAAATATCTTTCTGGTGAACATCATCTTAACCTAGACAAGTATATAAGATCAGTTCAGCATCTGCCAAGGATAATTCCAGCTGATCACAAGTCCAACCTGAAAGACAAGTTCATTCCCCCAACAATTGAGGTAATCCTAAATAAAGAAAAAAAAGAAGGCTGAGAAATTGAGGTTTTGGAAGAGCTGACAGCTAATGATGACCATGTGAATGCAAGAAGTGGACATCACGGAATGGCAAGAGAAAACATGAGAAGAAATCAAAGTGGAACAAAAAGTTAGAGATGCAGTGAAGATTATTGAATTCAACTACATAAATAATGTACTGACAAGGATTTCAATCCAGTCTTGCCAAGGTGAAAGCTTTATCAGAGATGAAGTAACCAACGGAAGTGAAGGAATGTAATGATTTGTTGGATTTGTAAAATTTTGAGAGAATATTTCAAATTTGGGAAAAAAATAACTTCACCTTGAGAGTAAAAAACAACAGAAAAACCCACATCAAAAACAATTCATACATATGATGTTAAAAGACCTGAATGCTTCAGACAGAGTTGATAGAGTTGATAGAGTTTATAGAGTTGATAGCCAGAGACTATTTCCCAGGGCAGAAATGGCTAGCACGAGGGGTCATAGTTTTAAGCTGGTTGGTGGAAAGTATAGAGGGGATGTCAGAGGCAGGTTCTTTACGCAGAGAGTTGTGAGAGCATGGAATGCGTTGCCTGCAGCAGTTGTGGAAGCAAGGTCATTGGGGTCATTTAAGAGACTGCTGGACATGTATGTGGTCGCAGAAATTTGAGGGTACATACATGAGGATCAATGGTCGGCACAACATTGTGGGCTGAAGGGCCTGTTCTGTGCTGTACTGTTCTATGTTCTATGTTCTAGAAGAGATGAAAGGACTATGAAGAAACTGGGCAAGGTTGGTATTATTACAAAGGCAGAAAATACTGAAGAATTTCACCAGATCTGGCAACGTTTGTGGAGAGTAAACTAAATCATTGTTTCAGGTCCAGTGACCCATCTTCTGATTCTGCTTTCTCTGCACAGATACTGGTTGGCCTACTGAGTTTCTCCAACAATTTTTGTTTTTGTTTCAGATCTTCAGCATCCACAGTTCTTTGTTTAATTTTAGTGTGGAGGGCAAATTACACCAGTATTAGGCAAGAGCTAGGGATAGTTAATTGGGAGGAGCTGTTATCAGGCAGGTCCCCCTTGACATGTGGGAACTGTTTGAAGACCTGCTAAGGGAAGTTCAATACTAAGATGTTCCAGTAACGAGGAAGGATAATGATGGCAAGGTAAGGGACCCTTGGATAACAAGGGAGGTTGTGAATTTAGCCAAAAGGGAAAAAATAAGTTTCTGTAAGGTTTAGGAAGCTAAAATTGGACAAGGCCTGTGAGAAATATAAGAAAAGCGGGAAGAACTCAAGCAGGGAATTAAGAGAGCAAGAGGCGGCCATGAAATGACCTTAGCAAGCAGGGTTAAAGAGAATCCCAAGGCAAGAGGATGACTAGGGAGAAGATAGAACCATTCAAAGATAAAGGAGGGAACTTGTGCTTGGAAGCAGAGACTATGGGTGAGACCCTAAATGAATAATTTGCAACAGTATTCACCCAGGAAAAAAGTTTGGAGTATGGTGAAATTTGTATGGAACATGCTAATATACTAGGGCATTTTGAGATCAAGAGAGAAGCAGTGTTTGATCTCTTGAAGAACATTAAGGTGGCTAAGTTCCCAGAGCACAATGATATCTACCCTAGGTTATTGAGAGAGGCAAGAAAGAAGATTGCTGGGGCCTTCTCCAAGATAATTGTATCCTCACTAGCCACTTGAGAGGTCCTGGAGGATTGGTGTAGCCCCCAAGAAGGGACAAAAACTCAGGAGCAGACAGGATTCAGGCAAGTGAAAGATTTTTATTCAAGCAGAAACCAGTTGATGTGAGAAAAGGATCAAAGGATCTTTCTCGAATCAGAACAGAAATAAATGACTCACAACCTGATTTTATAAATAAGTATTGCATTTTTATACACTTTGCGTTCAATAATCACATATGGTGTGGACACTCTTTTTTTCCCTAAATCCATAGGCCTAATCCCGTGGAACATCTAATCAATGATGGGTATCCCTATGGACGGCCTACATTCTCATGATCTTATGGCATTTACCAGACATTGTAATCTCTAGACCTTTGGATCTTTCTGTGTATTCTATTCTGCTCATCTCCATCCTAAATCGTCTACCCCAAATCCTCATACTGTGACTCCTGGTTCTGGATTTATCCACCATCGAGAACATTCTCCCTTCATCTACCCTGTTCAGTCCTCTTAGAATTTTATCAAGTCTTGATGAGACTCTACATCCCTGCTCCTGCACTTGAAACCTCTTACAATGAAGGCCAACATACCATTCACCTTCTTTACTGTCTGCTGCACCTGCATGTTTACCTTCAGTGGCTGATGCACAAGGACATCCAGGTCCTGCTGCACACTCCGCCCTCCCAATTTACAGCCTTTCAGGTAGTAAACTTACCTTCTTATTTTTTTACTTGCAAAGTGAATAACCTTACATTTATCTCAATTATACTGTAACTGCCACTGATTTGCCCATTCACCCAAACTGTTGAAATCATATTGAATGCTCTCTGCATCCTCATCAAAGTTTACTCTCCCACCTAACTTGGTATCATCTGCAAACTTGGAGATGCTATATTTTGTTCCCTCGTCCAAGTCATTAATGTATGTGGTGAATAGCTAGGGTCTCCATTTGTTGCTGCCTGCCAATTTGAAAAGGACCCATCAATTCCTACTCTTTGCTTCCTCTTTGCCAATTAATTTCCTATCCATCTCAATTCACTTCCCCCAATCCCAGGCACTTTAATCTTGCTCATTAATCTCTTATGTGGGACTTTGTCAAGCATTTTCTGAAAGTCCAAATATAGTACATTGATTAGATCCCCCTTCTCAACTTTACAAGTTACATCTTCATAGAATTCCAACAGATTTGTCAAGCATGGTTTCCTTTCATAAAACAATGCTGACTCTGTCTGATCCTGCCACTGCTTTCTAAATACTCTGCTATAAAATCCTTGATAATGGATTTGAGAATTTTCCTCACTACTGATGTTAGGCTCACGGGTCTATAATTCCCTGTTTTCTCTCTACCTTCCTTTTTGAATATTGAAGTGACATTAACAGCCCTCCAATCTGCAGGGACTGCTCCAGTATGTATAGAATCCTGAAATATGATCACTAGTGCATCCACTATTCCTACAGCTACTTCTTTCACTACTCTGGGATGTAGACTATCAGGCCCTGGGGATTTATGAGCCTTCAATCCCAAACATTTTCCCAGCACCATTTCTTTACTAATATAGATCTCCCTCAGCTCTTCCATCTCACTGAATCTTGCATCCTAAAACTATTCTGGCATCTGATTTGTGTCCTCTTTTATGAAGACAGAACCAAAGTATGTATTAAGTTCCTCAGCCATTGCTTTGACCCTTTTATACAGTCCCCCTTTTCTGTCTGTAGGGAACCTACATTTGTCTTTATCAATCATTTTCTCTTCACATACCAATAGAAACTCTTAGCATCAGTCTTTATGTTACCTGCAAGCTTATTTTTATACTGTATTTTCCCCATCGTAATCATGGTCCTTCTTTGCTGAATTTTAAACTGCTCCCAATCGTCAGATTTATTATTTATCTTGGCCAATCTGTACACTCCTTCCTTGGATCGGAAACTATCTCTTATTTCCTTTGTAAGCCATGGATTGGCCCTCTTACCCATTCTGCTTTTGTGACAGACAGGAATAAACAGCTGTTACAGTTCCTCCATGTGTTCCTTGAATGTTTGCCATTGCCTATCCATTGCCATCCCTTGAAGTAACTCTCCCCAGTCTAATAAGGCCAACTCATGCCTCATAACCTTTTAGTTTCCTTTATTATGGTTCAGTGCCCTAGTCTCCAAATCAACAAACTCACTCTCCATCTTAATAAAGAATTCTATCATGTTATGGTCAAAGGGCCTCGCACAGCTAGACTGGAAATGATTCCCTTTTCATTACACAGTACCCTGTCTAAGAAGGTCTGTTCTCTAGTTGGTTTCTCCACATGCTGGTCAAGAAAACCATCCTGTATATACTCTAGGAATTCTTCCTCTATGGTATTAGGACAAAGTTGATTTAACCAATCTATGTGCAGATTAAAATCACCAATGATCACCAATATTCCCTTATCATATGCATCTCTAATGTCCTGTTTAATGCCATTCTGGACTGTTTGGAGGATCAATACATGACACCTATTAATGTTTTTTTGTCCCTTGGTATTTCTCAACTCTACCCATACAGACTCCACAATTTCAGTGCTGACATCCTTTCTGACTATTGTGCTAATTTCCTCTTTAACAAGCAATGCTGCTCTGCCACATTTTCCTTTTTGCCAGTCCTTCCTAAATACTGAATACCCTGGGACATTCAGTTCCCGCCCCTGGTCACCCTGCAGCCAAGTCTCCGTAATCCCAATTATATCATACCTGTTTATATCTATCTGTGCGATACATGGCAGATAAATGTTAAGGAAAAGTATACAGTTAATTGCAGGATTCCGAACAGCATTGTTGTACTGAAGGATCTTGGGGTTCACTGAAAGTAGCCACGTAAGCAGATAGGGTGGAAAAGATGACATATGGCATGCTTGTCTTTATTGCTCGAGGAATTGAGTACAAGAGTCAGGATGCCATGTTGCAGCTTCAAAGGGCTTTGGTTAGGCCACATTTAGACCATTGCTTTCAATTACAGATTTCAATTTCAATTGCCAAATTACAGGAAGGATGTGGAGGCTTTGGAGAGAGTGCCGAAGAGGTTTACCAGGATGCTGCCTGGATTAGGGGATATGAACTATAAGGCAAGGCTAGAAAAATACAGGTTGCTTTCTCCTGTGCGATGCAGGCTAAGGGGAGACTGGAAAGAAGCCTATAAAATTATGAGATACATAGATATGGTTGACAGTCAGAATTGCTTTCCCAGAATTAAAGTGTCTAATACGAGGGAGCATGCTTTTAAGGTTAGAGCGGGAAAGTTCAAAGGAAACGTGAGGGGCAAGTTTTTTTTCATAGAGAGTGGTAGGAACCTGGAGCACACTGCCAGGTGTGTTTGTGGAGGCAGCTACAGCATTTAAGGGACTTTTAGATCAGTACGTGAGGTTGCCAGGAACGGAGGGATATAGACCAATGGCAGGCGGAAGGGATATGTTTCATTTGGGGTCATGTTCAGCACAACATCATGGAACAAACTGCCCTGACCTGTGCTGTACAGTTCTATGTCCTAATACAGTTTTCTTAATGAATGATGGCTTTCTTTTTTAGACTTATATATTGAGTGACATGGACAACTGAAAATGATAGTTCATGCATTTATTCTTATTTATTATTTATTATAGGCAGTTATAAACAGTTAGGGCGTTGATCAGCCATGATCTCACTGAATATTAGAACAGACACAGGGGACTAAATGGACAACTTGTGTTCTTATGTCCTTCACTGAAAAAAAATCAGAAGGGTTTCAGATATAATATTGTCTCATACTGTGACTTGAGGGCCACAGATTTTCATTCACTTGATGACGAAATTTAGTTTAAGTGAATTGTGAAGTGAACTCTCAAAATGTGCAGAAGCTCTTTCATTCCAATTCAAAAGAGTTCTATGTAGGTTTGTAATCAACGTTTCCAATTCAGAATTAATGTTTGTCCTGTTTAGGAAAGAACTGATTAGTCAATTAGTCAAACATCAGCTGTTCCTGAGTACATTGTGTTGAAATTCTCCTGCAGGAAGTAAGACTTGGCATGGTGCCTTCAATGAACTTTTAAGTGTCGTTTTCCTTTTTTTGTTAATTTAGAATTCCCATAAACTATTTTCAGCAATGTTAATAATTAGACAGACATTAGCCAAGTAAACTTTACATGATTAGAATCCAGCATAAAGCATACAAACAAAAGGAATGTTTTTATTGCCATATTTTTATTTGTTCATTAATTCTCATGAAAAAAATGAACACTTGCAAATAATCACGCTAATGACTGCTCTATTTGTGAGTATTTAGGATTGCTTCTCTCTAATAGTCAAAGAAATGTAAGAAGAAAAAGAAATCTGTGAAGGTTTTGCTAAAAGCCAGTTATGACCCTCCTCAGCTTCTCTACTTGCACTGTGTGTGTGTGTGTGTGTGTGTGTGTGTGTGTGTGTGTGTGTGTGTGTGTGTGTGTGTGTAGTGTGTTTAGAAGTCTGCATCTTCCTGTCTGTATCATACTTTTCGTGAGCGTTTGAGTTTTGCATGGACAGCTGAATTTCATCACAACTTGGGACCAGGGGCATAATGAGGATAAAGGATTCTCCTCAGTGGGGCAGCACGGTGGCTCGGTAGTTAGCACTGCAGCCTTACAGCGCCAGGGGCCTGGATTCGATTCCAGCCTCGGGCGACTGTCTGTGCGGAGTTTGCACATTCTCCCCGTGTCTGCGTGGGTTTCCTCCGGGTGCTCCAGTTTTCTCCTACAATCCAAAGATGTGCGGGCTAGGTGGATCGGCCATGCTGAATTGCCCGTAGTGTTCAGGGGTGTGTGTGTTATAGGGGTATGGGTCTGGGTGGGATGCTGCAAGAGACGGTGTGGACTTGTTGGGCCGAAGGACCTGTTTCCACACTGTAGCGGATCTAATCTAATCAGTTGAGGTTTCAATATCTTCCCTTTATGCCTGCAAGACAAAACCACAACGAGCAGAGGATAACAACTGGGGTCGGAGTGCCAGACATCAGACAGTTGACCCACGCTGGAAGCAGTGGATGCTGTCCATTGTTGTTTAAAGTAGCGGACATGATATTGGAGGAAGATTAATACTTATCTATCATCCCTTGTTTGCAATATCAATCAGTTATAACCAGAGATGGCAGCAGACCATTTACTCATTATTTAAATAATTGCTTTTGTAATTCATTTTCAATATTAACCTGTTGGAGAAAGGCAGGAGCAGCCTACCTGTGTCCCACCTCGGACGTCCTCCATTGACAATAATCCTGACGTTTCTGAAAGCACAGCATGACAGATGATTCCTGCATCCAGCATTAGCACAGGTACCTCAATCAATTGGTGAGGAAATGTTTGCAAACCAGTTCTGGGTCACAATCTAGTAAGCACTTCATTGATATGCAGATATACTCAAGGCAACAATAGATTAAATCTTAATGCAGGTCAGATTCAAAGTGACAATGTTTCTTAGAAGACATAATTTAATTGCAGCAAGTTCCGGTTTAAATTGTTTAAAGAGCTTCATTACTTTATCGCCACAAGGATGTGCCATTTCTGCATCAACATCACACTGTTGCCAAGTTAATTGCAGAAGATTTCATGCCACTGACAACTTAACATGCCTTTCTATGAAATTTGGCGAGGCGACGGCCTAGTGGTATTAATGCTGGACTGTTAATCCGGAGACCCAAATGATGTTTTGGGGATCTGGTTTTGAATCCCACCACAGCAGGTGGTAGAATCTGAATTAGCGAGTTTTGAGAAGATTTGTAGCTCAGGTTGAGGTTCTGGATGTGAGTTTGCTCGCTGAGCTGGAAGGTTAGTTTTCAGACGTTTCGTCACCATTCTAAGTAACATCATCAGTGAGACTCCGACGAAGCGCTGGTGTTATGTCCCACTTTCTATTCATCTGGTTAGGTTTCCTTGGGTTGGTGATGTCATTTCCTGCGTTGGTGATGTCATTTCCTGTTCTTTTTCTCAGGGGATGGTACATTGGCTCCAAATCAATGTGTTTGTTGATGGAGTTCCGGTTGGAATGCCATGCTTCTAGGAATTCTCGTGCATGTCTCTGTTTGGCTTGTCCTAGGATGGATGTGTTGTCCCAATCAAAGTGGTGTCCTTCGTCACCTGTATGTAAGGATACGAGTGATAGTGGGTCATGTTTTTTTTTGAGTGCGAGCAGCAGCGGAGGTAAGACGGACCCGGAAGACAGCAGCTAAGGTAAAGCAGTTTATTTTTAAAATTACTTACCGGTAGCGGGCAGTGGTGTTTTTCCTCTTTCAGAGAAGGAGCGGGAGCAGCGGAGGAAGTGACGAGGACCAGAGGGGCAGCCGGGAAGGAAAGCAGTGACCATATATATCAGCAAGGCGGCTAAACCTGAGACTCTACAACTGTACTGTCTCCCATCCGCCCTCCTCCTCTAACCTAGTTAATAAGGTAAGGTTCATTCTAAACTTTCTCTGTTGAATATAAGTTTGTTATTAATTTGTTATTATTACTTGACGTAAGCTTTCTACTTTAGTTCTGAGTGGGTGTTCAGATAAGTGGGGTATGGATGCTAGGGCAGTTGCTTGCTCCTCCTGCAGAATGTGGCAGTTGGGAGATGTGGCACATGTCTCCGCTGGCTACATCTGCGGGAAGTGCACCCAACTACAGCTCCATGAAAACCGTGTTAGGGAAATGGAGCTGGAGCTGGATGAACTACGGATCATTCGGGAGGCAGAGGGGGTAATTGAGAGGAGTTACCGGGAGTTGGTCACTCCTAAGGCTCAGGACAAGGATAGATGGGTTACAGTTAGGGGGAGGAAAGGGGGCAGACAGACAGTGCAGAGATCCCCTGTGGGCATTCCCCTCAGCAATAAGTATACTGTTTTGGATACTGCTGGGGGGGATGACCTACCAGAGGAAAGCCATAGTAGTCAGTTCTCTGGCACTGAGCCTGACACTGTGGCAAAGAAGAGAAGGGGGCAGAATAGAAAAGTACTCGTGGTAGGGGACTCGATAGTTAGGGGAATTGACAGGAGATTTTGTGGTCAGGATCGGGATTCCCGGAAGATATGTTGCCTCCCTGGTGCCAGGGTCCGGGACGTCTCCGATCGGGTGTATAAGGTTCTAAAAGGGGAGGGCGAACAGCCAGAAATCGTGTTACATATTGGCACAAATGATATAGCCAGAAATAGGATTGAGGATATAAAAAGTGATTTTAGGGAGTTAGGATGGAAGCTGCAGAGCAGGACGAACAGAGTAGTGTTCTCTGGTTTACTACCAGTGCCACGAGATAGCGAGGCGAGGAACAGGGAGCGGGTGCAGCTGAACACATGGCTACGCAGCTGGTGTAGGAAGGAGGGCTTCAGATATGTAGATAATTGGGATGCCTTCTGGGGAAGGTGGGACCTGTACAAGAAGGACAGGTTGCATCTGAACTGGAAGGGGACCAATGTCCTGGGTGGAAGGTTTGCTCGAGTAGTTCGAGAAGGTTTAAACTAGTATGGCAGGGGGGTGGGAACCTGAGCTGCATACCAGAGGTGAGCGTTGATGCAGATGAGGCAGTAGCAAGAGGTAGACCAGCTAGTGGGAAGGAACCAACGGATCGGTTAAAGTGTGTTTGCTTTAATGCAAGGAGTATCAGGAATAAAAGTGATGAACTTAGAGCATGGATCAGTACCTGGTGCTATGATGTTGTGGTCATAACAGAGACATGGGTTTCTCATGGGCAGGAATGGTTGCTGGATGTTCCAGGGCTTAGAACATTTAAAAAGAATAGGGAGGGGAGACAAAGTGGAGGGGGTGTAGCACTACTAATCAGAGAGGGTATCACAGCTACAGAAGCTTCCATTGTCGAGGAAGATCTGCCTACTGAGTCAGTATGGGTGGAAATTAGGAACAGCAAGGGAGTAGTCACCTCGTTAGGGGTTTACTACAGGCCCCCCAATAGCAGCAGGGAGATTGAAGAAAGCGTAGGTCGACAGATTTTGGAAAAGTGTGGTGGCAGTAGGGTTGTTGTAATGGGTGACTTTAACTTTCCTAATATTGATTGGAACCTGCTTCGAGCAGAAGATTTGAATGGAGCTGTATTTGTAAGGTGTGTTCAGGAGGGTTTCCTAACTCAGTACGTTGACAGGCCGACGAGGGGAGAGGCCATTCTAGACTTGGTGCTCGGAAACGAGCCGGGGCAGGTATCAGATCTTGTGGTGGGAGAGCATTTTGGTGATAGTGACCATAACTGCCTCACATTCTACATAGCTATGGAGAAGGAGAGGATTAGGCAAAATGGGAGGATATTTAATTGGGGAAGAGGAAACTATGATGCGATTAGACATGAGTTAGGAAGCATGGGCTGGGAGCAATTGTTCCATGGTAAGGGAACTATAGACATGTGGAGACTGTTTAAGGAACAGTTGTTGCGAGTGATGAGTAAATATGTCCCTCTGAGACAGGCAAGAAGGGGTAAGATAAAGGAACCTTGGATGACGAGAGCGGTGGAGCTTCTTGTGAAAAGGAAGAAGGTAGCTTACAGAAGGTGGAGAAAGCTAGGGTCAAGTTCAGCTAGAGAGGATTACTCGCAGGCAAGGAAGGAGCTCAAAAAAGGTCTGAGGAAAGCCAGGAGGGGGCACGAGAAAGGCTTGGCAGAAGGAATCAGGGAAAACACAAAGGCATTTTATACTTATGTGAGGAATAAGAGAATGGTCAAAGAAAGAGTAGGGCCGATCAGGGATAGCATAGGGAACTTGTGTGTGGAGTCTGAGGAAGTAGGGGAAGCCCTTAATGAGTTTTTTGCTTCTGTCTTTACGAAAGAAACGAACTTTGTAGTGAATGAAACCTTTGAAGAGCAGGTGTGCATGCGGGAATGGATGGAGATAGAGGAAGCTGATGTGCTGAAAATTTTGTCAAACATTAAGATTGACAAGTCGCCAGGCCCGGACCAGATTTGTCCTCGGCTGCTTTGGGAAGCAAGAAATGAAATTGCTTCGCCACTTGTGAAGATCTTTGCATCCTCGCTCTCCACTGGAGTCGTACCTGAGGACTGGAGAGAGGCAAATGTAATTCCTCTCTTCAAGAAAGGAAATAGGGAAATCCCCGGCAATTACAGAACAGTAAGTCTCACGCCTGTCGTCTGCAAGGTGTTAGAAAGGATTCTGAGGGATAGGATTTATGACCATCTGGAGGAGTATGGCTTGATCAAATACAGTCAACACGGCTTTGTGAGGGGTAGGTCATGCCTCACAAACCTTATCGAGTTTTTTGAGGACGTGACTAGAAACGTTGATGAGGGTCGAGCTGTGGATGTGGTGTATATGGACTTCAGTAAGACATTTGATAAGGTTCCCCATGGTAGGCTCATTCAGAAGGTCAGGAGGAATGGGATACAGGGGAACTTAGCTGCTTGGATACAGAATTGGCTGGCCAACAGAAGACAGCGAGTGGTAGTAGAAGGAAAATATTCTGCCTGGAAGTCAGTGGTGAGTGGTGTTCCACAGGGCTCTGTCCTTGGGCCTCTACTGTTTGTAATTTTTATTAATGACTTGGATGAGGGGATTGAAGGATGGGTCAGCAAGTTTGCAGACGACACAAAGGTCGGAGGTGTCATTGACAGTATAGAGGGCTGTTGTAGGCTGCAGCTTCGTTTGTGGGTGTTGGGATGGTTGCTCCTGTAGTTCAGTATTTGGTCCGTATGTGTTGTTTTCCTGTAGACGCTGGTTTAAAGTTCCCCACTGGCTGTTCGCTCTACTGTGACATCTAGGAATGACAGTTTGTTGTTGTTTTCCTCCTCTTTTGTGAATGTTATGCCAGTAAAGGGTATTATTGATGGTCTTGAAGGTTTCCTCTAATTTGTTTTGTTTAGTGATGACAAAGGTGTCATCCACATAGCAGACCCAAAGTTTGGAGCCAATGTGTTTGTTGATGGAGCCAATCTACCATCCCCTGAGAAAAAGAACAGGAAATGACATCACCAACCCAAGGAAACCTAACCAGATAAATAGAAAGCGGGACATAACACCAGCGCTTCGTCGGAGGCTCACTGATGATGTTACCTAGAATGGTGACGAAACGACTGAAAACTAACCTTCCAACTCAGCGAGAAAACTCACATCCAGAATCTGAATTCGATGAAATATCTGGAATTAAGCATCTTAGGATAACCATGAATCCATTGTTGATTGTCAGGAAGAACCCATCCGGTTCACTAATGCAATTTAGGCAAGGAAACTGCCATCCTTACCTGTTCTACATGTGACTCCAGACCCACAGCAATGTGGTTGACTCTTAACTGCCCTCTGGGCAGTAAATGCTGCCTAGGCAGCAACACCCACATTGTGTGAATGAATAAAAGAAAGAATGTCCCTGGCTTTTGTATTTACCACCACAGCAGGCTGGATTCACATTGACCCACTGTTTCCCTTTGTTGAGTAATGCAATAGTACCGGAAAGATTGGCAGGCTTATTATCTTACACTTATAAGGTTTATAAAATGACGATTGCAATTTGTGACAAGAACTGTGTGCCACTCATACTTTCTGTCTTTTAGCCATGATCATTATCATTAAATTCAAATTACCAGCAACATGAATGCAAAACAAATTTAATATGCAGCTTAGGAAACCTATCATTGGTGAAAATTGTGATCACCTGACATCAATGGGCAGCCTATTAAAGAGCTTCCTGGTCAAAAAGGTAACAGCTTTTCTGTCCAATTCTATTGTCATTAAGACTTCAGAGCAGAAAGGGGGCACCATAAGTTTTACTTGTAAATATTTCACATTACTTTGGTTTCACCTTTTATACTCAAGCAGCATCATTATTTGTTGCTGATCATCTTGGTCAGACAGCTAACTGTGCTGGCATGACTCATACAGAGAGGTAAGTGGGGCTAGATGGGAGTTCTGGAGGGAGCATAAAGAAGTAGAGGAGGGTATTGACAGCAAGGGTAAAATAGTGTCCTCCTTGGAAAATGCCCACCACTAAAAGGCTTAATTTTCTGATGACAGCAAAGCTACACAACAAATTTCTATGGAGGTGGTTTAAGGGACTTTGTGCTTCAAATTCATTTGTTCTCATGCTGTTTAATTGTGTTGGGGGAGTCGGAAAGGTATTAGGATCTCTATTCTGTGCTCCTCTGCTTGGTTACACTTCACCTCCAATGCTGAATTCACCTCCATAGGAGCATGAAATTCTGCTTGCACTCATTGAGAATTCCTTCAATGAAATCTGCCACTTGTTGCCAGTGTCTGAGGAGATAGACATGGGAATGATCAGACTCCTTTGTGGTTGTAGTGGGAGACATTTGAAACATCTCAGCAGCTCATCACTATCAGCTGCTCCATTGGGTTGATGCAAAGCCAGTTAGAAGTTGGCAGGCAGACTAATCGGTGTTCTGACAGCTTGCAAATCCCTCTGCATATTAAAATTGTTGGCCATTAGAGCTGTAGACTAAGCTTACATAACACCTGGGTCCTGGCACTGTGATGAAGCAGTACAACCACTGAGCCCCCTTGGAGAAGTGAAATGTGCCAAAAAAACTTCGAATCTCGTTATCTTTTACCTTTTCAGCCCATATGGAGTAAGAAATGCATGTAAAGAAGCTTAGTTTGCCACCATCTCCCTCCCTCCCCCACTCTCAACCAGTTAGCTCCTGGTTCTTCCCATTACTTGCCACCTTGTGCTGCAAGAGAGAAGGAAGTGAACCAGTTAGTACAGTACAGTACAGTGGGCATGATGTGGGATCGTGATTGAGAAAATGGAAGTATGCAAGTTCTGAGATGCGGATATATGGTTTGTAGCACTGCTAAGTGTGTAAGCTTGAGTGAAGCCTACGAAGAACGGGTATGAGTCTTGATTGAAAAAGATTGTTAATGGTTGATTAATGGGAATGTTATACATTTCGCAGATGCTGGTGTCAGTGGTAGCTAGCGGGATGTGACATTCACTAAGCTTGTTAAATCATCTGTAGTTAGTGAAATTCTGTAGGCCTGCATCCAGTATCCTGGGTCCTGATGCTTAGTGTTGACTAACATGACTATCTGCTGCCACTACCACCTACATATCTGATTGAATTATATTCTGGGCTCTCATTTCCACTTCCTTCAGCAAAGCCCCCAAAGTACACGATCAGAGAGTTTGGAATTGTTCTTTCCCATGTTCTGACACTACTGAGTGTTTGCCTCACCAAATTCAGTTGCAGAATAACTTTCACCATCAGTTGCAATGCTCTTCTCTTTTAAGTTGTGCATGTTAGCTTTAAATGATGCTAGATTCTCATGATTTTGAATTCTTGCTAATGTGTACTGCATGATTGGTGTTAGCCACATACTGCAAACATTGAAATAAGTAGACAGCTTGTAGTTTGCATGCTACCAGTATCAGACTAAAGAATAAGTTTGTCTTGAATTATAATCCCGTCACATCTATTTTTGGGGTTATCACTTTTTTAAAATGTATTCATCCATGCAATGAAGATGATGCTGTCTAGGCCAGCAATTATTACCAATCTCCAAATACCCAGAGGGCAGTTAAGAACTAACCAGATTAATCTAGACTGGACCAGAAAAAGATGGCAAATTTCCTTCCTTAAATGAAATTAGTGAACCAGAATTTTTTTACCACATAAAAGGTGGTCGAAACAGTAGCCATGAGGTGGTTTCTTTTTATTAAGAACATTAGTCAATTCCAATTTCTATCAACTGCCATGATTGAATTTGAATTGATGTCCCCGATCATCAGCCTAGAATTCTGTATCAGTAGTCTAGTAACAAAATTGATGAGATTAAAATTCTGACCATTGACATATTCACTGATTTTTTTTTTTTTGATATTCCTAATCATTTATACCTTGTCAAAATCACTGACTAGGCTCAAATAATCACATAAAAGATTCAACTTTGTAAAAATTCATTCGTGGGCTATGGGCACCACTGCCCAAGCCATTAGTTATGCCAATCACATAATTGTAGGCTCATTATTTGATATTCCAAAAAGGAACAACATTTCATGCTATCAATTTTAATCTAGTCGGGCTGCCCTAGTGAACTTACTTTTGTCAGCTGTTTGATATGTCATCTTTATAAAACCACTGTGTTAACTGTTGAATTCAATAATTAATTATCTTGATGAGGAAATTTGCATTACCTTTGGGGTTAAGGTATTATTTTAGTTGGAACCATGATTCCTGAAAATATTGAACTTATATTCAGGATTGGACACAATGAACTGGAATCATTTTTCAATGATTATTCATTCAAAGTAATAACTTAACTTTAATTAAGAACATCCTAACCATAAGTAAATTGATTCTCCTATAGATTCAATACTTCTTGATATCATCCAATCATGTTTCATGAGTTGTCCATGATAATTGGCTTATTCCTTTTCAAATGTATAGCCCTAGATACTCAGCCATCTGTTGCCTATTGGAATGATAATTATTCGAGGCTTATAAGGAGCACTTGCAGTGTAGAAGTAGTGTACCGGCCCCTGGACTAAGAGATCTAGGTTCCAGTACCACTTGTTCCAGGGGAGCGTGACAACATTTCTGAACAGGCTGATTAGAAAAAAAATCAGAGGAATTATTTCAGATATATTTATGCTGCAGCTCTATGAAACCCTGATTAGGCCATACTTGGAATATTGTGTTCAGTTCTGGTCACCTCATTATAGGAAGGTTGTGGAAGCTTTAGAGAGGGTACAGAGGAGATTTACTAGGATGCTGCTTAGACTGGAGGGCAGGTCTGAGGGGGAAAGATTGAGGGAGCTCAGGCTTTACTCACTAGAGCAAAGAAGGATGACAGGTGACTTGATAGAGGTGTACGGATGATGAAGGGGGGCATAGACAGACTGGATAGCCAGAGACCTTTTCCCAGGGCGAAATTTAAGGTGATTGGAGGAAGGTACAGGGGAGATTCTTCACACAGAGTGGTGGGTACATGGAGTGCACTTCCAGCAGTAGTGGTGGAGTCAGATGCATTAGGAATATTTACACGACTCTTGGATAGGCACATAGACAAAAGTAAAATGAAGGGTATGCAGGGGACATTGATCTTAGAGTAGGATAATAGGTTGGCACAACATTGTGGGCCAAAGGGCCTGTACTGTACTGTTCTATGTTCTATGTTCTATTTCAATTTGTTCTGTCTTCTGGAGTGGCTTGGAATTCCTTTATAAACTTGGTAGGGGTTACACATGATCTGATAAAAGCAGCATGCCATTGTATACATTATTAGGACTAAGACTGGGAGAATGCACCAGCACGCTCTTTCCACTGCTCCACAGCTCACAGTGTGAAATAAAACTTACTTCTTTCAGTTACCAAGGTGACTAATTAGATATCCTAATTTTTGAACAACAAGATCTATCCATCAGGTTTCTTAGTAAACACAATGATTTTGATTTTGATTTTTCTTGTCACATGTATTTTACAGTAAAAATACAACAAAATACTCTGAAAAACTTTCATTTGTCACCATGAAACAGTACAATTTTGAATCAATTAAGAACAAGGGAAAAAGAAACAAAAGATGTCGCTTACTCAGAGACACTAAAAACTGCAGATACTGGAGTTAGAGATAACACTATTTGGAGTTGGATGAACACAGCAGGCCGGGCAGCATCAGAGCAGCAGGAAAGTTGACATTTTGGATCGGGAACCTATAACTTGAAGTGACCCCATCAATCCAGAGCCAACTCAGCATATCAACAATGCCTGCGCCGCCATCCCTCTGCCACAGCTTTATTGCCATCTACACCAGACCCAAATAGCATTGAAGACACCAATCTTCAGGCACCACCTTCATTGCTGGGCTGATACTCTGCCACCATCTCACTCATCAAGCACCAGGCCAACTATCATCTGAGTAGCATCTCTCGCTGTTGAGCCTACCTCATCAATGTTGCTATGATTCCCTTCCACCATTGCTTTGCCCCTGGACACAACTAACAACAATGTTGCCAATCTTCAGGCACCATCTTTTGCTGCTGGGCCTACCTTGCTGACATGACATCTGCCGATGTAGCAGCTGCTGATTCCAGGTCCTGTGCTTGCTCCAGAGAAGTACGTAAGGGCCCACTCAAGGTCCAGGCCCTGGGCCTGGCTCAAGGTCTGCATGCTGGTTCTCACAGCTACCAATGCCATCCAAGCTCAGGACAATGTACCTAAATTTAAAAAGAAAGGAAAACAGGGTAAAAAAGAAAAGGAAAGAGAAAAGCAGTTGGTACTGATGAGTTCCAACACAGAAGCTCTATTCCACTGCCATCTTGGACTGATTTTTTTATTTACCAAAATACCATGGCTTGCAAAACACTTAGGGATACATCTGGCACTAGCATAGCAAATAGTAAGTTAATAGCTGATGCCTGAGGAGGGCAGAAAGAAGGGAGGCCCAAAAATAGAGTTAATACTAATGTATGTAAAAGCCTAGAGTATAATAATAAGTTTGGGGAGTTGCAGATACAGTTTGCAATGACAAATTGTGACATTGTGGTGGTGACAGAGAGTTGACTCAAGAATGGGCAAGACTGGATGTTAAATATTCCTGTACATAAACTGTTCAGAAATGATAGAAAAGGAAGGAAAGGTGCAGGGGTAGCAGTATTAGTTAAGGTGGACAGTGCTGGAGAAAGAACCTATCTCCAATGGTTCAAGGGCAGAATCATTTTGCCCACAGTTATGGAATAAAAGAGGGTACAATTACATTGCTCAGTGTAGTCTGCCAAATAGTGGAAAGGGTGGAGAGGTAAAATCTAGGCGAAAATACAGAGAAATGTCAATGTTACAGTCGATGTAAAATGGGAGAATTCAATTAAATTCATAGAGTCATAGAGCTATCAGCATGGAAACAGACTCTTCGGACCAACTCATCCATGCTGACCAGATTCCTCAATTAATCTAGTCCCATTTGCCAGCATTTGGCCCATATCTCTCTAAACCCTTCCTATTCATATACCCATCCAGATGCCTTTTAACTGCTGCAATTGTACCAGCTTCCACCACTTCCTCTGGCAGCTCATTCCATACATACACCACCCTCTGTGTGAAAAAGTTGCCCTTAGGTCCTTTTTAAATCTTTCACCTCTCACTTTAAACCTATACTGTCTAGATTTGGACTCCCCTATCCTGGGGAAAAGACCTTGCCTATTTACCCTATCCATGCCCCTCGTGATTCTATAAACCTCTACAAGGTCACACCCACAGCATCCAATGCTTGAGGGGAAAATAACCCCAGTCTATTCAGCCTCTCCCTATAGGTCAAACCCTCCAATCCTGGCAACATCCTAGTAAATCTTTTCTGAACCCTTTCAAGTTTCAAAATATCCTTCCTGTAGCAGGGGGACCAGAACTGAATGCAGTACTCAAAAAGTGGCCTAACCAATGTCCTGTAGAGATGCAACATGACCTCCCAACTTCTGCACTCCATGTACTGTCCAATAAATGTCAGCATACCAAACGTCTTCAATATCCTGTCTACCTGCAACTCCACTTCCAAATATGAACCTGACCTCCAAATCTTTGTTCAGAAATACTCCCAGAACCTCACCATTAAGTGCAAAAGTTCTACCCTGATTTATCTTTCCAAAATGTAGCACCTCGCATTTTTCTAAATTAAACTCCATCTGCCATTCCTTGGTACATTGGCCCATCTGATAAAGGTCCTATTGTACTCTGAGGAACCTTCCTCGCAGTCCACTATACAACCAATTTAGATGTCATCTGCAAATTTACTAACCATTCCTCCTATTTGTGCTTATGAGCAGTATGAGGCAGAAAATACAATTGAGAATCAACAGGAATAACGAAGGATTGGGGAAGAGGTTAAATAGCAAATAAAAGAGTCAAAGAGCAACTGTGAGAAAAGATTACCATCTAACTTAAGGGGAAATCCCAAAGCATCCAATAGGTATATAAATAGTAAGAGACATTAAAGGAGAAGTAGGGCCAATCATAAACCAACAAGCTACGCGTGGTCGGGAAGCAGAGGTCACATCTAGAGTGAGACACAGCCCAAGTAATTCTATGATTTGGGGAATTTGGAGGCAGAGTGGGAATTCGGTGCAGAGGTGACGAGCTGCTTTTTGCTTGTCTTACTTCATTCACAGTTTGTAAGTTTTTATTTTAATAGGGTAAATTGAAGTCCAGGATCAGGGCCCAGCACTAAAGAGGGACATCACAGGAATAAGTTCACTAGTTGGGTGATAGCACTAATTTGGCTATCTGTCTCAGGTTACTTTCAGATTAAAGATAAATAGGGGAAATATTTACATACTACAAACTAAAAGATTTAAGAAAAAACAAACTGAGAAATAAGTAATTAAAGTAGAGCTGCTGGGCCAGGTGATGTAATGTTGCTGCACAATGAGAGCAGGTGGTCCCTACTGTGGTTCATAGTGACCACATCTGTAGCAAGTTGAGTAGATTCGATTTGACTTCTTTTGTGTGCTATCCATGCAAGTCATACCATATTTAAGAACATCAGGGTAATAGAACAGAATGCAGAATATAGTGTTACAGCTACAGAGAATGTACACCGAAAGATCAACGCTAATGTATGAAAGGCCCATTCAAAAGTCTAAAAACACCAAGGAAGAAGCTGTTCTTGAATGTGTTGGTACATGTTTTCATGTTTTTATACCTTCTGCTCGATGAAAGAGGATATAAGAGTACAACTGGGGTAGGAAGGGTCTTTGATTATGTTGGCTGTTTTCCAGAAGCAGCAGGAAATATAGACAGTCAATGGAAGGGAGGCTGATTTTCACAATGGACACAATGGTTCACAACTCTACTTTTGCAGTCTTGGACAAAGCAGTTGCCATGCCAAGCTATGATGCTTCCAGGTTGGATGCTTTCTCCGGTCTATTAAAAAATTTGTTTAAAATCATTGTCATTTGTCAAAGACATGACAAACTTCCTTAGCCTTCTGATGAATTGTTGTGTTCTTTCTTAAGCATAGCACTGACATGGACGGACCAGGACAGATTGTTGTTGATCTTTACTCCGAGGGACTTGAAGCTGTAGACCACCTCCATCCATTTTTAAAAGACAAACTTTCTTGCAAAATATATTACTTTAATTACATTACCACAAAATTTGAAATTGATAATCTGAGCAATATCTCTGAGCTAAGAGATCATTTACAATCCAGGAAAGGGCTAACATTTCAGGAGAGTTTTGCTATTAATAGGTGTAAAGTGATGTCCTGGAGCACATTTCCTTCCTTCTCAATCAATGCTGGAGGATGGCCGTAAATAATTAGAAATGTAATGATGAATGCATCCTCATGGGATTAAATAAATGAAATCATATTTTGACACCACTTGTGTTGAGGTATTCCCTCATGCCCATGACTTTTTAAGACGTCACATTGCCCAAGTATGTGTTTCAGAGATTTCTGTTAAATATTCTTCAGTGATGAGAGAAACTACTGCAGCTGGGATGTCCTCTGTAGAAAATTATGAGTCTGATTTCTTTACCTGACAGAAATCATTCCCTCAAAAATCCATACAATTCCATAGGCTATAACACCATCAGCACAATCCATCAGAAAGGACAACACTTTGGTTCCTCTGGATCCTTGCCACTTCCAGGATTTTTTGAATGCCTTATCTACCTGGTCTTTGCAAAGGATGTGTCTAGAGTGGAGCAGACAGAGACAGGCCTCACTACACCAGGAGTTTTTTTTTTTGCTGGCTTCCAAATGCATAGAAAGGGTATATATTCAGGTGAACTTTCCAGTTTAAACAAATGGCCTATGTGCCCAATACAGCCTAAACTTTAAAACAATCTTCTGAATGATTACATCGCACAATGGGTGCAGATAGATATGGATGGGGTTATAGAATCCAACAAGGAAAGTGACATTGTTGTGACTGGTTCAGGAGAGTGAGGTGGGTAAAATGGATCCTGTTAGTTGGCGGATATTTAGGCAGGGATTATAGGCTCATTAGATTTAGGTGAGCAATGAAAAAGGGCATGGAAAACCCAGAGAAAATAAAATTAAATGATGAGAGCCAATTGCAATGTTCTGCGAACATTTTGGTAAATTGGAATTAAAAATGAGCAAACATATTGGGAGAACAGGCCTTAAAGAGAAGATTCAGAGATGGTAAGAACTGCAGATGCTGGAGTCAGAGATAATACAGTGTGGAGTTGAGAGAATACAGCAGGCCAGGCAGCATCAGAGGAGTGGGAAAACTGACGTTTCAGGTCGGGGCCCTTCTTCAGAAATGGGCTGGTAATGTGATGTTTAAAAAAAATTATGTGCGTGAGGGAATATTTCTGAAGAAGGATCCCGACCTAAAACGTTAGCTATCCTACTCCTCTGATGCTGCCTGGCCTGCTGTGTACTTCCAGATCCACACTATGTTATTAAAGAGAAAATTATTCAGTCAAGCGGCATTCTCCTCAGGAGGAAAGATTGGACAAATAAATTCGGAGTTTGCTCAATGATGAAATGAATAGAAAGTAAGATAAAACAAAGAAAACATCTGTACAACAAATGTCAGGTTAATGACATAAGTAATGCCAGGCTGAACATAGAAATTTCTGAGGAGAAGTGAAAAAAAGCAATGAGACTTAAAGAGCGAGTATGAGGGTGGAGGGATGAGGCAAGAGGGTTGGAATATAAAAGCAGCAATGTGCTTTTGAGACTTTATAAAGTTCTAGTTAGGCCCCATTTAGAATACTGTGTCCAAATTTGGACCCCACACCTCAGGAAGGACATACTGGCACTACAGCATGTCCAGCGGAGATTCACACAGATGATCCTTGGAATGGTAGGCCTAACATACGATGAATGGCTGAGGATCCTGGGATTGTATTCATTAGAGTTTAGAAGGTTGAGGGGAGATCTAATAGAAACTTACAGGATAATGTATGGCTTAGAAGGGGTGGATGCTGGGAAGTTGTTTCTGTTAGGCGGGGAGGCTAGGACGCATGGGCACAGCCTTAAAATTAGAGGGGGCCAATTTAGAACGGAAATGAGAAGACATTTCTTCAGCCAGAGAGTGGTGGGCCTGTGGAATTCATTGCCATGGAGCGCAGTGGAGGCCAGGATGTTAAATGTCTTCAAGGCAGAGATTGATAATTTCTTGATCTAGCAAGGAATTAAGGGTTATGGGGAGAGTGCAGGGAAGTGGAGGTGAAATGCCCATCAGCCATAATTAAATGGTGGAGTGGACTCGATGGGTCAAATGGCCTTACTTCCACTCTGATGTTTATGGTGTTAAGACCATGTCAGTCAACATAAAAGGGAGTCCAAAAGTTTGCAGACATTTAAATAATTAGAGTAGGAAAAGTATGATCATACTGTGTCTTAAGCAGATGTGTTCAGTGGAGAAAGATGCGTTCACAGTAGTGAAGAAATATCTCATTCAAACAGACAGTTGCTAAACTGCTTTGAGTTCTTCCTGGGTGTTTTTTTTTCAAGTAAGGTAAAAGATTCATGAGTGGGCTGCATCAAGCTCACACAGACTCAGAAGAAGTTGGGTTTGTATGCCTGCGCTGACACATTTTGTTCTTCCATACTAAAACTGTCTTACAGAATCTGTATCTCTTTATTCCCTTCCTATTCATATATTTGTCCAGGAGTTTCTTGAATGCTGCTATTGTATCTGCTTTTACCATCCCCTCTGGCAGTGTGTTCTAGGCACTCACCACCCGTTGTGTGAAAAACCTGCCTCGCACATTTAAACATCCTCCCTTGCACCTTGAATCTGTGTCTCCTAGCAATTGACCAGTCCACCCTGAGAAAAAGCCTGATGCCCTCCATTATATCCATGCCATTCACAATCTTATAAAATTCCATCAGGTCACTCCTCAACCTCTTGCATTCCAGTCAAAACAATGCCAATCTGTCCAACCTTATTTCATAGCTAAAGTCCCCCATACCAGGCAACATCCTGGTGAACATATTCTTGATACTCTCCAAAACATCCTTCTGGTAGTATGGTGACCAGAACTGTATGCGACATTCCAAGCGTGGCCTAACTGAAGTTCTGTAAAGCTGCAGCAAAACTTGTCTATCCTTATACTCGTTGCCCCTTCTAATGAAGGCTGGTATGCCATAGGCCTTTTTCACAACCTTATCTACCTGTACTGCCACCTTCGGCGATCTGTGGACCTGCATACCCAGATCCCTCTGCATTACAATATTCCGAATGTTCTGCCATTTACTGTATAATTTCCACCTGCACTTGAGCTTCCAAAAATGCATCACCTCACATTTGTCCAGATTAAACTCTATTTGCCATTTTTCTGCCCATGCCTCCAACTGATCTGTATCCTGTCGTGTGCTTTGACAATCCTCCTCACTATCTGCACTCCACTAATCTTTGTATCATCTGCAGAATTAATAATTAGACAAGTTATTTTTTCCTCCAAATCATTTATGTAGACCATGAACAGGAGAGGCCCCAGCACTGATCCCTGTGGAACACCATCAGTCACAATCCTCCACTTCGAAAGGCATCCTTCCAACACTACCCTCTGTCTCCAATCACAATTCTGTATCCATCTGGCCAGCTCACCTCTGATACCATTTTTGTAACAGTCTGCCATGAGTGGCCTTGTGAAATTCTTTACTAAACTCCATGTAGACAACATCAACCATGTTTCTCTCATCAATCATCTTCGTTACATCCTCAAAAAAGTTGATCAAATTTGTGAGGCATGCTCTTCCCCATACACAACCATGCTGTCTTTTACTAAAAAGTCCATATGCTTCTAAATCCATATAGATCATGTCCCTGAGAATATTTTCCAATAATTTCCCCAGCACTGACGTGAGACTGACAGGCCTGTAATTTCCTAGATTATCTCTGCTACCGATCTTAAACAATGGAACAATATTGACTATTCTCCAGTCCTCTGGGGCCTCACCTGTGGTCAAAAAGGATACAAAGGTGTCTGTTAGTGCTCAAGCAATTTGTTTTCTTGGCTGCCTCAACATTCTGGAGTAATTCCTATCAGGACCCGGGGACCTATCGATCTTAACGCTTTTTTTAAGATGCACAACACCGCTTTCTTTTTATTAACAACTTGGCTTAGAGATTTGACACTCATTTCCCTTCGATCATCCTCCTCCAGTTCCTTCTCTTTGTTGAGTATTGGATCAAAATATTCATTTGAGACATTACCTACCTCTTCTGGCTCCACACATAGATTCCCTCATTTGTCCTAGTGTTGGCCAACCCTTTCCATGGCTACTCTCTTGCTTTTTATATATGCATAAAAACCCTTGGGATTCTCCTCAATCCTGTTTGCTAATAACTTTTCATGACTCCTTCTAGGCCTTCTAATTCCTTGTTTAAGTTCTTTCTTACTTTCCTCATATATTTCAAGGGCTTTGTCAGTTCCCACCCTCCTAGACCTTACATATGCTTCCTTATTCTTTTTTGACCAAGGTCATAATATCCCTAGTAATCCTAGGTTCACATAACACGTTGTATGTGTTCTTCAGTCCTGCAGGAACCTGCCGCTCCTGAACTCTTATCAACTGTCATTTGGAATACTCCCACATATCCGATGTGGAATTACCCTCAAACAGCCACCTCCAATGAAAATTCCCCAGTTCCTGCCTAATATTGTTTTAGTTTGCCTTCCTCCAATTTAGCACCTTCACCCAAGACCTGCTGTTATCCCCACCCATGAGTGTCTTAAAACTCACAATATTATGGTCGCTACTCCTGAAAAGGTCCTCCACTGAAACTTCACTCAGTTAGCTGGGCTCATTTCCCAAAACTATGTTCAGTAGAACCCCTTTCCTGGTTGGACTGTTTACATATTGTGTCAAGAAATCCTTGTGAATGGTCCTTACAAATTCTGCCCCATCCAAGCCCCTAGCATGAAGTGAGTCCAAGTCAATATAGGGAAAGTTAAAATCACTCACTACAACAACTCTGCTGTTTTCACATCTTTCCAAAATCTGTCTACATATTCTCTCCTCTATCTCCTGCTGGGTGTTGGGAAGCCTGACCCCATAGTATACCCCCAGCATTGTGATTTCACCTTTCCTATTCCTGAGTTCTGCCCATACTGCCTCACTGCTTGGGTCCTCTAATGTATTCTCTCTCAGTACAACTGTGAGATACTCCTTTACCAGTAATTCAACTCCCCACCCCATTTACTCCCCTTTCCATCATACCTGAAACTTACAAGTCCTGGGACATTCCACTGCCAGTTCTGTCCCTCTATCAGCCAAGCCTCTATAATTGCAATAATGCCATTGCTCCAAGTACTTAACCGAAGCTCTAACTTTATCCATCTTGCCTATTATACTCCTCACATTGAAATACATGTATTTCAGACCACCTCCCCTGCTCTTTTCAGCAGTGTTTCCTGCCTGTTCACATTTATCTTGGTTTCTAACTATCACATAAATTCTACAATTATTCGCTGGCTCATCAGGTTCCCATCCCTCTGCCAAACTGGTCTAAATCCTCCCCAACCATCCCAGCAAGCAGCCTCAAAGGACATCAGTCCAAGTCCCACGCAGGGGTCCCTGTTCAGATTGTACAGGTCGCACCTCCTCCAGAACCAGTCCCAATGGCCCACAAAATGAAACTGTGCCCCTTGCACCATCGTTTTAGCCATATGTTCATCCTATATATCCTGCCATTCCTACTGATTTGCTTGTGAAACTTGCTTGTGATAACTACCTATAAACACTAACATTCCAACTTACTTCCTAGTTCTCTATATTCTGCTTTTAGAACCCCATCCCTTTTTTTTATCCATGTTGTTAGGACGAACATGTACCGTGACCACTGGCCATTTACCCTCCCCTCCAGAATGTCCTGCAACCGCTCCAAGACACCCAGGATTCTAGTGCAACACAGCATCCTGGACTCTAATTTGCAGCTACAGAATCTCCTATCTATTCCCCTTATGATTGAATCCCCTGGAACTATAGCATTTCAATGCAATCTTTCCCTCCCTTTGCAGCAGAGCCAGCCGTGGTGCCATGAATTTGGCTGCTGCTGTTATTCACTGAGAAGTCATTCCCCTCAATAGTATACAAAATGGTACGTCTGTTTTGCAGGGGAATAACTACAGGTGATTCCTGCACTGCCTGCTTAACCCTTCTTTTCTGCCTGGTGGTTACTCATTCCCTTCCTGCCTGTGGTGTTGGAGTCTGCAGTGTGACCATTTCTTTATACGTGCTATATCTGTAGCACAGTGCTTCACAACATGCCTTTTTTAAAAAATATAAACATGAGGGACTAGGTTATCTTCATAACATGCTTTGGGACAGCTCTTGTCTCTACCAGAAGGAATGGTGGTGTTGATTGGGTACAAGGAAGACGATTTATGCATGCATGCAGAGGGTGTAACTGAGATGTTAAACAAATATGTTAGATCTATTTTTACCAAAGACATAAGGGCTGAAATTGTGGAGTATTTGGCCCTAATTTTCCAATCATCCTTAGGAACGGGGGTATTGTCAAAGAATTTGGAATCACACATGTAATGCCATTGCCCAAAAAAAGATGCTGTTGTGATACAGTTGCAGTGCCTTTAATTCTCAGCCAGAAAGTCTGGAGTCAAGTCTTACCTGCCCTGGCAATATGCCATAACACGTATGAACTGGTTGATTTAAAATAACACAGAAGAAGTATCAATGTAGATACATTTAATCATTTAATCAACTTGTTCTAGTATGTTATAATAGATGGCTGGAGTATATGAAACTTGAACCTATGACTGCTGGGCCAAAGGTAGGGACATTACCACTGTGCCACAAGAGCTAAAACATTTCATGTAAGGCCAGTAAATACGGGATAATCAGTTTAACCTCAACACTGGGAATGCATTTAGATTTTCATTTGAACTAATCTGTTTAGATGTATTATGTTATGACTTGTGGATCAGTTGAGACTTGAGCCTAGGCCTCATAGCCCAGAGGTAGGGATATTACCACTGTGTGCAAGAGATCAAGACATATACTTAAATCCAGACCAGTCAATTTGATCTCGAATGTGGGAACATGTTTAGAAACTTTAGAAATTTGGGGCAAATTAATGTCCATTAGAAAGAATGTAGATTAATTAAGGAAAGCAGTATTGATTTACTAAAGGCAAAATGTATTTAAACAGTTTGCTTGGAATAACTGATCTGTGAATAAAGCAGAGAATGAGATAGGGCCCCAGGGAGGGACTTGTTTTAGGAGTAGTTTTGGATTGGTTTGATGAAGAGAAGGCACAGATGAAATAAGCTGAATTGCTTCCTTCTGTGCTGTCAACTTGATGAGCCACTCAAGTTTTGATAATATTAGTTATTGCAAAAAAGTTGGCAGGACATTTATTTTCCCTTCGACCTTTGCAGTTTTGCTGCCTAATTCTCATTATTAAGATTTCTATCTGATCTGAAAAAAATAGCGATTATTCATGTCAAAAAGCAAAATCATGTGACTTGGCTTGTAACTTGCTTCTTTTGTAAAGTCATTGCCCAGATCTTTGACCTTTTTTTTCAAGCAAAAATAACTTTTGATGTTCCTTTCTTTATTATTATCCTTCCCTCAAAAATGTCTTGGCAAATGCCCAAACAATGGAGTAACATTGCTGACTTTGGATTATTCATTGCAAATATTTTGATTCCTATTAACCATAACGTCTAATTAATTTGGATCCTGTGGCAACTGTGCTTTCAATTTTTGTGATCTGATTGAAACTGGCACACTGTCAAATGTAAGCATAATCCCTATAATCAAGTAGTTGGAGGTAAATTGTTTATCTTTGTGATTTGACCATATTTACCATTCAAGCATTTTTCTGAACAATAGAAAAAGAATGCAGGGAGAACATATTCTGTTTCTGTACCTCATAGTAAGTAACTGTCTGCTATGTCTTACAGATCATGGAGGAAAATTCAATTCAAAAGAATGATTTCCCACAATAAACTTTATTTGGTTTCTCATCCATTTAACTCACATCATGATAATCCATACCATATGCCATATGCATGAATATTAGATGGCTGGTTTGTGATGCTAACAGTGTGGGTTCAATTCTTGCACCAGCTGAGGTTACCATGAAGCACTTTCCTTCTCAATGTCTCTCCTTGCCTGAGACATGGTGACCACCACCATCACCAGTTGTCACTTTCCAATGAGTGAGCAGCCCTATGATCCTCTAGAACTGTGTTGATTTTACTCACTAATATCGTAAGTCTACTGTGCTCTGAAGTGAAATTTGCTTTTGGTAATATTCTGCATTATGTAGTCATTTATCAGGCATTTGCAGCCCAAATAACCAATCAACAGCAAGAGGCTACATTTGCTGGGCAAAAGGTTTTCGGGATTGAGGTCTCTGGCTAAAGTCAACGCATTATAGCAATACGTGGCTTGTGACAGCTTATGGCCAGAGCACTTAAGGCATAAGAAGTGATTGCCCTGCCTTTGCTCAAGGTTTGTAATTGTGCTCCTTCACGCATGATCTATGCTATTGATGTCTGTGGCATTTACAACTCAGCTGCTATAAATCAAGCTACTATACCAGCTGTTTGGCCCATTTTTCCTCAAGTAGACACATTTTTTAAAAACCAGAGTGGATTATTTTGATGAGTATGTTTCATGTGTTGCTTAAGCTGAAACATATAAAGTGTACCTCAATTAGCTCAAATGTGTAAAAAGCAGCTAGACTTCAGTTAGAATCTGTGTATAATCCAATCACTATATTACGGGAACAATATGATTATGCTAGATCTGGGAATAGGAATTAGATGGAACTCCTTTTTTTGGAAAGCATGGATGGAGGGATAGAATGTCTCCTTTTGTGGTGTAAACTATTTTATGTTTCCATTTAGCAAGCTAAAATGAACAAAAGAAGTCAGAGAGAGATTGAATGAATTGTTTTGATATATTCAAACCTGTCTATGGACAGATTTAAAACTTTAATATTGGAAAAGTTAGGATTGGAATGCTCACTTCACCTGCTGACATGAAGGGATTTGTAAAGATATCTAAGTCTAAGTTATGGAATAACTCAGTGTTGCTTACTTCCAGCAGTCAAAATCAATCTACTGCAAGAACAGCAAACACAGAATTTGTACAACATCAGAATCTTGTATCCTCATGAAGAATGCAGAATAGCAGCTAGCAGCACCCATTCCTTAACTTTATATATTTTTCATATGTGTACATTACTACCCTCCTATAGATTGTTCCATTTAATTCTGCACATCTTTCCATCTGTCTTGATACATGATTGCACAATCCAAACTCCTGCTTCCACCACGCTCCCCTCACCATGCCCCTGACCTTCCCCATTTTCCTTGGCAATTACTTGAAACCATTACTCTGTAAAGCACTTCAAGATGTTTTCTGTATGTAAGGATCATTTCAGTGTTTAAAGATGCTGTTGTTACATAACTGGCTTTTATGTCACCTGACAGTCATTTCACTGCTAAAATATCATTGCTATTTTACTGCTGGATATTATGTCCAAAACTGTTCATTTAGAATGGGCTGACGTATTTTTCCCTCTCCTAAATGTGGAAATTGGCTTGGAGTTTCTTCAAAGCAACTTCCACTCCACTGCTGTAGCTTCATGGGAATAGTGGTGAAAAGTCTGATTGCAATCACAAATTAGGCCTCTGCTATAATTCCAGTTGCAAGGAGATCCTAATATTTTCCAACTACTCTTTCCTGAAATTCCAGTTTTCATCCTTGAAATTCTGTTGAATGCTCACTTTATTTCAGGGTCATAATTGATTCAAATTTAGGCTTCAGTTATGAAGCTTTTCCTTCTTAGACTGTCTTGTCAGGGATTCATATTTCAGACAGTAAATGAGCACTATTCCAGGTCTACAATGATGATAAAGAAGCAATGGCAGAATATCTAGGTCAGCTTGCATTGCAATATCCAAGGAATATGAGTACATGTCTATGTGGGGGTGCAAGTCAAAGGTATAGGATGAGAATGGTGCTAACTCTGGTCTTGGAGGAGACATCCAACCTGACATTCTACCACATCCTTCATCTATCATTTACAAAGATGCCCAGGATGACTTTCTACAAGACAGCGAAATCATGTCTCAGCTGTCTTCTGCTTTGTGCTATTTATTAAACTGCATCTTGCCGAGTGAACAGTGTACCATATTGTGGTATATACACTGTGGCAAACAACAGCCCACCATTAGGAAATGATGTGCAGAAATGTTGTGTTCCAATAATATTGAGCATGAAATTCTGTGAAGATTCTAAAGGTCCTGTACAAAGGCTTTCTTTTGTAAGTTACAGCTTCAGTGTATTTTTGTTGCATAGGGCCAAGCAGAAGAAGTATTGAGCATTTTCTAATGATGACCATGAAAGTATTATCAATCATCAGAAAAACCCATCTGGCCCTCTAACACCCTTTAGGAAAGGAAGCTGCCATCCTTATTTGGCCTTGCCTACATGTGATGCCAGATCCACAGCAATGTGGTTGACTCTTAATGGCCCTCTTGATAATTAAGGATGGGCAATAAATGCTAATCTAGCCAGCAATACCCATAACACGTGAATAAATTTTTAAAAGTAATATGTACAGGAGGTAGACATCAGGACCACGTGGGAACCCAGTGATCTGACTTATGCACATATTGCTGAGGAACTGAAATTTCCAATGGAAAACCACCCAGCGTCTGGAACAGTTTGAAAAGGCTTCAATTCCACCTCAACGTGACTTAGAGTTGGAGATTCGAATGTTTCTAGCATGCTCAGCCTAATCCTTATCTGGCTAAATTTAGAATAATTAAAACCTACTCTAATAGAGTTATAGAAATGTACAGCACAGAAAGAGACCCTTTGGTCCAACTTGTCCATACCAACCAGATATCCTAAATTAATTTAGTCCCATTTGGAGTATTTGGCCCATATCCCTCCAAATCCTTCATATTCACGCACCCATCCAGATGTCTTTTAAATGTTAAATAGAAATCAAAAGAACTGCTGCTGCTATAAATCAGAGTCAGAACACTAATTTCTCATCACAGATGCTGCCAGATCTGCTGAGCTTTTCTAGTAATTTCTGTTTCTGTGCCTTTTAAATGCTGTAATTGTACCCAATTCCGCCATTTCTTCTGGCAGCTCATTCCTATATGTACCGTCCTCTACGTGAAAAATTTTCCCCTTAGATTCCTGTCAAATTTTCCCCTCTCACCTTAAAACTATGCCATCTAGTTTTGGACTCCCCTATCCTGGGAAAACAACCTGGATAACTATCAAACTGAGCATCCAACACACTGCTGACACCTATCGAGTGCACCCCATGCTCACCAAACTGTCAAGCAACATCCCACTCAACACTGCACAGGTCTGACATGAGCTCCCATCCCCCAACACCCCTCAGACTCCCCTCACCTCTAGTCTGGATCTCTACAGACACCCAAGGGCTATCTTCCTCCTACCAGCTACTTTAACCAGCTATCACCCTACCTTCCTATTACCTTACACACTTACCTCATTCATTCACACTCATTCTGTAGAAATAAGAGTGAACGTTAAAATAAATAACTATTCACCATTAGAATGACAAAACAACAAGTACATTAACTCTTTAAATTTTAAAAACATTAAACCTGCAATAAATTATTAAAAATCACATTAAGTGCTTACAAGGAACTGAAAAGAAATTAAAAGCTGTGTAATTACTACAGGGGTTCCATTGCCCTCACTTTTCTGCACTAATCTCTACAGTGTTTGCAACTACCGTTAAGGGGACATTCCTGGGTATGTTGGTGTCAAGGGAGAGTGTAACACTGTTGTGTCAAGAGAAAGCAGTTCTGAGGAAGGATCACTGGGCCTGAAATATTACATCTGATTTCCCTGTACAGGTGCTGCCAGACCCACTGAGACTTTGCAGCATTTTTTGGTTTTGGTCCCTCATAATGGGTTCGCGGTCTAGATAGCGGGATGTGGTGGAGATACTTAGGAGCAGTACAGACTTGGAAGCCTGGCCTCAAAATACAGAATGGTCAGCAGACACTTCTTGATGCGATCACGTAAGATGGACCTGTTCTGATAGTAAGCAGTAAGTTCTGGACCAATGTAATGAAGCTCCTGTTCCGTCAGTGCTGCATTCCCACGAGGCATAAAACACAACAGCCAGCACTCACCATCACATTGTCACTCATCAAGAATGATATTTCCAGTGAAATTATTGATATACTTGAATTGTTTTCTGAAGAGATAATTCGTTTTCTTTAAATTATGTAGTATAAACTACAGTTTGTCCTCTGTTCTACAGTAATGAAAGCTACAATTGAAAGAAAATGTTTACAATGTTACAATTGGTTAGTGATATGGAGTGTCTCTGGAGCAGTTTGTTCATGGTGAGCAGGCTCCAGTATAATGTTTATAAATGGTCCAGAGCAATTAACTCAGCTGGAAATTATTACAGAAAGGAATGCTGCCCTGTTTATGCTGACAACTCAGTGGGCAACGTTGGGCAATTCTAGATACCCCTTGTGTGTGGTCAGTAATTGATATGAAATTAACTCACTGAATCATTTTACAGCAACAATTTTTACACGCACACAAAGTTTGAATCGTTTCCAATCACCTAATGGCATGCGATTTCAGTGATAAACACGGTTTCACTTTGGAGCTAGAGAAGGAAAGGGACTTCATCCGTTTAACAGCCTACAGTCTGACACCAGCAAGTTAATGATGACGATCTTCCATAAAAAAGAAATTTAAAAATGATGCTGGCCAGCAGCAAACAATAAAAAGGCTAGTAAACTAAGTAAAATAAAAGCAGAAATAGCTCTGAATACACATTTGCAACAAAGGCCACTGTTTTAAAGTGATTAAGTAAGCTAAATTCTTTTCTCATGACACAGTTTCAGGCATATTAGTAGTGCTTTAAAAACACACACACAATAATTTTGTTTATTTTTCTTCCAAAAGCTGAAACTCAATTCCATCTTGACAGTATGAATATCCAGTACAATGTGACTTTGTAACTTATGCATAATGCTCAATATATTAAAAGCAAAAGAAACATGAAGTGATCACTGAGCAAGTCCCTCATCCATCCCTGTGCCCATTAGTAATCCCGTGCCATGTTCAGCAGCTCCAAGCAGAGATACCTTTCACCAGTTTCTTTAATTCTTAGGGCATGAGAGATGCTGGCAAGATTAAGATTCATTGCTGAAGAATGAAAACGAAAAGGAATCTCAACATCAAGAAAAATATTTGTGACTTTTTTTCCTGAAATTTTAAATGCCAACTTCATAATCTGACAGCTCAGCAGTGACTACCTGATTTCCATGTATTCCCATCTCAGAACCCTGAATGAATTTATTTATGTAACACTTTCAAATCTCTACACAGAAATTCCTGAGGCAATTCCGAGTGGGTACCTGATTCAGCTTGCCACATGATTGGCCCAGACAACATTCTTCATGGCAAAGTCCTAGTATACCTAGGGCTACCATCCTCTTCCACTCTTCACCCATGCAAATCGACATTGATAACTGACAGCCCTGTCATATCACTATGTGTGCTCTCGGATGAACCAACACACCACTTTATCACATCAACACTTTTCTTTCCACCTTATGGACACCTGTGACTTGTATGCTTCTGCCACGTCACTTGTGCTGACGGAACATCCGTCGACACAGATTGCATGTCATGGCTCTTAAAATTATTTTCTTAGCACACACTCACATTATGAACACTTGGAGGTTATTGGCATCTGTTTACTTTACATAACTTTCCTAGCAAACACTCATTGACTTCAGCACAGTCTCTGTTTGGATTGCAACCCTTTCTGAGCACAAAGGGACTTCTGTGCCCAATTACAAACTGCCAGCCACTGTGGGTTGTTTTTGTTTTGGCAGAGGCAAACATAGACACATAGAAACATGGAAGATAGAAGCAGGAGGAGGCCATTCTTCATAATCACAGCTGATTGCCCAACTCAATAGCCTAATACTGTCTTCTCCCCATAACCTCCGATCCCATTCGCTCCAAGTGCTGTATCCAGTTGCCACCTGAGTACATTGAAAAGCAGGCAACTTCTCAGTGGGGAGCTCTGACCACTCAGTTGAGTGGACTGTGTGGAACCCTGGTACAAACTCAGTTCTGCAGACTGGAAGAGCAGTTACATGTGTTTCAAGAGAATAGCAGTGTGTGAAATTCATGGGGAAGTAATGGGTTGAGGAAAAATTATACACGGTCATTGTGATAAGATTCAAACCTGTGTCTCTTGAGCATTAACTAGGTCACCAGATTACTAGCCCAGCAACAACACTACTATGCTACTGATCCCTTCAAAACATGGAAGATTCTTGGATGATTTTGCAGAGTAGAAAGGGCAAAAGAGTAACTAGGGAGAGAACAGGGTCTCTTAATGATCAACAAGGCCATCCATGTGTGGAGCAACAGGAGATGGGTGAGATCCTAAATGACTATTTCATTTTAGTCTGAGTTTGACACCCAGGCCAGTGTCATCTCAATGGTGAGGAGGATTGGTCAACAGTGCCATGAGATGATCTAGGGGTATGGTAAACCATTTAGGACTTAGATGAGGAGAAATGCCTTCACCCAGAGAGTGGTGACCATGTGAAATTCAATACCACAAAAAGCAGTTGAAACTGAAGCAATGTATAACTTCAAGAAGGAGTTGAGTACAGTGTTTGGTGTATAAGAATCAAAGATATTGGAGAAATATGGAACAGGTTATTGATTTGGATATCAGCCAGGGATATAAAGAATGGCAGAGCATGCTCAAAGGGCTGAATGGCCTACTCCTGTTTCTATTTTTTATGTTTCTATCTCAATGATCATTTACCCAGATAAAGTACCACACTTTTCTCTCAGTTAGCTCACACTCTCTTTCTCTGCAACTGCACTCACATCCAACCATAGTTCATGCCGCATTACTTCCATTATTGCCTGCAACACCTTTCCTTACTTGCTCATGATCCCCATTCCTCCAAACCACTAATCTTCTATCCCCTCTGATCTGCCAACTCGCTTACCCAGGGGACCTCAGTGCCTTTCAACCACTTGCACCAACATGAAAAACTATGCTACCCACTTTCACCTTACTGAATTCCTCCGTCTCTCTTATTAAATGAATAAACATTCCAAAACAAGCCAGAGAGAGCAAAGATGAGTGGAGAGTGCACAACATCAAAGTTCATTGATTCAGGATGGAGATGAGACATACAGAATTACTGCTTAGAAACCTGTCTGACATAGTTACTTTGTCTTAAACCTTTTATAAGTGTAACCAACTGCATACATCACTATTTTAGAATCCAAGCTGTCACAATGGTATTAACGTTACATACTTCACCTCAGCACCACTGCCTGAAACTTCAGTATTGATGCCTGCTTTAATGAATTTTTTTTTGTCTGGTTAGATTCCTGCTGTCTGAAGCTCACAGTGCCTTTTGAATGATTTCAAGAGCATTTCAAATACTTACCAGACTTATCAACGACTAATTGGTTCTGTACATGTTGGAAAGAAGCACAATGTGTATGGATGATACATGGGTGGCTTGGAAAGCGTGTAGTGGTATAGAAAGGGTATGGAGGGTTAGTGAGCCAGTATGGAGGGGCATGAAGATAAAGGTAATGAAGAAGGCCTCTTAGGTGGTTAGAATGTGAGGGAGGGTGAACAATTAATTCTAAAAGGGCCTAATCACTGTGTTAAGGACACAGGCAATATTCCAATAAATGGATATGCCTGCTGGTGTCATCAAGCACATTCCTCCAAAACATCTCAGACCTGCTTTGGGATATGATGGGCCTAACCACACCCACACTTAGAGACCAAGATACTGAATAATTATCAGAGATAATGGGTACTACAGATGCTGGAGAATCCAAGATAACAAAGTGTGGAGCTGGATGAACACAGCAGGCCAAGCAGCATCTCAGGAGCTCTCTGATGAAGGGTCTAGGCCCGAAACATCAGCTTTTGTGCTCCTGAGATGCTGCTTGGCCTGCTGTGTTCATCCAGCTTCACACTTTGTTATACTGAATAATTATGTTGGTTTTCAGAATGCGAGATTGCAATGTTGGGTGATGACCTGATATTTAGTTCTTGAATGAAGCATGAAAATCTAATCCTCACAGTCATTCTCTGTAAATCTGATTTCTGACAGCTGGACTCAACTTAAATATAACACTTCAAAATAATTCTTCTCAGATAATTCTTCACATGGCAAAAAGTATGTGTTTGCAAAATGCAGCAACATAGTTGGGAAAACGTTTAATAGTGTCATCGTTACCTGTGGATTATGGTTTTCTCAATTTTACATGCAAAAGTCACATTTTAATTTGCATATTTCTGCAAACATGAGAGTGAGGGTGAGTGTAAAGCACAGTTCAACAATTCAGTGGCCACTCCTCATGTCTGGAGGAGTTGGGCCTGCTGGCTCCCGATGCAAGGCCTGAGGTGGAAATTCAGACAAGAGCGAGTCCATGCTGACAATTCAACATCTTCACCTCCATTTGGCTGGGGCATTGGCCCAGTTTTAATGCTGAATGCCAAATTCGCACCCCAAACAGCTCTCTTCACTCCATTACTCCATGGCCCTCAGGCTTCCACATCACCTGATATCTCTGATTAAGTGGTGGAAGCTTTTTAAAAATCAATTATTGCTGCTAAGAAATTATTGTTTTCCTTTACTATTAGTACTTTTCATTATCTCTATAGTTAAGGCATCTTTTGACAACTTTCTTCAGACAAAAAGAATTTTATCAAAGTTTGAAGTAGTGAAGAGATTTGTTTCTATCTGGCTGAATAGGTTCTTTGAGATGATTAGAGTGGGCATCTCTAGTAGGCTTGACTATAACATTGCCAGATAACAAACAACTTTTGCTGTTAAATAGTATTTATTTTCAGAATCTTCTCCATGTGCAACAGATTACTGAAGCATGGGGTAATTATAGGTTCCCAGAGGTACTTCAACAGTAGATTGGTCAAACATTTGAGAAAGGATGGCATTCTCAACCTCGGATTAGTATGCAATGGTACCACGAGTGGATAAGATAGTTTTGATGGGCAAATTGAACATCTTCTATCCTTTTTTGTATATTGTTATGATTTTACCGATAATTTCCCCTGTATGTTTGGTCATTAAAAATAATACATGGTCCAATGTATGTCTGTCTTTAAAATTTAAGTTTTGTTAATCAAACAGAATTAAGCAGTAGGTCTAAATTTCTATTGAACATTCTGCAGGTTGAATTGTGTGGAACTGGATGAACAGAGCGGGCCAAGCAGCATCAGAGGAGCAGGAAAGCTGATGTTTCGGGCCGAGACCATTCTTCTCCAGCATCTGCAGTACCTACTATCTCTGCAGGTTGAATGTTCTGGGTCCTTGTTATGTATTGACAAGCGTAGGGGTTGGCGTTAGAAATGTGGTGTCTCAAAAGTGAGATATATTGTTTGATTCACTACCTTCCTTCACCTGTTCAGTGCAGAGAAGGAAAAGTATGTATCTGCACAGTTTATTGCAATAAATTGTGTCAGATCGAGGTTGCAGAGGCAGAAAGTTTGCGTCAGGAAAATTCCCAATTTTGCAGGTTTGTCTCCTCAACACCCATCATATTTTAATTCTGGGAGAATAAGGCTGCGATCAAATTGGGCCTGCTGACTCCTGATGCAAGGCCTGAGGTAGAAATTCAGATAAGACCGAGTCCATGCTGACAAGTCAACGTCTTCACCTCCACTTGGCTGGGGCATTGGCCCAGTTTTACTGCTGAATGCCAAATTCGCACCCCAAACAGCTCTCTTCACTCGATTACTCCATGACCCTCAGACTTCCACATCACCTCTACATTGTTTTATATGCCTTCGTGTCTCCAATTACATCCCACTCTTATCCACGCATCCAATGGCCTCTGTGGAAAGTCTTCAGATGCACTTGAAGTGCAGATTAAAAATGTAAGTTTAATCTCATTCAAACTTAATATACTGCACTGGAAAAAAAGTGTCCAAAACATTAAAAAAAAGCCATTCCAAAAAAATCCTGTCGAATGATCAATCAGTTGTAAAAGCAAGTTAGCAATATTTAATTCTTTATTAGCCTCTTTGGAATGTAAGAGCAAGGGTTGGTCATTCAGCCCCTCAAGGCTGTTATGCCAATCATGGCTGATCTGTGGCCTAACTCCTGCCTTTGGTCACTATCACTTAATACGTCGGTTTAACAAAACATTATCTGTCTTAGATTTAAATTTAAAACTGAAAATCAGGATGTCTATACAGCTCCCTGCGGAGCTAAGCCTTTCAGTATTCAGCTAAGCATTCATAATGGGCTCAGCTATAATAACAAACGTTGGAGAATGTAAACACGTCTTCGATTGAAACATCCAAACCAGGTAACTATTCCCCTACCCCCAAAACTACACCAGATGTTCTGTCGATAAGACCATAAGACGCAGGAGTGGAAGTAAGGCCATTCAGCCCATCGGGTCCACTCCAACATTTAAATCATGGCTGATGGACATTTCAACTCCACTTCCCTGCACTCTCCCCGTAGCCCTTGATTCCTTTTGAGATCAAGAATTTATTGATCTCTACCTTGAAGGCATCTAATGTCCCAGCCCCCATTGCACTCCGTGGCAATGAATTCCACAGGCCCACCACTCTCTGGCTGAAGAAATGTCTCCTCATCTCCGTTTTAAATTTACCCCCTCTACTTCTAAGGCTGTGCCCACGGGTCCTAGTCTCCCCCGCCCAACGGAAACAATTTCCCAGCTTCCACCCTTTCTGAGCCATACATTATCTTGTAAGTTTCTATTAGTTCTCCCCTCACCCTTCTAAACTCTAATGAATACAATCCCACGATCCTCAGCCTTTCATCGTACGTTAAACCTACCATTCCAGGGATCATCCATGTGAATCTCCACTGGACACGCTCCAGGGCCAATAGGTCCTTCCTGAGGTGTGGGGCCCAAAATGGACACAATATTCTAAATGGGGCCTAACTAGAGCTTTATAAAGCCTCAGAAGCACATCACTGCTTTTATATTCCAACCCTCTTGAGATAAACGACAACGTTACAATTGCTTTCTTAATCACAGACTCTACCTGCAAGTTAACTTTTAGAGAATCCTGGACCAACACTCCCAGATCCCTTTGTACTTCTGCTTTATGAATTTTCTCACCGTTTAGAAAATAGTCCATGCCTGTATTCTTTTTTTCCAAAGTGCAAAACCTTGCATTTGCTCACATTGAATTTCATCAGCCATTTCCTGGACCACTCTCCTAAACTGTCTAAATCTTTCTGCAGCTTCCCCACCTCCTCAGTACTACCTGCCTGTCCACCTATCTTTGTATCATCGGCAAACTTTGCCAGAATGCCCCCAGTCCCTTCATCCAGATTATTAATATATAAAGTGAACAACTGCAGCCTCAACACTGACCCCTGTAGGACACCACTCGTCACCAGTTGTCATTCCGAAAAAGAGCCTTTTATCCCAACTCTCTGCCTTCTGTCAGACAGCCAATCCTCAATCCAAGCCAGTAGCTCACCTTGAACACCATGGGCCCTCACCTTGCTCAACAGCCTCCCGTGAGGCACTGTATCAAAGGCCTTTTGGAAGTCTAGATAGATAACATCCACTGGGTTTCCCTGGTCTAACATGCTTGTTACCTCTTCAAAGAATTCTAACAGGTTTGTCAGGCATGACCTCCCCTTACTAAAACCATGCTGACTTGTTCTAATCTGACCCTGCACTTCCAGGAATTTAGAAATCTCATTCTTAACAATGGATTCTAGAATTTTACCTACAACCGAGGTTCGGCTAATCGGCCTATAATTTTCCATCTTTTGCCTTGATCCTTTCTTAAACAAGAGCATTACAACAGCAATTTTCCAATCATCTGGGGCTTTCCCAGACTCCAGTGACTTTTGAAAGATCACAGCCAAAGCCTCTGCTATTTCCTCAGCCACCTCCCTCAGAACTCCAGGATGTAGCCCATCAGGGTCCGGAGATTTATCAATTTTTAGACCTTTTAGCTTTTCTAGCACCTTCTCTTTTGTAATGCCTACTATACTCAACACTGTCCCCCGACTCTTCCTAATTGTTGGCATACTACTCATGTCTTCCACTGTGAAGACTGACGCAAAGTACTTATTAAGTTCTTCAGCTATTTCCATATCTCCCATCACTAGCCTTCCAGCATCAATTTGGAGCGGCACAATTTCAACTTCTGCCTCTCGTTTGTTTCTTATGTATTAAAAGAAGCTTTTATTATCATTTCTAATATTACTAGCTAGCCTACCTTCATGTTTGATCCTCTCCTTCCTTATTTCTCTCTGTTATCATCTTTTGTTTTTGTAGCCTTCCCAATCTTCTGGTTTCCCAGTGCTCTTGGCCACTTTATAGGCTGTCTGTTTGGCTTTGATACATTTCCTGACTTCCTTTGTCAGCCTGGCTGTCTAATCCCACCCCGGATAATCTTTCTTTTCTTTGGGATGAACCTCTGTACTGTGCCCTCAATTACACCCAGAAACTCCTGCCATTGTTGCTCTACTGTCTTCCCCGCTCGGCTCTGCTTCCAGTCGATTTTCATCAATTCCTCTCTCATGCCCCTGTAATTACCTTTATTTAACTGTAACACCATTACATCCGATTTTGCCTTCTCTCTTTCAAATTACAGACTGAACTCTACCATATTATGATCCCTGCCTCGTAAGTGTTCCCTTACTTTAAGGTCTTTTATAAAGTCAGGCTCATTACATAGCACTAAGTCCAGAATAGCCTGCTCCCTTATGGGCTCCATCACAAGCTGTTCCAAAAAGCCATCCTGCAAACATTCCATGAATTCCCTTTCTTTGGATCTACCGGCAACATTATTCACCCAATCCACCTGCATATTGAAGTTCCCCATGATCACCGTGACCTTGCCTTTCTGACATGCCCTATTTATTTCTCGGAGCATCTTGCGCCCCTGGTCCTGATCACTGTTAGGAGGTCTGTACATAACTCCCATTCTGGTTTTTTTTGCCCTTGTGGTTCCTCAACTCCACCCACACATTCTCCACATCCTCTGACTCTGTGTCATTCAGTGCCGTAGATTTAATTTCATTCTTAACTAACAAGGCAACACCGCCCCCTCTGCCCTTTTGATAAGTTGTAAATCCTTGGATGTTTAACTGCCAGTCCTGTCAAATTATATCACTTACAAGATACAGGATAAACATTCACCAAAGTTTCTTAAACAGCTTTTTCCAAACCAATGACCACTACTATATAGATGGACATGGGCAGTAGCTACATGGGAGATTGCCACCTAAAACATCGTGACTTGGAGATACATTGCCACTCCTTCAGTGATGTTGGGTGAAAACCCTGGGTTTCCCCAAGCGAAGGCTTGGGGACCGCTTTGCAGAACACCTATGCTTGGTTCGCAGTAAACAACTGCAGTGGCGAACCATTTCAACTCCCCCTCCCATTCCTCAGACGACATGTCCATCCTGGGCCTCCTGCAGTGCCATAATGATGCCACCCGTAGGTTGTAGGAACAGCAACTCATATTCCGCTTGGGAACCCTGCAGCCAAATGGTATCAATGTGGATTTCACCAGCTTCAAAATCTCCCCTCCCCCCACTGCATCCCAAAACCAGCCCAGCTTGTCCCCGCCTCCCTAACCTGTTCTTCTTCTCACTTATCCCCTCCTCCCACCTCAAGCCACATCTCCATTTCCTACCTACTAACCTCATCCCGCCCCCTTGACCTGCCCGTCCTCCCTGGGCTGACTTATCCCCTCCCTACCTCCCCACCCATACTCTCCTCTCCACCTATCTTCTCCTCTATCCATCTTCAGTCCACCTCCCCCTCTCTCCCTGTTTATTTCAGAATCCTCTCCCCATCCCCCTTTTCTGATGCAGGGTCTAGGCCCGAAACATCAGCTTTTGTGCTCCTAAGATGCTGTGTTCATCCAGCCTCACACTTTGTTATCTTGGTTTTGATATTCAGTCGAAATATGTGAGATTAACAACAATTTCTTACAACATTGCAAATGATAGCATCATCTTGAGTTCATGGGAGCCTCTATTAGTCTGTCACTAAATGCCTCTGTTAATATTCAATTCAGCCAAATTCATTTGTACAAGAATTGGATTTGCTTGCTGTGTTAATCAACACAGAGATGCAAAGCAAGTTTCTCCTACTCTAACTCAAATTTTTCAATGTTGTGACTCTATCAATGCCTAGGCAGTAAACAAAATGCTTCATTTGGATTTTCACTTCATCCCTTTCAATTGCTCTTAACTGCCATTATGTAAATAGAATTGCTATTTCTGGAACAATAAAATTAATTCGTGTTGTAGGTGAAGTAATTAGAAGTGAAGCAGATGGTCAAGAAGACCTTTCCTGTCATTATTTAACTTAGCGATTCACACACTTTTATAGAAATATGGTTTGTTTTCCCTTGACCAACATTTTTGCCAACTCTGCATTCCTGCTTGACTGTTGCGTTTTATGCAGCAGTATCATTTTTATTGAAGTACTTTGTAAATTTAAAGCAATATCAAAATACTTCAACATTATTTTAATGAAGCACAGAATCGATCATCACCAGTTTATTAAGCAGATGAACTTGTCCTTTATGCTATTTAAAGATATTAGTGAATTCTGTCCCTGTTTCTTTGTTATTTTAACATACTGTTGACTCATTTATTTCAAATGAATCAATGAATGTGTTAAAATACTGTATGGATGACATGTATTAGCCTCCTAATTAGATAAGTAATTAAAAGCAGCTTTATCAATCTGTATGTTATGAATGTGAGTAAATTAATCATCTGTTTGTTACCCATTACTTACAAAATTGGGCAACACTTACATCTGTATACGCTGCTGTGGCTTGACAGTATTTTTATGTCTGCAAGTGTTAAACCATCGGATTCAGAACATAAAAAGCAAAGAGATAACGATTGCATTTTATACTTCATCTCTTTTTTTTCTTCAACTGTGTCTTGTAACGGAGGACGGTAGTCTTTTACTCTGATGTTGTTGGCCCTGTGGTGAGTGAATCGTCCCACATTGGACCTACACATCTTGATACAGATGGGACAGATTCTGTTCAAAATGGCAGGTGGATGAGATGCTCAGCCCCTTTCCATTTCTACTTCCATTATTTGCATTTGGCCACTAGCTGGGCCTGTCAGAGATGTTTGAAATAATTGCAGGCTGCTCAGATAATTTTCTTTTCCAATTTGTGCAGTCTTGGGCAAGGGATTCCCAAGAATCAGCAGGAATGTTGCAGTATTTCAAGGAGGCAATTCATGATCGCCATAGGGAGAAATATTTTTTTAAAAATTAATTCAAAGTTCTCGTGAATGATTGATAGAATCATATCATACAAGCCAGGTTTGAAGGCTTTTATCATAACAGTTAAGATAAAAGCAATATTGATAAAACACTGTTTCAGTTGCCCACTGGAGTGATCGGAATGAGGTTGGCCAGGTGTATCTCAATGAGTGATAATGGGAACTGCAGATGCTGGAGAATCCAAGATAATAAAGTGTGGAGCTGGATAAACACAGCAGGCCAAGCAGCATCTCAGGAGCACAAAAGCTGACGTTTCGGGCCTAGACCCTTCATCAGAGAGCGGGACAGGGTGAGGGTTCTGGAATAAGTAGGGAGAGGGGGGAGACGGACCGAAGATGGAGAGAAAAGAAGATAGGTGGAGAGGACAGTATAGGTGGGGAGGTAGGGAGGGGATAGGTCAGTCCAGGGAAGACCAACAGGTCAAGGAGGTGGGATGAGGTTAGCAGGTAAGAAATGGAGGTGTGGCTTGGGATGGGAGGAAGGGATGGGTGAGAGGAAGAACAAGTTAGGGAGGCAGAGACAGGCTGGGATGGTTTTGGGATGCATTGGGGAGAGGGGAAGAGCTGGGCTGGTAGTGTGGTGCAGTGGGGGGAGGGGACGAACTGGGCTGGTTTTGGGATGCAGTGGGGGAAGGGGAGATTTTGAAGCTGGTGAAGTCCACATTGATACCATTGGGCTGCACTTCGGGTGGCATCATTGTGGTACTGCAGGAGGCCCATGATGGACATGTCATCTAAAGAATGGGAGGGGGAGCTGAAATGGTTCACGACTGGGAGGTGCAGTTGTTTGTTGCGAACCGAGCGGAGGTGTTCTGCAAAGCAGTCCCCAGGCCTCCACTTGGTTTCCCCAATGTAGAAGAAGCCACACCGGGTACAATGGATATAGTATACCACATTGGCAGATGTGCAGGTGAACCTTGGCTTAATATGGAAAGTCATCTTGGGGCCTGGGATAGGGGTGAGGGAGGAGGTGTGGGGGCAAGTGTAGCACTTCCTGTGGTTGCAGGGGAAGGTGCCGGGTGTGGTGGGGTTGGAGGGCAGTGTGGCGCGAACAAGGGAGTCACGGAGAGAGTGGTCTCTCCGGAAAGCAGACAAGGGTGGGGATGGAAAAATGTCTTGGGTGGTGGGGGACCCCCTCTCTCCCTATTTATTCCAGAACCCTCACCCCATCCCCCTCTCTGATGAAGGGTCTAGGCCCGAAACATCAATTTTTGTGCTCCTGAGATGCTGCTTGGCCTGCTGTGTTCATCCAGCTTCACACTTTATTATCTTGTATCTCAATGAGTATTTGATCCCTGGTCAGGGCTGTTAGCCTGGGCCAACTGGGAGTCCTGGCTGATAGATAGAAACAGGAGTGTCAGAGGTGCTTCTCACTCTAGGGTCTGGCTCTGAGCTATCTGGTCAAAGCCCATGTACCATTGTACATGGTGACAGGATACCAGCCTCCAAGAAATAATTTTAGCCACTTACCCTCCAAACAACTAAAAAAAATTGACCCTCCCTCCTTTAACTTTGAGAAAGACCCCAAAAAAACACAGTCATGTTATACTTTACCCTATACATTAAGCGGTTATTTCATTTTCCAGGAACAGGCACAAAGTTACTATTCATCTCCTTTTGCCTTACATGGCCAGATTAGCTCTACTCCATGAACTGACTCTCACAGTCAGTAAGGAATTGAAACTTCATTCCTCTCGCCAATGTTGGGTGAATCTTCCAGCCTTGCTGAAGCCTACATAAAAGCGGTCTATTTCAGTCTGACCATCTGATTCGGAGTTTTCACCTGCATTCTTTGTGGTGAATAATAGAGACTCTTCTATCTCTCTTTGTCTTGGTTTATTGCTGAGTGACCTTGTTTATGAGGTTCAATTGTATTTGAAAGAAAACCTGCAACCCGTTTCTACAACGGCTTCTGCTGGATGGCTTCAAAACCCATCTCCATGGCAACATAAATCACACAGGCCTTAGATTCAGGTAGGAAGATATTTGCGAACTTAAATTCCTAATGTGACTGACAGACTAATTCAATTCACCGTTACCACAACTGCTCTGGCCATTATTCACAAATGTGAAGATCTGGCACTTTCATCTCTCTGAAACAACCTGGGATCCTCCTTAATGTTTCACAACCAAACCAAATCAGGCCTATTGGCAATAGAAAACATGAGGAAATTAAGGAGATGTTAGACATTTTGAGAAAAGTGAAAGATGACATGCTGGAATAGTGTGCTGACAGTGTGGTGTGTTGATAATACAGTTTAGGAATTTTGTTGAAGCAGGAAGCTTTTGCAATGATGTGATCGTTGTGCCTTCAGTAAAGTGGGAAAGCAGCAATTTCCAAACTTACCTTATTCATGACACCAAATGCTTACTCCCTCAAAACAATTTCCACTGAAATATTTGTCACCCAACTTCCTCTTCTGGTGCCTTGTTCGCAGATATTGTTAAAATTTCACTATATTTCAATATTTCTTTAAATCTACCGTCATCATACATTTCCAAAAAAAATCAAAAATTCCATAGTCTTTACAAGAAAGCATCGCATTTCCAATGACCATTTTTACTCCAAAAACCTTTCAAGAGTCTCCACCACCAGCAACGTCCAGACACATGAAACTGCTTGTCCAGGAGAACAACAAATTCCAACTTTGCACCATCCAGCCCAGCAGGAGCTCCAAATCTCTGCTGCCCTGCAGAATGCCAATTTCCTCAAATATTATTGTTGTTTCTCACTACATATATACTGCCTGACATATTGAGTATTTCTAGTCATCAGGTACACAGCATATTCAATTTTTATTTTATACACATAGCACCTTCTGCATTTTGTTTTGTGAAAAAAGAATCAAGGTTTTGTTTCATTCAGTCATGGAGTGTGATCATCATTGACTATGCCATCCATTATTGCCCATCCTTATTTGCCCTGATGAATGTTTGCCATGTCTTCTATAAATGTTAGGGAATGCCTTACAAGTGCTTCTACTTCCATTCCCGGCCTTCGTGTAACTTTAAGTTTCAATCCCTGCAATTAGATTTCCAGAACTCCGGTCCAAAACCAGATCGGATTTAAGTCATAAAAGACATTCCAAGTGACTGTGTCAAAAGTAAACTATTCATACACAGCATTCTTCATCTGCCTGCAACCTGAGGCGTAACGCAACACAACCCTGCATCAACTTCTCTTCTTGGATGTCCAGCTCGGGTCGAACATTCTCACCTAATCTAACTATAGGCAGTATGTTACTTGCAATGGAAAAGTCTTCCATTTTGAGACCTGTTCTACTATTTCTGATGTCCCTAGTTATGCTTGATATCCTTGGCTCTCTAGGACCTATCCTTTCCATTTACATGTTTTCCTTTGTGCACTAATCCTCTCAGATTGAATGGCAAGTTGATGGTGTGATTAAGAAAGCATATTAACACTTAATAAATAAAGCAGAAAGGACACAGGTGAACAATTATGGGCCACGAATATTACTGTTGTTTCTCTCTACATATATAATGCCTGACTTGAGTATTTCCAGTCATCAGGTACACAGCATTTTCAATTTTTATTTTACACACACAGCATTTCCAGTATTTTGTTTTGTGAAAAAAAATCAAGGTTTTGTTTCATTCAGTCATGGAATTTGGGCATCATTGACTATGCCATTCATTATTGCCCATCCTTAATTGCCCTGATGATTTTTGTCTTCTCGAACCACTGCAGACCACCTGACACAGAACAAGCATTATATTACTTGAGAAAGAGTTCCAGGACATTTCCAGGATATTCAACGGCAATTTAGTTTTAAGTCAGGATGATGTGAGGCTTGGATGGAAATGGAGGTGGTAGTGCTTCCATGCATCTGCCCTTGATATTTGTCATGGATCTGGGAGGTGTGTAAAGACTGTTTATTTTTTGGACTGGCAATTAGAAAATGGGAAAAGCTGCTGCCTTAGATCAAGGGACTGGGGAGAGAAACGCTGTTGTTCCCTGCTTTTGTATTTACGGTATTGATATAGTGAGTCCAGTTCAGTTTCTTATCAATGCTAACTATAAGGATGTTATTAGTGGGGGTTTCAGTAATAAGAATACCATTGAATGCTAAAGGGTTAGGTTGGATTCCTTCTTGTTTGAAGATGTTCACGGCCTGGCATCGTGTGCTGTGAACGCTGCTCGTTATTGTCACTTGTTGCTTGGCTATCTCTCCGTGACTCCCTTGTCCGATCCATACTCCCCTCCAACCCCACCACACCCGATACTTTTCCCTGCAACTCCGGGAAGTGCTACACCTGCCCCCAATCCTCCTCCCTCACCCCTATCCCAGGCCCCAAGAGGACTTTCCACATCAAGCAGATGGTCACCTGCACATCTGCCAATGTGGTATACTGCATCCATTGTACCCGGTGTGGCTTCCTCTACATTGGGGAAACCAAGCAGAGGCTTGGGAACCGCTTTGCAGAACACATATGCTTGCAATAAACAACTACACCTCCCAGCCATGAACCATTTCAACACCCCCTCCCATTCCTTAGACGACATGTCCATCCTGGGCCTCCTGCAGTGTCATAATGATGCCACTCATAGGTTGCAGGAACTGCAACTCATATATTCCGCTTGGGAACCCTGCAGCCCAATGGTATCAATGTGGATTTCACAAGCTGCAAAATCTCCCCTCCCCCCACTGCATCCCAAAACCAGCCCAGCTCGTCCCGCCTCCCTAACCTGTTCTTCTCTCACCTATCCACTCCTCCCACCTCAAGCCACACCTCCATTTCCTACCTACTAATCTCATCCCAACCCCTTGACCTGTCCGTCCTCCCCGGACTGACCTATCCCCTCTCTACCTCCCCACCTATACTCACCTCCACTGTCTCCATCCCCACCTCTTTAACTTGTCTGTCTCCTCTCCACCTATCTTCTTCTCTAGCCATCTTTGATCCACCTCCCCCTCTCTCCCTATTTATTTCAAAACTCTCTCCCCTTCCCCCATTTCTGATGAAGGGTCTAGGCCCGAAACGTCAGCTTTTGTGCTCCTCAGATGCTGCTCGGTCTGCTGTGTTCATCCAGCTCCACACATTGTTATTTGGCCCACTGAATCCACACCTATCGTCCAAAGAGCATCCCATCCATCCCAACCTTGTATCCTTTCTCTGTAACTCTGTACTTTTCCTCACACTATGAGCAATTTAGCCTGCACAACTTTGTACCAGAGTATCCAAAAGAAATCCACACAGGCGCAAAAAGAATGTGCAAACTCCACTGATTGTCAACTGTTTCACAGCTTGTTAGATGTATCCCTCTTCCTGATTCCAAGCCGAACTGTTTGCTTGCACTGTAAGGATTATTATTTTTTCTTTCTCCAGCAAACTTTCCAGTTGCTTTCTTGGTCTCTGAAATGAGTATGACTTATATGAGCTCTTCAAAAATTGCAGCTGAAATTATATTCCCGTCTGTTAACATCATGAATTATTGAGTCCATTTATCACGTGGTAAGTAAACACTGAGGCAGCCCAATTTCCAGACAACAATCAAACACAAGATAACCAGAGTAAAGTGAAAGCTTAAGGAGTAAGATTAAGAAGATTAAGAAGGTGTAAGTGTAATTTTCAAACAAGAAATATAGATCAGGACATTTTCTAAATAGTGTGAAGTTTCGGAATTGGAGATGAGCAGAGAGATTTAAGTGCCCAAGTAAATCTAGTGGTCAAGTATGAAAATGAATTAAAAAACAAATGCTCTTCATTTCAGAAGTCTCAAGCACAAATGTTGGAAGTTATGTTACAACTGTGTATCCCTGGAGTACTACATTTCACCTTCAGCTTTGCACTTCAATTAATTGATGTATTGGTCATGAAGTGTATGCAGCACAGATTCCACATTGTGATACCAAGATTAAAACAGTAAATTGTAATCACAGGCTGCATGGATGTGGTTTATACTTCAAAGAGGATAAAAAATTAACTGATGACCTAATTAAATATTTGAAGATGATTGAAAAACATGATAGGATAAATGGAGAGAAATTGTTTCCTTTTGTTGGAGATTGGGAAATTGAAAATATATTTTGAGCTATGCTACGTAGGAAGCATTTCTGAGATCGTAGACATGGCTAATTCCTTGCGGTTGTTGATGGAGTTCCGGTTAGAATACTGGGCCTCCAGGAATTCCCTGGTGTTTCTCTGCTTGGCATATGTGATTATGGATGTGTTGTCCCTGTTGAATTCATGTCGCTCATTTTCCGTGTTTGCAAGGCGAGAGAGAATTGGTCAGACACACTAATGTGTACAAACCACAGAGAAACAGAACTAGAAGTGGCAACAAACATCCCAATAAACTGTGGCATGTAAATAACAAGCGGGACAGAACACCAACACTTCACCAGAGGCACACGATGTTACATAACAGGGTGACAAAACATTTGCAACCAAACCCAGTGGCTCGGTGAGCAAGTCGACAACCTCAACCTCAACCACAACCTGGGCGACAAATCTTCTCAAAAACTTTAAAGGAAGCATTTCTGCCGATAAGGGAAAAGAATATAGAACACAGAACAGCAAATAATAGGAACAGGCCCTTCGATCTGCCATGTTTGTGTTGACCATGACATTATTTTAAACTAATCCGATCTGCCTGCATGTGGCCTGTGTTCTTCTATTTTCTTCAGAGATAATGGGAACTGCAGATGCTGGAGAATCCAAGATTAACAAAGTGTGAAGCTGGATGAACACAGCAGGCCAAGCAGCATGTACTCCTGAGATGCTGCCTGGCCTGCTGTGTTCATCCAGCTTCACACTTTGTTATCTTCTATTTTCTGCCTGTTCTTGCGTCTGTCTAAATGCCATTTAAACACTACCATAGTGCTTCTACCACTGCCCACATTCCAGTCATTACCTATAGTCTATATAAAAAAACTTTTTCACATCCCCCTCCTTAAACTTTCACCTTCTCACCTTAACCTATGCCCCTGAGTATTTGACGTTTCCACTCTGGGAAAGAGAGTCTGACTATTCACCCTATTCATGAGCCTCATAATTTTATAAACTTCTATCAGGCCACCTCTCAGCTTCTGACACTTTAGTATCAACAATCCAAGACTGTTGAACCTCTCCTTTTAGCTAATATACCGATCATATGGTGCACCACTAGGCCTTCAGTTAGAAAAAAGAAACACCTCTCCACAACTGCCCTCTATCTACTATGGTAGGCCAATTTTGTATCTAACTTGCCAATTCAACAGGGATTCTATCCAGGAGAGTTAATCTTCTGGAGCAGCCTACTATGATGGACCTTGTCAAATCGATCAGTAAAATCTAGTGGAAAACGTCCATTGCCTTACCCTCAATCTCTTTTATGACTTCCTCAAAAAACTCAATTAAGTTATTAAGGCAATACTTCCCCTGCCAAAGTCCATGGTGACTATCCCTAACAAGTCCATTCTATTCCAAATGCAAGCAAATTCTGTCTCTAAGAATCCACTCTAATAATTTCCCTGCCACTGATATAAGGCTCACTAGTCTGTAATTATTGAAGAAAGGGACAACTTTGGCTATTATTCAATCTTCTCGGACTTTGCATTAAGAAATCAAGAAATTTTTCCTTATATAAACTGTTGAGGCCAGGCCAAAGGAAAATTTCAGAACTGAGATTGATAGATTTTGTTAGACCAATGCATTATGATTTATGGGACCAAAGTTGTATAGAGTTCAGTTACAGGCCAGGGATATAATTGAGTGGCAGAACTGGCTTGAAGGGCTACTCTTGTTTCAATGAACCTTTGGAACTTAACATTTTAATTCTCTTTTTGACTATTCCAACTATATTTGGTGTTTAAAATCTGTTGTGATTAAAGTGTGTTGACCATGGTTGCCGAGGAACCCATTTGATAATATGGTCACAGTATCGTTAAATTCAACATCAGGATATTTTCCAGTTATTATCGATTGCATCTGTGGTCCTGAAACAGATTAGTGCCTTTGTTAATGATATGAAGCCCTCCACAAGGTAACTCATGCCAAGGCAACCAAGGTCCGTGTGGCTGACCCATAGTTAACCTTAGTCTTGAAAGAATTCCGGAAGATTTTATTGCGCCATTTCCTCTTGGTTAAGTGTAAAAGGATACTGTGGGCTTGAGTAGTTTTGGTGGGTGAGGTGTGGGAAATAGGAAATTTGTAAAACTCAGATTTCCCATGTTACTACCTCTAAAGATCACAGATATAAAAAGTGTGTTAAACTGGAAGTAAAAAAAATCACATTTCAAGCATTCAAGTAAGACAAGCGTGTATTAAAAAGTGTTACTTTATTAATTTATTTTCAAATTGTTAAAAAGTATTCTATTGACAGTGTTTTAGTGTGCAACTGGCTTGGAAAAGTGTGAGGATTAATTTAGAATATGATAATTTTTTGGTTATGGTATGGAACTAGTGTTCTGAAAATCGAATTTGAACACGAAAAAAAAACATAAAAATTTCTGGACTATAGAAAGGATTTGTCATCACTTCCTGATCTTGTTTACACGCTACTCCAAACCATATTACATAGCAGACACTCCAGCATTATTTTCTTCTGCTGGATATTCATTTCTCAGTCAGGAATTGAAAATCAGAAAGAGAGAGAATGGTCTACAGAAATTCCCATTAACTCAAACAGCTCCATAAATGAGTTAGCAATTACCCTGTGAAATGAATGTGTAAATGGTTAATGATGCAAATTGGAGTTCTACATAAATCGTAGGACAATCATTGGAATTTTTAGGTGCCAATGGGTAGGGCATATACAGCTTATTTTTACCAGTGGTAAATAAGTAAGTAAAGACGCCATAGTCATACCAGACAATAAGACTGCTCTCTCATTACAGACAGATGACTGATCGTGGTTTAACCCAAGGGTCACCATGCCTCAGTGAGGGGAATATTGGAGAAAGAGAATCCTTCTTGGTAGGTCCAGCCAGTGTGGGATTAAACACTGTTGGCATCACTCTGCATTGTCAAGCAGCCTTTACCTTTATCAGTGGTAGAGCAATTTGAGAAAGCAGTTAGAGAGACAGTTCAACTCTGTGAATGAACAGGAAAACACTCACCTAGTTTGATCATTCATATGTCTGTCACCATTGGTTAAGAGGCGTGGCTTGCCAATCAAACTGAAAGAAAGATGTGGCCCCCAAAGTGGCCCGAGCCTTTTGCCAATAATAACTAATAAAATACCTACAGTGTTGCAAAATGATCCAAGTAACTTTACAGCGGTATGACCGGATAAAAATTGACACTGAGTCACAGAAGGAACAATTAGAAGGCGTGAATAAGATGGCAGAAAGGTAAAGAGATAGAGATGTTCAGATAGGGAATTCCAGAGCTTAGAACTTAGGCATCTGAAAACATGTACAACAGTGATGCAATTAAAATCAGAAAAGCACCTAAGAACAGCCAGAAAGGGCGTATAATTGAATCCCTTACTACCCAATTTTCCATAAAAACCAATCCCAGGTTCTCTTAAATTTCATAATTTAAATCTCAGTTTCAAGCATCACTGTATTTATATTGATCAACAGTGAAACTCTCAGTCTGGTGATATTCATAAACTGAGCTTGTCATTCTGTTCTCAGATCTTGATTAATTTACTGCCACTCTCCTTCGTGATCTTCCTTTAGGTTCTTTGTTCCTAAGGTATTTTCCTTTGGATCCTTTTTGCTTTAAACTAACGTCATTATGGGATAATTGGAGACAGATCTGTTTCTATATTTTATTTTTAGCTGATTGTGTGCATAAACATCAGAGTCACATTGACATCAATTTTGGTCTGCAGACAGGATGGAAAAATTGAGAGGAAGAGCGTAATTTATCATAATGTTTGAGTCAATTTCATTGGCAAAGTGAATGACCTAGGTAGGGATTGCTTCTGACATGATGAGATCCTTGACATGATGAATAATTTCAAGGGCTACTTTGTTTGAAATTATACTGTCTTTAGTTAACTTCCCTTTACAAGGAAAAGACAAAATACCAATGTGTCTGAAATATTTATGTTGGAGCATTGAAACTGACAACATTTGGCAGGTATACAGTTTGAACAAAATGGAAAAGTCGATCCACATTTACAGAAAAATATGTAAAAGGAGGACTTTGTTAAAGTTTTTTGCAACTATTCTCTGACCCACGCCTCCAAACAAGGAACCATAGGTACATGCTTCAGTCATAGGATGACTATATTGCAAATCTAACTTTTTAAATCCTGTGAAAAGCATGGGAATATATGTGAAGTAATGATCCTCACATATCCATTTCTCATTTGTTTCAGTTGTATAGTGCATCCAAAAATTATTTATTATTTCATCCAAGTTTTATTATATCTAGCAGTTCGTGCTGAATGGAAATTACTTTTCTCCTCGGAAATTTGACATCAGCAGAACCTGTATTTGGCAAGGTCCAATGAAGACATATAGTGGCAAGGGCTTTGGTGGAGGTGAAATGGCACCAAAGAGAGGCAACTTTCATTCCAGCAGAGGTGCAGCAAAGGGGATTTGTGCCTGGTTGTCAAGCCTTTGGCCCATGGCTGAGCACTTAACAAGAAGGACTGTAAATTCAATGCTTTTTCTTTATTTATTCTTCTACTTCACTTTCTATATTTTAGTTTATTTTTCTGTGTTTTTAACATGGTACCAGAGAGCGTTGAGACTATACGGCATTTTTCACTGTATTGTGTGTAACAAAGTCTATATGACAATACATAAATAAAATCAGCTTCCAGGAATGAGGAGGTGAAGTTTGGGATTTGGAAGTGTTGGCGAATTCCTGCATTGTCTATATACTTTGATGCAGGAGGCATCACAGCAATGCAAGACAGATTTGGAACATGAGAATTGAACACTCAGAAGGCCCAAACATCGTGAATTAGTGATTCTTTATTCTACTGGCAGCAGGTCATTACAATAGGAAGTGAAATTAAGGTTAAGCAAGGAGCTATTTAAAAATAGATGGCAGGTGGATTTAAAAATAAAAATCTGGAATTAAGAATCCAATGCTGATCATTGTCAATTGTCAGAAAGAATACTTATCTGGTTCACAAATGTCCTTTAGGGAAGGAAACTGCCATTCTTACCTGGTCTGGCCTGCATGTGACTCCAGACATGTGAATGAATTAAAAAATCCCTCCCAAATCCATAATGAATTATGATACAAAAGAAACTTATTTCATAGTCAATTTAGTTTTTGCATCTTGTATTTAAAATATAATACATAACATTTTATAAGTTGAACATTTTTTTTAATCTGAAGAAGAGTATAAACAAAAGGGCCTAATTTTGTTTTCAGATCATATGTATAATCATGTAGTAGTAAAGGCCTACACTTCTTACCACCCAGTAGTTATCGCTACGTATTCTGATGCACAGCATTTTAACTTAATGCTGACAGTAAGCTACTTATTGTATTGTCACAAACATTGTAACAGCTGTTAACCACTTAAGCAAGCAGGAAATTGGGTACTTGACCTCTAGAAGACACTTATTGGCAATTAAGCTGTTGGAATTAATTGGTAAACAGAAACTTTGGAAGAGACTTTAACTCATTCAAAACCTGCCAACCTGTATCGGTTTAAAATTGGTCTCTGTCACTGAAGCTGAAGCAGGTGCATTACTGAGGACTCTACAATTGAGACAATAAGATAATAATTCTAAATACATGAACCAGGTCTGAAACTTTAAAATATTCACACAACAATAGAATCTTGCAAGAGTTCAGGGAAAGTTATACGCTGAATGAAATAATCTATTAAACAGAATAAGGAAACTCTACCAGTAACATAGATCTTTATTGCGTTTCTCAAAAATCACCAGAAGTAATTCATACATAATGACCCTTGTTATCAGGTCAAAAGTAGCATTAATCTTCTTCAAAGTTTTAAGAAAATCTTTTTACTTTTTCTGGTGTTGATTAAGAGAAGAATGACAGGTCAAGGAACTAGGAAAAATTTTGCTATGCTTCTATGACATTGTCAGCCTCCATCTCAATAAATTGGGAAGCCCTTAGGTTAATTTCTCATCTAAAGAAAACAGAAAACATTAGTGCAGCAGCCTACTATGCTGAACAGAAGTGACAGTTCTAATTATATGCTCAAACTCAGGAATCAAATTGAATTTACAACTTTCTGACTCTGATTCATGAATCAAACAGAGACAATTACTTAGATCTTTGAGTTATGGCGATTCTATGATGTTTCCAAAGTGACAGACCCTGCCCTGGTATTTGCTAGGTTCCATTTTCAGTGGTAGGGGAAATGGGTAGGCCATGATTTACATATGAGGGAAAACTAAAGTCTATAGAACCATCTGAACTTAACACTGAGTTTGCAGAGATCAAATATTTTTGCTGCAGAATGCAGACGCACACAATGTGTGAAGTATGAATTTTTGAAGGAAATGTAAATGTTCTTGAAGGAAAGATAAGATGTGTAAAACTGTCATCATGTGAAGTTCTCGGTGCTTTAAAAATTAAAAATGCCTACCTTTGTTAGTGAGAGGTTAAAAAATAATCTCATGCTATGAGGTCATTTACATCTTTGGCCCTTTGAAATTTTTAAAAAGCAAGCTGTTTGTATCATTGAAAGTTGAAAGAAATATGTTACAGTAGTTACAACAGCTGTTTGTTGAGATTTTTTTAAATAGAATCCCCACAGTGTGGAAACAGGTCATTCAACCCAAAAAGTCCACACCAACTCTCCAGACAGCATCCCACCCAGACCCGTCTCCGTACCCTATTCCTGTAACACTGCTTTTCTCATTGCTAACACACCTAACTGACACATCCCTGAACACGATAGTTAATTTAGCATGGCAAATCCCCACCTAACTTCCACATCGTTCGACATTATCCAAAGCACTACTGTAATGACATTATTCATGCTTGGTTGCTTTCCATAATCCATCATTATCTTAGTAGGTGATCTAAAGTTCACAGTTGGAAAGAGAGTGGAATGATTGAGATTATTAAACTTAGTTGTCTTAGATTGTGATTATGACTACAATCTGTTTGTTTTTATGAGAATTTAAATATTTGGCAGACTTACAAGTATTGTGTGATTTCATAAATATGTCTCTTTTCTCTTACCGTAGTAAAGGTCATAATAAATGTTTAGATTTTTAGTTTATTTTATCCTACCATGTCTCTTGAGTTCTGTCAATGGTGGACAGAGATTGAGTCAGTAAGGGGAGTGCAAAGGCAAGGGTATTGACGAGTTTGGCATGAACTCGCGTTCGAGTAGCATGGCAGCAACAGAGACCATAAGAGTTGATATGAACTTGAATTAAATTAGAATGAAGGCTATAAACGGCATTTAGGGGTTTGTGTGGGGAGCAGTTGTTGCAACTGCTCTCATCCAGACAAGTAAAGCACTCTGTAATTGTGTTTTGTACGGAGTGGACAGGTTTTGCAAAGCCAGCAGGTGGATTTCCACAGCAAAATTTCCAGCTTCTTGTCTGCTCTTGTTAAGTATTTTTACAGCCAGGCCAGTTACTCCCAGGATGTTAATACTGGGGGATTCAGTAATGGTAATACCATTAAATATCAAGCAAAAGTGGTTGAATTCTCACTTGTTGGAAATGGTCATTGTTTGGAACTTGTATGGCATTAGTTGCCATTTGTCAGCCCAGCCCTGGATATTGTCCAGATCTTGGACTGCTTCAATATTGTAGAGTCATGAATGGTGTTCAACATTGTGCATTAACTGGCAAAAAATCCCATTTCTGACCTTATGATGGAGGGAATGTCATAGATGAAGCAGTTGAAGATGGTTGGGCCGAAAGCATTACGCTGAGGAACTCCTGCAGAGATGTCTTAACAGCAACAACTATTTCCAATTAATTTAAATGACATTTCAGTCATAATAGAGTAGCAGCCCTGGGCAAAGGGCAATATTTAGGGTTACCTTTCAATCCTTTCTTGCTTGAATGGTTAGCTTTTTAGGAATTCTGGCAGCTTGTTTCACAGATGATCACTCAATGTAATGTCTAAGATCCATATGGCCCCAGGCAAGATAAATAATCTCATAAGAAGAATATTGCCATAGAGCCAGAGGCAGTTTTAGAGGCATGTTGGCTGACAAATTTGCAGCGAATGATGGTGGATACGTTTCTCAGCGCATGCTGAACACTGATAATTTCCTTAACACAATACTTGTCAATGTGTTCTCCAGTGATATCTGTCGCTCAATTTCTCCAGAGGCAGATTAACAGAGAGGAATTTCTTCTCAGCCAATGGCAGAAGTATAAACGACCTCATTGAAGAGCCACTAATTGAAGTAGTTCAGCAATTCTATTCCCCACCTTCCCCTGAACCCTGAAAAGTTAAGGAAGGTGTTTGCAAATTGGAAAGTAGAGACTGTTTCACAGGTGGACATTTATTTAACATCTGTTGTGCAATGTCTTGCTACAGATGTGAAGTATACCTTTAAGAGACATGCTCACAATGTCATCACTATGTCATAATATATGGGAACATTTTTCTTGTGAGATTATTCAGTTATTATGTCAGGAAATGCACTGATTCCTTTAATATTAATTCCTTCAGGCACTGGATACTAACCGTGTACAACTCTCTGACCAGTGAGGCTGTGGAGGCCAATATTGAGGAACCTTTTGGAGAGATAGATATTTAACGGAGGTTGAGACTGAGGGTTATTAATCTTTAGGACTGAGATATTGTAGATTCTTTTGTTATATGCTGTTCCAAATACATTCTTCACATCAGAGTTACAGCTGCAAACATGGATGAGCCACAGATATCACTGGAAAACACATTGAACATAGAACAGAGAACATTACAGCACAGTACAGGCCCTTCGGCCCTCAATGTTGTGCCAAACTGTCATACCGATCTCAAGCCCATCTAACCTACACTATCCCATGTACATCCATATGCTTATCCAATGACGACTTAAATGTACCTAACATTGGCGAATCTACTACCGTTGCAGGCAAAGTGTTCCATTCCCTTACTACTCTCTGAGTAAAGAAACCACCTCTGACATCTGTCATATATCTTTCACCCCTCAATTTAAAGCTATGCCCCCTCATGCTCGCCGTCACCATCCCAGGAAAAAGGCTCTCCCTATCCACCCTATCTAACCCTCTGATTATTTTATATGTTTCAATTAAGTCACCTCTCAACCTTCTTCTCTCTAATGAAAACAGCCTCAAGTCCCTCAGCCTTTCCTCGTAAGACCTTCCCTCCATACCAGGCAACATCCTAGTAAATCTCCTCTGCACCCTTTCCAAAGCTTCCACATCCTTCTTATAATGCGTTGACCAGAACTGTACACAATACTCCAAGTGTGGCCGCACCAGAGTTTTGTACATCTTCACCATAACCTCTTGGTTCTGGAACTCAATCCCTCTATTAATAAAAGCTAAAACACTGTATGCCTTCTTAATGGCCCTGTCAACCTGGGTGGCAACTTTCAAGGGTCTGTGTACATGGATACCGAGATCTCTCCGCTCATCTACACTGCTAAGAATCTTACCATTAGCCCTGTACTTTGCCTTCCGGTTACTCCTACCAAAGTGCACCACCTCACACTTGTCTGCACTAAACTCCATTTGCCACCTCTCAGCCCAGCTCTGCAGCTTATCTATGTCTGTCTGCAACCTACAGCATCCTTCGTCACTATCTACAACTCCACCGACCTTAGTGTCGTCTGCAAATTTACTAACCCATCCTTCTACGCCCCCATCCAGGTCATTTATAAAAATGACAAACAGCAGTGGATCCAACACCGACCCTTGTGGTACACCACTGGTAACTGCTCTCCAGGATGAACATTTCCCATCAACTACCACCCTCTGTCCTCTTTCAGCAAGCCAATTTCCGATCCAAACTGCTATATCTCCCACAATTCCATTCCTCTGCATTTTGTACAATAGCCTATTGTGGGGAACCTTATCGAACGCCTTGCTGAAATCCATATACACCACCTCAACCGGTTTACTCTCATCTACCTGTTTGGTCACCTTCTCAAAGAACTCAATAAGGTTTGTGAGGCACGACCTTCCCTTCACAAAACCGTGCTGTCTATCCCTAATCAATTTATTCTTTTCTAGATGATTATAAATCCTATCAAAAGTATTGTATTAAGGAACAAACTTTTAGCGTGGTGACCTGATACAAAAACAAGGCCACATGGATTTCTCTGATTCAGCAACCCAGTATTCACTTTTACACTTCGTATTACCGTATGAGTAATGTATATAGATTTATGAGTTAAGATCCAAAATAACTTCATTGTTGAGAAGTTTTTTTAAGTAAATCTTTTATTTTTGTAAGGAAGAGTTCACACACTGAACAAGATTAAACAAACTTCAGAACATTTACATTGGGAAGAACTTGAAGCTGCATTTGTTAAAAATCAGGAAGGAAGGATTTGAAATGGTAAAGCTTTTCTGCTTGATCTGTCTACATTCAACCCATCAGCACAAAGAGTACATCACTAACAGGAAACTAGTCCGGCCAGTACAGGTGCTAAAATATGCTTTTGAAGGGCACTACGTTTCTATAAGTCGCATTCCTTTCAAATTGGATTAGACTGAAAATGAATTTTATAATTGCAAACATACTTCTTCATCATTTACAGGAAATGGCAGTAATTTGTGGAGCTTTATTCATTGAATGTTTCTGAGAAGCCAACTGTCATTTAGTTGTAGTGGATTGTATTCATATTACTAGTTACATTGCCCACTGTTCTAAAATCAATATTTGAAAAATTGCGATGGCACCTAGAGGCATTTCATTAGCAACCCTTGAATTTTTGTTTTCATTGTACTTTGTTCTTTTGCTCCTTGATCAGTACACTTGTAGACTGACAAGGAATCATAGAATCCCTCCATGTGGAAACAGGGCCTTTGGCCCATTAAGTCCACACAGACACAAAGAGCATCCCACCCAAACCTATCTCCCTAATCTACACACCCCTGAACACTATGGGCAATTTAGCACAGCCAATCCACCTAACCTTCACATCTTTGGGCTTTGGGAGGAAACTGGAGCACCTGGAGGAAAACCATGCAGACACAGGGAGAACATGCAAACTCCACACAGACAGTAGCTGAGGGTGGAATCGAACCTGGGTTCCTAGTGCTATGAGGCAGCAGTGCTAACCACTGAGCCACCAGGCCGCCCTCAATATATTCTCAATGATGTTTCACTTTCTGGGAAATGATGTAGGAAAAATTGGCAAGTACAAGCATTAGAGAATTAATCAGAAATACTCAGGAGAAGAATAGAAATGGATAATGATACCTTAAAGATAAGGGGCTGAGATTTTACTATGATGGAGGGCTTCTCAATTGTAGCAAAACTGAGGAAAAAGCCAGCAATCCTAAATCCCAGCAATGAAGATGGCACTCCTTATTCCCACAGTGTGGCATTACAGGCAGGCCAGAATTCACCTATGTTCATGGAGGCACTTGGCCATTTATGTAATCTAGTGTTTTCGTTCAACTCAAACTTTGGGATCCATATAGTATAGGAATCTGATGTGGACAAAGCAAAACAAGCCATAACAGTATTGCTGTTTGCGCATTTTCTTGGATTACTAGGATTCTCCTTTGAGGCAATGCTGTACCCCTTTGGCTCTGGTCCTAGCATACATTTGTGGGGGTGGGGAGGTGGTGTTTAAGTTGCCCTTTAGTAGGGGTAAAGCACCATTTGCGAGGGTTAAGGAACCCTTTAAAGATTAGTCAGCTGCCTTATGCAATTATTAAATCCAAACATGCATGTATGTAAGCAGCGCATAAACCTATTGGGACTGTTATAGAGTTAGACAGCTGTACATCACAGAAATTGGCCCTTCAACCCACTATGCCTATGCCAACCAACAAACACCAAACTACCCTAATCCTATGTCCTGCATTTGGCCCATAGCCTACTATGCCCTACCATTTTAAGTATGCATCCAGATGATACTTAAATGTTGTGAGAGTAAATGTTTTCACCACCCTCTCAAGCACCATGTTACATATTTCTACCACCCTCTGGGTGAAACTTTTTTTCTCCAATCTCCTCTAAATCTCCTCATCTTAAACCTACGCCCTCTAGTTTTAGACATGTCTGCAATGGGGAAAAGACTCTCATGATCTACCCTGTATATACTTCTCATAATATTATATATCTCTACCAGATTGCCCCTCAGCCTCCTCTGTTCCAAAGAAAACAAATCTGGTCTCTCCTCATAACTGAGTCTTTTCATCCCAGGCAATATTCTAGAGAATCTCCTCTGTACCATCTCCAATACAGATATCTCCCTCTGATAAAGTGGTGACGAGAACTGCACATAATATTCCATCTGTGAGCTAACCAATGTTTTGTAAAGTTGTATCAGGATGTTATTGCTTCTATAATCCATGGCCCAGCTAATGACAGCAAGCATCCTGTATACTACGTTCACCACTCTGACTGCCTGTGCCGACACCTCCGGGGATCTATGGACTTGTACACCAAGGTCCTTTCGCTCCTCAGTAGTCCGTAGGGGCTTATCATTTATTGTGTATGTCCTTTCCTTATTGTACCTGCTAAAATGCAACAACTAACATTTATCTGGATTAAATAGCATCTGCCATTGCTCTGCCCAATTTAGCAGCTCATTAATCTCAGGCTGTGGCCTGGGACCATCCTCCTCACTATCAGCAAAACCACCAATTTTCATCAAGCTATTAAAGAACAGTCATGAACTGTCGGAGCTGTTGAGGAATTTAACTCCGCTGGCTTTAATTTTTTAAGAAGGAAATGCTTTTGAAAAACCATAAATGCTAGCTATTTCAATGAACGCATCAAGGTCTATTGTTGTTGGATTAATGCCATGTGACTAATTTTCCAACTTATGATTTTTAGTGTGGTCTGGCTAAGTGAATGGCTTGATTGACAGCACCACATGCTTATTGAATGGCTTGCTTACTTTTATAAGAGATTAGTTGAAGGAATTTCAATGTATTGAACTTATTCCGTCACAAATGGGCACGAAGTCGGTTGTCAACGAATAGCAAGTGAAAATGTTAGTGTGAAGGAGGCATAGATTGACATAAATTGGTGGTAAGTTTGCAAGGACTAGAAATGACTAAGTGGATGGGTAGCGCTGAAAGGTTGGCAAAGGGAATATGGGGAAACATGAGGATGAGCTGGACAGACATAGCTGGCATGGAAAGTATGAGGAAAAGGAGTCAGCATGTTGCATAAAGTGGAAATAATGCCTGAAACCTTTAATAGAATTAATTTGAGTAAGTAGCAAACAAGATATATAAAGGGGAAGCAGTGGATGCCACATTTGGATTTTCAAAAGGTGTTTGATAAATTACCACATGTTAAGTTACTAAATAAAATAAGAGCCCATGGTGGTGGTATTAGCATATTAACTAGGAAAGAAGATTGCCTAATCATTGGAGACAGAAATTTGGGATGAGGGGGCATCCTCAGGATGCCAATCTGTCATGAATCATGTGCCACAGGGATCTGTGCTGGACGCACAAAAACCATGAAGATATTGAAGCTGAATTATGCCATGCGGCCCAGCTGATCTCCTTCACAATTTGATTGTGGTTGATTTATTGCGCAAGTCAGTTCTCCTGCCTTCTCCCCGTAACCATCAATCCCCTTACTAATCAAAAACCTATCTATCTCTCTTTTAAATACACTCAAAGACTTGGCCTCCACAGCCCTCATCTGCAGTCTGTAGGACAGATTCACCACCCTTTGGATGAAGAAATTCCTTCTCATCTCAGCTCTGAAGAGTCATCCCTTTACCCTGAGACTGCACCCTCATGTCCTAGTCTCTCCTACAATTTCTCAACATCCACTTTATTCAGGCCTTTCAGTATTCTATAAGTTTCAATCACCTCCTTCCTCGCCCCTCGAACTCTATCAAGTACAGACCCAGCGTCCTCAACCGCTCCTCATATGAGAACCCCTTCATCCTAGGATCATTATTGTAAACTTCCTCTGGACCCCCCTCCAATGCCAGCATATTCTTCCTTCCTTAGACATGAGGTCTAAAAGTGCACACAATATTCCAAATGTGGTATGACTGTAATCCTGAAAAAGACGCATTTACCCCCAATCTCACTTGGCCAACAATTATATACAATATGTACGAATGAATCGGAATGTACTTTAGCCAGGTTTCTTTGACATAAAATTAAATGGGAAGGCAAGTAGTGAGAATGATGCAAAGTGTCTGGAGAGAGATATAGACAGGTGAAGTGAGTGGGCAAAAAAAAAGCACATGGTATATAATGTGAGGAAATGTGAGGTTAAGTACTTGCGCAGGAAGAATGGTGGAACTGAATGTTATTTAAATGGAAAAAGACTGAAGAAAGTTACAGAACTGAGGATTTGAGGATCCTCATCCATGACTCCCAAGAAGCTAGTATCTAATTTCAAGGGGTAACAGAGAAGTCAAATGGAATGGCATCACTTATTTCAAAGGGTTTGTGTATAAAAGTAAGCATTTTTTATTTCAATGATAATGGGAACTGCAGATGCTGGAGAATCCAAGATAATAAAATGTGAGGCTGGATGAACACAGCAGGCCCAGCAGCATCTATGGGCCTGCTGTGTTCATCCAGCCTCACATTTTATTATTTTTTATTTCAAACTATTTTCTAATTCAAACTAATTGAAACTGGGGGCAGCACAGTGGCTCAGTGGTTAGCACTACTGCCTCACAGCACCAGGGACCAGGTTCAATTCCACCCCTGGGTGACTGTCTGTATGGAGTTTACACGTTCTCCTCATGTCTGCGTGGGTTTCCACCGGGTGCTCCAGTTTCTTCCCACAATCCAAAAATGTGCGGGCTAGGTGGATTGGCCATGCTAAATTGCCCATAATGTTCAGGGGTGTGTAGATTAGGGGGAATGGGTCTGGGTGGGATGTTCTGAGTGTCAGTGTGGACTTTTTGGGCTATGCAGCTTGTTTCCACACTGTATGGATTCCATGAAACTAGACAAGGTACTAGTCAGACCTCAGCAGGAATACAGTGATCAGTTTTGGTCTCATTATCTAAGAACATATTTTGGAGTTATTGATATTGGAGTAAAGTGTCCAGTGAAGGTTCATTTGTCTGATGTTGGATATAGAGTGCACATCTTATGAAGAGAGGTTAATTTGATTGGACTTGTACTCACTGGAATATAGGAGGATGGAAGGTAACCTTTTCAAAACATACAAGATGCTCAGGGACTTGGCAGTGTAGATGCAGAAAGATTGTTTCCCTTTGTGGGAAAGTCTAGGACCAGAGGGCATAATCTCAGAATAAGAACTGACACATTTAAGATAGAGTTGACGAGGAGTCTCTTTTCTCAGAGGGTATTGAATCCATGGAATTATTTACTGCAGATGACTGTCAAGGCTGTGTCATTAAGTATGTTCAAGGCTGAATAAAGCAGAGATTTTTGATTTATGAAGGAATCGAGAATTATGAAGAAAAGGAAGGAATGTGGAATTGTGAATAATTATATCAGATATCATCAGTAGATGACAGCACAGACTCAGTGGGCTGAATGGCCTACTTCTACTCCTTTGTCTATGGTCTTACAGAGGGGATATTGGAGTGGGTATTTGGTGATTATCAGGCATGGAGGATATGAGGAGTACAGACAGAAAAATAGAAAATGATAGATTATGCGATCGAATAAAGGGGTGTTGGCTGTTGTGGGCTTGTATGGATGGGGAATAGGCAGCAGGTGACAGAAGAGTTAGTATTCTGGAGGGCTTTCTTTGATTTCTTTTAACTTTCCTTAGTTAAAAGAACCACGCCATGCTGATGCACTGAGGATGGCTTACTGCACAGCCCAAGCTGCACAGGGCAGTTGATACACTCATGACAAGATTAACTGGCTCAAACCCTTCTACCTTGAGATGAAGATCTAAAGCTCCAAGCCTCAGTCTACCCAACTTTAGTTTGCTGAGCTGGGAAATGTCCTATTTCTATCCAGGGGTAAAATGCCAAGCCAAGGACTTTGTACCATGAAATGTCGAACCAATGGAACAGAATAGGTCGAAAACAAGATGGCAGAGTAATAGTGGGAAATCTTTTTTTCACATTTTTGGGATATGGACAACAATGTTTATTCCCATTTGCTCATCACATTGGACATTAATAGTTCACTGTGTAGTGCAGGATAGGAGCCATAGAGTCAGGGCCAGGAAAAATTGGCAGATCTCTTCCCTGAATGATATTAGCAAACCAACACCCAACAGCTTTTGTAATAGTTATTTTTAATTAAATTGTGATAATTATTTTTTACTTATTAAGAACCAACTCACTAGGGTTTGCTAAATAACAAGTGGTTGAAATCATGGCTGATTTATTACTCACTGACACTCAATTTTTGAGCCCAATAATTACCTTCACACAACTTCAATTAATTAATTAAATACAAAAGAGAAATCTTTCAGACTATACCAGAATAGTGCTAGGATTCACCACATAACTTACTAGGGGCCACAGGCATGCTCGACTCTTTGCAAATGCTTATGAAGTGTGCAGGAAGAGGGCAAGACAGCAGGATGAGCTGTCGGAGAAAGAGCTTTGGCACAAATTTTAATGGGCCAAGTGATCTGTTTCCTCACTGTAACAGAATGATTCCACGATTGTAGCATATAAGCACATTCGTCAATGTATGACTCCTGTCTTAGTCTTTCAAACCACTCAGATTGCTGTCATTGCAGCACTTTCCATTTTGCTCAGTTGTAGGATGCTTGGCAGGTGGCCAAGAACTTTGCCTTTGTTAATGGCTCTTTGATGACCAACTAAGAAATTATTCTGTTTGTTCCTTTTCCAGTATCAGTCTTTGTCCACCCTACTTTTTAAACTTATTCTTTAAATTTAATTTCTGTAGGCTTTCTCAGTACTTACATTTTCTTTCCAACATATAGGAGCTTATTTTTCAGCCTACTCTTTCATAGGTTGAGGTTCCACTCTGGAGTTGCATCTCGGCTAAACCAACCATATGTTTCAACTTGTAAAAAGGTCAATATAATTTTAACTAAATATCTTCAGTTTAATTTCACTTTCATCTCTGTGCCTACTTCACTTAGGAAAAAATAGTACTATAACTTTATTTTTAAAAGCAGAGGATGTAAAGTTTCTTCATATAGCGCGTCATTATTCTGCTCCCTCATGGTTGTCTTTCTAATTGGGTGAATTCCAAGACATGTGTTATAATGACGGCTTGTTATATTTACTAAGTGCTTGCTGTGACCTTTTGAATGTAAGCCGAGAAAATGTGTTTTTACATACACAGAAATATTTGGAAAGAAGACATGTAAGCAAATCAAAAATCATATCACATTTGCCAACTTTTTTTTGTTTTTTAGAGCTAAAGTTAAATTTATTTAACTTCCAAGCCAGGTTAAATGGTAGCGAAAGTTTATGCATGAAAAATCTTTCACCCATATCAGTAGAATTTGACATTTAGCTGCAACCTATGGAACCAGTGCAAATATTCATAAACGCATTGATGTCAGTATGATCTAGGCAGCTGACATTTACGTAAAATGTGGTTCATGTAAATTTCAGCATCTTGCTGACAGCCTTGTAAAAGAGGCACATCTCCAGGAAATGTATGCTCATACAAGATAAAAATAGTTTGGATAAGAGGAAGCTTTGAAGTTTACAACTAAAACCTTTCATGTCTCTGGATTTATAAATGGTAGGATAGTTCTCATCATTTCCGACAAATTAGCATCATAGGATGACACAGTCAGAGAGTCATTATGGCACAGAAGGCCAATCAGCCCAACAAGCCCATGTCAACTCTCTGTGGAGGTATCCATTTAGTGTCATTGTCAGTCCTCTTGTTATAGTCCTATAAGTTCACTTCTGAATGCTATTACAATTTCATTTTGAAATTATTCACTCGTCTCCACTCCTGCAGTCTCATAGGCAGCAAGCTCTGGGTCATTATCACTTGTTGCATAAGAAAGTCCTTCCTCACATACCTTTGCATCTCTTAACCAAAACCTTAAATGTCTGCCCACTAGTCCTTGTACTATCAGCTATTGGAACAATTTTTCTTTGGCTAACTTATCTAAGTTTGACATCACCTTAAACTATGAGACATAGGAGCAGAAGTAAATCATGCAGCGCATCAAGTCTGCTCCACCATTCAATGACTTCATGGCTGATCTGACAACGCTCAACACCACTTTCCTACTTTTCCCCATAAAATTTGGTTCCTTTACTGATAAGAAATCTGTCTGTCTTAACCTTGAATATGATTAACAACGCAGGCTTGACGGCCTCTATGGCACATTATTCTGCTAATTCACTAATTTCTGAGAAAAGCTCATTTGCATTCTGGCAGTGGACTTCGCAGTCAGTGCGAGCGGGAAGGGTACTATTGATGAACCTGCTGTTAGGGAACGGTCAGCCCCAAACATTACAGCACTGTAGTGTTTCTATCTCTCCTTCCTCCCCTACCCAGAAGAAGAAGCAATGTTCAGAGGACAGGAGACAGAACATTATGAGATGAAATTCAATGACAAGATTTCAAGTAGGGAAAGGCACTCAAGCCGAACAGCTTCTCGATACTGTTGTTGGTGAGTGACAGCTAAGTTCTGAGAAATTGTTATTGGAGCAGAGAGTAACAACAGCTTCAATTTAATGTTAAAAGTATTTGACATTGGAAGGATTAAGTAGGTTAATGGGGTAAAACATGGCAGGAGAACTCCAAAGCATATTCTGTTCCTCTTGCTTGATATAGGAAGCGGGGCACATTTCCAGTGCCACGGACCCGAATCTATGCAAGAAGTGTCTCCAGCTGCTGGAAGCCTGAGTTTTGGAGTTGGGGCGGCATCAGAGGACACTGTGAATCATTTGTGAGGCGGACAGTGTCATGGATAGCACGTGTTCAGAGATGATCACAATGCAGACTCTGAGTCCACAAACAGGAAAGGGATGGATGACCATCAGGCAATGCAGGGATCTCTTGTGGCTATTCCCCTGCAATGGTGAGGCCTCTCAGGGAATAAAAGCAGCAGTCAAATTCATGGCACTACAGTTAGCTCTGCTGCCGAGGGAGGGAAAAATAGGCATGGGAATGCTATATTTATAGGGGATTTAGTCACAAGCGAAGTAAATAGGCATTTCTGTGATGACAGGTGAGAGCCCAGGATGGTGTGTTGCCTTGCTGTTGCAAGGTTCCTCGATGTATCTTGGTTGCAGGACATTCTGGAGGGGGAGAGCAAACAGCCAGTGATCTAGGTGCATGTTGATAGTAACGACTAATGACATAGGTTAAAAAAATGGATGATCTTCGAAAAGCAGAACACAATGGACTAGGAAGAAAGTTGAAATATAAGATCTCAAAAATAGTTATATCAGGATTACCAGTGCCAAGAGTTAGTCAGAGTAGAAACAGCAGGATATATAAATGAACATACGGCTAAAAAGATGGTGTGAGGGGCAGAGTTCCAGATTTGCGGGCCATTGGTTCTGGGGGACCTGGGACCTGTACAAACTGAACAGGTTACACCTGGGTGGGACTGGGAGGGATGTCCTTTGGGGTTACTGGTATAGTTGGGGAGGATTTAAACCAGTGTGGCAGGGGGCTGGGAACCAAATGAGTAGTACAGTAATTGCAGAAATTATGTGAGAGGTAGAAACCAAGACAAAGATGACTAAGAACTGGAACAGGCAGGAAACACTGCTGAAAAGAACAGGGGAGGTGGTCTGAAATACAAGTATTTCAATGTGAAGAGTATAATAGGCAAGGTGAATGAAGTTAGAGCTTCAGTTAGTACTTGGAACAATGGCATTATTGCAATTACAGAGACTTGACTGAAAGAGGGGCAGGACTGGCAGCGGAATGTCCCAAGATTTAAATGTTTCAGGTGTGATCGAAAGGGGAGTAAAAGGGGTGGGGAGTTGAATTTCTGGTAAAGGAGTATCTCACTGCTGTACTGAGAGAGAATACATAAGAGGACCCATGCAGTGAGGCAGTATGGGTAGAACTCAGGAATACGAAATGTGAAATCACAATGCTGGGGGTATACTATGGGGGTCAGGCACGAGATAGAGGAGAGAATATGTAGACAAAGGCCTGCTGTGTTCATCCAGCTCTACACCTTGTTATCTCAAGGAGTTATACTGGACCTAGATTTGGGAAATGAGCCAGCCAGGTGAGTAAAGTTTCTGTGGGGACCATATTGTGAGTGGTGAATACCATGAGCTTTAAGACACTCCTGGATATGGATAACAGCAAGTCCTGGCAAGGCCCTAAATGAATATTTCATGTAAGTATTCACCAAAGAGAAGGAATTAGTGGAGGATGATCTCAGGGAAGTTAGTGTTGAATTTCTAAGTCAAGTTTCTTTTAAAAAGGAAGAGGTGTTGTGCATCTTATAAAGTATTAAAGTAGTTAAGTCCCCAGTTCCTGATGGAATCTATCCCAGAATATTGAGGGAGGCAAGAAAATAAATTGCAGGAGCATTGACAGGCATCTTTGTATTCTCTTTGGCTGCAGCTGAGGTCCCAGAGGACTGCAGAATAGCCAATGTTGTACATTGTTTTAGCAGTGTTGCAGGGATAATCCAGGAAATAACAGGCAATGAAGATGATTGAGGGAAATGCAGTTGATGTTGTCTATATGGACTTCAGTAAAGCCTTTGACAAGGCCCCTCATGGCAGACCGGTACAAAAGGTGATGTCACATGGTATCAAGGGTGAGCTGGCAAGATGGGCACAGAACTAGTTTAGTCACAAGAGACAGAGGGTAGGGGTTGAAGGGTGCTTTTCAGAATGCAGGGTAGTGACCAGTGGTGTTCGACATGGATCTCTTCTGGGATCTCTGCTATTCGTGGTCTATCTAAGTGATTTGGAAGAAAATCTACCTAGTCTAATTAGTAGGTTTGTGGACAATACAAGGCTTGGTGGAATTGCAGATAGTGTGGAGGATTGTCAGAGCATGCAGCAGGATATAGATCGGTTGGAGACATGGGCAGAAAAATGGCAGATGAAGTTTAATCCAGACAATTGTGAGGGAGTGCATTTTGGAAGATCATGTACAGATGGAAATTATGCAGTGAATGGCAGAAGCATGAGGCGTACTGATATGCAGAGGGATCTGGGTGTCCAGGTCCATCGATCACTGCAAGTGGCAGTGTGGGTAGATAAGGTAGTAAAAAAGGCCTAGGGCATGCTTGCCTTTATTGGAAGAGGCATAGAGTACAAGGATAGACAAGTTATTCTTCAGCTTTATAGAACTTTAGTTCAACCACACTTGGAATACTTGCATGCAGTTCTGGTCACCACATTACCAGAAGGATGTGGATTCTTTGCAGAGGGTACAGAAAAGGTATGAAGGATTTTAGCTATGAAGTAAAGTTGGATAGACTGGGTTTGTTTTCACTGGAACACAGGAAGTTGAGGGGAAACCTGAAAGAAGTTTCTAAAATTGTGAATGATATGGTTAGAGTGGCGAGTCTGAGGCTTTATCCCAAGGTGGAGGGGTCAATTACTGGGGGACACAGGTTCAAGGTGTGAAGGGGGAAGTTCAAAAGAGATGTGTGAGGCAAGTTCTTCACACAAAGGGTGGTGAGTGCCTGGATTACATTGCCAGAGGGTATGGTCTAAGCATACTCAGTAGCAGGATTCAATAAACACCTGGACAAATACATGAATCGGAAGGCAATTGAGGGATTTGCACCCTGCAATTGAGGTACAAGACCATAAGACATAGCAGTGGAAGTAAGGCCATTCAGCCCATTTGGTCCACTCCACCATTTAAATCATGGCTGATGGGCATTTCAAATTGAAGGTAGTTTTAGAGTGAAAGGCCAAAATATGTTGGCGCAGGCTTGGAGGGCTGATCTGCTGTATTGTTCTTTGTTACTTCCTCAACCATTTCCGTGACTTCATCAAAAAATGTAGCTAAATTAATCAAGTAAGATCTGTCCATTATCCATGTTCTTTAACTCAAACTTTTTCAAGACCCTCTTAACAATTTTTTTATCCCCTTTGTTTGTGGCTTCTGAAACTTCACCCAACAGTGATGTTAAACTGACCAGCCTGCTGTTGCTGGGAGTATCCCTGACAAAACCTTTTGAAAAAGACTGACAAAATTTCTGCTCTCCAATCCAAGAGAACCGCCCCATTATCTAGAGCTGCTTGAAACATGATGACACGCCCTTCTATCATCACCAATCCCAATTCCTTTCACATTCTGCAGTACAATTGCAAAAATAAACTTCTGCCTCACACATCTGAACCTAGTGACTTATCCATCTCGGCCTTCTCCAGTGGTCCCCAGGATTATAGATACTAGTCTTCAGCTAATTTGATTCACAGCTCTCTGGCAATAGTATTGAAGACTGGTGCTCCAGAACTTGTCGTTTGTCTAGATTAGCTCTTCCGGCAAAGTAACAACACTAGCACCTACACAACAATGTGGAAAATTACCCAAGTATGTCCTGTACATAAAAGAAAAAAATACAGGAGAAATCCAACCTGGCCAAACACCACCGCTATCATGTTACCCTCGATCAGTAAAGTGATAGAAGATATCATCAACAGTGCTATCAAGCAGCACCTGCTCAGCAATAACCTGCTCAGTGATGCCCAGTTTGGGTTCTGCCAGGGCCACTCAGCTCCTGGCCTCATTACAGCCTTGGTTCAAACGTGAACATATAGGCTGAATTCCAGAGATGAGGTGAGAGTGACTGCTCTTGACATCAAGGCAACATTCAACCAAGTGTGGCATCGAGGAGCCCTAGCAAAACTGGAATCAATGGGTATCAACGGGAGTCATACCTGACACATAGGAAGAAGGTGGTGGTTGTTGGAGGTCAGTCATCTCAGCTCCAGGACATCCCTGCAGGAGTTCCACAGGATAATGCCCTCGGCCCAATCATCTTCAGCTGCTTCATCAATGAACTTCCCTCCATCATGAGGTCAGCAGTGGGAATGTTCATCGAGGACGGCATAATGTTCAGTATCATTTGTGACTCCTCAGATACTGAAGCAGTCCATGTTCAAATGCAACAGGATCTGGTCAATATCCAGGTTTGGGCTGACAAGTGGCAAGTGACGTTCGTGCCATACAAATGCCAGGCCATAATCATCACCAATAAGAGACAATCCTGCTCCAGCCCCTTGACATTTAAAGATGTTAGTATCACCAAATCCTCCACTATCAGCATCCTGAGGGTGATGATTGACCAGACACACAAACGGACTTGCCACATAAGCACAGTGGTTACAGGAGCAAGTCAGAGACTCGTGGCTCAGCTCCTGGCTCCCCAAAGCCTGTTCATCATCTACCAGTCAGGAGTGTGATGGAATTCTCCCCACTTGCCTGGATGGGTGCAGCTCCTACAACACTCAAGAAGCTTAACACCATCCAGGACAAAGCAACCCACTGGATTGGCACCACATCCACAAGCATCCACTCCCTCCACCACTGACGCTCAGCAACAACCGCGTGTAATAACTGTACAAAGTGCACGGCAGAAATTGACAAAAGATTCTCAGGTAGCACCTCCTAAACACAGAATCACTTCCATTTAGAAGGGCAAGGGCAGCAAATACAAAGGAACACCACCACTTTCAAGTTACCCTCCAAGATACTCATCATCGTAACTTGGAAATATATCACCGTTTGTTCAACTTTTCGGCATCAAAATCCACTTTCTGAAGGCTTTGTGTGTCAACCTACAGTGTGCGGGTTGAAGCAGTTCTAGAAGGCAGCTCACATGCCACTTTCTGCAACTAGAGCCAGGCAATAAATACTGGCGATGCTGACATCTCATGAATGAATAAAAAAAACTTTGGCTTTTTCACTTCCACATTACATATTCCCTATCATGTCTACTTCTAGCATTTTTTCATTCATTCAGTTCAACAAAATCTATTCATTTATCTTGTTGTGCAGATACTTCTATACATCACCACAGTACACATTATATGAAGACACTATCATTTTTAAAGTGTTGTTTGAAAGCTGAAAAGATAATTCAGAACCAAATGGTAAGCCAAACACAAGAGTTCGTGTAACCGTATATCATTTTTAAAATCACAGTTCAAATGGTCCTGAACACTGGGCAGAAGTTTATTTTTGCAATTGTGCTCATAAATTATCTTTTTTAAATCTGAATTTACACTAGAGACATAAGATAGAGATTCTTTATCATTGTTAAGCATCGTAATCACCCAGAGAAAGAAACATACAGCTGAAGTTGGACTAAACAATTATTTAATCATTTGTTTAAACATCAGAAAACATGTGAGGTTTGAGATTTCACAAAAGTAAACCTGAATGAGCTTGTAGAGCAAATCACTGAATAATGTGTTTGATGTTTCATTTTAATTATGTTCGCGTGCAGTTATTACACTAGAGTACCTCTCTCGATTCCTGTTGGATGCAAAGAATATTTTGTGAAGCAGAGACACAGGATGTATGTAGAGATGTGCCTGGCTTATCACTGCAAACCATATCCGATGTTGAAAGGACAATTTCCTTTACATTAATACTCCTCAAACATGGAACATTATCCTTGCTCCTCGTGATGTTGTGAGGGGGGCCAATGGTGGCATGATGATCTGGCTACATTCCAGAGTTAATTTTGGACTTCTTAAAAAATTTTGAAATGCACCAATGGAATATTTTGGACAGAATGGTGAAAGTAATGAAAAATGGCTCTGAACGTTTCTGTTTTTAACATTTGCATTTAATTACTCATAATACACATTTTACTTAAATTTGACAGGTATTGCTATGTCTTTATTCAATTTTAAAGACAATTTGACAATATATTTTACACATTAACTTTAAGGTCACAGGCAATATCCTCAGTAATTTCCAACCTCATTCTGAAATAAACTCTTAGTATTATAATAGATAATGAATTAGAAATACTTGCAGTTCCAATTTGCACTGGAATTAATATTTTACTTATAATGTGAATAGAAGAGTGTCTGATTTTCTTCATAGCTTAGCTCCTCATAATTGAATCACATTGATATAAAATATACCTCACAAATTAACACTTTCCCATAATATTCACACATTCAATTTTTTACACAGAGAATAAATTAGTCACTCCTTTTTCTTTCATTTGTAGCCAAATTCGTTGTCATTGCTTATTTTATGAAGTTAGAAATTTACTTGACATCAATGTCTCATGCAAGTTCATTGATTCTGTCCTGAGGTAAATGAGATTGTAGTCCAGATTGAAATTGTCAGGTATGATGTTGTGGCTGCAAGGGGAATAGGGCTTGGAACTAAATATCCAAGGCTAGGTGTCCTATTGAAAGTGCAGGCATATGGGCAGAGGGGCTGGAATTGCTTTGTTAGTAAGAAATGAAATAAAATTGATTGCAAGAAATGATACAGAACAAGAGGGCACAGAATCCGTGTAAGTCGAGTTAAGGAACTGCAAAGGAAAAAAGATCCTGATGGGAATTATGCATAAACCTTCCAGCAGCATTCAAGATGTGTGAAAGTAAACAAACTCAGAGACAGTTCGGTATGTAAGAAAGGCACTGTTACAATAATCATCAGGGACTTCAATATGCAGGGGGACTGGAAAAATTAGAGTGGTAGTGGAACTCAAGAAAAGGGATTTTTGGAATGGTGATGAGATGGCTTTTTTGGAGCAGCATGTGGTAGACTCCCTAGGGAACAGGCAAGTCTGGATTTGGTGATGTGTAATAAGGCAGACCTGATTAGGAAGCTAAAGTGAAGGAACGCCTAGGGGACAGTGACCATAATATGCTAAAATTCACCCTGAAGTTTGAGGGAAAGAAGTTCTGAAGAAGGGTCACTGGACCTGAAACATTATCTTTGCTTTTTCTCCACAAGATCTGTTCAGATTTTCCAGATTTTTGTGTTCTTGTTTCTGAGTTAGAACAGTTTATCTTTTTTTTCTTGTTTGAGAGGGAGAAGCTGTAATCAAATGTAATGTTATTACAATTGAGTAAAGGTAACCACAAGGGCAAGAGGAAGGGGCTGGCCAGAGTTGACCGGAAGGGGAACCAAGCAGCGAAGATGGTGGAGCAGCAATGGCAGGAGGTTTTGGGGTTAATTTGGGAGGAACAGCAGAAATTCATCCCACACAAGAAGAAACAGACGAAAGAAAAAACTTGTCTGAGAAGGAAAGTCAGATATAGTTTGAAATCAAACAAAAAGTGTGCAATGTGGTGAAGATTATGGGAAGCTAGATGGTTGGGAAGCCTTTAAAAAAACAGCTGAGGACACCTATAAATCAATATAGGGAGAAGATGAAATATGAGACTAAGCTGGCTAGTAATATGAAAGTAGATTGCAAGATGTTTTTAGATAACTAAAAGGTAAGAGAGAGGCAAGAATGGGCATTTGACTGCTGGAAAATGAAGCTGGAGAAGTTGATGCAGGGAACAAAGGAAGGAAAAAGGAACTGAATTTGTACTTTATATCAGTTGTCACAGTGGATGGCACCAGCAGCATATCAGAGCTTCCAGATGGTCAGGGGCAGAGATGAGCATAGGAGCTATCATAAATTCAAGCCACCATAGTCTTGCCAGACCATAGTCTGCTCTTTCATTGGAGACAGGCAACTAGTGGTGATTTAATCTGAGGGCCACCACACCTCAGGTGAGGGGAAAGGTTGACAAAAAGAGTCCTTCATGATAACCTCAGCCAGTGATGGGAATTGAATCCATGCTGTTAGTAGCGCACTGCGTTGCAAACCAACCATCCAGCCAACTGAGCTAAAATGTCGGCTGCATCCCTAAACAGAAGATGCCAGACAAGCTGAAAGTCAGAAGGTGGATAAATCACCCAGACCAAATGGACTATCTCCCAAAGTTCTGAAGGAGATAGCTGAGGAGATCATGAAGATGATCTTTCAGGAATCATTGGGTCAGGAGGGGACCCGAGGAGTGGAAAATGGCTAATGTAGCACCCTGGTTTAAGAAGGAAGAGAGGCAAAAGACAGGACGTTATAGGCTGGTTAGCTTGACCTCAGCCACTGGTAAGTGTTTGGAGTCCACTGTTAAGTTTGGGACTGCAGAGTATTTAGAAGTGCAGGGTAAAATAGGGTTGAGTTAGCATGGTTTTGTCAAGGGGTGGGCATGTTTGACAAATCAGTTAGAATTCCTTGATAATGGGAACTGCAGATGCTGGAGAATCCAAGATAATAAAGTGTGAAGCTGGATGAACACAGGCCAAGCAGCATCTCAGGAGCACAAAAGCTGACGTTTCGGGCCTAGACCCTTCATCAGAGAGCGGGACAGGGTGAGGGTTCTGGAATAAATAGGGAGAGAGGGGGAGACGGACCAAAGATGGAGAGAAAAGAAGATAGGTGTAGAGGAGAGTATAGGTGGGGAGGTAGAGAGGGGATAGGTCAGTCCAGGGAAGATGGACAGGTCAAGGAGGTGGGATGAGGTTAGTAGGTAGGAAATGGAGGTGCGGCTTGGGGTGGGAGGAAGGGACGGGTGAGAGGAAGAACAGGTCAGGGAGGCAGAGACAGGCTGGACTGGTTTTGGGATGCAGTGGGTGGAGGGGAAGAGCTGGGCTGGTTGTGTGGTGCAGTGGGGGGAGGGGACAAACTGGGCTGGTTTTGGGATGCGGTGGGGGGAGGGGAGATTTTGAAGCTGGTGAAGTCCACATTGATACCATTGGGCTGCAGGGTTCCTAAGCGGAATATGAGTTGCTGTTCCTGCAACCTTCGGTTGGCATCATTGTGGCACTGCAGGAGGCCCATGATGGACATGTCATCTAAAGAATGGGAGGGGGAGTTGAAATGGTTTGCGACTGGGAGGTGCAGTTGTTTGTTGCGAACCGAGCAGAGGTGTTCTGCAAAGCGGTCCCCAGGCCTCCACTTGGTTTCCCCAATGTAGAGGAAGCCACACCGGGCACAATGGATACAGTATACCACATTGGCAGATGTGCAGGTCAACCTGTGCTTAATATGGAAAGTCATCTTGGGGCCTGGGATAGGGATGAGGGAGGAGGTGTGGGGGCAAGTATAGCATTTCCTGCGGTTGCAGGGGAAGGTGCCGGGTATGGTGGGGTTGGAGGGTAGTGTGGAGCGAACAAGGGAGTCACGGAGAGAGTGGTCTCTCCGGAAGGCAGACAAGGGTGGGGATGGAAGAATGTCTTGGGTGGTGGGGTCGGATTGTAGATGGCAGAAGTGTCGGAGGATGATGCGTTGTATCTGGAGGTTGGTGGGGTGGTGTGTGAGAACAAGGGGAATCCTCTTTGGGCGGTTGTGGCGGGGGCGGGGTGTGAGGGATGTGTTGCGGGAAATGCGGGAGACGTGGTCAAGGGCGTTCTCGACCACTGTGGGGGGAAAGTTGTGGTCCTTGAAGAACTTGGACATCTGGGATGTGCGGGAGTGGAGTGCCTCATCGTGGGAGCAGATGCGGCGCAGGCGGAGGAATTGGGACTCCCAATGTCAATGTTTAGATGTTAATGTTAATGTTTCGAATCATAGAATCCCTACAGTGTGGAAACAGGCCCTTCAGCCCAACAAGTCCACACCGACCCACACAGAATCCCACACAGATCCTTCCCCCTAATCTACATGTCCCTAAACACTGTGGGCAATTTAGCATGCCCAATCCACCTAGTCTACACATCTTTGGACTGTGGGAGGAAACCGAAGCACCTGAAGGAAACCCAGGCAGGAGCGGGAAGAACATGCAAACACCACACAGACAGTCGCCTGAGGGTGGAATCATACCCAGGCCCCTGGCGCTGTGAGGCAGCGGTGCTAACCACTGAGCCACTGTGCGTTTCTCATGGGTGACTGGCTCAGCTGCATTCCTTAAGGATGTGTTACTATATCCCTTATGTAGGGACAACAGTTGGGGTGGCAGATCGAGCTTTGCTGGGATTTAACATGATCATGAACCTCTGAAAACAAACAATGTCCTCAATACAGCCGAAGCCACGTGACATACAGCAGTGGCTTCCAGAAACTTCCCACGCCGCAAGCATTTAAAGAGCCCAATTGAGAGAAATTGCACTCATCTTGAGATACGTAAGATGTAGGAGCGGGAGTAAGTCTTTTGTCCCATCAAATCTGCCCCACAATGCAATGGGATTCATTTATCCTTTATTCCACATTCCTGCCTTAGTTCTATGCCCATGATTTGCTTGCTGATTAAAATCTGTCTATCTCAACTTTGAAAATACTTAACGACCCAATCTCGACAGTTCTCTGTGCTAATGAATCCCGAACTTACCTCAGCTCTGAGAGAATAAATTCCTCCTCGTCTCTGTCTTAAATGGATGACTCCTTAACCTGAGAGGCAGTTGTATTATCAGACTGTTCACCCAAAATTGAAAACCTACAAGAGATGATTATATAAGACTGGTTTTAGGGTGTCTCACACATATATTTCATTATTAATCTTACTTCGAAATGACTTCTGCATCTGTCACAGATGATAATCCTGTAACTATGGTATGTACCTATCATCTGAATGTCATAATACACATGAAAGATTGTCTCCATATCTTTCCTAAGTTTCTGGGGTTCCTTTCTTGAACATGATGAATGCACTACTTACTCTGTGGTACTTTCCACAAGACTGATCTCTTCTATATGATTGCAATTGAAGTTTAGGGTGCACTTCTGCACATTCTCCACCATTTCCCACAAGATGTTGAAGAAGCAGAAAATTCAAATTCTTTGGCACTGCTGCAGAGGGATCTTGGTGTCCTTGTTCATGAGTTGCAATTTTCAAAGAGTTATTTACCTGAACTCCTAAGTCTCTCTGTTCGACAACAGTCCCCTACCATTAACTGTATAAACCCAGCCCTTCTTTGCCTTACCAAAATGCAACACCTAGCATTTATCCAAATTAAACTTCATCTGCCACTCCTCAGCCCATTGGTCAAATCCATCAAGATCCCTTTGTAAACTTAGATAACATTCTTCACTGTTAACCGGAACACCAATTTTGGTGCATTCCCCAAACTTACTACCACGCTTCTCCATGGAGCATAAAAGATTAAGAGGTGACCTTACGAATAATTTTGACAGGCTGAAGGATGATATTCTGTTTCCAGTAGTGGGGATGTCAGTAACAGGGGTCACAATTTCAAGATTGTGAGCAAGAAAGCGAGGAGTGAGATGAGGAGAAATGTCTGTACTTAGAAGGACATCAGGATTTGGAATGTCTGCCTGGAAGAATGGTGGAGGTGAGGTCCAGAGAAAGTTTCAAAAAAGAGCTGGATATATATTTGAAAATGATGAATTTGGAGGGCTTAGGAGATAAATCTGGAGAACGGGACTAACTAACTCGCTCTTATGAGAAATGGTGTACACATGCTGGGTCAGCGTGGAGCTGGAGAGCAGCTCCACACTGTGTTATCTCTGATTCCAGCATCAGCAGTTCTTACTATCTCTGGACATAATGAGTCGACTGGTCTGCTTTTGCACTGTAAAATTCTATGATTCTATGACTTTTTAAAAACAAATTTACTGCATCACAATGGTCTCATTTAGATTTTGGTCTGTAAGCAAATCAGGTTGAATAGGGGCTTCTTCAGCTTTTTCAAAAGTCTGATTAGCCCAAGATTGTCAGTGAGCATTTTTCATTGGAAACATTATTCATTATCCAAAAACACATCAATTAACAATGCTCCACCTAAGTCCAGTTGATATAAAGAATGTAATTATAGCACGTTCAGATCTTTCTTTCTTATCCCCTGCCACCTCCACTTACTGCCTCCTACTTGTATCTTATGAATGACTCTGGCCACTAACCCATAATTCTATAGGCTCTGGGGTGTTCAGAACAACCCGGATACTTGGGCGTAAGACAACAGCTACAGAAGTACTTGCTGTAAGTGCCCGAACTGCATGATTTTTTGTTATTCCCTTATCCCTTCTGCATTTTAGAAAAAGTTTAATTAAATAACAAAGAAATTCAAAACTTACAGCACTTTCATCATTGATCTAAAAATTAGCTTGCACAATGTACAAAACCACAAAATGCTAAGGAACAGTTTTCAAACCAGAAGTTTGACAAGGATAAACCTCAAACTGTTGTCTAAAGTCAAAGTTAAATATCATTTCTCTAGATGATAGTTAATGAATAAAGGAAAGCGATGGCCTCGTGGAATTAACTCTAGCTTATTCGTCCAGGGACCCAGGTAATCTTCTGGGGATCCAACCATGATGGATAGTGGAAACAGAATTCAATAAATATCTGCAATTAAACGTCTAATGATAACCATAAAACCATTGACGATTGTTGGGGAAAAATCGAACTGGCACACTAATGTCCTTTAGAGAAGGAAATCTGCTGAACTGATTTGGTGTATGTGTGACTTTAGACCCAAGCAATGTGCTTAGCTCTTAACTGATGTTTGGGCAATTAAAAATGGGCAGTAAATGCTGCCCACATCCTGTGAACAAATTTTTTAAAAATAGGTGAGGAAAAAATGAGTTTCATCTCACAGATATAGCAGAAGTACTAGGATGTTTAAATATTTCAGCTGTACAGTGTATTAATTTGTCAATGTTCAGCACATGCGGGAGACGAGAGCAAGATTGTTTCCCTTATTTCCTACCCTGCATATTTCAGATCTGTATGAAAAATATTCTCCAACTGCTATTTGTAATAAATTCATAAATACAATCTTTAAATGTAAGGTTTCACTACACTTAGCCATTAGAGGAAATCACTTGCCTAATTGGTGTAGTCAAGGAGAGCTACTAGACAGGAACCAAGCACTCCCACAGAAAGAAGAAATTGAAAGTGTGTTGTGATGATAGCTGAAAAGAAAATGCTATTAGCACCAGCTACGTTGAGAAATAAAGGTCGAAAGTAAATCTTTGACATCCTGTGTGGCCAAGCCAGACTTAAGAGAAAAGGAAAAAATTAATCAGAATCACAATAGCTCAAGATGGGTGGTTTGCTGGGAATTCCAAATGAAAGGATAGCGCACCCACACATTTCAGCCGACTAAACACACTAACATCAATTATTTATCTCCATTCATTGACTTTGAAATTTAAATTGTGAATCTTGGAAGACTGATTCTTAACATGTTGGTGTGCAATTAATTTAGCTGAATTTGTCAACTGCCCAGTTTCATTGCTGCAATGAAAGACACCCAAGTATCAGATCATTGCTGTTAAATGAGCATCTTGTGGGCATAATACCTCCTTTAGCCAACAGGAGGCTCCACCATCCAATTATTATTTTGACTGTGCAGCTGAAGCAACAATAATGCTCTTGAATTAATGTATACACAGATTGATAAAACTATAAAGTTTACTTCAAAAAGTCTATAAATGTAAGTTCCTTATCCCCAAAAGTTTTTTTTGGAAATAGATCAAGGCATAAAATAGAAATAGTTTCTTTAATTTCAGAATATGTCTCCCTTTATGACTAGACAGAAGAGAACAAGATCAATAAGAAGTGATGCTAAACATTTCATCTGCCTAAAATGGTGTTTGTTTTGTTAAAATAAGAAGCCAACAATACAAAGACTGTTAACATCTTATGACGCCAATTGAAAAGAAAATATGTACTTACACTGGGGTAAGGAAAGGGGATGAAAGGTATCCTGAAGTCAAGGTCTCAGTGGGACACATTTTCTAACTGATTGTATCTAGATAAAATGTCCTTGTACAAAAATCTTTGTTCATTTATCAACACTGGCATAAAACATCTGAATTGGGATAGCACTGTTTGGAAAACATATCCCAACATAGGTTAGTGTTCGTGAATGAATCAAATATCACACAATTTTAACAAATTTGTTTTCTAGATCAGCAATAAAAGTTTGATTTCATTTTTGTTTATATATAAAGATCTTTGTGCAGCCATAATCCTGACAACCGCTGTTGCCTTCTCAGAGGCATCCTGGGATGGACAACACTCAGCCAGCAATGACTAATACTATAAACGATTATGAAAAAAATATCGAGCGTTCACACCTGCTTCATTCTGTCAAGTTGTCCCTTTCTGCCTGCTGCACAGCCTACTCACTCACTGCGGATACTTGACCATCTCATAAAGTAATACATTCTCATAAACTGCTGCTGCACCCATTTCTGTCATACTCAATCTGCCCCTCTATCTCGTTGCAGGCAACATTGTGCCACAAGCAGGCCAAGAGGGCAAACATCAGCAGGGGTGTGCTTGATATAAAGACACCATTCCCTTTGGGACAAGCTGGTTGAGGAAGACAGAGCAATTCCTACAGGCTTGGGAGTTACGAATGAATCAGTGACACAGTAAGCAACATAGGAAGGCTGTTGCTGAACTTGAGAGGGTGCAGAAAAAATTTACAAGAATGTTGCCGCAACTGGAGAGTCTGAGTTATAAGGAGAGGTTGGATAAACTGGAATTTTCTTTTCCCCTGTAGTGTCGAGGGTAGAGGTGTGACCTTGTAGAGGATAATAAAATCACGAAGGCCATAGATAGGGTAAATAGCCAAGATCTTCTTCCTTTGGTGGGAAGAGTCCAAAACTAGAGGGCATAGGTTTGAGGTGAGAGGGGAAAGATTTAAAAAGGGAACTGAGGGGCAACCTTTCCACACAGAGGGTTGTGCACGTCGGAATGAGGAGTGGTAAAGGCAAGTACAATTACAACATTTAAATAACATTTAGATAGTTACATGAAAAGAAAAGGTTTAGAGTGATAAGGGCCAAATGCAGGCAAATGGCACTAGGAAACCTGATCAGCATGAGCATGTTGGGCCAAATGGCCTGTTTGTAGATGCACCATCCCTGAAGTGGACCCATTACCATACCTTCACAATCCCCTTTTTCAGTTTGACTGCTCACTACAGGCTCAGTTTCTATGATGCTTCTTGGAAGTGCACAAGGATTAACACAAAGCTTCACTAACTAATTCTTTCTCTTCTCTTCTGCAAGTACGAGCAGCACACAGCATCAGGCCCAATGCAAGAGGCAACAGCCTGCTTCCCTCTGTGCCAGCTCTTCCTCTGAGCAGGGAGACTGTGAATGCCCAGAGAATGCAGCTGTGAGGCATTCACCTGATCCTCCAGCAGCATAGAGACAATCACCTTGGTGAGTTCCCTATACGAATTACATCTGCTGAGCACATCACTGAAAATGACTCTCCAGTCTTTGGGGGAAGAAATGCCCAAAGTCTCTAACATTCAGAGATCTGCCACAGACCAGGAAGCATTCCAAAATGTGTTTTTAAAGGAGGATAGTTACAGAGAGGAGAAAAAAAAAACTACAGTTTTAAATTCACTAACTGTCTGGCAATGTCCTGTGTCAACCCAGTGGAATGTTGCACACGTAATCAGGGAAACTTCAAACAGGGAGAGACTTAAAAAAGAAGAGATAATGGGGAAGCTGACATTCTGTCTCTATGAGACAGTAAGCCTCCTCTGCGCAGACATGTCTGATTTACCCTCCAGGAATACTCAAAGGCAGCAGTTTAGAAGCTAGTTTGAATGCTCTGAAGTGGAGTAATAGGATGGAATGTTCTTGTGTGTACTAGCCTGGTTTAAGCAGCAGTGAATCACAAAGGTCACAGTTGAAGAACCATCCCACCATCATGCAAACCTTCTCCCTGTCTGAGTGCTGCAAATAAAGGGAAAAAGAACAAAATGATTCTCTCTTACCCTGAATTTTAAAATTTAGTTTTCATATTGAGCAAATTAAGTCTGATTTTCTGCATAAACTTTCAACAGTTAGATGAGAATTTCACTGCAGTCAACGCAGTGAGGGCCCTGCTTCCTTGTAATAATATCTCATTTTTACCTCATTGAGCATGCTTCTTTGCAGGTTGCTATTTTCCCAGGTACCAGAAAGAAAGTATGACTCTTCATTGGCTCCTCTTTCTATGTCTTTGATACATGCATGGATAACAGGATCCTTCCCTTCCCATTCTGAATTCCTTACAACTCCCAAGGAAAAAGTGTTTGACTGCAGGACTGGGATTGACTGGGATTCACTCAGTGTTAGGGGTCAAGATGGAGCAGAATTTGTAAGGTGTGTCCAGGAGGGTTTTCTAGAGCAGTATGTATGCAGTCCAACTCGGGAAGGGGCCATATTGAACCTGGTGTTGGGGAATGAGCCCGGCCAGGTGGTCGATATTACAGTAGGGAACTACTTTGGAAATAGTGACCAGAATTCCATAAGTTTTAAAATACTCATAGACAAAGATGAGATTGGTCCTAAAGGAAGAGTTCTAAACTGGAGGAAGGCCAACTATACCAAAATTCGGCAGGATCTGAGGAATGTAGATTGGGAGAAACTGTTTGAAGGTAAATCCACATTTGATATGTGGGAGGCTTTCAAAGAGAGGTTGATTAGCTTGCAGCAGAGACATGTTCCTGTGAAAATGAGGAATAGAAAAGGCAAGATTAGGGAACCATGGATGACAGGGGAAATTGTGAGACTACTAAAAGGAGAAAGGAAGCATAGAATAAGGCCTAGGCGACTGAGGACCGACGAAGCTTTGGAAGAATTTCGGGAATGTAGGGCGCATCTGAAATGAGGAATTAAGAGGGCTAAGAGGAGACATGAGATATTGTTAGCAAACATGGTTAAGGAAAATCCCAAAGCGTTTTATTCAGATATAAAGAGCAAGAGAGTAACTAGAGAAAGGATTAGCCCACTTAAGGACAAAGAAGGAAAGTTATGCGCTGAGTCAGAGAAAATGGGTGACATTCTTAACGAGTACTTTGCATCGGTATTCACCAAGGAGGGGGAAATGACAGATGTTGAGGTTAGGGATAGATGTTTGCTTACTCTAGGTCAATTCGGCAAAAGGAGGGAGGAAGTGTGGGTATCCTAAAAGGCATTAAGGTGGACAAGTCCCCAGGTCTGGATGGGATCCATCCCAGGTTATTGAGGGAAGCGAGAGAGGAAATAGTCGGGGCCTTAACAGAGATCTTTGCAGTATCCTTAAACACGGGTGAGATCCCAGAGGACTGGAGACTTGCTAATGTTGTCCCCTTGTTTAAGAAGGGCAGCAAGAATAATCCAGGTAATTATCGACCTGTGAGCCTGACGTCAGTGGTAGGGAAGCTGCTGAAGAAAATACTGAGGGATAGGATCTATTCCCATTTGGAAGAAAATGGGCTTATCAGTGATAGGCAACATGGTTTTGTGCAGGGAAGGTCATGTCTTACCAACTTGATAGAATTCTTTGAGGACGTGACAAAGTTGGTTGATGAGGGAAAGGCTGTACTTCTCATATACACGGAATTCAGTAAGGCGTTTGATAAGGTTCCGCATGGCAGGCTGATGGAGACAGTGAAGTCACATGGGGTCCAGGGTGTGCTAGCTAGATGGCTAAAAAACTGGCTGGGCAACAGGAGACAGAGAGTAGTAGTGGAAGGGAGTTTCTCAAATTGGAGACCTGTGACCAGTGGTGTTCCACAGGGATCTGTGCTGGGACCATTGTTGTTTGTGATATGTGTAAATGATCTGGAGGAAGGTGTAGGTAGTCTGAGTAGCAAGTTTGCTGATGACACTAAGATTGGTGGAGTAGCTGATAGTGAAGGGGACTGTCAGAGATTACAGCAGAATATATATAGATTGGAGAGTTGGGCAGATAAATGGCAGATGGAGTTCAATCCAGGCAAATGTGAGGTGATGCATTTTGAAAGATCTAATTCAAGAGCGAACTATACAGTAAATGGAAAAGTCCTGAGGAAAATTGATGTACAGAGAGATCTGGGTGTTCAGGTCCATTGTTCCCTGAAGGTGACAACGCAGGTCAATAGGGTGGTCAAAAAGGCATATGGCATGCTTTCCTTCATCGGACAGGGTATTGAGTACAAGAGTTGGCAGGTCATGTTACATTTGGAGTACTGTGTACAGTTCTGGTCGCCACATTACCAAAAGGATGTGAATGTTTTGGAGAGGTTGCATAGGAGGTTCACCAGGATGTCGCCTGGTATGGAGGGTGCTAACTATGAAGAAAGGTTGTGTAGATTAGGATTATTTTCATTAGAAAGACGGAGATTGAGGGGGGACCTGATGAGGTCTACAAAATCATGAGAGGTATAGACAGGGTGGATAGCAAAAAGCTTTTTCCCAGAGTGGGAGACTCAATTACTAGGGGTCATGAGTTCAAAGTGAGAGGAGGAAAGTTAAAGGGATATGTGTGGAAAGTTCTTTACACAGAGGGTGGTGGGTGCCTGGAACGCGTTGCCAGCGGAGGTGGTAGATGCAGACACGTTAGTGTCTTTTCAGATGTATCTGCACAGGTACATGGATGGGCAGGGAGCAAAGTGATACAGACCCTTAGAAAATAGATGATAGGCTTAGACAGAGGATCTCGATCGGCGCAGGTTTGGAGGGCCAAAGGGCCTGTTCCTGTCCTGTAGTTTTCTTTTGTTCTTTGACTGAACAGGCAATTACAACCGTTGGTTCTTATGCTCTAACCTGCAGAAGACCTAATTCACCTCCCAAACTCTACAGCTCTCTGTCACAATGATATTCCATCTCATACTCGAATTAGAATGCTCTCATGTAACATGGTGCTTATGTCAATTTGCTCATCCTCCCCCCAGTCCCTGCTCTCAACTACATGTGTTGCAACAACATTGAATCTGTGAATCAAGTTCAGGACTTATGTTTCCTCCAGCATTGTCTTTTGGATCACCATAACTTCTTTTCATAGTCATCCCCCTCTGTCTCTGGCCACAGTCCAAATCAGAAATATCTACCTTGGAGATGTGACTGTCTCTTAGAATATTTTACAAGCAATGTTCTCCCTTCCTGAATTCATTACAGTGACCAAAGCTTGGACTCCAACTCATCAATGTAGAGCTGAAATTGTAGGAATCATTCCAAAGGTGTGCTATAATGTTAATACTTTCTCCCAATATGCTGCATATCACGTAAACCTCCATTAGCCCCTTGGTAAGACCATATACTGAGTGTTGTGTGCAGTTTTGGTCTCTTTTGAAAAAGGACAGAATTGTACTTGAAGTGTTTGAAGCATTTTACTCTTGATTCCTTTCTGGCTTAAAGGTTTTACCAAATGACTGAATCTTGGACAGACTGTATCTGTATTATCTGGGCCTTAGAGCAATGACAGGTGATCTTGTTGAAATTAAATGGACACTGGAGTGTGTATCTTCTTGTGGGTGAGGCTAGAGCTTCAGAACACTATTTCAGAATGAGAAATCTTTCTCTGGAGATGAAGACAATGAGATTTCCTTCAGAGGGTTGTTAGTCTTTAGAATTCTCTCTCCAGAGAGTAGAGGAGACCGTCATTGAATCTATCCAGGCAGCGTGAGATAGATTTTTCACTAACAAGGGAGTGAAGGGGCAAGAAGGGCAGGGGGTTTTGACATGAATGTGGGTTTGAATCAGCAACCAGATCATCCATGATCCTATTGAATGGTCAAGCAGGCTGGACGGATCTTGGCACATGTTGGGATGAATTACTTATGGGTACTCAAGACACAGGAACTTAAAATATTAATATACTGTCTAAAAATGCAGAGGTCTATAGAATACTGAGAGCAAGGTAATGGTTTGCAACATTGAGAGGTCTTTGGATATCAAGTCACAGCTATGATTTTGTGCTTTTATTGAGTTTGACTCTTTATAGCATGGAACTCAGTCAGTGTGAGCGGACACATTGCCTGACTAAAAGAAAGGCCAAATGAGCACCTCTGAGACATACAGCATAGAAACAGGCCCTTCAGCCCACCATGTCTATGCCAATTAACACACACAAAACTACGCTAACCCCATTTACCTGCAGTTAATCTATATCTTACTATGCCCCAGCATTTTGAGTGCTCATCAAGATGATTCTCAATTGTTGTGAGACCTTTTGAGGCAGCACATTCTATATTTCTACCATCCTCTGTGTGAATAAAATCTTTGAAAGATCTCCTCTAAACCACTTACTCCTCACTTTAAACTTATACCTTCTGGTCTTAGACACACCTGCCATGGGGAAAAGAGTTTCATGATCTATGCTGTCTATGCCTCGTAATTTTAGATCTGGTTCTTAGGAAGGGTCATCAGGTCCAAAACATTAACTCTCATTTCCCTTCACAGATGCTGCAGAGCTTTACCAGCAATTTCTGTTTCTGTTTCTGAGTATATCTGGAAATTTGGTTGAAAGTGGGAATTCAGGATAGAGGGAGAAAAATACATTATTAGTAACGTTTACTTCAAGAGGTGAAGTCTCCAGAAGGAGAAGTGAGGAGGTAAGGATAAAAGGCACAGATCAAGAGGCCCACTTGCAGTGAGAAGAAGGGCAGGAAATGTCATGAACTACAACGTAAGGCAAGTGCGTGGAAAGCAACTTATTGGTGAGTAGCATATGGGTCTTTCTAGTCTTTAAAATAAAAATAAGGCCTTTAGTTTGTGTTTACATCTTTCATTATTTTTTCTCACTTTCTTAACGAAAAAGCCTGAATAGGATTATGCTGGTGAAAAAAAATGAAGTGTGAAGAGAGGGATTCTAAAGTAATCAATGAATAAAGTAAAATACAATAGTGACGGCAGCAGACGTGATTTATTGCTGCTCAGGGTGCCACAGGGATCAGTGCTAGATCCACAATCACTTACAGCCACAGACACTATTGGATACAGAGGTAGGCTATGGAAAAATTCTATCTTGGCAATGTGGAATTTCAGATCAGCCTTCCAGCTGTCAACTCTCATATGCTTCCTGCTCTATTCTTGCCAACTTCTACCATGTCATGACCCCCACCCATGATCCCTCATGCCCTTTATTTCAATCTATGCCATTATACCCACACCCATGGCTTATAACAGCTCCTACTTCGAGCTGTTCCACCTGAACCAACGCATTATTCCCTTACACTCTCCATACCAATTCAACTAATATCAACCATGGTCAAACTTCCAGAACCATTTGATCAAATAAAGTTCTTAAGTTCATTTAAATAATTCACTGATTAATATGAAAATACTCACATTGATAAATCAAAAATTATATTTCATAGCATCCCTAAGGGGTGAAAGCGGGCCATTCGACCCATCAAATCCACTCCGACACTCTGAAAAACAACCTATCCAGACCTTCCCCACTACCCTATCCCTGCAACTCTGCATTTCCCATGGCTAATCCATCTGGCCAGCAAATCCCTGAAGGTTATGGGCAATTTAGCATGGCCAATCCATCTAAACTGCACATCTTTTGACTGTTGGAGGTAACTGGTGCAAACCCACACAGGCACAGGGAGAATGTACAAGCTCCACACATACAGCCGCCTGAGGGTGGAATCAAACCTGTGTTCCTGGCACTGTGAGGCAGCAGTGCTAACCAATGAGCCACTGTGCTGCCCCAACTTTTACTTTGTTCAATTATTTAATCCTTTATAAACCAATAATTTATATTCATAGCCCCAGTAAAAGACTTTATAAGTGCTTTGAGCTGTCTATCAAACTATAAAATGGCAGACATCCCATTGTGATAACTATACATTGTGAAATCAGTAATACAACTCAAATGATAACTAGAACGATAACTCTCAAATTTATGTTAAAAAAAGAGTGAAATAGCAAACGGCATTTTTTTTTAACATTGAAGGCAACTTTTATTAAGACTGTACTGGCCAGTAGATTTAAATATTTCACATGTTGATACTTCATTGACATCATGGCTGTTCTACTAAGAGCTGAACAATTCCAAGGTTTTACCTTTAAGAGCATGCTTGCCTACTTTTAACAATTTCAAAGGGTACTTCGTCTCTCTCAAAGGGTAATTGACCTATTTGAAACAGCATCCTACAAACCCCTCCAAATAACTTTGGCTGCTTTAGGCCATCTCAAAGGTGGACAACCTACAAATAGGTTTTGAACATCCCAAAAGAATTGAAGCAAAACTTGACTCAATTTGATATCAGCTGTACTATAACTTATGCAAATACACCCTGAACTATGGATGTGCAAAGTGCATCTGTTATTTCGGTAAAAATAAGGGAGCGCTATTTTCGGAGTCATCCATCATTTTAGCAAGACCTGAGACCCTCTTCAACTTTGATAACCAAGTGTGGAGCTGGATGAACACAGCAGGCCAAGCAGCGTCTTTGGAGCACAAAAGCTGATGTTTCGGGCCTAGATCCTCTTTTCAACTTCATGAGATTTCAGGCTGCAATATATCTTCAAATCATTAATGTTGGGAATATAGGCTAAACGTCTTTGTAAAAGCATGTTTACTTCTTGCTACCCTAAATATATTTAATATTTCTATGTTCTTGTTTAAAACTGCTGACTCATTTTGAGACATTTGCTCTTATCTACTCAGTCCTATTCCTTCCTAATAATTCGAATGAAAGTAACAACTTGTTGCAGGATATTAAAACTATGAGGTATCTTTTTATTTACTATGTTATAATGGCTAACCGTTTATGCTTATGGTCAATAATGAGTCCTGTGATGTTGATGGCAAACATGACACAAGTGGTGGCTTTAAAATTTGAGTGCTGACATTGTCAATAGGTTTTCAGCTAACATCAATGTGTAAATGCTCTGTGCCATCTGCCAGCTCAATTTTGGATGTTATCCAACTCTTGACTTTAAGGTGGACATTCTCATTGAGACCCAGCTTCACCTTTCCGATGGCCACTGCATTTCACCTACCCAAAGCCCTAGCTTTGCACCTTCCAACTGATAACATATGGACTAACCCAAACGGGAATTTCCAGGGTGGGGGAGCACCTAAGGCTAGGTACAGCTGGCCTTGTAAAAGACAGGCTTTGGCCCACAACTAGAATGAGTGCATTTCGCAAGTAATTTCAGAAATGCCAATGAGTTCTGACCACTTATCAATCTCTTCTCCCAGTTCCCTCTGGTCATTGCTGTGAGATTCAGCAAACCGGTTTGGACGTTTGGATCTGAGATCTCAAGTCTGGAGGTTTCCATTAATAAAATCCTGACTGAAATGATTGGGGTGATCATTGCAATAGATGTCAAGCAGATTCTATAGCAGGAGTTTGATCTGATCCTCTAGATGAACAGCCATTATAGTGAAGGTGAAGATGGCCCTGTGAACTGTTTAATATTTAGATGGTAAAATGGGTTCATTGTAAAAATGCAGTTAATGCAATTTGATTATTATACTAATTATGCTCAGAAACCAAGCAATTATGTTGTGAATTATATAAGTACAGTAATAAGACTTTCATTGTGTAGTTGATATCCTCCCACCCACCCTCCTGCAAAAATTCCATCCCCTACTCCCAATTCCTCCGCCTCCGCCGCATCTGCCCCCAGGATGAGGCATTCCACTCCCGCACATCCCAGATGTCCAAGTTCTTCAAGGACCGCAACTTTCCCCCCACAGTGGTCGAGAACGCCCTTGACCGTGTCTCCCGCATTTCCCGCAACACATCCCTCACACCCCGCCCCCGCCACAACCGCCCTAAGAGGATCCCCCTCGTTCTCACACATCACCCCACCAACCTCTGGATACAATGCATCATCCTCCGACACTTCTGCCATCTACAATCCGACCCCACCACCAAAGACATTTTTCCATCCCCACCCTTGTCTGCTTTCCGGAGAGACCACTCTCTCCGTGACTCCCTTGTTCACTCCACACTACCCTCCAACCCCACCACACCCGGCACCTTCCCCTGCAACCGCAGGAAATGCTACACTTGCCCTCACACCTCCTCCCTCACCCCTATCCCAGGCCCCAAGATGACTTTCCATATTAAGCAGATGTTCACCTGCACATCTGCCAATGTGGTATACTGTATACATTGTACCCAGTGTGGCTTCCTCTACATTGGGGAAACCAAGTGGAGGCTTGGGGACCGCTTTGCAGAACACCTCCGCTCGGTTCGCAATAAACAACTGCACCTCCCAGTCGCAAACCATTTCAACTGACCCTCCCATTCTTTAGATGACATGTCCATCATGGGCCTCTTACAGTGCCACAATGATGCCACCCGAAGGTTGCAGGAACAGCAACTCATATTCCGCTTGGGAACCCTGCAGCCCAATGGTATCAATGTGGACTTCACCAGCTTCAAAATCTCCCCTTCCCCCACCGCATTCCAAAACCAGCCAAGTTCGCCCCTCCCCCCACCGCATCCCAAAACCAGTCCAGCCTGTCTCTGCCTCCCTAACCTGTTCTTCCTCACACCCATCCCTTCCTCCCACCCCAAGCCGCACCTCCATTTCCTACCTACTAACGTCATCCCACCTCCTTGACCTATCCGTCTTCCCTGGACTAACCTATCCCCTCCATACGTCCCCACCTATACTCTCCTCTCCACCTATCTTCTTTTCTCTCCATCTTCGGTCCGTCTCCCCCTCTCTCCCTACTTATTCCAGAACCCTCACCCCATCCCCCTCTCTGACGAAGGGTCCAGGCCCAAAACGTCAGCTTCTGTGCTCCTGAGATGCTGCTTGGCCTGCTGTGTTCATCCAGCTTCACACTTTATTATCTTTATTACACATCTGTTCATTTGAAAGACTGAATAAAAGATACTACCCCAAAAAACCTAATCTCCTTTAACATTAAAACAAACAGCAATAAAATTATTGTTAATGGGAGCCTTAATTAAAAATGTTTATGTGAAAGTTCATTGATGAATTGTCATTTTTATTTATTCATTTATTTTGAGTAGTAATCATGGTACTGCTATAATAACTCTAATGTACCACCTATGCCCTAGAGTAAAATATGTTTATTTGTTAAAATGTAGCACTTCCTCAAACAGGATGCTCCCACTTGGTCAGAGAACTACAGTAAACAGTTAGCTCCTGTTTATCAAACTCCTGTCAGTGAATTCACACAATACTAAGGCAGACATTTAGTTCACAGCTCAGTTTTACTTTGATTGAAGTATGGCCTTTTATATTGAACTTATTCTTTCATGGTATGTTAGCATCCAAGGCAAGGCTAGCTTGGGCTGTCCATCTCTAAGTTCACTGAGAATGCATTTCTTTCATGACACTATTTGCATGTATCTATTGCATTAACATGATGTGTTGCTGCAATCCTACTCATCCTGAACCAAATTTCTATCTATACACCAGATACTGGTCAGTCTTAGTAACGGGAGATACTGTTATGATCCATGACAATTAAAAGATTTTATAATGCATGGAGCAAATGTTTACTCATTTAAAACACAACATACACAGAAAAGAGCATGCAAGATGAAGCAAGGACTGCTTTACAAACCAGGAAGTGGACTTCCTGGTGAACAGTTCAAAAACAGGATGAAACCTCAGGATATCAACATACCCCTAAAAGCTAGACATTACCAAACTATCGACTATCAACTGTAAGAAAGAAACAGTACTGCAGTGAAGAAGGGGCAAAGGAAAGGGAATTAAAGTGAAAGAATTAAAACAAAACTAAGAGATTTTGAGTTTTACACTGTAGCCAGTCCATTACAAACTGCGAACTTTGAGAAGTATCGCCTCACACTGATGCTGCAGATGCAGTTAATGCAGCACGCAGTGGCTGCAAAATGCATGCGAAAAGGAATATGGAGGAGCACCAAGACAAAACATGAGGGAATAACATTCAGATGAGATAGAGCACTGGATTTTCCCAGATTCGGACTGACCGTTAAAAATAGCAGGCAGGGCTTGTATGCATAATTTCTGCCTCTATTTCTGATGCATCCATTTTTTTTGCCAGTGGAGGAATGGCTGTGTCATGATTAACAATGGTAGGAAAACTGAATTCAACAGGGCAAATTGAAATTAGTGCTGACTTCAAAAAGACCAAATTTTTACTATTGCAAGAACTTTAAATCCCAGTGAGGAGTCATGCGTTTATGGAGCAGACATAAATGCTTCTAAAGGATGGATCATTGCCCAATCCTGTTCATCATCTGAGGTTTTTAAACCTCAACCCTTTAAACATAAAAGAGATTGGGCAAAACGCCATGATCTATCAGCTATGCCATTTGGTATAGATCAGTTAAAACAAAAATCCATTACCAACTATTCCTGCAATTTCAATAGAGTTCATTATGACATTGCCCAAGGGCTGATACTACAGTTAAGGTCATTATGAATGCTTGGCTGTGTTTGACACATTCTAAGCTGGCACTTCAGAACTGTACATGTGTGCTGTCTTTTAGATGAGAGATTAACTGAGGCCCCAGCTGCCTGATTATTTGAGTATAAAAGACCCCATTATATCAAAGAAGAGTAGAGAAGTCATCATGGTGTCAAAGGCAATTTTTTATCTCTCGTGCAATGCCATAAAAACAGATTATGTTGTCATTATTGTAATACTATACGAGGTAAATTTATATACAAATTTGCTGCTGTGTTTCCAAAATTGAAAGAGTTACTGCACATCAAAGTTAGATCACTGGCCATAAATTCCTTTCTAATGGCTTTCTTTTGTTCACTTGTGACATGAGGGCATTGATGACTGGTGAGCATTTATTCCCCATCCCTTGTTGCCCTGGAGAAGGTGGCAGTGGCCTGTAGTTACAGTCCATGTACTGTAGATTGACTTACAATGCCATTAGGGAGGAAATTCTAGGATTTCCGTGCAGCAATGGTGAAGGAATGGCAACATAATTCGAAGTCAGGATGGTGAGTGGCTTGGAGTAGAACTCGCAGGTGGTGGTGTTCCTATGAATCTGTGGCCTTGCCCTTCTAAATAGAAGTGGATGTTGGATTGGAAGGGGCTGTCTTACAATCTTCGATGAATTTCTATAATCCATCTTATTGATAATACACACTTCTGCTACTAAGTGTCAATGGTGTGCGGAGTGGATGTTTGTGGATGTGGTGCCAATCAAGCAGGCTGCTTTGTCTTTGACGGTGTCAAATATCTTGAGTGTTGTTGGAGGTGCATCCATCCAGACAAATGAGATGTACTCCATCGTACTCCTGACTTGTGTCTTGTTGATGGTGGGCAGGCTTTGGGAAGTCAGGAAGTGAGTTATCCATTGCAGAATTCCTAGCTTCTGACCTGCTCAAGTAGCCATTGTGCACCAGGACCTCTGGCTGCTCACCCTCCCCCTTAAGAATTTCATGCAAACACTCAGAGGCATCTTTTATCCTGGCACCAGAGAGGGAACTCATTATCTTAGAGTTTCAGATGCAGCCACATGTGTCTCTAACTAGCGAGCCTCTGACCGCTATCACTCACTTGGATCTTGCCCAATCCTGCTACAAGGCAGAGCCAGTTGTGGCGCTGGTACACCAGGCCTGGCTGGTGCTTTTTAACTCCCCTGAGAGGCTATCCTGCCAGCATTATCCAAAACAGTTTACCTGTTAGGGGAAGCGCCACAGGAACTCCTGCACTACCCGCCTGCCTCTCCTCGTGGTCACCCATCTACATGACTGAACCCCTGGTGTGACCACTTCCCTGTAACTACTGTCCATCACTGACCTCTTCCCTATATCTAGTGTCTATCACTTGTTAACTCTAATTAGAGATTGTCATTGCCTGACATTTGTGAGGCACCATGCAACTTGTCAGTCCAGGCCTGGATTTTGTCCAGATCTTTATGTATTTGAACACGGCTTGCTTTCGTATCTGAGGAGTTGCAAATGACGCTAAACATTGTGCAATCGTCAGCGAACATACCCACTTTTGACTCTATGAAGGAGGGAAGGTCATTGATGAAGTTGCTGAAGATGCTTGGGCCTAAGACACTACCCTGACAAACTCCTGAAGAGATGTTCTGGACCTGAGATGATTGACGTCCAACAACCACATCCACCTTCCTATGTTTCAGGGGTGAGTCCAACCCGCAGAGAGTTTGCCCCCCAGCACCCATTGATTCCAGTTTTAGTACGGCTCCTAGATGTCGTCCTCAGTCAAATGTAGTCTTGATATCAAAGGACTGTCACTCTCACCTCACTTGTGACATGAAAATATCATTTAATATACATTTTTCTTTATTTTTAGGCTAAATACAATAAATAATAATAAATAATAAATTGTAAATTATACACTTGGAAATGCAACCTGATAGCATTGATACAGACCCAGAACAATACAGCATTTTGCAATGCTGCTTGGCTATTAATCTGGGGATCTGAGTTCAAATCCCACCACAGCCATTGTGGAATTTGTATTTGAATTTGCATTTTAAATTTGCATTTAATAAAACTCTGGAATTAAGAAAGTGACCACAAATCAATTATCACAAAAACACTCGGGTTTCAGCAAGTTAAAGGGACAAGCTTAACAATCAAGGAATCTTTTTGGATATCTCCAGAAAGTAGACTGGAATTGTAAACATGTTTAGAAGAATTAGTTATTGTTACTTCCGTAAGGAGTTTGGGCAAATCATCAGACCATGTATGCCACCTAAAATTAACAGAGTCAATGAAGGCAGGGTCTAGTGGTATTATCACTGGACTGTTAATCTGGAACCTAACATTATGGGACAAGAGTTCAAGTCCCACTATGGCAAAAAGTGCAACTTGAATTTAATAAAAATCTGGAATTAAGAGTTTAGTGGTGACCACGAATCCTTTGCCAATTGGTGGGGAGGATCAAACTGATTCACCAATGCCCTTTGGGGAAGGAAACTGCCATCCTTACCTGGTCTGGCCTAGAAATAACTCCAGATCCACAGCAATGTGGTTGACTCTTAACTGCCCTGTGGGAAGCTATGAATGGGTAATAAATACTGACCTAGCCCCTAATGCTCTCATCTGTAAATGAATAATAAAAAATAGCAAGCAAAAATTTGAAGACAGATGGACTTAATTGGGAAAAGCAAATTACATCAAAAGATAAAGAGGGCAAATTAGGTCGAAGGGCAATGCAGCAAAAACATTAGCTGTTGAACATTTTTAAGTTTGAAAAGTTGGTTTCCAGGCTGAATGATGAAATTAGATTAAATTCAAACTTGAACAGTATTTTTGCAGATTAGGTAATAAATATGAAAACTTGGGAAGACATGTACAATGCAGGAAAGCAATGAAACATAAGATTAGAAATGCTACAGAGGAAATATAAAATAAAATTTAACAGTTTACGTAAAGAGAAATTAAAATGATTTCTGTTTTCATTAGAAACTGAAGGTGTGTTCATGCCATCAATCTGCAAGAAGAATGATTAAACTTCCTCAGCAGTTATGCACCTTTGTGTAAACCGCTAAGTTCCAGGAGCAGATGGGAAGAAGGATTGGTATGTGGTGGCTTCCCCTCACCCAGGGAAAAATTGGATCCCAAAAGAAACCTCAAACAGGCACATTTCATACTGTTGTCAGTAGTATGCTGGCTGTCTAATAGGCCAGGAATTGTGAATTCCTAGCAATAGGTTATAAATAGGACTAAACAAGTACGATGTCCCCAATTTCCACATCTTTTCAATGTATATCAAATTATACCAAATCAGAATAGAATGTAATCTATCTGTTAAAATGGTAGAGAGAGGAAATTAATGTAAGTCAGCTAAAGTGGTCACTCCTCATCACCTCACCACACCCAACCACCCATGTCACAAGAAGACTTACCTAGCAAGAGACCACATTGAAAACTGCAGCTGATATTCAAACAATTAGTTCTCATTTGTCAGAACTTTGTTTATAGCACTCCCACCAGAGAAGAATTTTCTTTAGAAAAAAGAAGTTTTGAATAAAATGTTCAGCAGAAATTGTCAACCTCACACAGTGGCAAGAGTTATGGACTAATTTCTTTATTGTTTGTCAGTATTAACGCAGATGGGTAAAGAATCAGAAGCAGTGTGCCTTTTTTATTTTCACCTTTGATTTTTCCAAAATAATTCCACATAGTTCAGTTTATTTTGGAATTTTTATGCCATCTTGAAGAGGAAGATTTTTTTTAACATTTAATTTGTCCGTTTTTCTGTCTTTGGTCTGAGACCTGAGACTTGCAAAATAAAATTGCACAGACAATCATTTAACATAAAAGTAAATACAAAGAACTGTGGATGCTGGAAATCTGAAACGGAAGTTAAGAGTTTTCTCTCCTTCCCCACACCTCCCCTGACCTCACCCTCTTAACAGCATAAATTCCACCCTTCCTCAAATACCTTAAGTTCTGACAAAGAGTGACTGGACTCAAAAAATGAACTTTGTTTTCTCGCTACAGATGCTGTCAGACCTGCTATGCTTCTCCAGTACTCTTTGTTTTTCAGTTATTTAATACAAACTGTTTATATAGTTACATCCCTGAAGACAACTTGCGGTCATGCTTTTGGCAGTGAAAATACCTGAAAACCATGTTAGCCCATTAACAGCCTTAGGCCTCAAGAGGCTTATTCCTCAAACTAGAAACATATACTGGTGGCTTTTAATTCTAAAAGAATATCTACTTACATAGTGACTACCCAGGGAAATGACAAAAGAAACATCTCCATGGTTTAAAAATTCACCAGATGACTTAAAGTATATTGACAAAAGCAACAGAGTGCAACTATTTCGTCCCAAAATCTTCAATATCACAGCACTGGCTTTAATTAGGCAGGGTAGGTGGAAATATGGTGAAATTAAATGCTAAATATGAAACTTACAAATTGCGAAGCAAATTCATAATAAGTATCCTTTCTTTGTGACAGATCCACTGTAAAATTATTTGAGTAAGCGCTACGTTTTGATTGCTAATGTGACAGTTTAAAATGAGAGATTCCCTTTTAAAACAGAAAAGAGAAGAATTATTTATAAAGAAGGTTGTGAGCTTTAGAAACTCTCTTTATGAAAATGTAATGGAATATTTTTAAGGTATAGTTAGATAGATTATTGTTAAGCATGGTTGTCAAGAGTGGACAGGAATGCAAATTTGAGGTTAGAATCAGATCGGTCATGATCTTGTTCATTGGCAAAATGGGCTCAAGGGACTGATCGGCTTACTTCTGCTCTTAATTCATATCTTTGTATAATGGTCAACCATGCTAATATAATGCTTTCTTTGCTGGTAAGATTCTTACTTTGCAAGGGTTCAATTTTCTAACATGATGAACTATCAGAATTTAATCTCACTTCTCATGGTAATCCAATGTGTCTACAGAAGTGCCACTGTGTTGAGTAATAGTGTATTAAATTCCTAATAACAGTTTGAGGGGTAAGGTTAAAAGGAGTTTGAATTTGTAAAGTAGGTTAAATTGAAAACTCTTTGTGCCATCTGATTTATTGCTCCTCATTTCATGAATGTGCTGCTTCCTGGGGCTTTAAATGGATAACTGCAATTTTCAAGCTACTAGCCATGGTATGTGGAGGGCGAGTAGAATCTTGCAGAATTTGTTACAAATCATAAAATTGTTTCCTAACTAAAATCTAGAAAGTAGTGAAAATAATTTTACCTTCTGCAATGCTTGATATGTGTCTCACGTTATAATTAAAAATGGTAATCAAAGAAGATAGATGCACTATGAACTTGATTAAGGATGAATAATTTAATCAACCAAGCAAGAAAATGAAGTACTACCGAAGTGTTAACTTTTATGCATTGTCGTGAAGATGCCCTGTGTCAGCTGGATTTGACAGACCAGACTTTTAAAACAGAAAGTTTCCAAATGAAAGGTGGCTCCTAATTTGTATCATGACAGAAGCACATTCCATCTCATGGAGACATGGGGTTTCTAAAGACCTCTGCAGAGACAATAAATCTCTGAGAGATGTGAAAGACTCTACTTCCCGCGCTGGTAAAAAAAAGCATTGAGACAAACTCCTGAGATTCAACAACTAGGAACAGTGTTTTAAAATCTAATCACATACAGTCACGAAATTGGGATAATATTACTTTGCATATGTGAGGAAATCCAAGCAATCACTTGGAATGTACGACACAGAGCTTGCAATGGCAAAATAGCCAATGCTGCAGCAGTTATGGGACATAGCTGTGTGAAATTCCCAGTCCAGCAGACCCTGAGTGAATAATCCAGGAAATTGAAAATTCAGAGACAGTAGGAACTGCAGATGCTGGAGAATCTGAGATAACAAAGTGTAGAGCTGGATGAACACAACAGGCCAAGCAGCCTGGGTCTGGGCCTTCCTGTCAGCTTTCCTGCTCCTCTGCTGCTGCTTGGCCAGTTGTGTTCATCCAGCTCTATGCCATGTTATCTATAATTGAAAATTCAGACTGGCTATTCACTTGTACCTGAAATTCTCTGATAAAGTCCCTTAAAATTGAAAATTCAGAGGTTTGCAATTCATTCAGTGTAACAGCTAGCCAGGAAAGGTTAGAGGATTAAAGCCATACTCTAACCCCTAGGTGACTATTAAACTGAACCCCTTAGTTGCTACTGAAACCCCAATTACAACCCCTGACACCAATCTACTCCACCAGCCTCCAACTGCCCAACCTGACCTTGCAGGACTCAACACCTCAGTCGCACTGTCTGCCTACACTGAGCTGATAAGTTTCAATCCTGCCAGGTCAATGCCCACTGCCCTGATCCAATCCTGCCAGACTCAATGCCCTGACACAACATCACCAAACCTGACACTCAACTCCACCAGGCCCAGCCTGACCCAACTGACCCTGCTGGACCCAGTACCCTCCCAAGGCTCCCAAAACGACCATTGGGCCTGAATGTTACCACATCACCTGACTCCACCAGCCACACGTGCCCACACCGTTCGACTGGACGCTACTATATTTGGCACCATCACCTTCCAACCTGATAAACCCAACACCACACTAACCTCCCCCAAGCAAACCCAACCCCACCAAACCCTGAATTGACCCCTGACCAAGCCAACCCAATCCACTAACTCACTCAAATCCAAGATGGCAGCAAAGTAGGATCCTCCAGATGAAGCTCGTCAGCTCCATACTTTTCTTTTCTTTGTCTCTTTTGTGTATTTTTTTCATTCTTACTTCTCAGCGATGTCCTGCAATCCTGGCCTGAGAATGATCTTGAGTTCCTGGCCTTGGCATGGACTCATACTCTTGGCCTCAGTGTGGACCCTGCATGACAATCTCTCATTCAGCGTGGTGATCTCTAGGCTTGGCATGGAGTCCTCTCAGCCCATCATGGTGGTCTCTTGGTGGCCCAGCGTGGTGGCCTCTTGGCTCAGTGTGATAGTCTTTTGGACAGACTTGGCCTCAGCATGGACTTCTGGTCTCAAGGTGAATCCAGAAAGGACTTGTGGCCTCGAGGTGAAGCCTGGCATGGTCTGGAGTCAAGGCCCAATGCAGACCGGAGGCCTGCTGCTGGTGGATTGGGTTGGGAAGACTGTTATTCTGAACTTTTATTTCTTTATTTTGCTAATATATTCCTATGTTCTGTAATGCTAGAACTTTTATCTCTTATTAAATTTTTTTTTCTTACCCCAGAATTTGTGCTTAGGAATCTGTACCTAGATACATCTGTACCTAATATGTGCTTTAAGTAGTAACTTATAAACCTTTCATAGAACATAGAACAGTACGACACAGGACAGGCGCTTTGGCCCACGATGTTGCGCCTAACTTTTACTCTAATCCTAAGGACTATCTAACCTCCACCCACACCTTATACTATCATCCATATGCCTATCTAATATGCTTAAATGCCCCTAATGAGGCCGACTCCACTACCCTGTGCAGCAATGCATTCCACGCCCCAACCGCTCTTTCACTGTATCCATTTGAGTAGATGTAACAATAGAGTTAATTCTAATTCTAATTCTAACCCACCCACCTGAGCACTCATTCACCTAGTATTCTACCCACCTGGCAGCCTATACCTTCACCCATCTGGTCCTGTACCCACTTCACCCACCTGTCTCCTCTCTCCCCACCAAATTCCCACATTCCCTTTTGTTACATACTTAGTCTTTCACAGTAGCTTTCAGAGTAGTTGCTAGCACTTAAAGTTCAGAAATTAGCAGAAGGAGGTAGGATTTCAACACCAATTTTCTCTGTGCTGAATTCGAGAAATCTGAACAGCTTCATAAGAGAAAGCCCCTGTCCAGGAATCATGAGAATAGCAGTTATCAAAAGATAAATGGACTTCTTTAAAATCTCACCTGTAGGAATGTCTGTGTCACATGATCATAGTGCTAATAAAATTTTGAACTTCTATGGCATTTACAGAGAAGTCATGTGACCAAGAAAGCTTTGTGTGTGCATTTGGACATGCGTGGGCAGAAAGTAGAACAAAGAAAATTATAGCACAGGAACAGGCCCTTCGGCCCTCCAAGCATGCGCCGATCAAGATCCTCTGTCCAACCTGTCATCTATTTTCTAAGGGTCTGTGTCTGTCAGACCGACAGAAAACTGCTTTCACTCTCTTACCTTTCCTCCGATCTGACAGATAATGTTTGCATTTGGTAAGGTTTAGATTGTGTCCACATCCTTGGCAGCAGACGAAGAATTCCACAGGAAAAGCCTTTGAGTTTTGATAGCAACAACATTTCCAGACGAAAGAAAGGGGCTTTCCAGGTAGATCTTGAAACTCCATCTCAGCTGTGAACCAAAGTCTTTCAAATTCTGCAGGCAGACTTGGCATAATCTGTGAACTAACTTCCTTTCTTCCCATAACACGGGGCTTTGCCTAATTTACCTAATTCTACTTTAAATCTGTGAAAGTGACCATGGATTTTGAGTGTACGTGTTGCATTTTTCAATCCTGTGTTGACAATGAACATTTTTTTAATCCAGGTCAGTATCAGAACAATGAACCTGACATCGTATTTTATTAAAAGCTCAAGATAAGTTGTCTGGTTAATACTTTATGACTAGCATGAAACAGTGAAGTACATCCATATAATTGGCAGGTCAAACAAATTTTAAGGAGACCCATTGCAGTCAAACAAAGAGGAAAAGACAAGAAAGCCACACTATCTCTCCTCAAAACATATTGATTGATTTGTATTTATTCCTTATTTATTATGAGAATCATAATCATTACAAACAAGAAAGAAGCCATTTAGTTTTTAATTTCAAGGATCAATGTTAACACAGATTAGCTCAGCTCCTCTCATAACTGCTAAAACTGTCTGTTTTGTTAATTGATGGATATTTGGAAATTGTCTGAAGATTACTGAGCAAACTTAAAATCTCATTTCCAAATCTGAATAAATAAAAAAAATCTAAAATTATATAACTTACAGTCTGTCATTACTGTGGTGCTTTATTGAAAGTAGGATAGAATTATTTTCTCCGCACAGCAGTATTTAGAAAAGACAGCACTGATCAGAGATACTTTGACAAACCTTGTATTAGAAATGAAGTTTTGAACTCAGTTCTCTTGTCAGCGAGCAGACATTTATTAAAAGCCATCATCCATCACTCTTGCATGATGTAACAGGTTAAATGTTGATTCTTTTCTGTTTCTCAGATTGCACGCAAAAGTAGTAATTGAGTGCAGGAATCTGTTCTTTATTTTACATAGTTGCATTCTTGGTCTCCATGGTAACAGCCTGGCTTTCAGCAATAAGTTGTATACAAGCAAAGATATAAATTTTCAGCAATTGAAATGTCAACATTCCTGTTACAGTCACTGCTGATTTCAAAGTGTAATAACTTCTTTTATAATTTTATAGTAGTGAGTAGGCTGGTTTTCACGTTTTGATTTGACATCTACTGGGAATATCGTAAAAGTGAAAGGTAGGCTTGCCTAGTTCTACTAAATGATAGGGCTGCTCTCCCATTAAACAGAGCTGGGTTGGCTAGCCATAGTTTAACCTAAGGGTCGCCATGTGACAGGAGAGAGACAGAGTTGAGAAATGCAATTTTCATTGTAAGCAGAAACAGTGTGTAAATCAAACCCACTCTGCAATACAAAGCAGCTTTCCAGCCAACCAAGTGAACTCACCCCCTTAAAATATTGATTCAAGTGACCTGCTATGACCCATTATATTACTATATACTTTGTCAAACTAAAACGTCTTTACAAGTGGTCATTTTCATCTAATTGAATGAGCAACCTTCTTAGCCAAGCCGCTGTGGAGATTTGACACTTAAATATGAACAGAACCCAATAAAACAATATATTCGGGTAATCAACAGGAAGGGGGCAGCCTAGTGGTATTATCACTGGCCTATTAATCCAGAGAACCAGGTAATGTCCTGGGGACCCAGGTTCAAATCAAGCCCTGGTGGGATTTGAATTCAATTTTAAAACAAAAATCTGCAATTAAGCATCTGACGATCATCATAAATCCATTGCTGATCGTCGGAAAAACGTATCTGGTTCACTCACGTCCTTTAGGGAAGGAAACTGCCATCTTAACCTAGTCTGGCCTACATGTGACTCCAGGCCCATAGCAATGCAGTTGGCTCTTAACCATGCTCTCAGTAATTAGGAATGGACAATAAATGTTGGCCTAGGTAGCGAAGTCCACCTACCATGAATGAATAAGAAAAGATTGTTGTTAATTAATTACCTTTGTGAAGTTTTTTCTTTCTCAACAAGAAGACTCCGGAGCTTTCCTGCAACTTCAGTGGACAGGCCTACTGCTAGATCCGGTGTTGAACCCTGCAAAATGGCTACATTGCAAGTTTGATTCATAGTCAATATTGAGACAGCTAGTATTAGGTAGGAAAATAATGCCTATATCCTTATTCTAGACAAAAAAGAGAAAAAAGAAACAACTGAAGTTGTTCCTTCAGGACTCTGCACATTAACTGACTATGGAAAAAAATACATGGAGATGAGTAAAAATAGGATTTGTCCAAGTTCTAATCCATTGTTAAATACCTAAGTAACTCTCTGTGCCTCTGATGCAGAATAGGAGCTTGGCTGAGGGATTTGATAGATGTCAAATTCACCACTTCCAGAAGGAAAAGGATGAGAAGAGAAACTTGAGATGAAAAGATTTACAGCAAGTTGCATTGGCTTCTGGTTGTAAATATAAGAGAAATGCTCAGAGGCAACCAGCAAGAAAGGCTAAAATAGTATCAGAGATAATGGGAACTGCAGATGCTGGAGATTCCAAGATAATAAAATGTGAGGCTGGATGAACACAGCAGGCCAAGCAGCATCTCAGGAGCACAAAAGCTGACGTTTCGGGCCTAGACCCTTCATCAGAGAGGGGGATGGGGGGAGGGAACTGGAATAAATAGGGAGAGAGGGGGAGGCGGACCGAAGATGGAGAGTAAAGAAGATAGGTGGAGAGGGTGTAGGTGGGGAGGTAGGGAGGGGATAGGTCAGTCCAGGGAAGACGGACAGGTCAAGGAGGTGGGATGAGGTTAGTAGGTAGCTGGGGGTGCGGCTTGGGGTGGGAGGAAGGGATGGGTGAGAGGAAGAACCGGTTAGGGAGGCAGAGACAGGTTGGACTGGTTTTGGGATGCAGTGGGTGGGGGGGAAGAGCTGGGCTGGTTGTGTGGTGCAGTGGGGGGAGGGGATGAACTGGGCTGGTTGAGGGATGCAGTGGGGGAAGGGGAGATTTTGAAACTGGTGAAGTCCACATTGATACCATATGGCTGCAGGGTTCCCAGGCGGAATATGAGTTGCTGTTCCTGCAACCTTCGGGTGGCATCATTGTGGCAGTGCAGGAGGCCCATGATGGACATGTCATCAAGAGAATGGGAGGGGGAGTGGAAATGGTTCGCGACTGGGAGGTGCAGTTGTTTGTTGCGAACTGAGCGGAGGTGTTCTGCAAAGCGGTCCCCAAGCCCTACCTCCCCACCTACACCCTCTCCACCTATCTTCTTTACTCTCCATCTTCGGTCCGCCTCCCCCTCTCTCCCTATTTATTCCAGTTCCCTCCCCCCATCCCCCTCTCTGATGAAGGGTCTAGGCCCGAAACGTCAGCTTTTGTGCTCCTGAGATGCTGCTTGGCCTGCTGTGTTCATCCAGCCTCACATTTTATTATCCAGCAAGAAAGGCTATTTAGAGACAATGGGAACTGCAGATGCTGGAGAATCTGAGATAACAAAGTTTGGAGCTGGATGAACATAGCAGGCCAAGCAGCATCTTAGGAGCACAAAAACTGACATTTTGGACCTAGACCCTTCATCAGAAAAATTGCTTCTCAGTCATTCCTATTTATTCCTATATTCTGGGGTCTCTAAGGTATTTAGCCTAAAACAGAAGGCTCTACATGGAATCCAAAAGGGTAATATCCCTGGAACTTAGCCGTCAACTCCATCAGTTCTTACACGTTGATTTTTATCGCATTCTCTGCAGAGATGATTCACACTTTTGACTTTCTTGCGTTAAATCATGGAATCACAGAAATGACAGTGCAGGAGGAGGCTGTACAGCCCAGTTTCTTATACACCTTGTTCCTGCCAGAATTATGTCTGCCAGAATTTCCTGACATGGACCAAATTTGCATTGCTTGTAGGAAAACAGTAAATAATTAGCTTGAGTGGCAGTTCCACACTTTTGTCATTTTTTTTATATATGCCTCTGTACTGAAAAGACAAAACTCATTATTACACCTCAAGATTGAAAGGAGGCCTAGAATGAAAATAATAGTTTACGTTTGTTCAAAAGATCGCGAGTAATCTCCAATGTTGAAACCGCAAGCAGGATAAGAATGTTAGATGGTTGCAGATTTTGTTTGACATTTGAAACATATAAAATAATCAGAGGGTTAGATAGGGTGGATAGGGAGAGCCTTTTTCCTAGGATGGTGATGGCGAGCATGAGGAGGCATAGCTTTAAATTGAGGGGTGAAAGATATAGGACAGATGTCAGAGGTGGTTTCTTTACTCAGAGAGTAGTAAGGGAATGGAACGCTTTGCCTGCAACGGTAGTAGATTCGCCACCTTTAGGTACATTTAAGTCGTCATTGGATAAGCATATGGACGTACATAGAATAGTGTAGGTTAGATGGGCTTCAGATCGGTATGATAGGTTGGCACAACATTGAGGGCCGAAGGGCCTGTACTGTGCTGTAATGTTCTATGTTCTATGTTCTATTATTGAGTTATAGAAAGTGAAAGATAGAGTTCAAGTCAATCTCAGCATATGGATGACACTGAAGAGTCAGGAATAGAAAGAGTATTCAGCCAAAAGAAGCCAGAGATGGAATAATAGTACTGTTGCCAGAGAAGATCAGAAAACCTCCAGCAATTATAGGGGAATGCCACAGGCAGAAGTAGTAATGATTATCATTGAAGAGACAGTTTCTAGGTAAAAAAAGGTAGACACTGTATTCCCCATTATCAACATCCTCAGGATTGTCAATGACCATAACCCACTTGGATTAGAAATATAAATGTCACAGCTACTAGAGATGGGTGTCATGAACGGTTCAAATCTTAACTCATGCACAATTTTTTTTTATTACATCTTAAAAGAGTGAAACTGAAAATGCAGGATTTCTTTTTAAAAATGCAATAAGAGTAATTGACCTTTCTTCCAGATGTTTCTGACACGAACTCATAATCATGCTGAATCAACAGCACAGACGCTGGTATCCCATCATTAAGATCCCCTTTATTTACAGGCGCACAGTACACTGGCTGTAGTCAGCCAGCTCAGAATCAGTCCCTGACCTAAGAGATTCTGACCTCCTTTATTTTGTGCAAATAACTTTATTAACATCCCACCACCAGGAGAGACACCCATGTAATCAAAGAATCGGTATCAAACAAAGCCCAAAGGGGCAAAGCCTACATGAAAGAAAGTGAGGGGGGGGGGTGGTAAAAATCATATTAAAATGAAATTAGAAGGGGAGATAAAGCACTCCATACCCTACAGTGCTCATATCTCCTGAAAGGTATCAAAAGTATTGGACACCCAGGCACAAACATAGCCACAGAAGGGAGGCAGGCAGTCATCCATAATGAGCCTCTCCACAGCCTGCTGCCTGACCTATTAAAGGACAGCTTGACCAGGACCATGAGCAGACCCACAAGGAGATCCACCAGCCTCTCCACTCCAATCCACACTGGGTGCCCAAAGATCAGGAGCGTGGGGATGTGGTGCAGCCAAAACTGCAAAAGGTGGTCTTTAAGAACTAAAAGAGATTGCAAGCACCACACCCAATATATACATGGTCCACAGACTCCACAGCACCACACAACAGATAGTTGGGCTGGGAGTCCATGAACTGACACAATCTGCAGTTACAGAGGACTGCTGTATGGGACACCCTCTACCCCAGATGGCCAAGAGAAAGGCAGAGACCCCCACCCCCCACCCCCAAGAACCCTCCACTGGGGATCACCAATCTCTTATTTAAATTGGTCAGCCAGGTTAACATAATCAAAGACCCATAGTCAACAAACTATGAATGGTTCCAATCACCACACGGACAAATCACAACTGTTTGCCCTTCACAGTGAGTTGTCTCACAACTGGTAAGACTGAACAATCTTACAGAGCATTGACAAGCTAGCAGCTGCTGGTCAAGAGTGAACCATCTTTCCGATTAGAACATCAGCTTGCCAGTTCACCTGGAACAGTGATTGGCTTATTTCCTGAGGTTCAGTTAATAAGTCAAGCTGGCTGGACTACCATGAACAACTATCTGGAATATTGTGAACCAATTTAACCGATATATTGGAGTATTGGAGACATGTCACAGACAACTAATCCTACTTGCATTCATGTCGCCTTTGTGTCAATAGATACAATTTAACTCCCTAAAATAAATGCTAATAGTTGGTCTTTATAGATCACAGGATTTAGCTGTTGCTGGTGAACATCAGACACCATTGGACAGTATGGCGCAATATGCCATAATATATGTAAATGCATTTCCACTATTACCTTTCACTAATGGTGCACTTTATATCCTATTACAAAGTGGGTTTTAATGAATACCTCCATGCTTCGTTGATTGCCATACTTATCATAAAGTTGTCGAGTCATGCGGCAGGGAAACAGGCCCTTCAGCCCATCATGTCCATGATGACTAACAAATCCCAAGCCATACAATTCCCATTTAACTATACTTGGCCCATAGCCTCCTATGCCCAGGCATTTTAAGTGTACATCCAAATGTTTCTTAAATGTTCTGAGAGTATCTGCCTCCACCATAGCCTCAAGCAGCACATTCCATAGCTCGACCACCCTGTGGATGAAAAAGTTATATTTTGAAAAAGTCAAAACCACTTATTCCTCACCTTAAAATTATACCCTCTCGTCTTAGGCACATCTGCCGTGGTGAAATGATTCTCATAATCCACTCTGTTTATGCCTCTCATGATTTTGTATACCTCAATCAGATTCCATTTCAGCCTCCTGTGCTAAAAGGAAGATAAACCCAGCTTATCAAGCTCACCTCACAACTGGAATCTTTCATCCCAGGCAATATCCTGGATAAATCTCCTCTGCAAACTCACTAGTACAATCACGTCCTTCGACAGTGTGATGACCAAAACTTCATGATCAGTATTCCGTATGTGGCCTAATGAATGTTTTATAAAGGTGTAACAAGACTTCCTTGCTCCTTCCTATGCCCTGGTTAATAAAGGCAAACATCCCGTATGCTGCCTTCACCATTCTGTCTACCTGTGGTGACACCTTCAGGGATCAATGGACTCCTGAATTCCCACTATCAACATCCTGGAGGATACCATTGACCAGAAATTGAACTGGACCAACCTTATAAATACTCTGACCACAACAGCAGATATGAAGTTGGTAAAACTGCAGTGACTAACTCACCTCCTGACTCCCCAGCATCTGTTAGCCCTCTACAAGGTACAAGTCAAGAGTGTGACAGAATACTCTCCACTTGACTAATTTAGTGCAGATCTCAGAACACTCAAGAAGCTTGACACGGTCCATGAGAAAGAAATTGGCTTGACTGGCACCCTCGCAACATAGTCTACATTCACTCCCTTCCCCATTAATTCACAGTGGCAGCGATGTGCACTATCAACAAAGTTTGCTACATTAATCCACAATGGCTTCTCCAACAGCAACTTCCAAACCTGCAACTTCTACCATCTAGGAGAAAAAGTGCAGCAGATACGTGGGATTGCCACCACTTGCATGTCCCCCTCTAAGCCACACACCAATTAAACTCACTATTCCTTCACTGTTGTTGAGACTAAATCCTTGCAATACCTCTCTTACAGCAAGACACTAGTGGTTATCCCAAGGATTTCAACTGCTCAAGAAGACATCTCATCAGCATATTCTCAAGAGCAATAACAGATGAACAATAAGTGATAGCATAGATAGCGATGTCTGAACTGCATTAACTAATTACAAGAATTAATCTTGGCAGCATTATAATATTGCTACAGAGTTAAGTATACAGAATACCGAATGTAAATACTGTGAAAGATGCCAAAAAGTGTCTACTACAGGGAAAACAATGCTCGAACTGTAAGACAGCAATCTACTTTGTGTGCAGTATTTTTCTGGAAAACGGAAAAGCAAGCGGATAAAGATGGTTACTAAAGACATTGAATGATAATTCTGATGTATCAGTCTGCATTTTACAAGAATTTGTCATTGTTAAGTCTTAAAGTAGAAAATGATTTGTTAATGTTGGAATGATTATCCAGAGGGAAGTTATCACACGAATTTGAAAGGCCAGATGGACATGGCGTAACATGCACTATCGCGAATCTTGGCAGAATTTTTGATATTGCTCAAGATGATGACCCAAACATTAGATCTGAATGGTAAAGCTGAAGCTCTGTGATGGAACAATCCTCAACCCACGAGGACAAATTAGGCAGGGAGTCCAATGCAATGTGAATAAAGGAGATCTGCATTTTCAAGTGGCAGGCTGTATGTAAAATTCCCTAATTTCTGCTGACACAAGTCAAAAACATGGACAGGTAATTCTTCACATATGAGCTCTGCAGTGATCCCAAGCCATTATACAAAAATGTTTTCACTGGCCTTGGATATATTGCTGGTGAATAACATGTCAAAGTCAATGAAATTGTGAGAACTGTTCCAGCTTCCATCAAGTCCAGCTTGAAAACAGACAAGTGCCTTTTCTGATAAACCAGGCCATGAGACACAAATCTTCAATGCCACAGGAAATTATGATGGAAGGATGACCTAAAACATTCAAGAACACCTCTGTGCCTAAAAATGAAGTCTGAACATGTAGACATGAACAGATCACCAAAGATGGCATTTTGTAGAAATGGACTAGAGCCGCGTGTTTGAAACATGCTATCTAAGGAGTTTTGATGAACTTATGCAGTACATCTTATAGACAGTAGACACGGCAGCAAATCCTGGAGTAGCATGGGCAGCGAATCTCAGGTGGAGACTGGTGCGAGTAAGGCAGTCGTGAACTTACGGTGGAGCAGCTGAGTGCTGGTACGGTGCAGACTGGACGCTTGGAGTGGCACAGGGACGGCCTGTTGGACTAAGGTCTGTGCAGGTAGTCAAACCATGGGCGGAGTCCCTGCACTGAGCTGCTACAATGTAATGTTTATTTGAAATTTTTTGCAATTTTTTGCCTGACTGTTACGTCAATCTTTCAACAATGTCTTACTTCTAACTTATTTTTTAAACTGTGTGAATTAATGCAGGTACTTTTTATTCCTGTTTTGTATCCAAGATTTGTACCTGTGTACTCATACCTAAGATGGCACAATAACAGGCAAACATTGTAAAAGCATGACAATAAAGGATATTCTGACTCTGATTCTGATTCTGATTCTGATTCTGATCCTGGGGTAAAGGAAGTGGATATTTTTAGATATGATACCAGTCAAGCTAGTTAGCATCAGCTTCTTGAGTGTTATTGGAGCTACTTTCAGACAGGCAAGTGAAGGATATTCCATCACACTCCCGACTTGTGCCTTATAGATGACGGACAGACTTTAGGGAGTCAGGAGATGTGTTGCTTGCTGCAATATTCCTAGCCTCTGACTTCCACTTGGAGCCATTCTATTTATATAGACAGTCCAGTTTAGGTCAATAGTATCCCCAACGACACTGATAATGGGGGAATTCAGTGACTGTAATGCCATTGAATGCCAAGGGGCAAAATGGCCAAATGGGGTCTTATTAGAGATGGTCATTGCCTGGCATTTGTGTGGCATAAATATTACTAGGGAGGGAGTGGCAGGATTTTGTACTAGTTCTGAAGAAGGGCCACTGAACCTGAAGCGTCAACTTTGCTTTTTCTCAACAGGTGCTGCCAGATTTGTTAAATTTCTTCAGCAATTTCTCTTTTAGAACAAACACTTCTTGTTAGGAACAAAAACAGAAGCTGCTGGTCATGTTGAGGACGGGTCACTGAACACAAAAGGTTAACTGTGATTTCTCTCCACAGATGCTGCCAGATCTGCTGAGGTCTTCCAGCAATTTCTGTTTTTGTTTCTGATTTCCAGTATCTGTAGTTCTTCTGATTTTTAAAGATTTCTTGCTCATAGGTGATAATTTTCTTTATGGACTATTTATGTGGAATAAAATGCAAATGATGGTACATGTAGTTTCTTTCCATTCCTACGAAGAAGAGAATGTTTGGATTAACACCTTTGTATAAAGAACAAAGAAACCTACAGCACAGGAACAGGCCCTTCGGCCCTCCAAGCCTGTGCCGATCAAGATCCTCTGCCTAGCCTGTCATCTATTTTCTAAGGGTCTGTATCCATTTGCTCCCTGCCCATCCATTTACCTGTCAAAATATATCTTAAAAGATGCTAACGTGTCTGTGTCTACCACCTCCACTGGCAATGTGTTCCAGGCACCCACCACCCTCTGTGTAAAGAACTTTCCACGCATATCTCCCTTAAACTTTACTCCTCTCATCTTGAACTCATGACCCCTAGTAAGTGAGTCCCCCACTCTAGGAAAACGCTTTTTGCTGTCCACCCTGTCTATACCTCTCATGATTTTGTAGACCTGAATCAGGTCCCCCCTAAATCTCCATCTTTCTAATGAAAATAATCCTAATCTACTCAACCTCTCTTCATAGCTAGCACCCTCCATACCAGGCAACATCCTGGTGAACCTCCTCTGCACCGTCTCCAAAATATCCACATCCTTTTGGTAATGTGGTGACCAGAACTGCACACAGTACTCCAAATGAGGCCGAACCAAAGTCTTATACAACTACAACATGACCTACCAACTCTTGTACTCAATACCCCGCCCAATGAAGGAAAGCATGCCATATGCCTTTTTGGCCACCCTATTGACCTGCGTTGTCACCTTCAGGGAACAATGGACCTGAACACCCAGATCTCTCTGTACATCAATTTTCCTCAGGACTTTTCCATTTACTGTATAGTTCGCCCTTGAATTTGATCTTCCAAATGCATCAGCTCGCATTTGCCCAGGTTGAACTCCATCTGCCATTTATCTGCCCAACTCTCCAGTCTATCTATATTCTGCTGTAATCTCTGACAGCCCCCTTCACTATCAGCTACTCCACCAATCTTAGTGTCATCAGCAAACTTGCTGATTAGACCACCTACACTTTCTTCCAGATCATTTACATATATCACAAAAACAGTGGTCCCAGCACAGATCCCTGTGGAACACCACTGGTCACAGGTCTCCAATTTGAGAAACTCCCTTCCACTACTACTCTCTGTCTCCTGTTGCCTAGCCAGTTTTTTATCCATCTAGCTAGCACACCCTGGACCCCATGTGACTTCACTGTCTCCATCAGTCTGCCATGGGAACCTTATCAAACGCCTTACTGAAGTCCATGTATATGACATCTACCACTTTTCCCTCATCAATCAACTTTGTCACGTCCTCAAAGAATTCTATTAAGTTGGTAAGACATGACCTTCCCTGCACAAAACCATGTTGCCTATCACTGATAAGCCCATTTTCTTCCAAATGGGAATAGATCCTATCCCTCAGTATCTTCTCCAGTAACTTCCCTGCCATTGACGTCAGGCTCACCGATCAATAATTACCTGGATTATCCTTGCTGCCCTTCTTAAACAAGGGGACAACATTAGCAAGTCTCCAGTCCTCCGGGACCTCACCCGTGTCTAAGGACGCTGCAAAGATATCTGTTAAGGCCCCGGCTCTTTCCTCTCTTCCTTCAAGTTATTAATACATCTTGTAATCAGTTGTTGTTCCGGCACTAATCTCTGCATTAGCCCTTTGATTACAGATCATCAACCTGAAAAAAGAATCTCTTATCCCCACTCAATGTTTCTATGAGATCCCATGATACTGTGACTTGACTTACCAATGTGAATTCTGATTTCATAAGTTTTAGGACATTAGCATTTTTTTACACCAAATAGAACAGCGTATTTCGATCAGCTAAAAGTGAGGCTTTTTAGAGATCATTTGCTGTTCTGAAATTCAATGAAGAATGACACTGAGCCCTGAATACATATTTATTCTCATTTCTGGACTTCTGCCCATAGTTGTCACCACAAGCTCCATTTTTGTTATCAATTTATAATTCATAACTATAGAAATCCTAATCAGTTTCATGTGCCAAACTGCATTCAGGATCAGAGAGGAATTTGGGCTGGAACTGGTTATTGCTAGGTCACTATTTGAATCTCCAGCAGAGATTTTACATTTGTGGATAGAACTGATGGAATGCTAGTCTTCTATGGAAATCCGATCTGTTTATCCTGGCTGACACCCAGAGACAATTATGTGTGTCAGATAGATGCATGTTTTATAGAATGGGATCAAATTAAAAGTTCACCAAGGCTGCAAAGACAGCACATTCCGAACTCATGACCACTATCACTTCAAAGGACAAGAGCACCAGATATATGGGGACAGCAGCACCTGCAAGGCCCCCTCCAAGCCAGTCACCAACTTGATTACAAAATATATTGCCATTCCTGCACTGTCAATGGATTAAAATCCTGGAACTCCCTCCATAAATGCATTGTGGCTATGCCCACCACCAAATGGACAACAACGGTCAGGAAAAGTGGGCACAGCCACCTCCCCAATGGATGGGCATTAAATGCTGGCCCAAGTGAATCCCACGTTCCCTGACTGTCTGACAAAAGATAGAGTATGCAGTCATCTGTAAATGGTGTAATATCTCACATTTGTGCAAAAGCAGCCAACTTCAGATTGTAACAAAGTGTCAAGCTGGATGAACACAACAGGCTCATCCAGCTCTACGATACGTTACCTCAACTTCAGATTGTGGCTGAGGCTGTCGCCGAGCGTAAAAGGCAGGTGGCAGACCTGTACTGCTGATAAAAAAAGCTACCAAACTACATTACTGAGCTGCATTTCAGAACTCGATGTGCTCGCATCAAGGGTTTGGTTTTGTGAGTAATTTGTTTCCAAAGGACAGTTTTCAACATCCCAGTGACCTTGATGCTACATTCACCCATATTCAGTGCAATGTGTCGGGTTGTTCTCCCATTAAGTCAAGCCTGTGAGAACAGCTTTACATCTACAGCTCTGAGTGAAAGGTCGATAGGGATGAAAACATCATACTGGCAACTGTCTCCCTTATTACTATCCCACAGGAATGGAAAGTAGCACTCTTGTAGTTTACTTTAAAAGTCCCAGCATGTTTAATTTCTGTACAGTTATCATCTAAGTATTTTTGAGTCTGAGGCAAGATTTTTCCATACTTTGATTTTTCAACTTGTTTATTCCATTCCTTTGTTCAGTTTTATAAAATTGGCCCTTTGAAAGCGATGGAAACAAGAAACAGGAAAAGGAACATAAAACAAACATTGAAGTATGCAGCTTTGCTAATTACAGTTTATGATTTTGTTTTTGGTTATGCTGACAGCTTTAGTTCAATCTTATATCAGCACTCAATATAATTCATTGGCATTTTAGCCAATTACATATTCAGAAAAATAGTTGCTGAAGCCATTTATCAAAGTTGTATATTTCCCCATTTTGAATTGTGTCTACTTGCAAAATTTAACGGGCTTCACATATCTCCTCAAACCATAAGGTATCGGAGCAGATTTAGGCCTTTAGGCCCATCAAGTCTGCTCTGCAATTTGATTATGATTGATGTTTCTCAACCCCACTCCCCTGCCTTCTCCTGTAACCATTGATCCCCTTCCAAATCTAAAACCTATCTATCTCTGTGTAAGAGATAGTAGGAACTGCAGATGCTGGAGAATCTGTGATAACAAGGTGGAGAGCTGGATGAACACAAAAGGCCAAGCAGTGTCAGAGGAACAGGAAAGCTGACGTTTCAGGCCTAGACCCTTCTTCAGAAAGTCTATCTATCTCTGTGTAAAGACACTCAATGACTTCGCCTCAATGGCCTTCTGCTGCAATGAGCTCCACAGATTCAACACCCTCTGTCTGAAGAAATTCAACTTCTTTTCAGTTCTAGAGTGTTATCCTTACACCCTGAGGCGTTGTCCTTGGGTCCTAGTCTCTCCTACTGGTGGAAACATCTTCTCCACATCCACTCTATCCAGGCCTCTCAGTATTCTGTAAGTTTTCAATCAGATCCCTCCTCATCCTTCTGAACTCCATCTAATACAGACCAGAATTCTCAAACACTCTTCACATGATGACCTCTTCATTCCCAGGATCATTCTTGTGAACCTTCCCTGGATCCTCTTCAAGGACAGCACACCCTTCCTTCGATATGGGGCCCAAAACTACTCACATTATTCCAAATGTGGTCTGACCAAAGTCTTATACAGCCTCAGTAGTACGCACCTGCTCTTGCCTTCTAACCGTCCTGGAATGAAGCCAATTTGCACTTGCCTTCCTAACTGCCAACAGAACATGTATATCAACCTTAAAAGAATCCCAAACTAGGATTCACAAGTCCTCCTATATTTCAGATTTACGAAACGTTTCCCCATTTAGAAAATAGACTACGGCTCTATTCTTCCTACCACAGAGCAAAACCTCACACTTTCCCACATCGTATTCCATCTGTCACTTCTTCCCTCACTCTCTTAGCCTATCCAACTCCTTCTACAGTCTCTGCTTCCTTAACATTAACTGTCCCCCCACCTATCTTTGTGTCATCTGCAGACTTAGCAACAGTGTCCTCAGTTCTTTCATCCAGGTCATAAATGTATAACCTGAATAATTGTTGTCTCAACAGCGATTCCTGTGGACCCCTTAGAACTCAAGTAATCACTGGCTACCAACTGAAAAAGTCCCCTTTATCATCGCTCTCTGCTTTCTGTCAATCAGCCAATCCTCTATCTGTGCCAGTACCTTTCCCCTAACACTATTGGATATTGTTTTATTTAGCAGCCTCCTGTGGCAACTTGTCAAAAGCCTTCTGGGAAATCCAAACAGATCACATCTACTGGTTCTCCTTTGTTTAACTCGTTCATTACCTCCTCAAAAAATTCTAATAAATTTGTTGGGCGTAACTCTCCCATCATGAAGCCATGTTGACTCAGTCTCATTTTACTATGCACTTCTAAGTATTTCACAAACTCATCCTTATTAATGGATGTGAAAATTTTACTAAATGAACATGGTCAAGGTGACCTGTCTACAGTTTCCTATTTTCTGCCTCCCTTCCTTCTTAAACATGGATGTTACATTAGCTATTTTTCAGTCCTCTGGAACCCTCTCTGATACCAGTGATTTCTGAAAGAACACCATTACCATCTCCTCAGCTTACTCCTTCAAAACTCTGGGCTATAGTCTACCTGGTCTTGTTTATTTATTCAACTTCAGACCTTTCGTCTTCCCCAGTACCTTCTCCTTGGTGATGAGCACTGCACTTATCTCTGCTCCACCTCTCTTGAAATTCTGGTGTGCTGCTGGTGTCTTCCACCATGTAGACTAATGCAAAGTATCTATTCAGTTCCTCTGTCATTTACTTGTTCCAACTACTCATTTTGCAGCCTCATTTTCCCGTTGTCCAATGTCCACTTTTACTTCAGATGTCCTTACTACTTCATTTGTATGAGACAGGGAGGTAGCAGTCAAGAAATGAGACAATGTCCAGCTCTGTTAACATTGCACCAGCTCCTTGGTACACCATTCTCCAATCCAACACACTTAAGGACATCTTTTGCATATCTAAAACTGACAGTATGACCAGTGTTTTATGATCTGAGATGATGACTAGATGGTGCTAGTGAGTCTCCAGTGTACCAACAGAAAACTAAAGCAAGAAGGTCTCCAGCCAGTTTCAGGAAGGATGATCTTCAAAAGCCAATAGATTTCCTGATTAATGATTTGTGCTTTTCTCCCCTCATTCAGTCTCATTCTTTACTGCTGGCATGTATATTTTCATAAGCCTTTTTTGCCCATTTTGAGAATATAATAGCCCACTTCAGTAATGTTGCATTTTCTTTCCATGCATTAAATGTGCCACCACACAAAAGCTACTCACAAAATACGCCATTTAGCTCATTATGTCCTATCATAGAAACCTTAGAAATATAACAAACAATTTGAAGAATAAGGCTTATAGTACTGTAATGTTTACATATAAATGGTAGAAACATTCAGATGTTATGAATGCCTGAAATCAAGACTACCATGCAAAATGGAACCTTGAGTAACAGCAATTGCAAAAATCATACACTTTACTTTCAATGAGATAATATTTACCTTAGTTTAAAGTGCACAGGAAGGACAGATTAGACATGAAAAGTGGTGGAGCAGTTCTTTGTGTTGATTCACCTGAGAAATGAAGAAAATAGACTGACAGCTACACAACAAACTAGCCTGCTTGTCAAGCAGAGCGACAGAGTAGGTCACCAGATTAAAATGAAAAGGGATTGGCTATTCTATGAAGAAATAAGAAAGTTAAGTTCAAATAAAGGATATACTAATGAGGTTAATTTAACTAATCAATCAGGATATCCAGGTAGTCTGTAATCTTAACGAGTGCCTGTGTGTTTTTGAGGGATGCCCTGGGAGGAAATATCAATGTAGTAATGGGAAGTGCTACAGATAGCATATCAAGAGTTTAAACTGTGGTGCCCCAGGGTGATAGATAATTAGATAGCACAACGATAAGTAAACCAAAGATATGCAACTTAGCATAACACCGACATATGTAAACAATCTTCTTATGTTGCCCAAAGGATTTGAGAACACAAGTACAATACACATTGATATGGCAGAGATTAAAAACAAAATTATCATGAAGGATAGTGTCTGTGTACTCAAAACTCTGTGAGCTGTTATCTGATTTCTGTGTTTGAAGAAATGTTGGCATGGACTTCAGCGATTATAAACAAGAGAGTATTAAGGAAAGACAAAGGGCTGGATACCAACTTAGAGACTGAATTGATTTAACTTGATTTCATTTCATTTATTACTGTCACATGTACCTAAGCACAGTGAAAAGTTTTGTTTTGCGTGTAGTATGTAGGCAGATCATATCGTACAAAGGTCATATGGTAATAGAACAATGTGAGAAATTACAATGTTACAGCTACAGAGAAGGTGTACAGAGGGCGAGATTGATGCTAAGTTTAAAATTTGACCAGCTCATTCAGAAATCTAATTATGGCAGGGAAGAAGCTGTTCTTGAATCTGTTTGTACATATTTTCAAACTTTTATACTTTCCACCTGATGGAAGAGTGTGCCAGAGAGTATAACCAGGATGGGAGGGATCTTTGATTATGTTGGTTGCTTTCCCGAGGCATTGGGAAGTACAGATGGAGTCGATGGATGGAAGGCTGGTTGGTGAGATTGTCTGGGCTGTGTTCACAACTCTCTGAAATTTCTTGCAGTCTTGGGGAGAACAGTTGCCAAACTATACCATCATGCATCCAGATGGACTGGGTATTCCTGAGGTTGAGAAATCTGGAGTCCAAGTTTCTAAACAGTCTGCAAATTTTTCATAGCTTTCCCCTGCAACTGCCACTATGATTCAGAGGTTTGCTGCTTGGCACATGTGAAAGCCTACAACTCAATGCCACAGCTGAGCTGGATTGAGAGTGGGTGAGTACGTGAGACACATAGAACAGAGTGGTGGTCAGGGGAAGGTCCAATTGGTCTTACCATAGAGATGGGGCCCTAACCTCAAGACAGTAGACCATGGTTGAGGGCAATCTGATCACGCAGCATTGAAATAGACAGTGGACTGTAGTGGGCAGGAAATGGTTGGCAGGGGCATTGAGATTTTAAAAAATGTAAAATGAAGACATGCATTTTCATTGAAGTATTTAAATGATCCATTTGTGAGAGGATTTGCTCAAACTTTCCCAAATAAAATTGTGAATGGTGATTTTTTTTTCGAGTTAGATGGTCTCCTAGTTCAGGTTTTCAGCTTTTTAACCAATAGGCTAAGCACACACATACTTTTGGTGGGGGTTAATATTCTCTCCAAAGGTACGATAAAAATATTTGTGCCTATTTGAATGATTTTCTGTTGCCTGTTAACAATTCCAAAGATTAGTCATATCCTGTGCAGGTCTGTAACTGTTATTGCTGTCAGCACATCAACTTTTCAGATTATTCAATGTGAGGCAGTTAAACATCATAACTGCACATTATTGAAAAAGTCTGTGCTTTATTCTAACATTTGAATTGGATGCAGTTGATTCTTAGTTAAATGCCACAAATACCTTTAATGGTATGTCAGGTATGGTTAAGATTTTGTGATTGTCCAGACCTTTCTAGTTGGAATGACATATCATCGACAGCTACATTAATTCAGAAAATAACATGTGCAGAATATCCTCAGAAAACCAAAAGCAAATACATAAAAACTAATATCTTCACAGATCTTATGACTTATAAATGCCCCTTTTTAGAACAGCAAGTAAATTAACTAATAACAATAACTCTTCAGCCTCAAGCATGAATGAATATGAGTACATTAATCCTTCACTGCTTAAAACCATTATTTTTGTTGTGCCAAATTCAATGGCTTTGTATATATTGTTCAATTAACCTAATTATATATCCCAAAGCCCTTTGCAGGGGCATAATAAAACTATGTTTGACGCTAATCCATGTCTGGAAATATCTGGTCAGATGTCCAAAAGACTGATCAAAGAGGTAAGTATTAAGTATTGCCTTAAAAGCGGAAAGTGCAATAGAGATGTGAAGAGGTATGGCAGGGCTCAGAACAGAAGTAACTGTAGCTACAATCCTGACAGTGAAATGATTAACATTGAGGCTACTGAAAAGGCCAGAATTAGAAGGGTACAGTTGCATTGGAGGGTTTCATTACTGGAGGAAATAACAGAGATAGGAAGAACAAAACCAAGGAGGGATTTTAAAATCAGGGTAAGAATTTTAAAATCACATCATAGCTTGACCAGGAGCCATTATCCATGAACATCTATCGGCTAAAAGCAGAAGTGATGAGAGATAAAACACTATATTAACTAATTTAGCTATATTCAGCTTCCTACAATTTTATTGAATGGAATTTAAAGTTGGGAAGGAAATTATTTGTGTAAATTTCTTTTCCCTAGATGGCAACAGAGAAGGTAGGCTGAGCCCAGGGCTCGTCCATAATGTACATATCATTCTACAGTTAGTAGTAGAATAGAAATGTATTATCACATGCACTTCTATATGAAAAATGCAGTGAAAATCTTTATAAGTCACCCTACGATGGGGCCTACATCAATAACAGAAGTCACGCACAACAATAAAGTAAGTAAAATTAAGACAACGTTCATCAAAATTTGGTTAGTGACTCCTGGGCTTGGAGAAAGCTGATTAAGGAACAATGGAATACTCTGAAGATGCGGACAAGATGAGATCGCCATTCCGAGACAGGACCACCATTCCGGATGCTGGAATATTGGCCAGAAGCTGCCGTCAAGGAACCCTGTCATGCCGGGTCATGACCAACATGCCTGAGAGACCAACTGCAAAGCCCGAGGAACACCTGGAAGATGCAGACAAAGAAAACATCCTTGTGGGGATGAAGTCTGCATGCTGAAACAAGACCACCACACGGGAACCACCGTGTTGCGCCAAGACTGCCATTTCTCCTCCTTCAGGCGCACTGGCCTAACTGCAGACCTAGAGTTTAGACCTCGCCTTCAAGTCTGGGTTGGGGGAGTCCGCGCTAGTCCTCACTCGCCAGGAGACCCTGGGCTAGGCTAGGGGCGTGACTGCCTTGTCCTGGTGTTGCTGCCGCTGCAGCTGCTGCCAGAGGCCTCTTCCTTTACCGATCACTCTCCCGACTTCAAAGAGAAAGAAAATGAAAAGGAAAGAGAAAAGAAGAAAATGAAAAGAAACAGAGCTAAAGAGAAAAAGAAGAAAATAAAGTAAAGACAGCTGACATTACGGACGAGCCCTGGCTCAGCCTTCCTCTGCCGTTGCCAGCTGGGGAAAAGAAAATTTACACAAATAAACTATAAATATTTTCTTCCCAACCTTAACTTCTGTTCAATTAAATTATAGGAAGCTGAGTATAGCCGAACGAGATACTTTGTCAAAGCTTTTTGTTTTGCATTCATCAGGACGTTTGCAAGAATACCAACTCAAAGGTAAAAAACAACATTTATACTGCATAAGAGGAGAACACTGATTGGTCAGAAGTGAAATCTGATTGGTAGAGGCATCGCCAGGGAGACTGTATCCAAGAATACAGTTTGACAGTTAACTGCTGGGGTTTAATAAATTTCAAACCAAACAGGTTGAGTCTGATTAGTCAGGATGGTGTCCTGAGAAATGAACCAGTGAATCAATGTCATTTATTTTGTTGCTTTGAACCAGTATATGTACATGTCCTTTTTTGTCTGCAAAGATCCCTGTATATTAAGATGCGTCGCTTCAGGTACATGCAAGTGCACCGCATTATGAGCCCAAATGATAATGGTAAAATAGTTACTGGCATAATGTTTTCACACATGGGATTAGGCAGCAATCATTTACAGAATCACATCTAATGTTGGACACTATGTTGCACGTTTTTCAAACGCATGCTCATCATTACTTTGCTTGACACAACAGCAATATGCTTTTGGATAAGCAGGTGAAGTGACTTGCTACAGTCAATTTCAATCAAGCTTTCCTCTTACACAGTGAAGGATCCTTTCACATTTGCAAAGATTTTAATTAAGGACATAATGAATTTACCACCCAAAGGAAGCAATTGCCATTTGGATTGCAATATTACAGCATGGCAATCTAGACCTACCACCATTCTGTGAATCAGTATTCATCAAGCTTATGAAATCAGAACTTGTGCCATTGAGCTCAATTTCAATTATATCATGCATGCCCAAATAGATGGTGTTATAATGAAATTACTGCAAGCTCCACCTCTCTCAAAAACCTTTGTTGAATTCTACGAGAAATTTATTTGTCAATAGGGAGAGAGGGGGAGGCAGACCGAAGATGGATAGAGGAGAAGATACCCTAACCCTAACCCTATTGCACTTCCGTCATCTACAATCCGACCCCACCACCAAAGACATTTTTCCATCCCCACCCTTGTCTGCCTTCTGCAGAGACCACGCTCTCTGTGACACCCTTGTCCGCTCCACACTTCCCTCCAACCCCACCACACCCGGCACCATCCCCTGCAACCGCAGGAAGTGCTACACTTGCCCCCACACCTCCTCCCTCACCCCCATCCCAGGCCCCAAGATGAGTTTCCATAGTAAGCAGATGTTCACCTGCACATCTGCCAATGTAGTATACTGTATCCACTGTACCCAGTGTGGCTTCCTCTACATTGGGGACCGCTTTGCAGAACACCTTCGCTCAGTTCGCAATAAACAACTGCACCTCCCTGTCGAGAACCATTTTAACTTCCCCTCCCATTCCTCAGACGGCGTGTCCATCATGGGCCTTCTGCAATGCCACAATGATGCCACTCAAAGGTTGCAGGAACAGCAACTCATATTCCGCGTGGGAACCCTGCAGCCCAATGATATCATTATGGACTTCACAAGCTTCAAAATCTCCCCTTCCCCCACTGCATCCCAAAACCAGCCTAGCTCGTCCCCTCCCCCCACTGCATCCCAAAACCAGCCTAGCTCGTCCCCTCCCTCCACTGCATCCCAACACCAGCCCAGCTTGCCCCGCCTCCCTAACCTGTTCTTCCTCTCACCTATCTCCTCCTTCCACCTCACGCCGCACCTCCACTTCCCACTTTCCAACCTCATCCCACCTCCTTGACCTGTCTGTCCTCCCTGGACTGACCTATCCCCTCCCCAACTCCCCACCTATACTCTCCTCTCCACCTATCTTCTCTATCCATCTTCAGTCTGCCTCCCCCTCTCTCCCTATTTATTCCAGAACCCTCACCCCATCCCCCTCTCTGATGAAGGGTCTCGGTCTGAAACGTCAGCTTTTGTGCTCCTGAGATGTTGTTTGGCCTGCTCTGTTCATCCAGCTTCACACTTTGTTATCTTGGATTCTCCAGCATCTGCAGTTCCCACTATCTCTAATGGCAGATGCTGGAATTTGAATTCAATACAAACCTCACCAATGCCCTTTGTGGAAGGAATTTGTCATCCTTACCGGTCCTCGCCTTCAAGTGACTACAGGCCCACAGCAATATGGTTGACTCTTAACTGCCCTCTGGGCAATTAATACTGGTCGAGCCAGTGACACCCTCATCCTATGAACATATTAAAATAAATTAATTACCTATAGAACATAGAACTGTACAGACCCTTTGGCCCACAATGTTATGCCGAACTTTAAACCTAAGGTCCATCTGACCTCCACCCCTACCTTATATTATCATCCATATGCCTATCTAATAGCCGCTTAAATGCCCCTAATAAGGGAGACTCCACTTACCTCTCCGGCAATGCATTCCATGCCCTACCACTCTCTGAGTAAAGAACCTACCTCTGGCATCTCTCCTATATCTACCTCCACTCACTTTACAACTATGTCTCCTCAATAGAGCAATGTCGGCAAAAAAAAATTGCTTTATCTTAGAAACAGGAAGGAAGTCCCAGACTTTACAGAAATAATGGAAATGCTTTCTATTCATAGAATCCCTACAGTGTGGAAACAGGTCCTTCAGCCCACACTGACTCTGAGAGCATCCTATCCCCTGGTGATCCACCTAAACTACACATCCATGATCACTGCATGCAATTTAGCATGGCCAATCCAGCTAGCCTACATATTTTTGGACTGTGGGAGGAAAACAGAGCGCCCAGAGGAAAACCACACAGACATGGGGAGAATATGTAAACTCCACACAGATATTCACCCAAGGGTGGAATCAAACCCAGAAGCCTGGCGCTGTGAGGCAGCAGTGCTAACCACTGAGTCACCATTATTCTTATTACCAACAATATGTCTCAGAAAACGTCCATATTACAGAAGCGGAGGTGCTGGGCATCTTAAATTGCATAAACCCTTGGGACCTGATCAGGTGTTTCCCAGAACTTTATGGGAAGGTAGGAAAAAGATTGCTCGGCCTCTCGCTGAGATATTTGCATCATCGACAGACTAGTTACCAATATATTAACCACTGGACTCAGAACATCCTTCTTTATCCTGTCAAACTTTTCATAATTTTGAAAACCTCAATGAGATCAACTCTTAACCTTCTCTCCTACAAGGAGAATAAGCCCATTTCTCTAATGTTTCCCGGTATTAAAAAACCTCTCATTTCTGGTATCATTCTACTAAGTGTCTTTTGCACTGTCTTCAGGTTTTTAAAATCCTTCCTTCAATAAGGTGGCCAGAACTGAACACAATACTACCAACTTTGGGGGTGGCACAGTGGCTCAGTGATTAGCACTGCTGCCTTGTAGCACCAGGGGCCCAGTTTCAATTCCATCCTCCTTTGCACATTCTCCTCATTTCTGCGTGGGTTTCCTCCAGGTGCTTCAGTATCCTCCCACATTCCAAAGATGGCAGGTTAGTTGGATTGGCCATTCTCAATTGCCCATAGTGTTCAGGGATGTGTAGATTAGGGGGGTTATAGGGGAATGGGTCTGGGTGGGATGCTGCGAAGGTCTGGGTGGACTTGTTGGGCCAAAGGCCCTGTTTCCACACTGTAGGGATTCTAAATATAAAATCTGGTCTGACCAATGATTTATAGAGCTATATAACATCACTTCCTTGCTTTTATGCTCTAAGCCTCTCGAAACTCAACGATCCTATAAGGTTTCTTCTTGACAATAATAAGTGTCTCCACTTCTTAAGATTCTCAAATGGTTTCTCTTCCTCAATAATTAGATAGCCCACAGACCCAGCGCTGAAAGGAGGATCGGCAGCAGTACATGTCCTAAACCATCAGCCAACAGAGGTTGACACCCAGATCCCAATACTACAATGCCCCACTGGCAGAGACGTGACCCATCTCTTAGTAGACCTCAGTGATTGTTGTAACTGAGAGAAAGATCACTGCCATGGAAGTAACTAGTCACACAATATCAGGTTGTAGTTGTGCTCCTGAGATGCTGCTTAGCCTGCTGTGTTCATCCAGCTTCACACTTTATTATCCCAGGTTGTAGTCTAACAGTTTTATTTGAAATCACAAGCTTTCGAAGCGCTGCTCCTTCATCAGGTGAAGTCACTTCGCCTGATGAAGGAGCAGCACTCTGAAAGCTTTTAATTTCAAATAAGTCTGTTGGACTATAACCTTGTGTCATGTGACTTCTGACTTTGTACACCCCAGTCCAAACCTGGAATCTCCACATCATGGAAGTAGCTGATATGCTTGATCACCAACAGGACATCTGTTTTCATGGCGATCCTCCTTGAGAGTCTGGGTGGGCAAGATCCATGACATTCATGTATCATGACAACATTCAGACATGTGCACTCACATGATAAATTCTTTGTATATGATCATGGGTAATCTGAACATTTCTTAAATGGGATTCCTTTCTGCAAAGGATATTCAAGGAGCCAACAATAAGAGATCACAAATTTTTTTTTTAAAATTCATTTACGGGAAGAGAGCATCACTGGCTAAGCAGCATTTATTGCCCATCCTTAATTGCCCAGAGGGCAGTTAAGAGTTAACTGGGTCTGGAGTGAGATATAGGTCAGACCAGGTAAGGATGGCAGTTTTCTTCCCTAAAGGACACTAGTGAACCAGATGGGTTTTTCTGACAATCGACAATGGATTCACAGTCATCATAGATTCTTAATTCCAAATATTTTCCTGAATTCAAATTCCTTCATCTGCCACGGTGGGATCTGAATCCAGGTCCCCAGAATGTTGTCTGGTCTCTGGACAAACAGTCCAGTGATAATACCACTTGGCCCTTGCCTCCCCAAATAAAAATACCATTTATTGCACTCTCTACTTTGGGAAATCTCGAAGCATGAGAAAACTGATGACCCGATTGTGGTAACACGGTGTGAAGCTGGATGAACACAGCAGGCCTAGCAGCATCAGAGGAGCAGGAAACTTGACGCTTCAGGCCGAGACCCTTCTTCAGAATTTTTTTTCGACTTGAAACATCAACTTTCCTGCTCCTCTGATGCTGCTTGGCCTGCTGTGTTCATCTAATTTCACACAGTGTTATCTCAGATTGTCCAGCGTCGGCAGTTCCTATTATCTCTGACCCAGTTGTGGTGTTACCTTAATATCACGTAGATCTGGGTGGATTCCCAAAATCTCCTAAAAATTATGTGTTTCCTTTTAAATGCAGGCTTCAATGCAGCTCACCAGTCATCCAAGGTGGCACGGGGTAGAACTACCATGATTCAAAATAGGATCTTCATTAAATCTGGGCTGCTTGTGGAGGGAATAATATCTTAAACACTTTATCTCTTCTCAGTTCCTCCACCCTGTATCTCTTCGTGATCCATTAAAATTGCAAACAAGCAAATTCCCATTGGAAGTAGGCTTACACTATTTTCCTTTAAGTTTTCTGTGACACAATTGGAGCATAAGCCACAAGAATTGGAAACTGCAATGTCATTCCTCATTATAACTTATGCCAATAAGCTGCCAGTAACACAAGAACTGTATACATAGGAGGTGCCAAAACATTACCCAACATAGCACAGACACTGTTGGATAGATATCTGGCAGAGAAATGTCCCATACCAGAGTCCACCCACAAAAATCTCTAGGCTGCTGATTTTGATTCATGAGCTTACCAAAACTGAGTAAATTCAGGGCTGAGTGTTCTCATGAAAATTGTTGTTGCTTGGAAGTAGTGCACGTAGAGACTGTTCTTGGCAATATTAGGTCATTGCTTTCATGAGGTGGCATAAATGGAATCTTTGTAATTTTTTGAACACAGAGAGGTTCTATAGATGATAACATGTTTGTTGAGGGAAGTCCAAAAAATGGACTACTATTGCAGTGACCAGATACCAAGGTTAAGAGTTAAGTATTTCATGAAATACTTTTCATTCTTTTTAGGGGATGTGGGTATTTTATGCCCATCTTCAATTACACTTGAGAGGCAGTGGTGAGCCTAAAGTTGGATTCATTCCTTTTGAATCTGGCAATAGATTGTTCTTCTTTGGTCCTCTTCATGCCACTTGGAATTTCCACTAATTTCTGACTTTCAATTTGGGCCTGTTGCCAAAGGAATGTTTCACAAAATACAACACATAACCATAATCCTTAGCCTGTAGCCAGGTATAGCACTGGAAGATGCCAAATTGATCCAAAAAGGAGAACGACTTCCATTTATATGGTATCTTTCAGAAGATCGAAAAACATTGAAAAGATGACATAGAGGAGATAGTAGGAACTGCAGACGCTGGAGGATCTGAGATAACAAGGTGTAGAGCTAGATGAACACAGAGGCCAAGCAGCATCTTAGGAGCAGGAAAGCTGACATTTTGGGTCTAGACCCTTTCTCAGAAAGTTTTTTTTTAAGAAGAACGGTCTAGGCCCAAAACATCAGCATTCCTGCTCCTCTGATGCTGCTTGGCCTGCTGTGTTCTTCCAGCTCTACGCCTGGTTATCATTGAAAAGATGACACCCAGTTTCTGAGCAGCATAATGTGTGGTAGCATGCGAAATGTACAAGAATTGAAATAGATCTAGAAGCTGGTGGTAGAATAATTTAAGTGTCAAGAGCAATTAGATGTAGAAAGTAGCCAAAGCTTAGAATTAGAGGTTGGAATGATGGGAAATAGGTCAAGTAATAGATACGCGATAAATTGTTGCATACCTGTAGAAAGTTTAGAATTGCTGAGTCAGTGTTGACCTAAAGCTTAAGCCAGGTTCCGCTTAAAGGTAATGTTTCAGAAACACAAGTTGTGGAACCATGACGTATGACATTTCATACGACCTGCCTTCAGGGAATGTGATAAACTTATCAGCTTTTAACAACTGTCTCAATCTATAATGCTGTGTGTAAGTATTGCCTTGTTTTTGCACTCATCAGAGACTACAGACCTATCATGGCTCCCCATGGTATCACGAATATAACTCCTTTACCTCTAAGTCTAAAGCTATGGTGTGTGACTAAATTAATATCATCGACACAGCTCAATGTTGGGTGTTCATGAGACACTGCTCGCCATTAGCAGCAGCATAAATCTATTCAACCGCAATCTGTAATCTGTGCCACATTGCCCAGTATGTTCACCATGTTACCTTTACTTTCATGCCAGGGGTTCGACCTAGTTGGCTTTGAACAGAAAGTCAGTGAAATGATGTCGCCCATCCTGACAGCCTCAGGGCAGTCACGGTCACTGTTGTAGTTGTCAGTTTGGCCTATTTGAGGAAAAACCCACAGAAAGCGATTGGCCTGGATGGAGTCTCCAGCCATGCACTGAGATGCTACATGGACCAGCTGGCAAGAGTATTTGCAGATGTCTGTAACCTCTCCTTACTACAATATGAGGTTCCCACCTGCTTCAAGAAGGCCACTATTATCCTGATGCTAAAAAACATTCAGGCAGTGTATCTTCTTGATTTCTGCCCAGTGGCTCTGACCTCCATTATAATTAAATGTTTCAAGAGGTTAGTAATGCCACACATCAATTTCAGGTTTCTAGACTACGTTGATTCACTGCAATTCTCCCACTCACACAACAGGTCCACAGCAGACACCATCTTCCTGGCCCTACACTCATCCATGGAATATTTGGATAACAGGGAAACTTATTGTCAGTTTCCTATTTGTTGACTATAATTCTGCCTTCACCATAATTCTAAAAAAACTCATCTCCAAACTCCAAGACCAAGGGCTCTGCTTCCCACTCTGCAACTGGCTCCTCAAAGTCCTGATCGACAGACCACAGTCAGTGAGGATAGGCAACCACATCTCATCCACAATAATCCTCCACACTGGTGCCCCATGAGGCTGTAGACTCAGCCCCTTACAACACTGATTGCACAACTGTGTAGCCAAATTTAGCTCTAATTCCATTTACAAATTTGCTGATGACATTGTTGTAGTGGTTCGGCTATCAGGCAACAATGAGCTAGAGTAGAGAATGTAGATAGAAGGTTTAGTGACATTGCGTAAAGACAACAATTTCTCCCATAATATCAGATAAAAAAAGAAGCTAGTAATGGACTTCAGGAAACAGAATGGAGGACACAATGTTGGCTCTATCAATGGTGTTGAGGTGGAGGAGATTAACAGCTTCAAGTTCCTAGGAATAAATATCACCAACGATCTATCCTGGTCCATCCATGTCGATATTCCAGTCAAGGAAGCACACCAACTCCTCTACATCCTCAGAAGTTTCAAGAAGTTCAGCATGTCAACAATGACTCTTACCTGTTTTTATAAATGCACCATTCAAAGCATCCTACCTGGGCATAACACAGCTTGGTATGGTAACTGCTCTGGCCAAGATCACAAGAAATTACAGAGAGTTGTGAACATAGCCCAGTCAATCACGTAAAGCAGCCTTCCTTCCATTGGCTCCTTGTATACTTCCTGCTGCATCGGGAAAGCAGCCAATATAATCAAAGACACTTCCCACTCCGGTTATACTTTCTTTCATCCTCTACCATCGGGCTAAAGATACAAAAGTATCAGGTACCAACAGATTTAAGAACAGCTTCTTCTCCACTGTTATCAGACTAATGATTGGGTCTCTCATAGATTAGAGTTAGCCTTTCTCTGTACCTTCTCTGTTGCTGTAGCACTGTATTCTGCATTCTGCTCTATTACTCTGATGTATTCATGTAAGGTATGATTTGCCTGGTTAGCAAGCAATGCAATACTTTTCACTGTATCACAGTACATGTGACAATAATAAATCAAATCAAATTAAATCAAATGAAGAGTGCAATAGGGGATGTCAAGCACTGGGTACACCTAAAAAATAAGACAACCCAATATAGCTACAGAAGGGTCTAGGCCCGAAACGTCAGCTTTTGTGCTCCTGAGATGCTGCTTGGCCTGCTGTGTTCATCCAGCCTCACATTTTATTATCTTGGAATCTCCAGCATCTGCAGTTCCCATTATCTCTGATAGCTACAGCAGGACTATTTTCATGACATGTAGTGGGAGCAGCAAGCAACAAGCAGAGCTAAGCAATCTTCCAACCAACAGATCAGATTTGAGCTCTGCAGTCTTTCTACATCAAGTCTGAATGATGGTGAGTGATAAACAACTCCATCAGGAGGCTCCCAAAAATATCCCAGTCCTTGATGATGGGGAGTCAAGTACATATCTGCAAAAGATTTACTGTTGAAATAGATTCCATTCCATTTATTACTCTAACCTTGGCTGCTGCTTGCTTAGCACCTTGGATATCTGCTTACTAACTGTCAACTCAACCGAAGAATAACATAACTTCCCCTGAGTCTCAAAGATTCTAGAATGAAGCCTCACATTACGATTTATGTCTATAACCACAATGGTAGTGTTGTAATAAAAGAGGTGCTTGATTTCATGCGCTGTGTTTAGGCTAAGACATTAAATTTGACGTAATTTTTTCTTGCCCTGTTGAATTTAAATTATTTTGGAGATAGTCTTTGACAGTAATGAATTATCCTGGTATTCTGATATTGCTTTCCCAACCAGCACCTTCCTTACAATTTGTATGATCATACTGTGCACTTTAATGACAAAACAACAGTGATTCATTCCAAAATAATTCAGTGGCTGAAAAGTGTTTTGAGATTTCCTGAGAACTTGGTGAGTACCTAATAAATGCCAATGACACCTTCTTTGTCGGTATTCCCATTGTCTAGTGTGTTCTGTTTCCTTTTGTCATCAGGGGATTTGCACTTACCTGCCCTCTGCAATCTCCAATCTCCAATCCTCACTGACAATACGGTTTTCTTGTAATAATAAATAGGTGCCAAAACTTTAATTCTAAGCGAACAATTTCGCTCTGGAAACAGAAACAAAAGGACATCAATCAAAATCTCCACACAATTGGTTTATTGTAAACATTGGAGACCCAAGAGACCTGTCACCTCTTTATGAACTTATATTACTTGACCTAACCTTGATAACTAGAATCATTCTTAAAACAGGAATGCACAGCTCAGATAAAACATGTTCAAAGCAGGCTGATTGAACAAATATCTTTTTTAAAGCTGGTGCAGACGTGTACCTAGAAAAAACACATGGAGTGCAAAGAAGAGTCAGTAATGTTACAGACATCAGCAAAGTGCCAGGTGGATACTTAAATAAATAATAATACTTCAATATAATCCTCAGTGAGATATAAATTCTATTTATGTGAACCTGAGGAATTACTATTACCCCAGAGGATTCCATAATTTGTTTAAAATAAAACTGCAGTTTTTTATTAAACGTGAGTAACACAAATGTATTAAATTACATCATACTGACTAGCAATTGCGTACGTTAGGTAGCACAGTGATGGATAAGTATTGTGCTCCAAACTGAATGTTTTCCTCACGGTTTCCTGGTGGCACGTAGGAAATGTGATTGTGTAGTCGAGCAATTTAAATGCGAAACAAACTATTGGAGAGACTATGAGACTTCTTTCTGAAGTAGAAAATAGATATGACCTAGAATACTGAACTGCTCCTTTCTGAGGAAGGAGTTCAGACCTGAAACGTCAGCTTTCCTGCTCCTCTGATGCTGTTTGGCTTGCTGTGTTCATCCAGCTCTACACTTTGTTATCTCATGATCTAGAATATGCTGTTTGAAAGGGAAATGAATGCATTTTCAATGATAACTTTCAAAAGAAAATTGAATGCAATAATTGAAAGGAAAGATTTGAATAACAGAGGAATATGTCTCATTGGATAACTCTTCCAATGAGGTGAAAGAATCCGTGTAGCATCATGAGTTCAGAGGAATTATTCCAGCCATGAAGTAAAAGGCAATAGGGAGATTAAAAATATCTCGTTCTAAGAATCAAGAAAGTCTGATTTTCTCCTTAAAATTTGAACGAGAGTTTTGAATCTTGTTAATAAGAGGAAGCCACTCTATTTCGATGCACTTGCATCAAATTATTAGCCAATCTGACCTCATTTATTTGCTGTTTGTAATTGTCCCATTCAATTATATGCTGCCAATTCCTATCTTTATCTTTGTTATTACCTAATGGGCATAGGTCAGGGCATCCATTTTAAAGCCTATTCATTGCATGCCCCTCGGGCAACAACCACCTCTACCCTTTGTTGACATGACTCAACATTAGGAAAACACCAGCTTCACAACACCATCACGGTTAATCTTGGACTAACTAATCAACACATAAATTCACCACTTCATCGCTACACAGAGTGCACAGACAGTATACATAGGGTCAAAGAGCCGGAGTCACACAGCACGGTAACAAGTCCTTTGATCCAAGCCAACCAAGTTTCCTAAAATGAACTAATCTTATTTTCCTGCATTTGGCACACATCCCTCCAAAGATTTCTTATACATGTAACTGTCTAAATGTCTTTTAAATGTTCTAATGGTACCTGCATCTACCAATTCCTCCGGTAGCTCGGTTCATATATGCATCACCCTCTGTGTGAAAGAGTTGCCCCTTAGGCCCCTTTTAAATCTGTCCTCTCTCAGCTTAAAACCTATGCCCTCTAGTTTGGACTCCCCAACCCTGGGGAAAAGGCCTTGGCTACTCACCTTATCTACTCCCTTCATGATTTTGTATGTCTCTATAAGGTCACCCCTCAGCTTTCTATACTCCAAGGAGGAAAGTCCCATTGAAAATGTTCCTGTCAGTTTGCTTTGCATGTGGGGGCACACACGCTTCTTATGCATCAGTACATTATGCATTTAATGGCTCTTTGCCTGCTTTGTGCTAATTTGAAAGTTCATAGTATCTCGGGCTTGACTTGCATTATATCAGACTGCAAAGCCGGAAGCTTGTCATGTTGCTAGTACTAAACATCCAAGGGAGTGGAGATGTTGCTGGTGCCAGCCTGGAAGTCTAAGGGGACCAGTCCTTAGTGGAGAAAAAGGGGACTACAGTCATTACGGACTTATCCAAGACTCAGCCAAGGGCATTGTCTGATCTCAGTCCAGGAGGTTGTCCATGGTCAGTCTTGCAGGCTAAGTCTGCCAATCCAGGGAGTACAAGTAAGTTTTTCGGGAGTTTCAGAGGCATCTATCAGAGTGCTGGGCTGTTACGAGTGCTGGGCTGTTACTAGGTTGATCTCAGGCATAGACGGATTTTCTTATGAGGAGGAGTTTAGTAGAAACATAAAAAATAAGAGCAGAAGTAGGACATTCATCCCTTTGAGCTTAGTGCACCATTCAACATGAGCATGACTAATCATCCAACTCAATACTCTGTTCCCTCTTTCTCCCCACACCCTTTAATCCTTTTCGCTCTTGTTTGGGTTTGTAGTCAATTGAGTTTAGGAGAATAGGAGGGGACCTTATTGAAACATGAATCTTTCTTAGGGGTCCTGACAGGGTAAATGTAGAAAGGTTGTTTTCCCTTGTTGGGGATATGAGACTGCAGAGTAGAATCTCAGAGTAAGGAGATGAGGAGGAATTTCTTCTCTCAGAGGTTATGAACTTGGAATTCCTTACCCATGAAACGGCTGGCCTACTTCTGCTCTTTTTTTTTTGTCTATAGTTAGTCAGTGCTGTCCTCACAAGTCAATGCAGGAGGATTGCCATGATCAATCCTGGGGCTTTGGCAGTGAACATTAAGATGGGTATTCAGGCATCAGTCATGTAGAGTGGTCGCAAGTGCGAAACTCAAGATTGGCAACAGGTAGAATTATGCTGCAGTGTTAAGTGATGGTGGGACCTGGTGACAACTGTAATGAAAAGGGTGGGATCTGACATCGCATCAGAGGGCACAGAATAATGCAGGATGGAAATATTTTACAAGTCACCATCCACCCTAGCTTAAATACTTGGGCATTGTATCGTGATAGATGATATACCAATGCAGTAGATGATGGAAACTTGGGGAGTCCAAAAGCCGATGGGGCTGAAAAGAACAGTAATGCAAAATGGCATATTTTTACTATATTCATTCACAGGATGAGGGCTGGCTTGGCAGTATTTATTGGCCATCCCTAATTACCCAGAGGGCAGTTTAAGAGTCAACCACATTGCTATGGGTCTGGAGTCACATGTAGGCCAGATCAGATAAGGACAGCTGTTTCCTTCCCTAAAGGACATTATTGAACGAGATGGATTTTTCGGACAATTGGCAATGGATTCATGGTCATCATTCCAGATTTTTATTGAATTCAAATTCAGTCCTGTGGTGGGATTCAAACCCAGGTCCCAGGACATTACCTGGGTATCTGGATTAACATTTCAGCAATAATACCACTTGGCCATTGCCTCCCCTATGAGTTATGTGAACGGGGGATGGAGAGTTTTGACTATCAGGCAGATCCTGGAGCTGACTCACAAGAGCATGAACAGGATAGTGAGTTATCTCCCACTGAACCACAACTATGCAACAAGAATGAAATGTAACAGCCAATCAGCCAGGTGACAAGGGAAAGTATATCTATATATTTACAGATGTGGAAGTATTTTTATAATGACCTGTCAACCGTGCCATCTATGTAACCTCAGAACATGTCTTTCCCCATGCTGTCACACTAGTCAATGTGAAGTCCTAGGGTCTGCAGCTGGGCTTCAGCAAGCTTGCCGTGTAGTGGAACGTGCTGTCCTGGAAATTGTGGGCAAAAGGTTCCAAGGGGAATTTATGTTGCAAAGACCCAGACATACTGGAGAATCCTGTCCAGATTCAGGTTAATTCTCCTCAGCTATAATTTGCCCCTATCATCCTTCACCTTCAACCATATCCTTTTCCTCATTCCCCACATCCAACCTTCCTGTTACGATTGAGAATATCCAAACCCCTCTCATAATTCAGTCCCAATCTGTTATGACAGGGGTAGGAGTTCCTCTCTAATAATTACTCCCTAAATACACAGATAAGCTCATGTTTCCCCTTGTAATCTATTAAAAGAAAGATAATCCCTGATCTCCACTATATAAGTAGCAAGAAACAATTATTTATTTAACCCAATAACAAACAAATTAACAAAATTACTAACAAACCATCAATTCCCCCTTAGGCTACTAAGTACTCCCTAACTGTTTACATTCTACTGGAATGCTGTTTCAATAAAGACAAGTCCCACTAATATAAACCCAATTAATAAAAAGTGATAAAGACTATCATCTGAAATATTCTGTCATCTCCACTCTCTTCACGAATTCCTTTCTTCTGTAAATTCTACTATCAGAAATATTCTGTTTCTATCATTTCTTCAGTGAGGACTTTGAGCTAAAATACAGTGGGACCTTTGATTAATGAGATGAACTTTCTCTGAGAGCTGAACGGTGCTATCTCTTGACTGGTGGCAGAAGGCTCTCTCTTCCAGATGGCAGTTCGATCTCCTGAATTTTCCAAATACCCTTGTCTTGCATACTCGTAATGACATAATCAAATTTTTACAATATGATCCATTTTAGATTGTCAACACCATTAGATTTAATTTCAATTGGCTTTCTGTATCCAGGTGCTTCATTTAAATTTATTGGCCAAATTCAAACTTGTTCTCACAACGCGAAATCAAGACTGTTTAGCCTGCTAACAGTAGGACATTTTTGAGGCCCCTGTTTCGCTTTTTACGGCTCTCGGCACTGGCAACTTTAGCTGCTGTTCAAAGACATTTTATTTTTAATTTTCTATGCACAGACAAATCTCTTAAAGGAACTACACAATTTAGCTTCCTGCCTTCCACTTCATAGTTATTCTACCCAACCTCATAACGTTCCACCATGTCCTTTTATCTTCATTCACCTGCCACATATACCCCTCATTCAGCTACCACTACCAGCCCACACCCACATAGAATCTTTCACTATAGAGGTGGCCCTTCAGCCCATCAATCCTGACACCAAAAATAGACTACTAACTGCACTATGCTATGTTCACACCTGGCAATTTATCTCTTCATCCACTTGACATCTTACCCTTCTCCCGTATGTCTCACACAGTTACTTTTAGTAGCCATGAAAATAGCCTCAAGACCTTTAAACTACAGAATCCAGCAGCTTTTGTCATGAAAGAAAAAGGTTCCATTTCAATTCAGATCACTTCAATGAGACTTTATGAAGCTCTAGTTCGGCCCTATTTAGAATACTGTGTCCAATTTTGGGCCCCACACCTCAGGAAGGACATACTGGCGCTGGAGTGTGTCCAGCGGAGATTCACACGGATGATCCCTGGAATGGTAGGTTTAACGTATGATGAACAGCTAAGGATCCTGGGATTGTATTCATTAGAGTTTAGAAGGTTGAGGAGAGATCTAATAGAAACTTACAAGATAATGTATGGCTTAGAAAGGGTGGACTCTAGGAAGTTATTTCCGTTAGGCGAGGAGACTAGGACCCGTGGGCACAGCCTTAGAATTAGAGGGGGTAAATTTAAAACGGAAATGAGGAAACATTTCTTCAGCCAGAGAGTCGTGGGCCTGTGGAATTCATTGCCATGGAGTGCAGTGGAGGCCGGGACATTAAATGCCTTCAAGGCAGAAGTCGATAAATTCTTGATCTCACAAGGAGTCAAGGGCTACAGGGAGAGTGCAGGGAAGTGGAGTTGAAATGCCCATCAGCCATAATTTAAATGACGGAGTGGACTTGATGGGCTGAATGGCTTCACTTCCACTCCTATGCCTTATGGTCTTCTGGTCTAATACTGGATATCTGATTTCCTCGACTACACTAGTCTGCTCCAGCTGGAAAGGCTCCAGGATCAGAAGTTCAAATGGAGAACTCCTGTAAGGATGAGTGTATATTTTGGTTACCATTTCTTCTCAGAAGATCTGACCCATTAAGCAGTGAAATTTAATATGAGCCAGATAGTGAGATATTACAGCAGATGATGAGAATCTTGGACAAAGAGATTCAATTTTAAAAGCATCTTGAAGAATCAAAGAGAGTTGAAAGGCATGGAGCTTGAGGGAAGGAAATGCAGAGTGAAAGGCCTAAACAGCTGAAGACATTAATTTTATTGTTGAGTGATTTTGTTAAAAAGCATACAAAAGAAATACATACAAACTCTTTTAAAATTGTACTCTGTTCTGCTTATTCATCTCATGTAACCTAAATGAACCATGATACTTTTAATATAATTTTCTTCAACTATGTTCGTAGAAATAGCAGTTATTTCCACAGGGCTGGAGGCCTGTGACTATTAGTGTGCTATAGGGATCAGTGCTGGACCTTTGTTATTTATTATTTACATAAATGATCCGGATGTGAACATACAAGGCATGAGTCGTAAGTTTGCGGATGATACAAAATTAGGAGGAATTGTTAATAGCCAAGAAAGTTTTCAAAAATTACTGAGGGATCTTGATCAGATGGGGAAGTGGGCTGAGGACTGGCAAATGCAATTCAATGAAGGTAAGTGTGAGGTGTTGCACTTTGGAAAGTCAAATCAAAGTAGGATTAGACAGTAAATGGTAAAGTCCTGAGGAGTGTAATGGATCAGAGGGGCCTAGGGGCACAAGTATATAGTTCATTGAAAGCAGCATCTCAGATGGACAGGATGGTAAGGAAGGCATTTGGTATGCTCGTCTTTATCATTCAAGACAATGAGTATAGAAGTTGGGACATAATGTTATAGTTGTATAAGTTGTTGGTGAGGCCACACTTAAAGTATTGTGTACAGTTTTGGTCACCCTATTATAGGAAAGACATAATTACACTAGAAAGTGTGCGAAGAAGATTAGCAAGGGTGATGCCAGGACTAGTAGGCCTGAGTTATAGGGAGGGGTTGGCCAGAGCAGGGCTTTATTCCCTGGAACATAGGAGAATAAAGAGTGCCTTATTGTGGTGTATAAAATCATGAGGCGCATAGGTAGCATGAATTGATGTAATCTTTTCCCAGGTATGGGGAATTGAAAACTAAAGAGCATAGGTTTAGGTGAGAGGGGAAAGATTTAAGAAGGACCTGAGGGGCAACTTCACGCAGAAAATGGTGCTTATATGGAATGGGCTGCCAGAGAAAGTAGTTGAGGCAGGTACAATAGCAACTTTTAAGAAAACATTCGGATAGGCACATGGATCAGAAGGGTTCAGAGGGATATGGACCTAATGTGGGCAATTGAAACCAGATGACTGGTCAGCACAGACCAGTTTGGGCTGAACAGTCTGTTTCCATGCAGTATTACTCTACAACTCTATTGCATCTTAACTACAGTGTGTCCAGATTCTTCATGGTTTATAGGTTACTTAGAGATGTTATCTCTTTAATTCAGGATAGGGCGTAGTAATGAAATAGTTTAAGTGACCTGCTCTGAATTCCATCTAACTACAAGCTTAGGTGCTTTGATTGTGAAAGATGAAAAGATGTTCCAGGCTGTCTTTCTGAAAAGAAAGTGTAGAATTTGCACACATTTAAGCAATGACCAGATTGGCCCCACTGATTGTGGGAAGTCACAGGAAAGTGGGAAGAATGTCAGGTCCAATAAATTTACATTGAATTACAAGATAGAATGAAGATGTGAGTGCAGATGATTAGCATTTCTACATTTAAAAAAAATCCATGTGATTCATATTGTCACTGAGTTGCAGTGAGATATGGAAAAATTTCACAGGAAATTTCAAGAACGGATGCTAATGTTCCCAAATGTCACTGAATCTCAGTTTCAGTCTGCAAGAATCAAATAGAAAGACAGGGAGTCAGTCTCTCTGGTTCAGCATGCAGATTGCAAGTAAAAGCTCATGCTCAGATTAAAGGAGCTAACTTCACAAAGGTTAAAAAGTTGCTGGAAGATTTGCTTAGCTTGCATCAAAAGGAAGAAACTCCAACTCATCTGTCACCAGTTCAGGGATTAGAAGTTATCTGGCTAGAAAAGGAGAAGAGAAAAAACAAGTCCCTGGGAGCTCAAATTCACTTTGTACTGATTCTATGACAATAAAATATCTAGGGGCACAGGGTAAGGTATAAATATGAGGGGACATTTTCAGTAATTTAAACTGTTTAATGTTTCCCACTGAAATACTATACAGTCAACTTTGATTTTAGTTTGCTTGTTGAAGTAAAATACTTAAAAATTCACCTCTTGCTGTGGGGTTCTTTCAGCCATTCGATGGAATATCAAATTGTTGGACTGGCATCAGACACAGGCGGACTGTGGCTTGCAAGGCTGGTCAGATCACATGTGGAAGCCCCAGCGCTGATCTACTGTAATGTAATGTTTATCTGTAATCTGTTTACCGGACTCTAAAGTTCATACTTTCAACTCTGTCTTATTTTTAACTCATACTATGAATCACTGTAAGGTAATGCAACTTTATTTTCTTCTTCTTTCCTCTTTTGTATCTAAGATCTGTGTACTGAGGTACTTTGGACCTAAGATGGCACCATGAGAGACGACATTGTAAACTGTTCACTGTACTCCTGTACTTGAGTGCATGTGACAATAAAAACCTAACTCTAGTTCTAATATTAAATGTTATTGGTCCTGTGGGTATTGTAACTCTAATTATTGTTGCTCAGAACATACTTTCACAAAATTGAGTAACCTTTATCTGGTTGCAATAGCCTGAGTGTTCATGGAGAGGCAGGGAGTGAACGAGACATTGTGTTTGCAGAGGTCGTGCCTAAGTGAATAATAAGACCTCATTTATCATTTCATTACTGTTTTCCCTTTGGTTAGATAGGCTGATTAGTAGACTGTCTGAATGCTGGGTGGGAAAGCTAGCAGTCAAAGGTCAGTGTCCTCGCAACTGGTAAAAATTGTGAGTCAGTCGGGGAAGTCAGACCAGCAATTGGGTGGATGGAGGAAGCAGAAAATATTGCAGCTTTTGTAAGGGGGAGTAACTGGTTTGGCCAATTATATTAATTAATTTCTCAACAACTATCAGGTAATCAATGGCTTGCATCTCCAGAGTAACTTGAATGCCCCTCAAACCATGGTTAAAAAGGAATTAGGTACAGGAGGTTTGCATATTTTGCTGATTTAATCCTAGATGACTGCACCTTTCTTGATGACAGTGGCTTTTGGACATCGATCTTCAAACTCCCAATAATGCCACTTTTACTTATTCTCTGTTAAAACTTTCCCTCAAAAGACTTACGATTGTTTCCTTTCCATCTTAAAGCACCACGACCTGACACATTCCTTCATTTCTGCACCTTTCATTGCAAGCATTCAGAATTTTTAAACAGAAAGGTACAATGCTTCATTGAGCAAAAATAATGCAAATTTTCAATTCAGTTGAAAACGCATTAATTAATTCTATTTGCAGAAATTATGTTTAAAGCCATGTGTTCTCAAAATCTTTGTAGAATCAGAATTATGGGAAAATATTGATATTATTCTCCTTTTATTAAAATGGGAATTTGTATCTACTAGGCCTCCACTTCCACAAAATTAAATGGTTAAATTACGCATTGCATACCATGTGATCAGTTATTTAGGTTCCCTTTGAGGGATGTACTGAGTGGCAGCTTGAAGTTACTTCAGAAAATGGAATTAGCAATGAGCTTAACAAATGCATTCCATTATTTATATTATGCATTTAATAATATCTTCAAATGGATTACCTGATAGCAATACCTTAATCAGTTATAGTTTGAACTTGCATACAATTGTTATGTAGAAGTTTTTAAATTACAGGATGACATTCTGCACACTGCATGTAACCTAAGTACACATAAAGACAATCATTGCTGCTCAAATAGAGATGGTCAGTTATGTCTAACATTATTGGAAAAAACACTTTTGATTAACTTATTGCTGTTTCTCAGCCCCCAAAAAGAATTTGTCACTTGTCACTGGTATTTTAAATTTCTAGACACAGTTAGTTTTAGGCAGAGTGAGCAGTCAGTATAATAATCTGGTGGAACCTGAACAGAATCTATCATTTAAAGACCACTCAGGGATAGTAAGAAGTGCAGATGCTGGAGTCAGAGATAACACAGTGTGAAGCTGGATGAACACAGCAGGCCAGGCAGCATCAGAGGAGTAGAAAAGCTGACTTTTCAGGTTGAGACCCTTCTTCAGAAATGGGGGAGAGGGAAGTGAGCTCAGAAATAAATAGAGAGACGAGGGGTGGGGCTGGTGAAGGTAGGTGGGATGGTGATAGGCGAGTGCAGGTAGGCAGTGGTGGGGATTGGTCAATGAGGTCGGAGGAGCAGATGGGTCGGAGAGAAGATGGACAGATTGTGTTGGATTAAGGAGGCGGGGGTGAGATGGAGGGTTGGACATGGGATGAAACCGGGGTGGGGGGGTGGTGGTAGTGAGAGGAGTTCGAATCTGACAAAATCCACATTTAGGTCATTGGGTTGTAGACTCCCGAGATGGAATATGAGCGGCTGCTCCTCCAATTTGTGCATGGTGTAATTGTGACACTGGAGGAGGCCCAGGATGGGCACATCACTCAGGGAGTGGAAGGGGGAGTTGAAATGGTTTGTGAACGCAAGGCGTTGTCGTTTGTCACAAACAGGTTCCAACCCCACCACACCCGGCACCTTCCCCTGCAACCGCAGGAAGTGCTACACTTGCCCCCACACCTCCTCCCTCACCCCCACCCCAGGCCCCAAGATGACTTTCCATATTAAACAGATGTTCACCTGCACTTCTGCCAATGTAGTATACTGTATCCACTGTACCTGGAGTGGCTTCCTCTATGTTGGGGAAACCAAGCGGAGGCTTGGGGGCCGCTTTGCAGAACACCTCTGCTCGGTTTGCAATAAACAACTGCACCTCCCAGTCATGAACTATTTTAACTCCCCCTCCCATTCCTCAGACGACATGTCCATCATGGGCCTCCTGCAGTGCCACAATGATGCCACCCGATGGTTGCAGAAACAGCAACTCATATTCCGCTTGGGAACCCTGCAGCCCACTGGTATCAATGTGGACTTCACAAGCTTCAAAATCTCCCCCTCCTCCACTGCATCACAAAACCAGCCCAGCTTGTCCCCACCTCCCTAACCGGTTCTTCCCCTCACCTATCCCCTCCTCCCACCTCAAGCCGCACCTCCATTTCCCACCTACCTGCCTCATCCCGCCTCCTTGACCTGTCCATCCCTCACTGACTGACCTATCCCCTCCCCACCTCCCCACCTATACTCTCCTCTCCACCTATCCTCTCCTCTATGCATCTTCAGTCCACGTCCCCCTCTCTCCCTATTTATTTCAGAACCCTCTCCCCATTCCCCTCTCTGATGAAGGGTCCAGGCCCGAAACGTCAGCTTTTGTGCTCCTGAGATGCTGCTTGGCCTGCTGTGTTCATCCAGCTCCACACTTCGTTATCTCAGAATCTCCAGCATCTGCAGTTCCCATTATCTCTTTCCACATCAAACAGGGGTTCACCTGCACATTTGTAAATATGGTTTACTGCATCCACTGTTCCCAATGTGGCCTCCTCAGCATTGGTGAGACCAAGCGGAGGATCAGAGACAGCTTTGTACAGCACCTGCACTCTGTTTTGTGACAAACGACAACCTCTTGCTTTCGCAAATCACTTCAACTCCCCCTCCCACTCCCTGGGTGAGGTGCCTATCCTGGGCCTCCTCCAGTGTCACAATTACACCATGCACAAATTGGAGAATAAATTTCATATATGAGTAGTATGCTCTCCATAAGTACCATGCATGAAGGTAACTATGCACACATACAGAAAGCAAATTCTGTTCATGCTAGCTCCATGATTATATCTGGAAAATCAAACTCAATCAAGCTGTTCTGCTGCTGTATGTTGCAGAATCCTGGATCTACAAAAGGCACTACATGAAAACTCTGGAGCCCTTCCAGCATTGACACATGAGATCCATCATAAGAATTTGATGTCACGACAAAATACGAAGCAATTTGACTTTTCCATCATGCTAGGCCCAACAACTTGAAGACCAACCCCCAAGAAAACTTGGCTCAGTTGAGCAGACATTGTTAAGATAGGCTGGACAAGCAATGGAAGGACACCCTAAATAAAGCATTAAAAACTTCTGCATTGTAGAGTATCCCCCTTGAGAAAATACTACATCTCATTTGTCTGTGTGGAGACAAGCACTGACATTTTGTTCAGCATGTTTTGTTGTCGATCCATGCCAAACCCACAACATTGAACATGCCCAGACAGTCATCTGAGGTGGATCAGTTACTGAAGTTCAGCCAAGCACACATAACAATGGTATGAAGTGTCAGTTCTGTGGTAGGCCTCACTTATCCCATCTTCAGTCATGAGAGGACACATAGAAAGTGATTGAAGCATTCCCAACTTGCACATGCTTTTACAACAAAGAGTGCACCACAATAGATCAGAGAAATTGACTGTGGGCTTCTTGCAAAAGTAAACTGCATGCTTTTTACTTCAGTGTACAGACCTTTGGATTGGCATCAACCCAATATTGATCAATCAAAATTTTTTCCATATGTTAATGATATTGAGCTTGTCAGGATTGCTGAGGGACTCATGATATTATTTGGAACGAGTATTGGAAATTACCTAGTCTTTTTTAAAACATATTTTGACCGACTCTTGATATTATATCATGCCAAAGACAAGTTACGTTGCTTACGATATCCATCATATTAGATTATCTTTCATTAATAGACACTGATATTCTTTAGTAAATGGCTGATGGCAGAATACAGATAAGTATATAGAAATTGCCTCAACAGCCATTGTTAATACAGCACTTCTGCTGAATGAACAAAGACCCTCACTGTCTAAGTCTTCTGTGTGTAACTGTCATTAGACCAAAATTTACCATCACGATACTGCCAGAAGTTGCAAGCATACGCTGAATAAGCTGAGAACTTTACGTAGTCAAATCATATTTACTTTACAGGACAATATTCATCCACAGGAGCCAAATCTTTCATTCACTCAATCTGCAACTACTTCTTAATACTATGTCCACATATTTGTGTCAGTTAGCAATCTTCTTCTAGCCAAAAGGCACCTGGATATGCTCCTTAAGTGCTGTAGCTTATAAAGCTGCAGATCAAATGCTGAAAAGTAGGATTAGGCAAGGTGGATTTTGTTTAGCCAGTGGAGGCATAATGGACCAAGTGGCTCTTTCTGCGCTGTAAATTATCTACATTGTTACCAAAATATTAAATATAAACATTTCCAAAATAATTAACCTTTGGTCTTGAGTTACAATTTTTAGTAACCTTTTGTTAATCTTTAATAGTTTCCTGATCCTCCAGCCAGCCACTGGCCTTTGCAATATGGTATGCCTTAGCCTTTGCCGTTAGATTGTATATAACTTTCTTTCTTCACCATGAATGTTATTTCTCCCTATTACAATTTTTCTTCCTCTCTGGAATAGATTTTAGTTTGCAGTAATTGAATATCTCCTGAAACATCTGCCACTATTCATCACGTGTCATCCCTTTTAGTCATTTCACCCAGTCCACTACTCCCAAACCTGTACTCGTGCCAATGCAATTACATTTGTTTAAAACGAGAACACTAGTGTGGGACTCAAGTTTCTTTTCTTCAAACTGAATTTGCAATTCTAACACGCTACGATCACTCTTCCCTCGAGAATCCTTTGCTCTATCACTGGGCCATACAAAATCCAGAATAGCCTACTCCCTGGTTCATTCTCCAATGTATTGCCCCAAGAAACAATCTCTAACACATGCAATGAAATCTGCCTCAAATCTACTCTTGCCAATTTGATCACTCCAATCTATATGCACGTCAAAATCACCTACGATTATTGTTGTACCTTTTTTACATGTCGTCAGCATTTGCTGGTCTTAATTTTCCACTGGGGAACTATTGTTCGGAGACCTATAAATTACTCCCTCCAGGTACTTGTTTCCCTTGTTATTTCACTTTTCTACCCAAACTGATTCTACGTCTCTAGTGCCAAAATCATTTCTCACTATAGCATTGATCTCCTTCCTTACTAACCAAGATATGGCACCTTCTTTTCCTTTATAGCTGCCCTCTGAAACATTGAGTACCCTTGGGTATTCAGGCCCAAAACTCTTCTATCAAAGAGTCATACCAGGCTCAAAAATTATTAAGTGATAATGGGAACTGCAGATGCTGGAGAATCCAAGATAATGAAATGTGAGGCTGGATGAACACAGCAGGCCCACCAGCATCTCAGGAGCACAAAAGCTCCTGAGATGCTGCTGGGCCTGCTGTGTTGATGCTGCTGGGCCTGCTGTGTTCATCCAGCCTCACATTACATTATCAAAAATTATTAACTCTGTTTCTCTCTGCACAGATCCTGCCAGATCTGTTCAGTTTCTCCAGCCTTCTGTTTGTTTCTCTCACAAGTATCACCAGATCTGCTGACTATCTCTTATCTTGAACTTCATCCGCTGACTATTTATTAATTGATTTAGATTTTGTTGTCACACGTATTTGAAAACATGAGTACAGTGAAAGTGTACAAAGTCACCTTACCCTGGCACCACCTCAGTATACAAAAGATAGGATTAAAAACAGAAACCGAAATAAAGGAAACAGCCAGATCACTCCTACCTCCACCATGAGTTCTCACTGCCAGAAAAACAAAGCTACAAACTCCATGCCTCAGTCTGTCAACACTCAGGTGCTCCAAGTCCCCCCATGGCACTGATGCTGGAACGTCATCGCCCCCAGCATCAGTTACCCAGGCCCAGCCATGACCCGGAGCTATGCCACTGCTGTTGGAACCATGTTGCTATTTTATGGCGCTATCTTGCCTGCCCCGATGTTGCTGCCACCCTGGGCCAATCTTAGCAATGCAGTCACTGCTGGGGCCCAAACTGGGCTCAGACTTGATGCTGGGCCCATGGTGCCAAAGCAGCTGGCGCTTGGTTCTGGCTTACATTGCTGCCGCTGCCATCTCCCCGGGACAGGCATTCCAGCAAAGGAACCTGCTTCTGGCGAGACTCCGGGAATGGGAACCGCTCCCACCGATGCCAATGCTCCAGGAATGGGAATCTCTTGCACCGGTGCCAATGCTCCGGGAATGGGAACCACTCCCACCGATGCCAATGCTCCGGGAATGGGAACTGCACGCACCGATGCCAATGCTCCAGGAATGGGAACCTCTCGCATTGGTGCCGATGCTCCAGGAATGGGAACTGGTCCCACCGATGCCAATGCTCCGGGAATGTGAGCTGCTCCCAGTAATGCTGACACTGGGAATGGGAACCACTTCCTCCAATGCCGATATTCTGGGAATGGGACTGTTCCCACTGATGCCAATATCCTGGGAATGGGACTGTTCCCACTGATGTCAATATTCTGGGAATGAGACTGCTCCCACCGATGCTGACACTCTGGGAATGGGACTATGCCTGCCAAAAAAAGAAAAAGGGGGAAGAAAGAAAAAGTAACAGTGAAAGAAAGAGAGAGAAATATAGAAAGGCAGATTGAAGCCAATGAGCTGTGGGCTCAGGACCCAGGCATGAACACTGTTACTCCACTGTTGCCACCATTGTGCCGATATCCTTGAAGTTCAACACTGTCATCCTCAGAGTTTTCTATTCTCTCAAGTTTTGTGTTAACTACAATCTTTAATATTATTTACAGCATACCAAGATCAAGATCATTTATTGATATATCAGCAAGAGCAAAGGTACCAATATTGACCTCTGGACAATTCTGCTGCAAACCCTCTTCCAGTCTGAAAAATACCTCTTAACCATTGTAATATAATAAAATGTGAGGCTGGATGAACACAGCAGGCCAAGCAGCATCTCAGGAGCACAAAAGCTGTTCCAAGATAATAAAATGTGAGGCTGGATGAACACAGCAGGCCAAGCAGCATCTGCAGTTCCCATTATCTCTGATACTATATTAACCATTGTTCCGTTTTCTACCTCTCAAACATGCATCCATTTTGCTGCTGTCTCTTTTATTCCAGGATATATAAATTTCCTCACAAGTTTTCTATGTAGTATTGCTTGAATGCCTTTTGAGACTCCATGTACGTGACAACAATCATGTTTCACTCATCAAACATCTCTGTAATCTTTTCGAAATACTCCAGCAGTTTGGTTAGATATGACTTTCCCTTTAAAACGTCTATGCTGACTCCACTGAATGAATTCATATTTTTCCATGGGAATTCTATCCTGAATAATTGTTTCTAGATGTTTTCCCATAATTAATATTAAAGGGACTGGTCTATAGTGCTGGTATAATCTTTACAACATTTCTGAACAAGGATGTAATATTTTCAATTCTCAAGTCATCTGGCACAATCTCTAAACCTCGGAAAGATTGAAACTTTACTGTCAGTGCCTCTGCAATTTCCACTCACAATTCCTTCAATGTCGTTGGATACATCTCATCCAATCCTGGTGCCTTATTAATCTTAATTATCTAATACCGCCTTATTAATTTTGTATGCTTCTAGCGATTGAGTTCCTTCCTCTGCCAGCCTGGCTTAGGCAGCATCTGCTTTGTAGATAAAAACAGATCAAAACATTCATTTAACACCTCAACCATGTCTGTTTTTACATCAATTGCCTCTCCTTTCTCATGTCCCCATTTGCTTTCTCACCTCCCTTCTAAACCTACTCTATTCAGCTTGATGGATAATTGAAATTATTACCTGCTTGTTCTCCTTTAACTTAGTTTTGATGTTCTTTCTCATTGAGGGGGCATTGGATTAGTTTGTCTTATCTTTGAATGAAAAACAATTTGACAATGTCCGAATTGTCTTCACTTTGAATGAACCCATGGATCAGCTATTGTCTTTCCCATCAATCTTTGGCTCTAGAAAATCCAGTCCAGCTCACTTCTTGTCCCATTGAAGTTAGCCATTTCCAATTAGTTTTTCTTACTGGACTGACATTCTAGTCTATATGCTTTGGTCATTTGACTCTCTGTTGTTTCCTATTTATCACATCTTCCAAACTTGATTCGAGGATTTTCATATGTCTCAGCTCTACTATCCAGAACCTCCTTGTCCGGCGCACCCCTCTCTTAATTGGTTCCTGAAAATCTATCTTTTCCACCATGCATTGTAATCACAGTGATTGGAATTTGTATTTGTGAAGAATTGACTCAATATTCCTCATAGAACACAGAATATAGAACATAGAACAATACAGCACAGAACAGGCCCTTCGGCCCTTGATGTTGCGCCGACCTGTGAACTAATCTAAGCCCCTCCCCCTACACTATCCCATCATTATCCATATGCTTATCCAAGGACTGTTTAAATGCCCCTAATGTGGCTGAGTTAACTACATTGGCAGGCAGGGCATTCCACACCCTCACCACTCTCTGAGTAAAGAACCTGCCTCTGACATCTGTCTTAAACCTATCACCTCTCAATTTGTAGCTATGCCCCCTCATACAAGCTGAAGTGATCATCCTCGGAAAAAGACTCTCACTGTCTCATCTTCTGTAACAGTTTATACAATCCATCCCAGAACAGACCTATCTGTCCAAAGACCTACTGGTGCTGGTACTTCCTCAAGTAAGTTTATTTAATTTCTTTTGATGCTCCTTCAATTAAACTCTAAGGGTGGAATTTCAATGTGATGTGTGGGGCAGGATGCTGGTAGTGGATTTAAGGAGGGTTGCGTGTGACCTCTTCCAATCGTTTACTTTAACCTCAGTGGAAAGTATTTCTATCATTTTCCTGGGTATCTGCTGATTGCTTGTTTCTTTGGTCACAATTTCCTGACTGCACCCAAAAAGAAATTCTATCCTTAATGTTGCTTATAATACAGAAGGAAGTCATTTGGCCCACCATGTTTGTGCTGGGTCTTTGCTAGAGCATTGAAAACTGGACCTATTCACTCTTGTTATCCCCATAGGCCTTTATATTTTCTCTGCTTAATTTCTTTTTGTTCTTTCCTTTAAAAATTCCAAAACTGTTCCACAATTATTTCCCGTGGAAAACAACTGTCTCCATTTTTTAAAAAAATTTCTGAACTTTTATCATAAGCGTTTCAGAATGTTAACTTCAGTTATAGAAAAGGCATTTACTTGACAACAGAAACACAAGCATTTTGTGTCAAGCAATGCAGTGAACTTGGCTTCCTTGCATAACACATGTGTCGAGATAAATATATAACTCAGATATGACATTGGATCCATTCAAAGTTCCACAACTGTTCAATCTCATGGTGGTCTGTGAGTTTAGAAGACTAAGCTCAGTATGCTTATTAAAACTGGGTGTAGAAGCAAGTTAAAATCTACAACTGAAGATTTTTTTAAAAATCACTCATTTTCTCTGATTAAATTATAATTCACCTCCTCCAACCACCTCAAGGTCCTATGTTCAAATGTCGAAGTGCACTTATCTGTCCTACATATCCAGGCTTGTGCTGACAAGTGGCAAGAAATATTCAAGTATCAAACATTGAATAACTCCAACAAGGGAGAATCTAACCAATGTATTTTGATATTCAATGGCATTACCATTCCTGCATGCAGTACTATCAGCATCCTGGGAGGTCTCATTGACCACAAACAGGGTCAGCCACGTGCCAAAGTGTTTAAAAGGCCTACTTCCATAATCACACATCATATGGTAAGGCACTCCACACTTCACATACTCCATGCTCCCTCCATGCCACCTCATGCCACCAATCCCAAGCAATAATACCCCTCTTATCTCCAGGGCATCTCATGTTCACTACGTCAACTATGCTCATCATGCCCACTTCCCCCTATGCCTCATGCCCCTATTTCAAGTGAGAACACTTCCATACCTCTTGGCCTGATATGGATTTCATGAAAGCAATAAACCCTGTGGTGGATAATAAAGTGTGAAGCTGGATGAACACAGCAGGTCAAGCAGCATCTCAGGAGCACAAAAGCTGACGTTTCGGGCCTAGACACTTCATCAGAGAGGGGGATGGGGTGAGGGTTCTGGAATAAATAGGGAGAGAGGGGGAGACGGACCAAAGATGGAGAGAAAAGAAGATAGGTGGAGAGGACAGTATAGGTGGGGAGGTAGGGAGGGGATAGGTCAGTCCAGGGAAGACGGACAAGTCAAGGAGGTGGGATGAGGTCAGTAGATAGGAAATGGAGGTGCGGCTTGGGGTGGGAGGAAGGGATGGGTGAGAGGAAGAACAGGTTAGGGAGGCAGAGACAGGCTGGTCTGGTTTTGGGATGCAGTGGGGGAGGGGAAGAGCTGGGCTGGTTGTGTGGTGCAGAGGGGGGAGGGGACAAACTGGGCTGGTTTTGGGATGCGGTGGGGGAAGGGGAGATTTTGAAGCTGGTGAAGTCCACATTGATTCCATTGGGCTGCAGGGTTCCCAAGCGGGATATGAGTTGCTGTTCCTGCAACCTTCGGGTGGCATCATTGTGGCAGTGCAAGAGACCCATGATGGACATGTCATCTAAAGAATGGGAGGGGGAGTGGAAATGGTTTGCGACTGGGAGGTGCAGTTTTTTATTGCGAACCGAGCGGAGGTGTTCTGCAAAGCGGTCCCCAAGCCTCCGCTTGGTTTCCCCAATATAGAGGAAGCCACACCGGGTACAATGGATACAGTATACCACATTGGCAGATGTGCAGGTCAACCTGTGCTTAATATGGAAAGTCATCTTGGGGCCTAGGATAGGGATGAGGGAGGAGGTATGGGGGCAAGTGTAGCACTTCCTGCGGTTGCAGGGGAAGGTGCCGGGTGTGGTGGGGTTGGAGGGCAGTGTGGAGCGAACAAGGGAGTCACGGAGAGAGTGGTCTCTCCGGAAAGCAGACAAGGGTGGGGATGGAAAAATGTCTTTGGTGGTGGGTTCGGATTGTAGATGGCGGAAGTGTCGGAGGATGATGCGTTGTATCCGGAGGTTGGTGGGGTGGTGTGAGAGAACGAGGGGGATCCTCTTAGAGCAGTTGTGGCTGGGGTGGGGTGTGAGGGATGTGTTGTGGGAAATGCGGGAGACGCGGTCAAGGGCGTTCTCGATCACTGTGGGGGGAAAGTTGCGGTCCTTGAAGAACTTGGACATCTGGGATGTGCGGGAGTGAAATGCCTCATCGTGGGAGCAGATGCAGCGGAGGCGGAGGAATTGGGAATAGGGGATGGAATTTTTGCAGGGGGGTGTGTGGGAGGAGGTGTATTCTGGGTAGCTGTGGGAGTCGGTGGGCTTGAAATGGACATCAGTTACAAGCTGGTTGCCTGAGATGGAGTCTGAGAGGTCCAGGAAGGTGAAGGATGTGCTGGAGATGGCCCAGGTGAACTGAAGGTTGGGGTGGAAGCTGTTGCTGAAGTGGATGAACTGTTCGAGCTCCTCTAGGGAGCAAGAGGCGGCGCCGATGCAGTCATCAATGTAATGGAGGAAGAGGTGGGGTTTGGAGCCTGTGTAGGTGCGGAAGAGGGACTGTTCCACGTAACCTACAAAGAGGCAGGCATAGCTGGGGCCCATGCGGGTGCCCATGGCCACCCCCTTTGTCTGTAGGAAGTGGGAGGAATTGAAAGAGAAGTTGTTGAGGGTGAGGACGAGTTCGGCTAGGCGGATGAGGGTGTCAGTGGAGGGGGACTGGTCGGGCCTGCGGGACAGGAAGAAGCGGAGGGCCTTGAGGACATCTGCATGTGGAATACAGGTGTATACGGCATCCCAAAACCAGCCCAGCCTGTCTCTGCCTCCCTAACCTGTTCTTCCTCTCATCCATCCCTTCCTCCCACCCAAAGCCACACCTTCATTTCCTACCTACTAACCTCATCCCACCTCCTTGACTTGTCTGTCTTCCCTGGACTGACCTATCCCCTCCCTACCTCCCCACTTATTCTCTCCTCTCCACCTTTCCTTTTTTCTCTCCTTCTTCAGTCCGCCCTCCCCTTCTCTCCCTACTTATTCCAGAACCCTCTTCCCATCCCCCTCTCTGATGAAGGGTCTAGGCCCGAAACGTCAGCTTTTGTGCTCCTGAGATGCTGCTTGGCCTGCGGTGTTCATCCAGCTTCACACTTTGTTATCTCGGATTCTCCAGCATCTGCAGTTCCCATTATCACCGACACAAACCGTATGGTGGCATTGGTATGGGTTAACTTTTTTTAAAAACATGGCACTTTTACATTACATTCCAATATGGTAGTCCGCTGCCTTCTTGAACAGCTACAGCTCATGTGCTGTGGATTGACCCACAGCAACAGCAGTGCATACTATCTGTAAGATGCATTGCAGAAATTCACCAAAAATCCTCGGACAGCACCTTCAAATGCATAACCACTTCCATCTAGAAGGACAAGGGGAGCCAATATGTGGGAAAACCCCACCTGCAAATTCCCCTCCAAGCCATTCACATCCACTTGGAAATATATCGCCATTCCTTCACTGTTGCTGGGTCAAAATTCTGGAATTCCCCCACTAATGGCATTATGGGTCAACCTATGGAATGTGGGCTGCAGCAGTTAAAGAAGGCAGCTGAAGATTGTTGGGCCGATGATACTAGCCTGAGGAACTCCTGCAGAGATGTCCTTGAACTGAAATGATCCCCAACACCAACAACCACCTTCCAATGAGACAGGTGTGACTCCAATCAGCGGAGATATTGATCTGATTCCCATTGATTCTAGTTTTGCTACACATAGCCAAATGCAGCCTTGATGTTCAGGGCTATCACTCACACCTCACCTCTGGAATTCACCTCTTTTATCCATGTTTGAACCAAGGCTGTAATGAGCTCAGGATCTGAGTGGTCCTGGCACAACCCAAACTCGGCATCACTGAGCATGTTATTGCTGAGGAGGTGCTGCTTAATAGTGCTGTTGACGACACCTTCCATCACTTTCCTGATGACCAAGAGTTGACTGAATGGACTGGTTTGGATTTGCTCTTTTTTTTCTTGTGAAGGGTGTAGCTGAGTAATCATCCATGCTTTTGTGTAGTGCCAGTAAATGTACTGCAATAGCTTGGAGAGGGGTGTGGCAAGATCTAAAGCATATGTCTTCAATAATATTGCCAGAATGTTGTCAGGGCATGTAACACAGCCCTGTTTATCATGTAAACTAGCCTCCCATCCACTGACTACGTCTATACTTCTTGTTGCATTGGGAAAGTAGCCAACATAATCAAAGACCCCTCCCACCTAGCGATACTCTTTTCCACCTTTTTCCATCAGACAGAAGATACAAAAGTTTGAATACACATCCAAACCGATTCAAGAAGAGCTTCTGCCCTGCTGTTATTAGACTTTTGAATAGACTACTTTAATGTTAATGCTGATCTCTCACTCTCTGCACCTTCTCAGCCTCTGTAACACTGTGTTTTCCACTCTGTTCTGTTCCTCTCACACACTTGTACAGCATGATCTGCCTGTAAAGCACATAACACTATACTTTTCCCTGTACCTCAGTACACTTGACAGTAATAAATCAAATCACATCAAATTTAAGCAAGATTTAGAAATTCATTGAGTTTGCTATTACCTCCAGGGCTATGGAACAAGTGCTGGAAAATGGGACTGACCGGCAGTGATCATAATTCTTCATTACGCAGCCATCATGCATTTAATTGAAACTATGACAAGTTAAAGGCTGCCTACTGGGAGACAAGGGTTGTCCTCATGCTATGATTTATGATTCCAGTCTGGAACACATATACACATGAACATCAGGTATACAATGAGAGTTATGATGCTGCAAAAAACATATCAGGGCAAAGGCCTGAGTATTGATTGACATAAATTGTCGCTAGATGGACCATGTGATATAATGATTTAAAGAGTCAATGACACGATGACCCCCAGTGGTTGGAAGTCCTATTTTTAGATTAAACTCACTCACCTTGATAGCTCATCCAAAATTAGCCACATGGTTCCACATTTTTGGAGAACCTTTCCATGCATTGATATCAGTTGCTATGTATAAAATATCCACCACTTCCTGTCATCACAATGCACCTCTCCCTTTAAGAGTTCACTGCTTTTCAGGAGCATTTACCATTCATGATGTATGGCCCCCTCCTGGCATATGCGGTCAATGAACGGTATGGGAATCATACTTCACACAGTATTGTTTGAAAAAGTTTCATGAGATGTGTATGGATTAATCTCACACAATAGTAATGTGTTTTTGTGTGGAGTCCAACTTCTACCCCCATATTTTTAGTTTTATATATCAATCTAAATAACTAAACAAAAATATATGGTTGATTCATTCTACTTTACATTACCACTTTACAGTAAATAATATGAATAATTGATATTACATTTTTGGATTACATCTATTATTAAAAACACAAAACTGAGAAACTGCAGAAAGACTGACATTGTATCTGTGCAAAGGTTACGACAACATTCTCAAAAACCAGTTGGCAGATATTTACACTTAGATTCACAGTCTGACCGAACAGCTGGAGACTCAATTCCCTTTTCAGGTCTTTCTGATAGAGACAAGTACTGAAAGTGGGTAAAGGGTTATGATTAATAATTGCCTGAAGATGTTTGCAGCAAGAACCAGCATAAATGGGGTGGGCTGGGCACCAGGATCAGTATTGGAACAGGATGAACTGGACCATCAAGACAAGCTCCACCTGAAGTGATGTGGGACCAGGATGCTCACGGAAAGGTTAAATATGGTGGTCACAAGGACTTTAAACTAGTTAAAAGGGAGGGGGAATGGCTCAGGAGAGGTTATTAAAGTTTCCCAAGCAGGTAATCGGACAGAGACTATGGAAAAAGTCAGGAATCTAACTTCAGCCTCAGAAGATAAGGAAGCTACTATGAGAACAGGGCTAATGAGCTTGTGGTGCAGACTGAAACTGGCTGGCACAATGTAGAGGGTATAACAGAGACACAGTTACAAGGCAATCAGGGCTGGGAACTAAATATCCATGGATTACCTGTCTTATCAAAAAGACAGGCAAATGAACAGAGGTGAGCAGGGTTGCCTTGTTAGTAAGAAATGAACTAATTGATAGCAAGAAGTGATATATAGTCAGAAGGCATTGAATCTGTCTGGGTAGAATTGAGGAACCACAGATGAAAACAGACCTTGATGGAGTAATGTACAGACCCCGTTGCAGTAGTCAGGATGTGGAGAAAAATATCAGGAAGTCGTAAAGGCATGTAAGAAGGCACTATTGCAATAATCATGGGGTGGATAGACTGGCAAAATCAGGTTGGTAGCGGGCCCCAAGAAAAGGAATTTGTAGAATGCTTATGAGATTTCTTTTTGAGTAGCTTGTGGTAGAGGCTACTGGCAAACAAGCTAAATTGGATTTGGTGATGTGTAATGAGAAAGACTTGATTAGAGTTCTCAAGGTGAAGGAGCCTCTAGGGACAGTGACCATAATATGATAGAATTCACCCTGCAGTTTGAGATGGAGAAGCTGGAATCAGATGTAACGGTATTACAACTGAGCAAATGCAGCTACAAAAACATGAGAGAGGAGTTGAGGTTGTAGACATGCTCGCTGAGCCGGTGGGTTTGGTTATAAATATTTAATCACCCTGCTCGGTAACATTGTCAGTGCGCCTCCATTGAAACATCAGTGTTCTGTCCCACTTGTTATTTCTATGCCTCGGCTTGCTGGGGTGTTTTGTATTACTTCTGGTTTTGTTTCTCAGTGGTTTGTACACAGGGTCTAATTCAATGTTGGTGGAGTTCCCGTTCGAATACCAGACCTCCAGGAATTCCCTGGCATGTCTCTGTTTGGCTTGTGTGATTATGGATGTGTTGGCCCAGTCGAATTTGTGTCCCTCATTGTCCATGTGTAGTGAGACAAGTGAGAATTGGTTGTGTCTCTTGGTGGCTAGTTGGTGTTTGTGTATCCATTTAGTCAATTTTCTTCTGGTTTGGCATATGTAGTGTTTCAGTCCTTGCATGGTGTTTTGTATATTACCCCAGTTTTGCCGGTTTTGGGTATGGGATCCTTTGCTTTCATCAGTAGCTGTCATAGGGTGGTTGTTGGTTTGTGGGCTACTCTCATATCAAGGGGTCTGAGTAGTCTTGTGGTCATCCCTGAAATGTCCTTGATATACAGTGGTTGTGGTGTGTCCTGTTGTGATCTGCGGTAGTTTTGGTCTTCCTGTTGTGTTCTGTCTTGGAGGTAATGGCGCATTGTGCTCTTCGGGTATCCATTCCTTTTGAAGACTCTGTACACAACAGGAAGATGCAACACGACCAGAATCACTTATCACCCTACCACACATCAAGGACACAACAGAGATTTTGGTTCAAAAATGAACAAAAGTGTTGAAACCCCGAGAAGAGGTGAGAAAGACAACTCTTGACATCAAGGTTAGATTCAAAGATGGAACAGAAGCAGAAGTTGCTGGAAAAACTTAGCAGGTCGGCAGTGTTGTGAAGAAAAAAATCAGCAATAATGTTTCAGGTCCGTTGACCCCTCCTCAGAACTGATGGTAGCTGGGAAAATGTCAATTTATATGAAGAAAGTAGGGGGGAGACTGGGGTTGCGAGTAAATGATAGGATAAAGCCCAAAAAGAGAGAAGAGAAGTTGGATATACAAAAGAGTTGATCAGTCTGTACTTAATGGAGTTTACAAGGATGAGGGGGAATCTCATATTTCCACGAGTAGGAGAGACTAGTACTCAAGGACACAGCATCAGAGTGAAGGGAGAATTCTTTAGAACTAAAATGGGGAGGAATTTCTTCAGGTCTATCGATGGAACTCATTGATACAGAAGGTTGTGGATGCCAAGCTATTGATTTTATTTAAGACAGAGATTGATTGACTTTTCTTGTCATGGGGATCAAACATTATGGGAGAAGGCATGGGAATGAGGCTGAGAAACACCAACCATGATTAAATGGTGGAACAGATAGGATGAGCCAAAAAGGCCTAATTCTCCTCCTATGACTTCTGGTCTTCATATCTGAGCCATAATTTGAGGTTAAAGAGAGAGTTGAGTTTAACCAAACAGTCTACAGCAGTCTAGAGCAGACAATCCTTTATAATCTCAATGTTGATTATAAATATGTAACACTTATCAGTCATTGAACATCTGACTCCACACCCAAGAAGTATGAGCAGACAACAACCTCTGTCTATATTAGCCTAAAATACAAATGCCTAACAATTCATGTTGAGCCACTTGCCTGTCCTGAACTGGTAACTTTGGAAAAAAAAGAATAATTTAGATGAAAAATATTTATTTTAATTTCTACAGACAGATATATAGAAGCAAGTAAACTCAAAACAATGCTTTGGAATTTACCAGAGCTCTAAAACCAGAGTCCTGAATTTAATTTACTCAAAATATATTGACTTACACAGAGTTGAAATCGTACTGTATGGCCATAATACCAGTGCAGCCAATGTCCATCAAGTCAAGAGGAGGTTGCCTGATTTTACTGCTGCCATTGGACTTTAACAATCAGGGCTTTAACTGTCAGCTTTAATGGTGCCACTTGAGTACCTGATTGACTGGAAAGGTAGCCTCGTCAAGGCAATGAAAGCATATTTTCAATATGCATGTCAGCTGCAGGTTCACATCAGTAGGTCCCAGTGGTTCTCATCCATATTTGGGTGCTGAGTTGGTGTCAGAACCCCATGTCTTCAAGGAATAGCCCTCAACCACCAGCAGCTGCACACTAGTTTATATATTGACCTGAAGATTTTCAGTGCCTGTGACTCTCAGACTGAAGGAAGCTGCCCTGAAACCGAACACACATAAGCAATATGTGGTTTCAGTCATGGGTGAACTGGCTAGCAGTTCTTTCAGTGCCTTGATTGGTACGTTGGTGATGACCCTACATGATGGAATCCATTAATGGTGGCAAGCCCCAGGACCATCTGGGGCCTGTTTCACTTGTCTCAAAATAGAAAAGAACATAAGACATAGGAGCAAAAATTAGGCCATTTGGCCCATCAAGTCTGCTCTGCCATTCAATCATGGCTCAAGTTTCTCAAACACACTCTTCCTTTTCTCCCCATAACCCTTGATCCCCATGATAATCAAGAACCTATCTTTCTCAGTCTTAAATGTATTCAATGACCTGGCCTCCACAGCTTCAGTAGCAGTGAATTCCATTAATTCACCACTCTCTGATTGAAGACGTTTCTCCTTATCTCCATTCTTAAAGGTCTTCCCTATAATCCAAGGCTGTGCCCTCAGGTCCCAGTCTCTCTTCTCAATGGAAACATCTTCCAGACATCCATTCTTTCCAGGCCATTCAATAGTCCGTAAGTTTCAATTAGATCCCGTCTCATCCTTCTGAATTCCAATGAGTATAGTCCCAGAGTCCTCAAGCATTCGATATATGTTAAGCTTTCCATTCCTGGGGCCATTCTCATGAATCTCCTCTGAACTTGGTCCAGGGTCCTTACATCCTTCCTGAGATATGGGGCCAAAAACTGCACACAATACTCCACATGTGGTCTTACCAGAGCCTTATAAAGCCTCAGGAGTACATCCCTGCTTTTATATTCAAGTCCTCGCAAAATAAATGCCAACATTACATTTGCCTTCCTGACTACTGACTCAACCTCAAATTTACCTTGAGAGAATCCTGGACTAGAACTCCCAAGTCTCTTTGCACTTCAGACTTCTGAATTTTCTCCCTGTTTAGAAAATAGTCCAAGATTTTAATCTTTTTACCAAAGTGCATGACCTCACACTTTCCCACGTTGTACTCCAACTGCCACTTCTTTGCTCACTCTCCTAACCTGTCCAAATCCTTCTGCAACCTTGCCACCTCCTCAATACTACCTGTCCCTCCACCTATCTTTGTATCATCTAGCCAGAATACCCACAGTTCCTTCATCTAGATCATTAATGTATAAAGTGAAAAGTTGTGGCCCCAATACTGACCCTTACGAAATACCACTTGTCACTGGCTGCTATGCGGAGAAAGATCTTTTAACCCTGATCTCTGCTTTCCACCAGACAGCCAATCTTCTATCCATGCTAACACCTCGCCTCAAACACCATGGGCCCTTATCTTACTCAGCAGCCTTCTGTGTGGCACCTTCTCAAAGGTCTTCTTGAAGCCCATGTAGATAACATCCATTGGCCCTAATTGATCTCCCTTGCTTGTTACTTTCCCAAAGAATTCCAGCAGATTTTTCAAGTATGACCTCCCCTTGATGAAATCATGCTGACTTTGCCCTACTTTGCTATACGATTCCAAATATTCAGAAATCTCATTCCTTACAATGACTCCAAAATCTTACCCAGGACTGAGGTTAGGCTAATCGGCCTGTGATTTTCCTCCTTATGCCTTAGTCCCTTTTAAAACTGGGTGTCACGTTAGGGATTTTCCTCTGGGACCTTCCCTGACTCTAGCGATTCCTGAAAGATCACCACTAATACTTGCACTATCTCTTCAGCTATCTCCTTTAGAACTCAGGGGTGTAGTCCATCTGGTCCAGGTAACTTATCCACCTTCAGGCCAATCAGTTTTACTAGCACTTTTTCCTCAGTAATGGCTACCATACTCAGTTCTGCCCCCCGAAAGTCTTGAATTTTTGGGAGATTACTAGTGTCTTCCACCGTGAAGACTGATGCGATGTACTCCTTATTGTATAAGGTCATAGTTCTGAAGGAGTTAATGCTCTTGTTACATTGAACTCCACCCATTCTGATGATCACATAGTCTTTGGAGACAGTTCCGTTCTACATAGGTAACCAAAGGAAGCAAATGTGTCCTGTACAGCTACTGTGAGTTCTTACTAATTATACCTATCAAGTTAATATAAACTGTGCTGACTGCTATCGTGCAACAAGCTACTATGTTTTCTAAGATAAGTGCCATTTCTGTTTAGAATCACTAGTGACCTATCCTCTACAATTGATAGTTACACAAATCCTAGGGGCAATGTAAAGAAATGAGGATTTTCTGATATGAACTACCCAAACCAGAATATCACAACCTCGTAGTGGTTTTAAAATATAACATGGTAATAATGTGAAGAATACAAGAAACCCATAATACAACATTCTCCTCTCTCTGAAATGGGCATGACGAGCTTTCAACTGCAAGATAACAATGAGGTGCATAGCTGACTCTTGAAGTGATCCAGACTGAAATAATCAGTCCCACTGTGACTTAACAGTGCAGGGAGGAGACAGACATGGAGGTTGGAAGGCACAAGATCTTTGTGGACCAGAGGATAAATTTCAGATACTATCTTTCTGGAGAAGAATTTTCACTCTGTCATACACATGTGGCTGACTCTTTTGTGTTATACTCAATGTCTTGATCGTGCCTTCTACCTCATGTAACTCCTCATTCTGCCTCTCTGGATTCCTCCTCATTATTCTGCCACCCTTTGTCTTCAGCATTTGTATAATCTTTTCCTCATAACTACCTTATAATATGTTATGAAAAGGGATCACTGGGCTCATAACTCTGATCCTGTTTTGTCCTCCCAAATGCTGCCATGCCTGCCGAGATTCCAAAACTTTCTTTTCACGTTTTTAGTAAATATTGTCCAACACACTTCTTGAAGCTATGCTGACTCAATGTGATTATACGATATATGGGTAAATACTGTGCTATGACATCTTTTATACTAGATTTTAACATTTTTTAAATGATCTGCTTTTTGGCCTCCTTCCTTATGGATAAAGTGTTAAATTTATATTTTTCCAATCGTTTGGAACTTTTACCCAATCTAAGGATTCATTGGAGTTTTGAAGATTGAGGGAAGACTTTTTAAAACATACAAGGCTCTTCGGGGCCTTGAGAGAGTAGATGTAGAGAGATTGTTTCATGTTGTGAGAGAGTTGAATCTCTGTGAAAGAGTTGAATCTCTATGTAAGAGATGACCTACTTAAGATAGTCATGCAGTGATTTTTTTTCTCTGAGAAGGTAGTATGTCTGTAAAATTCCTTGCTGCAGATTGCTGTTGAGGCTGGGTTATTAAGTGTATTCAAGGTTGAAATAGACAACATTTTCAATCAGTAGGGGAACCAAGGGTTATGGAGATTAGGTAGGAAGGTAGAGCTGAGGATCATTAGATCAGCCACAATCTCATTGAATGGTGAAACAGACTCAATATGTCAAATGGCCTACACCTTACTCCTTCATCTTTGGCCTTATTGTCTTGGAAGACTGTTACCTGTGCACCAATACCTGGGAAGTAGAGTTGAGGATTATCGGAGCAATGATCATCATACTGAATGGTAGTATAGACTCAATGGGTTAAAAGGCCTACATCTAATTTTACATCATATTGTCTATGTCCAAACATAATCATCATCTGAAAATTATCTTGCGCATCTGTAAAATATGACTTCCATCTAAAACAAAAAGCTCTTCATCTTATATCTCCCAACACCATGGGTTGAAAAGCTTTCACAAATCTTAACCAAGAATTTCACATAAATCACAGTTGTATTGCTGAAGATTTTTGCAGCCACTTTTATGTCACATCAAGGTACAAGAGACCTGATCCCTGACACTGTCCAACTGTGCTTCTCGCTCTTTGGGCTCTATCTCCTTACTCCTTACTCATTTACACTTTATCTCCTCCAACCACCCTATCCTCTACATAAAAAAGAATATTCTTCCTAGCTACCATCAGTTCTGATGCAGGGTCACTGGTCCCAAAACGATAACTCTAATTTCTCTCCACATATGCTCTCATACCTGGATAACAATGTGTGGAGCTGGATGAACACAGCAGGCCAAGCAGCATCTTAGGAGAACAAAAGCTGACGTTCGGGCTGTCATACCTGCTCAGCTTTTCCAACAATTTCTGTTTTGTACGTGTCATTGACTGTGACAAAATACACTCCAACTTTTTTTATCCTTTATTCATTCATGGGATGAGGGCATCGCTGGCCAGGCAGCATTTATTGCCCATCCCTAATGAGGGCAGTTAACAGTCAAGCTGTGGGTTTGGAGCCACATATCAGTCAGACCAGGTAAGGAAGGCTGTTTCCTTCCCTAAAGGACTTCGGTGAACCAGACGGATTTTTCCTGACAATTGACACTGCATTCATGGTCATCATTAGATTCTTAATTCCACCATCTGCCACAGCAGGGTTCGAACCCAGGTCCCCATAACAGTATCTGGCTCTCTGGGTCAATAGTCCAGTGACAATGCCACTAGGCTATTGTCTCCCTGCCTGGCTAGAGGGATTTCTGGTTCCTTGTCGATAGATAACTTCACTCCTTACGTCCATCAAGGCCTCCAGTGCTGCATTGAAGACATTTGGAGACCACTATCTGCCATGTTTCATCATTGTGTGTTCCTTGGGTGAAATTGCATTTTAGCTTCTCACAATTCTCTTCCTCCTAGTCAGGCACTCCATCCCTCAACAGCATATGTATCACTGGCTGCCTGCTACAATCTTTTCAATATGTAGGCAGCACGGATTATGCATAATATACACGTCAGAAGAAGCAAGCAATGTTTACGATGTATTACAATTTTCATGCTGTCTTCAAGTCTCATCTGTGTTTTTCTATCCTTCTTTACCACCAGAAACTTATTCAAAGCAGTTTTCTTTGACCCAGCCATTATTTCCTTCCCAAGTATTTCTTTCCTGGAGCTTTTTGTTCCTTTTAGTATCCTACCTGACATCTTTATTTCTCTACTGGAAGAACATTGACAAAATATAGTGTCAGAGAACTAGCTTAGCAAAGCTGTTATAATTGGTAAATCAATATCATTACTTAGGGAGCAACAGATAATTCATGGAATCCCCAGTGTGGAAACAGGCCATTTGGCACAATGGGTCCACACCAAACGTTTGAAGAGCATCCCACCCAGACCCATTCCCCCAACCATCCCTGTAATCCTGCATTTCCTATGGCTAACCCACCTACACCCCCGAACACTATAGGCAACTTATCCATGTTTGGACTGTGGGAGCAAACCAGAGCACCCCGCAGGAAACCCACACAGGCAAGGCGAGAACATGCAAACTCCACACAGACAGTCACCTGAGGGTGGAATTGAACCCAGGTCCCTGGCATGGTGAGGCAGCAGTACTAACCATTGAGCCACTGTGCTGCCCAGTAACATAATGTCTGGGAGTATTACTCCTAATTTACTCTATCTGGGGTCAAAATGGCAGTAGAGCAAGATGTTCCAGCCAGAACTCCTCAGCCCTGCCTGTTTTATTACTTTCTTTTCCTTTTTCTGTCTCGTCTTTTCATTATCCTGACTGTGTTAAGGGAGTGGAGGTGCTGGCAAGTCTCGAAGATGAATCCTGAGTGAAGGCTAACGTAGGGAAGCAGTACTGGAGCAGCGGCTGATGCGGGGAATCAGGCCTGGAGCAGCAGCTGGTCGGGAATCAGGCCTGGGGCAGTGGCTGCCATGGGGAATCAGGCCTGGAGCAGCGGCTGATGCAGGGAATCAGGCCTGGAGCAGCAGCTGGCATCGGGAATCAGGCCTTGGGTAGCGGCTGGCACAGGGAAGCAGGGCTGGTGCAGTGGCTGGCACAGGGAAGCAGGCCTGGAGCAGTGGCTAGCACAGGGAAGCAGGCCTGGAGAATTGGCTGATTCAGGGAATCAGGCCTGGAGCAGCAGCTGATGCAGGGAATCAGGCCTGGAGCAGCGGCTGATGTGGGGAATCAGGCCTGGAGCAGCAGCTGACATCGGGAATCAGGCCTGGAGCAGCAGCTGGCATTGGGAATCAGGCCTGAAGCAGCAGCTGGCACGGGGAATCAGGCCTGGAGCGGCAGCTGATGCAGGGAATCAGGCCTGGAGCAGTGGCTAATGTGGGGAATCAGGCCTGGGGCAGCGGCTGGCATCGGGAATCAGTCCTGGAGCAGTAGCTGATGTGGCGAATCAGGCCTGGAGCAGTGGCTGGCCGGGAATCAGGCCTCGGGTAGTGGCTGGCACAGGGCAGCAGGCTTGGAGCAGTGGCTGGCACAGGGAAGCAGGGCCGGAGCAGTGGCTGGCATGGGGAATCAAGCCTGGAGCAGTGACTGGCATGGGGAAGCAGCCAGGAGCAGTAGCTGATATGGGGAAGCAGGCATGGAGCAGCAGCTGGCACAGGGAGGTAGGCCTGGAGGAAACTCACCTTGGAGCAGCTGACAGCCGGTGCAGAAAGGATTGGAGACTTGGCATAGATGGAGGACGTTTCTTGGACTGTGGCTTGGCACGGGCGGTCAGACTATATCAAAGCCCCTGCTTTGAGCTACTGCAATGTAATGTTTAGTTGTAATTTGTTATGTGACTGTAATGTCAATCCTTCAACTATGTTTTATTTCTAACTTATACTTTAAACACTGTAAAGTAATCCAACTGCTTTTCATTTTTATTCTTTTTTTGTGTCCAAGATTTTACCTAGTTACTTATGTGTAAAATGGTGCCTAAGGAGACAACATTGTAAAACTTTTTACTGTATTTCTGCACTTGACTACATGTGACAATAAAGGACATTCTATTGTATTGTAAAACAGTGATTTCTTTCCTTATTAAATTGCTATTTTACCTTGCATGTCCACACAGGAAATAATATTTCTAACACTTTGCTTCAATTCTTGTACAATGTGATGCAGAGTGTCTTCAGTGAGAAGATGTACACAAAATGTCGCGTCAGACTGACTGTGCTATTTAAAGTACGATGGGCATATGCAGGAAATGATACTGAGATGGTTTCTCGAACATGATATACTTCACAAAAGCTACAGTCTCAAGTTAGACAATGTGTCCATTAGCCTTTTACTGCATGAATGCTTTCGTTGCTTGAGACAATCTGGTATGCTTGCCATCTGTTTAAACAGGCAAGGCTTTACACAGCAATTCATTGCTGTTTAGCAGTGGAGAAGTCTTATAATAATGAAATGCTCAGTAGATTAATTGCAATGAAAAAATATTCAGGCACTCGTATTAAGGATTCAGATGAAATGCTTTTATATTGACATTGTGTCACTGAACAACAGATTATCCTATCCTGACAAGAAAAGATATTAGTTTGCTTATGTTCAATTAGTTGATCTCAGCTGAGGTGATGATGCATTTTCCTGACCTTGGACCTAGAAGAATCATCAATACTTTATAACAAGCAATCAACCAAACTGACCTAAGTTCCTACTTCCCACAAAGATACTGTCAGCATGGGACAAAAGCCACAAAATGTTGAAAAGCCAGCTGGTACACTAAACTCTTACCCCTATTTCTTCAAATGTCTCTATTTTCATAAAAACGTTAAACAGAATAACTTGCATGCACTGTCATTTGCAATTACATGTTATACAAGTTTCCCGAAATATATTGTCGCAAAGAAAATTATTGCCTATTGATAATAAATTACAAAACTCTAGTTATTTCCAGTTTTTTCAGTCTTAGTACATATTTGCATTCTTAGTCATTAAGTTATGCATGGTTCCTAAGGCACACACAAACATTTTCATTTGCTATTCATCTGATAATCTGCTTATTTCTAGGGTAATGTTTACTTGTATAAGATTATGACGAGTATGGGCAGGTTGGATAGGAAGCAGTTGTTCTGTTAGTTGAAGCTTCAAGGACATATAATTTTAAGGCGAAGGGCAAGGGGCATGGAGGAAGGATTTGAGGGAAAACATTTTCACCCAGAGGTGGGAATCTGGAGTGCACTGCCTGGGAGGAAACCTCACAACCTTTAAAAAGTACTTGGATGGGCACTTGAAATGTTATAAGGCAATGGGACACGTTCTGAAAAGGGAGATTAGTGTAGTTAGGTTAGTGCAGACTCAATGGGCCAAAGGTCCTCTTCTGTGCTGTATGGGTCCATGTCACTATGTCTCTGCACTCTTTCTTCGAGGAGTATCGTTCCTCTGGTGAGTGTGATGGGATTAGGTAACTGTAGTTGTTGATCTATTTCCATTGCTTGGGAACAGTGAACTTCTAAGACTGATGATGTATTCTGTGCAGCCAGTGAGATGTGGCTTTTTGCTGGAATGACACAGATTCCTTAGTCTTGTGCCCATGTCTGCAAATTGTGACATTGCATCTGGTTGTGCATATTCACCACATGCAATCAGATGACAACTGCTCAACACAGTTCTCAAGGTGCCACGTAGACTGATGAGAGCATTAAATATTTGAACTGAGACGGTCTCATCCATGCTTAGCTCTGGTAATAATGTGACAGTTTTCCCAAGGTGAAATTTGTTTTTTAATTTTTTTCAGCTTGCTTTATTTCTTTTTGATCTGGGAAGAGTCATGTAGCATGATTTTAATCTTTGAACGAAATCCGTTTCTATGTCTTTAGTTAGATATATTTCTCCGCACAAGGTCTCTGCTGGATTTGCTTGATTTCTTTGTGATCCCTCTGAGATTTCTACTGCCATCTCAGCCTTTTCATTTGATGAAAGGTCCGCAGAGATGATTTTGTGGCGATGAATTATTCAATTCTTTCTGAAGCAGCTCAATTCTTCACTAATGAATGAAAGATCATTGTCATTGACCATAATGTCTGAAATAACATTACGGCAGTGTGTTTTCAGGAATTCTATAGTCTCACCGGTGGTCATTGATGTCAGCAAGTCTAACTCCCAGTAGTCACAATAGCAGACAACAGCAACTAGATGATCAGTTCCTGTGAAACTGAAGAGGTTTGCTCCAAATGTCACCCATACTCTGCCTAGAATGTCATGCATCACATTAACTCTTCAGCTTGATTAGCTTGGTATTTATTATGAGCACTGCACTGGCTGATGTGGCCTTTAATTTCCTTGCACAGCTTTGTCCAGTAGGGCACGTTACTTGCCTTCCTCAGACCAATTCCATTATGGTCTGCATGGATGCTCATCAACACTTCTTTTGTCATCTCCTGGGGGATCGTTAATCCCTTTCTTGGTGTCTTTAGCCATCCTTTCATCTCTACATTCTGCAGCACTTGGAGAGTTGCATTTTGTTGCATAGTCAGTTTGATTTGAGTAATGCTTTTGACTTTCAGTTTGAAAGACTGCTTGGTTGGTGGTTTCCAGGAAATATTAAGCTTTTGCTTCTCATTGAAACAGAAGGATTTCATATTCTGTCTTAGCATCCTCAAAGCTTCTCATAGGGAGGGAAGAAGGCAGAACAGTGGGCCTTGTTTATATGCACATCAGCAAGGTGTTTGACAAGGTTCTGCATGGCACACCAGTTAGCAAGGTTAGATCACATGGAATTTAGGGACTGCTAGCTATTTGGTACAAAATTGGCTCGAAGGTAGGAGACAGAGCTTGGTGGTGGACGGTTCTTTTTCAGACTGGTGTCCTGTGACCAGTGGTGTGCCACAACAATCAGTACTATGTTTACTACTTTTTGTCATTTAGTAAAATGATTTGGTTGGGAATATAGGAGGAATGGTTATTAAGCTTATAGATGATGCCAAAATTGGTTAGTGAACAGTAAAGAAGCTTAAGCCAGAATACAATGGGAGCTTCATGAGATGGGCAAATGGACTGAGGAGTGGCAGATGGAGTTTAATTTAAATAAATGTAACATGCTGCATTTTGGCAAGGCAAATCAGGCAAACATTTGTACATTTGATGGTCGGGCCCTAGGAAGTGTTGCTAAACAAAGAGACCTTGAATGCAGGTTCATATTTCCTCGAATTTGGAATCACAGGCGGACAGGGAAGTGAAGAAGGCACTTGGTACACTTGCCTTCATTGGTCAAAGCGTTGAATGTAGGAGTTGGGATGTCACGTTGCAGCTATACAAGACATTGGTTTGGCCACTTTTTGGAATACTGGGGTCCAATTCTGGTTTCCCTGCTGTAGAAAATATGCTATTAAACTTGGAAGAGTTCAGTAAAGATTTGCGAGGATGTTGCTGGGGTTGGACAGTATGAACTACAGGGACAGGCTGAATAGGTGGGGCTAGTTTTTCTGGAGCATTGGAGGTTGAGGACTGATCTTCTGGGGGTTTATAAAATCATGAGGGATATGGATAGGGTGAAGAGCCTTTTTCCAAAATTGGAGGGCACAGGTTGAGGTGAGAGGGGAAAGATTTAAAAAGGACTTAAGAAGCAACATTTTCATGCAGAGGGTGGCGCATGTAGATTCGGTAGTAGATTCGCCAACTTTAGGTACATTTAAGTCATCATTGGACAAGCATTTGGACGTACATGGAATAGTGTAGGTTAGATGGGCTTCAGATTGGTATGACAGGTCGGCACAACATCGAGGGCCGAAGAGCCTGTACTGTGCTGTAATGTTCTATGTTCTATGTTCTATGTTCGATGTATAGAATGAGCTGCCTGAGGAAGTGGTGGAGGCAGTATGATTACAACATTTAAAAGGCATCTGAAAGGGCATATAAACTGGAAGGGTTCAGAGGGGTATGGGCCAAATGCTGGCAAATGGGAGTAGATTAATTCAGGAAATTTGGTCAGCATGGATGAGGTGGACAAAAGGGTCTGTTTCAGCTCCATGACTTGATGGCTCTATGAGATGTCTGAGGCCAATTTTTTTTTACACAGAGGCTATTCGGTGCCTGGAACATGCTGTCAGGGGAGGTGGTAGAAGCAGATATTGATTGCCACACTTAAGAGGCATGTAGGGAGAGACATGAGCAGACAGACAGGATTAATTTAGAATGGCACCATAGTTAGCACAGGCATGGTGGGCCAAAGGGCTTGCTCCTGTGCTGTACCTGTTCTATGTCCTAAGCACCTGTACAAAATAGATTCAGCTTCTTGCCATTAGAGCTCTACTTTCCCCATCCTTGACATGCTTCTTTTTCTCTTTGTGACATTCTCTGTAGCTGAGTGAAGGATCCCGAGACAGCCAGTCACGTCGAAGATGCCAAAGCTCTAACAAAAGGGAAGTAAGAAACTCGTGATTTTATAAATTGTTTTAGTCATAAATGGTGAACTTTGTTGGATTCTAATTCAAAACAACGTAGTGAGCAGGTACAGTATTTTATTTCATAATGAATCATCAGCTTCATTCAATCCTTAAATATGATACGATTAGGATGCCAGAAACAGTAGTGTGCTGTGGTGGGAAATCTCCAGTGTGATCAAGAGCAAACAGATCTAAATATTTATGACAGTTCAAATAGCTCAGTTTATGAGGTGATGGCTGAACTACAGACACTGCAACACATTAGAGAGCGGGAAATCAGATACACTGTTTGCCAGATAGCAAGTTCAGATTTGGTCAGGGAAAGGAGGGTTGAGTGCAAGTGAGGCAGGTAAGTGGGCCCAATGGGTAGGAATGCAGCTGATGTGGGTGCTGGGCACTGGCGGCAGTCCTGGGGAAATTGGGGACCGTATGCTGGGACAGTCTCCAACTGAACCATGCTGGAACAAGCTTTCCAGCACCACACAGAATTAGAAAGGCAAGGAGGATTTTGAGAAGAGGCGAGGAAAGAGAGAAGGTTATTAATGTGGGAAATGATAAAAATACATGAAGGGATAAAGAACATAAATCTAGGAGGAAATCAGCAGATAAGGCTGAAGGTTACAAAAATACAAAAAGGCCATAACCAAAGGCAAAGCAAAATAGATGATCTGATAGCCCAAACAGGAATAACCATTAGAGAGAAATAACTGTAGGATGACATAGATTGGGACCTGAATAGTGAAGGATAAATATAAATAAGAAAGGACAGGAAACTATGAAAAGGTGAACAGGTGGCTTTGTGAACTAACAGTGGCATTCGCAGCCTAGGGATACACAGGGATGAAGTAAGTTCATGAAACCAGGATGCATAGCGGTAAGAGACGATCATGATAGGACACATTTGTAGGAGTGGTGTACAGGGCCCCCAAACAGTCTCCACATGGCAGGATGGAACGTAAAGGAAAATATAACGGGAGCTTGTCAGAATTAACAACAATCATGGTGGATTTTAATCTACATTCAGCATGCAAAAATCAGATGGGCAAAGTTAAACCAAGATAAGGAATTCATAGAATATTTTTGGGACAGTTTCTGGTACAGCACATCTGGGACTCAGCAGATTATACTGGACCTAGTATTGTGTAATGACACTGAATTAACTAATGACCTCATAGCGATGGTGCCATATGTACTGACAATAACATAACTGAACTTTACACTCAAGTTGATGGTTAGAAGAATGGATCCAAGATTATTATTTAAACCTTAGATGTGGTGAGGGCATGAAAACAGAGTTAGACAAAGTGAACTGGCAAATTAGGTTACGGATTAAATCAACAGAGAGGCAGTGGCAGATATTTAAGGGGATATTTAAAAGCAGAAAGCATTTTCCAATGAGAAAGAAAAAAAAATCGGAGGATTCACCTCCTGTGGTTACTTTAAAAAGTTAACGATAGTATCAAACTTTAAAGAAAAAATATGCAAATACACAAAAATAGCAAGCAGGTCAACAGATTGGGAAGAATATGAAATAGCAAAACATGACTAAAATATTAACAAGGCTGGAGAAATTAGAATGTGAAGTAAATCTTGCGATAACTATTAAAACCATTTCTGTAGATAGTTTTTGTAGATAGTTTAAAAGGAAAGTTGAACAACGTGAATATTGGTCCTATAGAAACTAAGCATGAGGAATTAACCATGGAAAATAAGGAAACGGTAGATGAATTGAACATTTTATATTTGTCTTCACTATTGAGGTAAGAACTAATAGCCCAGAAAGAAATGTAGATCAGGGAATATATGACAATCAAGACGGTCTCTTGAATTGTGGAGCAACCATGAAAGGCAAGTGGCCTACTTCTGCTTCTAATTCATACCTCGGTGTACCATTCGGTGGTGATTATTCTGCTAATTTTACTGCAAATATTTCTTGCTTCCTTCTAACACTTTCTTCTCGTTAGCCTGGAATGTCTGTGAGCATAATGCAAAACCTCATCTGTTCTTCCATTAAATCTCGCTGATAGTTGACTATCTCAGATCTTTTGCACATGTCACTATCTTCCTTAAGAGTAACTTCTCTCTCAGCAGATGTTATCTCATGGCAAGATCTCTAATGCTTAAAAAAAATCTACATCTAAAATCACCTTTCAGTTGTCCAAACTCAGAAGTTTCAGTAAGATTTATCAGCAAGGTTACATACCAATCAATGGTTTCGACATACATTGAGGTCTGATGTTGAATACATACTTTTCCCGAAGAACATCAAATGGGTTTCAATGCTTGTGTTCAAAGCTCTCAAAATTTCTGCGGTCTGGCTTTTCTGCTGGTCAGTGAGATTGAGATTTCAATGCAGCTTGTAGCACTATTTCCCCAGCACTCTTATTTGCTCATGTTTTTGAATTAATTCCACAGTTTTACATAGCCTTGCCATTGAAAAATGGGAAAAAAAGGTCCAATTCTGTCTTATATCTCCTTTCACTTCCGTAGCACCATTTTGAATTATACAATATTTTAAAGTCACAGTTTTGTTTGAATTATTCCTTGTTATTTCTTTCATAGCTGGCTCTTTTATAGCTCTGAATACACACATATTTTCAGCTAGACATTCCTCTCCAGCTGTCTATCTCTTACAATTCTAAAATCTCACAGTTTCATTTGCACCAATCCTAACATCATGTTTTAAGTAATCTGTATTTCACATTTGCCACTGACTGTTCTCAAAGGCACTTACACAGAGAATGAGGCCACATGACTATTGCAAGGCAGGCAGCACTTGATGCAGAATTACATTTCTCCAAGCTGGCAACATCTACAGGCAGCACGGTGGCTCAGTGGTTAGCACTGCCACCGCACAGCACCAGGACCTGGGGTTTGATTCCACCCATGGGTGACTCTCTCTGTGTGGAGTTTGCATAGTCTGCCCGAGGCTGCTTCAGTTTCCTCTGGGTGCTTTGATTTCCTCCCATAGTCCAAAGATGTACAAGTTAGGTAGATTGGCCATGCTAAATTGTCCTGTGGTGTCTAGAGGCATGCAGATTAGTTGGATTAGCCGTGGGAAATGTTGGGTTATTGGGATAAGATGGGAGTGCTGGGTCAAGATGGGATGGCCTTTGGAGGATTGGTGTGGAATAAATGGTCTGCTTCCATACTGTAAGGTTTCTAAGATGATGGTAAGTGAAGAGACAAGACAAATTCAGGAATAGTAATTGATTCATAGGATTTCAACTCCAAAATGCTACCCATTATATAAAGCAAATTTTAAATGCTTTGCTTCATAACATATCATCTTGTTTGTTTCTTCTATCTGCTTAAAAATGTTTAAAAACCAGGTTAACTCACCATAAACATAGATTTACTCATTCTAATGTATAGTATTCTCTGAGTAGATATTACGTACACGTCAAGAATCCAAGGGAGGACGAAACTATTTAGCTCAACTACAATCACCTTGTGAGTTTGGAACAAAAACAGATGTTGCTGGAAAAGCTCAGCAGGTCCAGTAGCATCTGTGAAGAAAAAAAAAATCAGAGTTAATATTTCAGGTCCAGTGACCCTTCCTCAGAACTGCTGAGCTTTTTCAGCAACTTCTGTTCTTGTTCCTGATTTACAGCATCCACAGTTCTTTTGGTTTTTATTCACACAGTAAGTTTATCCGAATAGAGTTGACAATTTTTTTTGTAGGAGAATTTAGAAGCCCTTGATTCAAATTTCCTTCGTTCTGGTCAAAATTTGAGTATATCAATGAAATATTTTGATGGCCCTTTTGTGTCTGACCTGGGATGAGGTGTAACATATGCCAGCTCACATGACCTTGCAGCACTTTACAGGATCCACCGCACTCACACAGTTACGGAGTGTGCTCATACCTTTAAGAGTTATCGGAAAAGAGTTTTCCAAAAAGGAAGCATGGTTGTTACTTGGTTATGCCAGCTTAAAGAACTGCAAATTTAAAGAATTCTCATTTGTTCTAGAAATATATTCTGTCCATTAATCTGGAGAATATAAGCTGTGTAAAGCAATTTATATCTTCTGTAATCAGAGGCAATGGGAACTGCAGATGCTGGAGAATCCAAGATAACACAGTGTGAAGCTGGATGAACACAGCAGGCCAAGCAGCATCTCAGGAGCACAAAAGCTGACGTTTTGGGCTAGACCCTTCATCAGAGAGCTCTCTGATGAAGGGCCTAGGCCCGAAACGTCAGCTTTTGTGCTCCAGAAATGCTGCTTGGCCTGCTGTGTTCATCCAGCTTCACACTTTGTTATCTTATATCTTTTGTATTTTGAATTATCAGCTGTTGTGTTACATATTCTATATTAAACAATTGCCTTTGTTTAAGGCCAATTGTTAGTCTGGAATATGTCAATTCAATGCTGCAAAGTGGAAAAGATTAGCATAGATGCAGCTTACTCAGGCAAAATGAAGAAAATTATGCTGAATATGTTTGAACCACAGCAATTGGCACATACTTCATAGATTTATAAGATTTATATAATCTACAGCTATTTCCAACAGGCAACATATTGACTACGCTCAATCAGCCTGTGCTTGCAAAATTATGAACGTTGCATCAAATATTAGAGGTAATTTCACAATTGTGCAGCAGTTATGAAGAAATTCTGATTGCTCTAAGTATTACCCTAATACCCAATTTAATATTATCAGACAGACTCACAATATGAGATAACAAGGCGTCGAGCTGGATGAAACAGCAGGCCAAGGAGCATTTTAGGAGCAGGAACGCTGACGTTTCGGACCTAGACCGTTCATCAGAAATGGAGGAGAGGAAAAGAGTTCTGAAATAAATAGGGAGGGGGGGAGGCAGATTGAAGATGGATAGAGGAGAAGATAGGTGGAGAGGAGGCAGACAAGTCAAAGAGGCAGGGATGCATTACAAGGGAGTTGCAGTGAGAGAGAGATCCCCTGAAGTTTGTCTGGAGGGAGGAGGGTAACTTCTTCAGGTTAGGCATCCTTAGAAGAGGCTTCACAGTGGGGTTAAAATTGTATCAGAGATAATAGGAACTGCAGATGCTGGAGAATCTGAGACAACAAGGTGTGGAGCTGGATGAACACAGCAGGCCAAGCAGCTTCTTAGGAGCAGGAAACGTTTCGGGCCTAAACCTTTCATCAGAAATGGGGGAGGGGAAGAGGGTTCTGAAATAAATAGGGAGAGAGGGGGAGGCGGATCGAAGATAGAGCTCCACACCTTCACCTGCTGTGTGCATCCAGCTCTACACCTTGTTATCTCGGATTCTCCAGCATCTGCAGTTCCTATTATCTCAGACTCACAATATGGTTCGCTTACACGTGCTGGTGATATATATATATATTCCCATGCAGGTTCCCTGGGAGCGCAAACAGAAATAAACATGTCCATACATTGTGTTTGGGGCAATCATTTCCTGTTGCATTCCCCATGGCACTGGAGTTGACATGCCTGCATTGAATTAAAAAAAACTTGGAAGTTATCTGTTCTTTGGTAAATTGTCCACAACAATACCTCAAATAATTAGGATTCTCTTGTCAACCACTCAGCACTCTGCTCTCATGCAGTAAAAAATGTTGCTCTCTTTGAAATTCCTCCAACTCCACTTACGTAGCACAAGATGAAAAACTTCAAAAGCATATCTTTTTTTCTCAGTAATACTTAAGTTCTTTATTCATAACAATTTACACAATTAATATCAATGGTTTTTACTGCAATTTTTAATGACTATGAAATGGATTGTAGTGATTTTCACTAAAAATGAACATCTTTCTCTCATAGATGAGGTTTTGTAAACAAGCAATATGTCGGTGATCCTGGCAGCATTTCGGGTACAGTGATCCTTCCTCAGAACACTGAGACATTCTGAGGAATGGTTACCGGACGCGAAACATTAACTCTGATTTTTTTCTTCACAGATACTGCCAGACCTGCTGAGCATTTCCAGCGACTTCTGTTTTCGTTCCTGATTTTCAGCATCCACCATTCTTTCGGTTTTTATCAGTTATTCTAATCTGTCCATGTCTATACCTTGGTTGCTTTGATCAACAGCTGATGTCAATAAGATCTCCACTTGTAATAGATGACACAGTAATTTGATACCCAGGCTCTGTTAAGTTCTTTGACCTTCTGTCTTGTTTTCACTTGTAACTGTGTGGCAAAACTTTTCTGAAGAAGGTTATTAATGTGAACCACCTGCTTCTCATTCGGCCAAAGAGTTTCACGCCAATATCACTGGTCTGTGTTTAATCCCTGGCCTGTTTTGCATTTTGAAGCATTTGGGCCAATTTGAAACCTTTCAATTCAGTATCTTACATAAACAGTCTGTTGCTTTATATACACCATTTATAACTGTGAACAGATAACAGTGCAGGGTAAAGAACGATTTCCCAGTTTGGTATTTCATAAAAGCACTGAGCACCCCCAGATAAAATACAGGAAGCAATAGAAAAATTTCTACACATTTTATAAATAAACCTGAATCTCGATATCAACAGATTACAACTAACATTTAGCTGAAATTTTCATTCGCAGAGTTGTCCACAACATCTAAGAAAGGTTACTAACATGTTGTAATGGTGCCACATTTCAGGACATTTTGTGCTGTGAACTCATGTTCTTTGGAAATGGGCTTGCTTTAGTCAACATTATTTTCTCACCAGAGCCATCAGGGAGAAATGACTGTTCTCCAGTTCGGGTTGATTTCAAAGTTAGTCTTCAATGCTGGAAATATTGCACTCCATGATTTCACACATAAAGTATGTTTCCACTTAAGAATTAACAGATAATATCATTCAATGTATAAATTATTTCAAATTAATTTGTTGCGTTATGGGTTGAATGAATATGATAATCACAACATCTGTGGGCAAAATTTGATGCAAGGTTACTATATTTATTTGAAACATTCCTAGATCAATAACTCCACTTTGTAATTTAAACTTTTCACAGTTTTAGAATGTGTGTCTCAAAATTGAGGTAATATGCTTCTCTCTTGAATTGTTTCAAGAGCTTGTAACCATCTTTAATTGGATGGCAAACCTAACCTGTAGTTGTGATAATAAAGTGTGAAGCTGGATGAACACAGCAGGCCAAGCAGCATCTCAGGAGCACAGCTGCTTGGCCTGCTGTGTTCATCCAGCTTCACACTTTATTATCTTGGATTCTCCAGCATCTGCAGTTGCCATTATTTCTGCAGTTGTGAATTGGCCAGTTCAGCAAAGTGCTGGATGACTATTTTCCACGCAATGTGTGTTCAAAGTCCCTCAACATTTGTTTAAATTCCTTGAAAGAATAATTACTCTTTTTATGTGCTTTCAACTTCTAAGTTTTATATCCACCTGTCAAAGTTCCTTTGGTTAAAACTTCCAAAGTCAATGTAGGTTTTTCCAAGCCATTTCTTTACAGCCCAGCACCTTAGCCTCTAAACCTCAGGTGCTAACTCATATGCAGCTCATACAGTCTTTTTTTCACCCTGTCATAATCCTGAGAAAATTTCTTCGACTGCAAAGCACAAATTTCCTGTTGTTAACTTATCACCTTACTCTGGATGAGCAGTGTCCAATCTTCTCTTGCCTAATTCATTTGTGTCTCTATTTTCTCGAATGGCATGAAGAATGCCACGACATCCTTCGTCTCAAATTTTGTTGTGCCTTGTGTGAGCTTAAACATTTTTTTTGCTGGAATTTAGATTTTGAATCAGATTTTTACCAGAAGAGCCTAGAAGTATTTTTTCATTCTCTGTTTCAACTGAACAATCTTCGATTCTTTTCTGAAGAAGGGTCCCGACCTGAAACATCAGATTTCCTGCTCCTCTGATGCTGCCTGGCCTGTTGTGTTCCTTCAGCTCCACACAGTGTTATCTCTGACTCCAGCATCAGCAGTTCTTACTATCTCTGAAACTTATTGCTTTACTTTCTTTCTCTCTCTCGCAGTTCTAATTCTAATCATCTCATTTCTCCTCTTCTCATTTCTAGTTCTCTGTTATTGTCTGCTATTTGGAATTCCATTTCCAAGGTTTTCTGTTTCTCTGTTTCCCTTCATATTTAAGCTATGTTGACCCGAACAATACTATCACCTGATTCTGCCACCACTTGGAGTACCTGGTCATTCATAATTTTGCTCAATCCAAATGCCATGGCTCATACCTCAATTATTTTTGCTTTCCAGCTCTGTCAGGCAATGGTACCTCTCATTAACCGAACCAATCCTTGGGTTTTGAAAGTTCAATTAAGCCTATCACAAACATTGTTGCCAGCTGCGTGAAATACTTTGCTATTTCCAGCACCTTTTCTCAAATGCAGAATGGAACCTGGCTTTTTCTTTTCTCTACTTGTGTTATTTACTAATACAACATCCAACCCTCATTGTCTGTCTCAAAATATCCTAGTCAACACCTACCACTGCAGCCTCCACGAAACATTATCATGTCTCACTGGTGTAGTGTGCTTTAAATCAAGCCCCACTATTCACTTATTAAAGTGGGTAAAGCCCCAATTTATCTGTCAGATAGGCTCAAAATAACAGAAAACAAGGATCAAGTATTTGTTCATAACACAGACCACTATTTATTATAAACAATTCAATTCTAACCACAGTTAAACAACGATAAACTGTTCACCTATAACTCTACCAGTTAATCGATAAAACAGACAAGTTTTATCCTTGAATCCCAACACTACCTGGTTACAACAATGTAATATTTTGTAGATTATGTCAGGATAAGGTACTGACTTGTGATTTATACATTTAGTCTCATCTGTTTACATTTTATAATGACCCCTGTATGCTTACACTTACAGTTTCCTTTAAGCCTGTGTGCAACATTATAGAGGTAACAAGCTGCACTGTTTACGGTTTATTTGATGTATACTTTTTTTGTTAAATGATTTTTATGGCAAACATAAACAGTCCAAGGTCTCTACCACATTTCTGGAAGGTTGCCTGTAAATTTCCTAGGTTTTAAAGCATTTTTGTGATGCCCCATGGTCTTGCTCATAGGAATTTGGGATTAATTGTAATGTCCAACTGAGGGATAATTAAGCCAGGACACCAGAACCAGTAATTCTGTGCCTGTTTGAACGTTGTTGATCAGTTCTAATTTTTTCAATTGCCATTTATTTACTTTGCCAAGGCTTTATGCATGTCTTTTTGGGATGTCGGTGTCTCTGGCTGGCCAGCATTTATTTCCCACCCCTAGTTGCCCTTGGGAAGGTGGTAGTCAGCTGCCTTCTTGAACTGCTGCAGTCTACATGCTGTAGGTTGACCTAAAAAGCCCTTAGAGAGGCATTTCCAAGATTTTGACCCAGCGATAGTGAAGGTATGACAATGTATTTCCAAGTCAGGATGGTGAGTGGTTTGGAGGGGAACTCAAAGGTGGTAGTATTTCTAAATATTGGCTGCCCTTGTTCTTTTAGATGGAAGTGGTCTGGGTTTGGAAGGTACTGTCTGAGGAACTTTGGTGAATTTCTGCAGTACATCTTGCACTTAGCACACAGGTGCTACTGAGTATTGGTAGTGGTTAGAGTGAATGCTTGTGGATGTTGTGCCAATCAAGTGGGCTGCTTTGTCCTGGATGGTGTCAAGCGTCTTGAATGTTGTTGGAGCTGCACTCATCCAGGCAAGTGGGGAGTATTCCATCACACTCCTGACTTGTGCCTTGTAGATGGTGGACAGACTCTGGGGAGTCAGGAGGTAAGTTAAATACTGCAGTGTTTCTAGCTTCTGATATATTCTTGCAGCCACTGTGTTTATGTGGCAAATCTGATTGAATTTCTGGTCAATGGTAACCCCCAGGATGTTTACAGTTGGGGATTCCGTGATGGTACAAAAATAAAGAGCTGGAAAAGCTCAGCAGGTCTGGCAACGCCTGTGTAGGAAAAAAACAGAGTTAACATTTTGGGTCCGGTGACCCTTCCTCACAGGGTTCAGAACTATGCTACAGAACCCTCTGAGGAAGGGTCACTGGATCTGAAACGTTAACTCCACTGTTTCCTTCACAGATGCTGCCAGACCTGCTGAGCTTTTCCAGCAAATTTGTTTATGTGATAACAAAGTGTGGAGCTGGATGCACACAGCAGGCCAAGCAGTATCTTAGGAGCAGGAAAGCTGACGTTTCGGGCCCTGGTTTATAGCATCCGCAGTTCTTTCAGCTTTTATTCAGTGATGGTAACTGACAAGTTCTGAAGCACAAACCTTCAGTGCTGTTGCCACAGATTGTGCAAAAGTTTCATCCTTATCTTCTGTACTAATGTGCTGGGCTTTTCCATCATTACGGATGGGGATATTTGTGAAGCCTTCTTCTCCAGTGAGTTTTTTTAATTGAATTCTAATTCTAAAGACCCTCTGAAAGAAGAAACTTGACTTCAACTCTACTTTATATTCACGACCCCTTATTTTGAAACTCTGTCCCCTAATTCTAAATACCCCAATGGGAGGAAATACTCAGCACCTACACTGCTAAGCCCCTCTGAACCTCATCTGTTTCAACATGATCACTTAGAACATAGAGCATAGAACAGTTGTGCCAAACTTTTACACATAAACGTAAGGTCTATCTAACCTCCACCGCTACCTTATACTATCATCCATATGCCTATTTATGCCGATTTAATAGCCGCTTAAATGTCCCCAATGAGGCTGACTCCACTACCCTTCCCGGCAATGTATTCCACGCCCCTGCCAGCCTCTGAGTAAAGAACCTACCTCTGACGTCTTCCCAATATCAACCTCCTTTCGCTTTAAAACTATGTCTCCTCATCAAAGCTAACTCCACCAGAGGAAAAAGTCTCTGCCTGTGTGCTCCATCTATACCTCTGATCATTTTGTACACCTCTATCAACTCACCTTTCATCCTTTGTCATTTGAAAGAGAAAAACTGTACCACTCCCAACCTTTCCTTGTAAGACCTTCCCTCCATTCCAGGCGACATCCTGGTAAATCTCCTTTGCACCTTTTCGAATGCTTCCACTTCTCATTCTTCCAAACTACAATGAGTACAGGATCAACCTGTTCAATTTTTTCCTCATAAGACAACACATTCATGATAAGAATCAGGCTTGTATATATACTTTTCATTTCAGCTGACAATCCTGATGATTTTGGAGGACACATTCTGATACATGTTTCTTAAGGTCATGTCATTGTCTTTTCCTTTTATTTGTATGTGATGCATTTGTCTTGGTTCTTCGGAGGACTCTTTCTTCATCTATTCTCTTACCAAGTTTTCATGAACACCCAATGCCCTCACTGTGCACAGCTTTTTGATGAGTTAACTTATAGCAATTTCTGTCTTTGTTTATGTTACAGCTTTTAGCTGATAACCAACTTCGTATTTTATCTCTATTGCCAGAAGACCCACTTCTGTTTGTCACTTGCCACGTGCAGAGTGAGTCTTCACTTACCACCAAGATGACTTATTCCCTGTAGCCTACGGTAACTGCTTAAACATTAGGTAATATAACGTAAGAATGTCTTTCACAACTATATAAAACAAAAGTGTAAAATTGCAATGGAGATTCTGGAGATTCATTGTTATTTACTATGGCTGTGATCATTCCTGCAAAATCAAAAACAGTAAGTAAAGCTACAATCTCACTATTCTTCACAGCTAATTCAATCCAGATGTTCACCACAAGGAACTGTAAATGGGCTACAGTTGTGTTTGGTGATGACAAATCATGTAAATCTCTTAAATTCCAATCCCAGTTGGCTTGACTCAACAAACATGGAACATTAAGCCAAGCCATTCACAAAGTAGGTGATAATAAATAATAGGAAAGTCTAGATTGCGTTCAATATTGGACTGAATAATAGAAAAGAATTCACAGAATGCTATGCAATAGTGATTAAAACAAACACCTCCTTGCCAAAATATAATTCTTTATGTGCTGGAACATACAAGGTTCACAGTGGGGAAATCAGTGCTATTCAGACTTCATGATTGATGAGAAGTTGACTTTTCAAATTCGTGGTATTAAAAAGAAGAATTCTAAACCTTTGTGCACTGAATGGAGGCAGATTGTGAGACAGGAACACATGTCAAGCTAGTCTATGGAAGAGATATGATTCAGACATAATTGTACACAATATGGTAGAGGTTCCACTGTGGGCACAGTTGACAATTGTTCTTCAAATTGCACCCAAAATTGGATTTGTGTTCAAATTGCCTCTTTCCCTAACTTGCTGCTCTAATTCATTTGCAGAATTTGCCATGAACCAGCGTAATCAGACATCGATATAAATTAAGCTTTAAAAATATTCCTTGACACATTTAAATATGGTAACTGTGCATTTTGATTAATGAAGTTGAAAAGTCAGCTTATCGCAAAAATAGTTTTCATAAATTGTTGTACTTCTGCCTTATGGGTGGGGGGGTACCCTGATTTTAAGTTGCTGCAAGTTATTTAAAGAATATAATTTCAACTCATATTAGGGCTCACTACTCAGTTATTTAGTAAAGTGTCAGAATTACTGAACAGTTACAACATAGAGTAAAGCCATTTGGCCATTGTTCCGCACTGCTGTCCCAATGAGCATTTCATTTAAAGCCATGCACCAGCATTGTCCTTGTAAACTGGTATACTGTTCCTTTTCAGATAACACACTTAATTACAAACTACACGAAAAAGCTTTCCTTATATAGCTTTTGCCTTACTTTGTTTTTAAGGAGAATTCACATGGCTTCATGAAAGGGAAATTGTGTCTGACCACTTTATTAGAGTTTTTGTCCACAGTGGGCAGAGGGGAACCAGTAAATGTGGTCTATTTGGACTTCCAGAAGATTTTCCACAGGATACTTCACAAAAGGTTAAGTCATAAGATAAGAGCCCATGGTTTTGGCAGTAAAACATTAGCATGCAGAGCGAATTGGCTAATGGGCAGGAAAATCGCATGGGGATAAGGGATAATGGGAACTGCAGATGCTGGAGAATCCAACATAACAAAGTGCGCAGCTGGATGAACAGAGGAGGCCAAGCAGCATCTCAGGAGCACAAAAGCTGATGTTTCGGGCCTAGACCCTTCATCAGAGAAGGGGCTGGGGAGACGGTTCTGAAATAAATAGGGTGAGAGGGGGAGGTGGACTGAAGATGGAGAGAAGAGAAGATAGGTGGAGAGGAGAGTATAGGTGGGGAGGTAGGGAGGGGATAGGTCAGTCCAAGTAAGACGGACAGGTCAAGGGGGCGGGATGAGGTTAGTAGGTAGGAAATGGAGGTGCAGCTTGAGGTGGGAGGAAGGGATAGGTGAGAGGAAGAACAGGTTAGGGAGGCGGGGCAAGCTGGGCTGGTTCTTAGATGCAGTGGGGGGAGGGGACGAGCTGGGCTGGTTTTGGGATGCAGTGGGGGAAGGGGAGATTTTGAAGCTGATGAAGTCCACATTGATACCATTGGGCTGCAGGGTTCCCAAGCGGAATATGAGTTGCTGTTCCTGCAACCTTCGGGTGGCATCATTGTGGCACTGCAGGAGGCCCATGATGGACATGTCGTCTGAGGAATGGGACGGGGAGTGGAAATGGTTTGCGACTGGGAGGTGCAGTTGCTAATTGTGAACTGAGCGGACGTGTTCTGCAAAGCGGTCCCCAAGCCTCTGCTTGGTTTCCCCAGTGTAGAGGAAGCCACACCAGGTACAATGGATGCAGTATACCACATTGGCAGACATGCAGGTGAACATCTGCTTAATATGGAAAGTCATCTTGGGGCCTGGGACGGGGGTGAGGGAGGAGGTGTGGAGGCAAGTGTAGCATTTCCTGCGGTTGCAGGGGAAGGTGCCGGGTGTGGTGGGGTTGGAGGGGAGTGTGGAGCGGACAAGGGAGTCACGGAGAGAGTGGTCTCTGCAGAAGGCAGACAAGGGTGGGGATGGAAAAATGTCTTGGGTGGTGGGGTCGGATTGTAGATGGCAGAAGTGTTGGAGGATGATGCGTTGCATCCGGAAGTTGGTGGAGTGGTATGTGAGAATGAGGGGGATCCCCTTGGGGCAGTTGTGGCGGGGGCAGGGGCGGGGTGTGAATGATGTGTTGGGGGAAATGCGGGAGACACGGTCAAGGGCGTTCTCGACCACTGCCGGGGCTAAGTTGCGGTCCTTGAAGAATGGGGATAAGGGGTTCTTTTTCAGGTTGGCAGTCTGTAACAGAGGGTTTCCACAGGCCTGTGACCACAACTGTTTATGAGATATAAATTAGTGACTAACAGGAAGGAAGTGCATGCACTATAGCCAAATTTACAGATGACACAAATACAGGTAGAAAGCTAAGTTGTAGAGGGGATACAAGCAGTTTATATAAAGATTTTGATAGGTTAAGTAAGTGGGCAAAATGTTGACAAATGGAGTATAATGTGGGAAAATATGAAGTTGTTCATTTTGTAAAGGAGAACAAAAAGCAGAGCATTATGTAAATTGAGAAAAGCTGCAGAAAGCTGCAACGCAAAGGGGCTTTTGCATGAAACACAGAAAGTTAGCACACAAGCACAACAGGTAATCAGGAAGCGTATTGGAACATTGGCCCTTATTTGAAGGGAGTTGGAGAATAAGAGTAGGAAAGTATTGCTGCAACTCTACAAGCTGCTGGTGAGTTCATACCTGGAGTATTGTGAGTGGTTTTGGCCGCCTTATTTAAGGAAAGATGTTATTTTGTTGGAAGTAGTTCAGAGACTGGTCTCCAGGATGATCCCTGCTACGGAGTGACTGCCTTACAAGAAAAGGTTAAACAGGCTGGGATACTTCTCATTGAAGTTTAGAAGAATGAGAGGTGGTCTCATGAAAATATATAGTAGTCTTAAGAGGTTTGACAGAGTAAATGCTGAAAGAATGTTTTCCTTCTTGGGAGAATCTAGGAACAGACTTAATTTCAGAATTAGGGGGCACTAATTTAAGACTGAGATGAGGAGGAATTTCTTCCATTTAAGAAGCACGACAAAGCAGCCTGCTTGATTGGCTTTACATCCACAAGCATCTACTCCCTCTGCCAAGGACATTCAGTAACAGCAGTGTATACTCTATCTACAAGATGCACTGCAGAAATTCACCAAATATCCTCAGACAGCACCTTCCAAACCCATGACCACTTGCATCTAGAAAGACAAGGCAGAAGGTACATGGGAACACTACCTACTTCAAATTCCCATTTAAGTCATTCAATGTCCTGACTTGGAAATATATTGTCACTCCTTCACTGTCACTGGATCAAAATTCTGGAATTCCCTTCCTAATGATATTGAGGATCAATCCATAGCAGATGGACTGCAGCTATTTAAGAAGGCAGCTCACCACCACTTTCTCAAGGGCAACTAGAGATAGTCAATAAATGCTGGCCAGCCAGCAATGCCCACAGCCCACAAATGAATTTTAAATGATGCCCAAAGAACTGCTCCCTGTGGCACACCACTCTTCATAGCTCACCAACCGAAATCAGGCTCATTAATTTGTGCTCTTTGCTTCCTTATGCCTGGTGATAGTTTTTGGGGAGTCAAGAAGTGAGTTACTTCTTGCAGGATTCCTTGCCTCTGACCTGTTCTTGTAATCACAGGACTTATTTAATTAGTTCAGTTCAGTTTCTGGCCAATAGTAACCCTCAGGAAAATGATTATAGAGGTTTCAGTGATGGAAATGACAGTGAATGTGAAGGGTCAATGGCTAGATTCTTTCTAGTTGGACATGGTCTATGACTCGCAATTGTATGGTGCAAATTTTAATGAACATTTCTGCCCAGTGTTTACAGAGGAGAGAATCATGGATGCTAAGAAGATAGGGTAAACAAGTGGGAATGATTTGGACTTTATACATATTACCAGAGAGGAATATTTGCAGCCTTAAAGTGCATTAGGGTGGATAACTCCCTTGGGCCTGGCCAAGTCTATCTTCGGTCTTTGTGGGAGGCTAGGGAAGGAATTACAGAGGCCCTTGCAGAGATTTTTGCTTCACCTTTAGCCACTGGTGAAGTTCCGGAAGACTGGGGGGTGGCTAATGTTGTTCCATTGTTTAAGAAAGGTAGCAAAGACAAGCCAAGGAACTACAGGCCAGTGAGCCTGACATCAGTGGTAGGCAGGTTATTGGAGAGGATTCTGAGGTCAGGATCAGTCAAGGTCTGATTGGGGATAGTCAGCATGGATTTGTGTGCAGGAGGTCATGTCTGACAAACCTTTTAGTGTTTTTCAAAGAGGTAACCAAGCGGGTAGACAAGGAGAGAGAAGTGGATGTTGTCTATATAGACTTTAATCAGGCCTTTGACAAGGTCCTGCATTACAGGCTAGTCATGTAGGTTAGGTGGTATGGGATCCAGGGAGATCTAGTTACGTGGATTGAAATCTGGCTTGATGGTAGGAAGCAGACAGTGATGGTTGAAGGTTGTTTCCTGAATTGAAGGCCTACGACTATTGGTGTGCCATAGGGATCAGTGCTGGGACCTTTTCTTTTATTATTTACATAAATAATCTGGCTGAGACTGTACAAGACATGATCAGTAAGTCTGCAACTGGTACAAAATTAGGAGATTTCGTGTCAGTGAAGAAGGTTATCAAAATTACAGAGGAATCTTGATCAGATGGGGAAGTGGGCTGAGAATTGGCAAATGCAATTCAATACAGGTAAGTGTCAGGTGTTGCACTTTGGAAAGTCAAACCAAAGTCGGACTTTTACCGTAAATGGTAAGGTCCTGAGTAGTGTTGTGGAGCAGGGGAATGTAAGAATACAAGTACATAAAAACTCATTGAGAACAACGTCGCAGATGAACAGGGTGGTGAAGAAGGCATTGAGCATGCTAGCCCTCATCGGTTGAGGCATTGAATGTGCAGTTGTATAAGTTGTTGGTGACGCTGCACTCAGAGTATTGCACACAGTTTTGGTTACCCTGTTATGGGAAAGACATAGTTAAACTGGAAAGTGTGTAAAGAAGATTTACGAGGATGTTGTCAGGACTAGTAGGTCTGAGTGATAGGGAGGGGTTGGCCAGAATCGGACTTTATTCCTTGGAGCATAGGAGATTGAGCGGTGACCTTATTGAGGTGTACAAAATCATGAGAGGCACAGACAGGGTGAATGCATACAGTTTTTTTTAACCAGGGGTGGGGAAATGAAAGCTAGACAGCATAGGTTTAGGGTGAGAGGGGGAAAGGTTTAAGAAGGACCTAAGGGGCAACTTCTTCACACAGAGTGTGGTGCATGTATGGAATGGGCTATCAGAGAAAGTGTCTGGGGTAGGAACAAAAGCAACATTTAGAAAACATTTGAACAGGTACATGGATGGGAAGGGTTTAGAGGGACAGGGAGCAAATGCAGACAATTGGAACTAGCTGAGTGGGCACCATGGTCATCATGGACCAGTTTGGGCCAAACAGTCAGTTTCCATGATGTGTTACTCTATGCCTAATTATAGGATAAGCCGAAGCGCTAAAAGGTAATAATGATATTCAACAGCTCAATGAGCAAGTAGATTGTACAGGATGGAAAAACAGGCTGAGAAAGTTTAGAATAATACTGAATAAGCTGCACGACCTTGAATGAGTCCTGTGAACATTCTTTTATGAGCTGAAGATGACCCTTACACTTGCTTTCCCATCCTGTTTTGCCTGTACCAGTCAGCAGTTTTGTCCATTTTATCTGTTGTTTTCTGAGCTGGTTGCTTGTGATACTGTATAAGAGAGAGAGTTTCATTCCGAGCTGCTGCTGCTAGACTTTGGTTTGGAATCATGAACGGTGCCAGGTATGAACCTGAACCTCCAGGCTAGCCATCGATCGAGATGACCCCAAAGCGCAGAGGACCGTGAAACATGTTGCTTGATTTTTTTTTTCTTTTTCTCCTCCATTTATTGTTACCACTATAAACATTCATTACTACTCAATAAATATTCATATTTAAGCAAATTGCTGTTTTTGAGTCTTCTCTTAACTATATTTACACAAATCTGAATAGAACCGCTCGGACGCACACTGTGATTCAAGACAGAATGTATGACTCTAAAGCTTACTTAGCATTTGTTAGTTCAAGGTTTTGCTGCATTTGTACTGCTTCAATTTCCGAGGAATTGCAAATGGTGCTGAATATTTGTGCACCAATTAGCAAACATCCCCACTTCTGACCTTATGATGGACAGAATATCATTGATATAGCAGCTGAAGATGGTTGATGAAATCCCAATTCAAGGAGGTGCATTTGATGTAGAAAAACCAGCAGAATACTTTGAAAAGTTAACTCAACACCAAAAAGATAATGTGTGATGGAAAAGTAAAACTTAGGATTTACACTGGCTCTTATGCTTTTTGAAGTATATGTCCACCATGATCATAGGGAAATAGTGGCATATACGGGTCGTACTACCTTTCAGGAAAAATTCAGAAACTAAAACATCAGGCTCTTTCAAAAAAAACAAAGAACAAAGAAAATTACAGCACAGGAACATGCCCTTCGGTCCTCCAAGCCTGTGCCCATCCAGATCCTCTATCTAAACCTGTCACCTATTTTCCAAGGATTTGTATCCCTCTGCTCCCTGCCCATTCATGTATCTGTCTAGGTACATCTTAAATAATACAATCGTGCCCACCTCTACCAAATCCGCTGGCAACGCGTTCCAGGCACCCACCACCCTCTGTGTAAAGAACTTTCCAAGCTTTCCCTTAAACTTTCCCCTCTCTCCTTGAAATTGTGACCCCTGGTACTTGAGTCCCCCACTCTGGGAAAAAAGCTTCTTGCTATCCAACCTGTCTATACCTCTCATGATTCTGTAAACCTCAATCAGATTCCCCCTCAATCTCCATCTTTCTAATGAAAATAATCCTAATCTACTCAACCTTTCTTCTTGGCTAGCGCCCTTCATACTGGGCAATAACTTGGTGAACTTCCTTTGCACCCTCTCCAAAGCATCCACATCCTTTTGGTAATGTGACAACCAGAACTGTATGTAGTATTCCAAATGTGGCCGAACCAAAGTCCTATACAACTGCAACATGACCTGCCAACTCTTGTACTCAATGCCCCAACCAATGAATGAAAGCATGCTGTATGCGTTCTTGACCACTCTATCGACCTGCGTTGCCACCTTCAGGGCACAATGGACCCAAGTGCCCAGATCTCTCTGTGCATCAATTTTCCTCAGGACTTTTCCATTTACCATATAGTTCGCTCTTCAATTGGATCTTCCAAAATGCATCACCTCATAATTGCCTGGATTGAACTCGATCTGCCATTTCCCCACCCAACTCTCCAATCTATCTATATTCTGCTGCATTCTCCCACAGTCCCCTTCACTATCTGCTACTCCACCAATCTTAGTGTCATCTTCAAACTTGCTAATCAGACCATCTGTACCTTCCTCCAGATCATTAATGTATATCACAAACAACAGTGGTCCCAACATGGATCCCTGTGGAACACCACTGGTCACACTTCTCCATGTTGAGAAAATCCTGTCTCCTGTTGCCCAGCCAGTTCTCTATCCATCGAGCAAGTACCTTGGACCCCGTGCGACTTCACTTTCTCCATCAGCCTACCATGGGGAACCTTATCAAATGCCTTACTAAAGTCCATGTATGTGACAGTCCTTCCTTCATCTATCAGCCTTGTCACCTCCTCAAAGAATTCTATCATGAACTTCCCCACACAAAACCATGTTGCCTATCAGTAATAAGCCCATTTTCCTCCAAATATAAATAGATTCTATTCCTCAGTATCTTCTCCAGCAGCTTCCCCACCACTGACATCAAGCTCACTGGTCTGTAATTCCCTGGATTATCCTTGCTACCCTTCTTAAACAAGGGGACAACATTAGCAATTCTACAGTCCTCCGGGACTTCACCCGTGCTCAAGGATGCTGCAAAGATATCTGTTAAGGCCCCAGCTATTCTTTTCTCACTTCCCTCAGTAACCTGGGATAGATCCCATCCGGACCTGGGGACTAGTCCACCCTAATGCCTTTCATTGGCACTTATTATTGCAACCTTATCATGAAAATTATACATAATCCAAACAAAATCAGATATTTTAAAACAGATTAAGATTCCTCTTATTCAACCACTGACAAACTCAGCAAAGAGTTAACTTAACAGAGCAGTAATTGGATGGATTGGCTTTCTCCTACTTTAGTGGGTGGAATATAATTGAGTTATTTTCTACATTGTTTGGTAGATTGTTAATGTTGATCACTGAAGCCAAATCGATGTATTCCTGGAGAATGAGCAGTCAGTAGTATTATCAGAATGTTGCTTGAGCCAAAAGTCACTATGGTCAGCCATTTCTTGAAATTGCATGGAATGAATCAAATTTGTTGAAGAATGACACTTCAAAATGCTGGGGATGTCAGGAGAAGCCTGAGGTGGATCAACCCCTCGGTACAATATAGGAAAAATAGGAGCAGTAGTAGGCCATGTGACACTTCCAGCATGTTCCGCCATTCGAGATGATCAAAGTTGATCATTCAATAAGCACCCTTTTCCCACTTTCTCCCCATACCCTTTGAATTGTTTATCCCTAATGAGTATATCAATCCCCTTCTTGAAAACATTGATCTCAACTACATTTTATGGCTAAGAATTCCAAAAGCTCACCACTTTCGGGGTGAAGAAATTTCTCCTAAATTTCAGCCATAACTGGCATCCCCCAGTCATCAGAAGCATACTTCTTCAGTTCATTCATTCTAATCCAGTCAGAATTTTAAAGGTTTCTAGAATTAGAATTAGTTTTTATTGTCACATAACTCAATGAGCATAGTGAAAAATTTAAACATCACCACTTACAGCACTGACTTAGGTACAAATGTACTTAGCTACAGCTTCTTTAATTACAAGATCTGAGACAATAGAGAAACAAAACTTCTAGCATTGCATAAATAAAAGCCCAGAACAATAGACCACGCTGGTACCGAGCTTCCCGTCTGCACAGGGCCCCTGGCTCCAGACGGTGCCGGGCTTCACCTTAACGGACATGAAGCTGGGAGATCATTTCACACCGCTATGCCGGGCCAAGGATGCCATGCTGGGAGATCGTTACAATAGGTGGGGAGGCTGCTATGGGAGGAGGCCACTGTGCCAGGCCAGGAGGTCGCCATGCCACATCAGTAGGCCGCTGCACCAGTCCAGGACTGGAGGCCGGGAATCATCACCAGGGGCCGAGAACCATCACTGGAGGCCCGGCAATTGTTGCTCGCCCGAGGCCAGGAATCATCGAGGGCTATGAGAGAAGAATCAAAGCACTAAGATGAAGGAAGGAGGGGACAAAGAAGAAAAAAAGGCCAACAGGCAGAGCAAACAAGCTTCATTCTGGAGCGCCCTACTTGTCATGATCATTTCTCCTTATTTGTTCAACTCCAGGGAGTATAGTTCTTACTGATCCAGTTTGTCTTCATATGTCAGTCCTGCCATCCCAGGAATCAGTGTTGTAAAACTTTGTTGCACTCTCTCCATTACTAGAGCATCCTTTCTCAGATAAGGATACATTCAGCAGTTCAAAACTGGGCAATATTGAGGAATTGCAGGCCATTATCTGTGGTTAATTGCATTCCACAATGGCCTCTAACATCATGTCCAATAGCTCTTATGGTGCAGCGGTAGTGTCCCTCCTCTGGACTAGGAGATGAAACTACAGATAATACTCCAGGGTAGTTTCGCCAAGGCCCTGCACGATTACAGCAAGATATCGTGCTCCCTGTTTTATAATCTGAGATGCCAGGCACTAGCATAGTCACGAAGCATCATCAATCTGTTCATGGTTTACTTGTCCACTGTCTTTCATTAATGGATGTGACAGGACTACGTCTGTTGTACTGGTTATGAGATTGCTTAGCTATGGCTAGAACACCTTGTTTTCACGATCTAGCATAAAGTAGTCTCAATATTTCTTCATTAGGTTGCCACCCTATATTTGATTTGATTTATTATAGTCACGTGTACGTAAGTACAGTAAAAAGCTTTGTTTGCGAACCATACACTCTGATCTTAGTAAGCAAGAAAAAACAGATCGTAGGATGCTTAGACAGATTGAAGCAGAAAGGTTACAGTGCACAGGAGATGCATGAAGCAAGGTCAAAGTTAACAAGATCAACATTATTTGAAATTGGGGAGTCCATATAATTTCTTGTGTTTGTGTCGTTCCTGGCATGACCATCTACAGTCCTGATCGAATCACGGCTGGTCCCCTAGTTTGGTATCATGACAGATTGAGGGATATTCCAGGAAATGATGCTGTATATTTTCTAATTAGCCTGTTCAGAGATGTTGTTATACACGTCAGGAGCAGGTGGGACTTGCTAATCCAGAGGAAGGACACTATAACTGCACCACAAAATCCTTGGGACATGATGTTACAGATTAATATGGAATATAATTCCACTGATGATAATTGTCCACAATACCTCAATACTGTCCAGTTTTGAACTGCTGAATGTATCTCATTTTGTTAGAATTTCTAAATGTCTAATTTTCAAAACCGTAGGCTGGAGTATCTGATGCCCATGTCAGATAACTGCCCCTTCTAAAAATATAGAAGAATGTTAAATTTAATAATGCAATCCTTGGCTAAGCAGATTAATTTCTGAAGGTTTCTAAGTGACCTCAAAGGGTAATTTGAAAGGTGACCGAGTTTATGTGTTGTCATTTACTTCAATCAAATTTTCAAGACAGCTGTCAGATACAGTGAGAAACTAAACTTCAGACAGAAAGTGACTTAAATTGCTCTAACTCAGGTAAATACATACATTTTGCCTAATTACAGTCCCTTCTGTTTTGGTTTCTATCATTTCTTCTGCTACAATTTTCCCCCACCACAATGGTAGGTGAGCAGCTGTCTTCTTTGTCTGCAGCTATGACAACGCAGGTACACACATCTTTTCTATTTGTCATTTATAGTTGATATTCCAATCAAATGTGTCCTATTTATGATAGTTTAATGGGCCTGATATTGTTTCCAGCAAGCCTGGTAGTCTGCCTTTGCTTCTTGAAGGAATATGCTGAGTAACCATTTCATTTCTCTCTTTTTTTGAAATGAAAGTTTTGATTTAAGAAACCAGCTTTTATCTTTGGAAATGCAATGTATCTGACTCCCACAAATTCATGTTGTTCTTTAGATAATGAAGAAGTAATTGCATTAAACTGCAATGAAGAAAGCTATGTCATGTCTCTAATTCCAGTGGTTGCTGGGAGCACAAAATGATTGGATATTATGCCAAATAATCAGTAGTGAAATCAGGGATCTTGCCTTGTTTATGCCAGGTTCTTAAGCATGGTTTAGCTGTTTATTATTAATTTATTTTTCGTTCTCTTGTCTGCAAAGGTAAGGATTTGGAAGGAATCTGGAAATGTTACAATTTCAGGTGAAGCAAATTGTTGCTGGTAATTCAGTTTTCCTTTCTTCATTCCTCTTACTGTACGGGAGCTGCTGTATAAATACTTGTTTTTACTCAGTATTTCCCACATTAACTCAGGTTGACCCCTGTGCCACCTTGAATGGTACACACATTCACCCTTATTATACAAATAATCTCACCCACCTGATTTGGAAGGGAACCAGATGGGAAGTCCTTACTTTACTTACAGCAGAACAAATTTCTGGGCTCCATAGGCTTAAAATCACCATCAAAAGAATGAAGACAGAGGTAAGAATATCATTTTTGCAAAGAAGGCTGTTTTGACTTAGACTAATGTACTAAAAACAACAGTGAAAGCACACTGCATAGCAATTTTTACAAGTTAAGTGAAAAAATAATTTGAAGAAAGGAAACAATTAGAAAAAGCACAGGGAACAGGAATAACAATGTAAAGCTTTCACTATTGGTCAGTTTCATGAATTACAAGAATATCTGAGTTAGTTATTAAACATATTAGGTCACCCAGACATACAATGCTCTACTATGGACTAATTAGCGACTATAATAAAATGTTCAAACTATCTCACGTGAACTTGTAGATGCACTCAGCCTAAGCAGTCACCTCACCTCGATTGCATTGATTGACCTTGCCATTCATTCCTCTGACTTCAATATTGAGGATTCATTCAACAACCACTTTTTTATAGCTCCTTTTCTATACAGACAGAATGTTACACTGAAAGGACTTTGCTGAACAGTAAACGTCTTTCATAATATAAAAGATCCAATGGAACATTGAGATCTTTGATTAAATCATAGTGTTAAAGTCTGCCTTGATAATATCTATGCTTCACAAGTCTCTACAACTTTCGGATATACAAATTTAGAGACAGTAGTAGGCCACTCAGCCCCTCGAGCCTGTTCTTCCATTCAATGAGATCATGGTTGATCTGTAGCCTGACTCTACTGGCTTTGATCCATATCCCTTAATACCTTTGCTTTATAAAAAGAACCTCGGATGTTAAACTAACAACTGATCTTGCATCCAATGTTGATAATTGAAGAGAGTTTTAAATCCCTACAACCCTTAGAAATGTAAAATTACTTCCTGGCATCTCTCTCGAACTGGCAGGCCCTAATTTTTAAGACTATGTCCCCTAGTTCCAGAATCCCTAACCAGTGGAAATAGTTTATCTTTATCTATCCTGTATTTTCCTGTTAATATCTTGAAGACTGCAATCATGTTACCCCTTAACCCTCTAGATTCTAAAGGAAATAGGTCTAATTTGTATAATCCTGCCTCAAAATTTAACCCCTGAGGTCTAGGTACCATTATGATGAACCTACATTGTACACGCTCCAAAGGCCAACATATCCTTCCTAAAGTGTGGTGCCCAGATCTGCTCACAGTACTCCACGTGACTAACTGCAGTATAACCTCTGCGTCTTTACGCTCCAGTCCTCTAGATATAAAAGCCAACATTTCATGAGCCTTCTTGAATTTTTCTGCATCCGTTTGTGGCATTTTAATGATCTATCTGCCTGAACCCCTATGTCTCTTTGGACATCCTCTGTCTTTAATGTAATACCATCTAGAAAGTACCCTTATCTACCCTTTCTTGGTCCAAGCTACATCCAATACAGTTTTGTTCATTCATTTAGTATATCAATATCCCTTTGTAATTCTATGGTATCATCCACTCTGTCTACAATACCTCCTCAAATTTGAATACATGACTTTGGAACATAGAACATAGAACAGTACAGGACAGTACAGGCCCTTCGGCCCCTGATGTTGTGCTGACCTATCATCCTAGTCTAAGATCAAACTACCCTGTATACCCTACATTATTCTATCATCCATGTGCCTATCCAAGAGTCACTTAAATGTCCCCAAAGTATCTGACTCCACTACTGCCGGCAGCGCATTCCACACGCCCACAACTCTCTGTGTAAAGAACCTAACTCTGACATCTCCTCTATACCTTCCTCCATTCACCTTAAAATTATGCCCCCTCATAGCAGTCATTTCCACCCTGGGAAAAAATCTCTGGCTATCCACTCTATCTATGCCTCTCATCATCTTGTACACCTCCATACCATTATCCAAGTCATTCATAAATAATACAAATAACTGAGGCCTTAACAGATCCTTTTGGGGCACCACTGGTCACATCCTGCCAATTTGAATTCCTACCCACTATCCCTACTTTCTGTCACCTAACACTCAATCAATTAAAAACAGTTTCTTCCCAGCTGTTATCAGACTTATAAATGGACCTCTCACATATTAGACTTGATCTTACCCTGCACCTTCTCTGCAGCTGTAACACTATATTCTGCAGATAATACAGCGTGGAACTGGAGAAACACAGCAGCCCAGGCAGCATCAGAGGAGCAGGAAAGTTGACGTTTTGAGTCAGGACCTTTCTTCAAAAATGGGGGTGGGGAGGAGAGCTGGGAAATAGAGACGACGGATGGGGCTGGGGAGGGTAGGTGGGATGGTGATAAGCAAGTGCAGGTGGGGAGTAGTGGGGATCGGATAGTGAGGTGGGAGGGACAGATAGGTGGGAGAGAAAATGGACAGGTTGTATCAGTTCAAGGAGGCAGGGATGAGAGGGACGGTTGGACATGGGATGAGGCCAGGGATGGGGAGATTTTAAAACTGGTGAATTCCATGTTTAGGCCATAGGGTTTGAGGCTCCAAAGGCAGAATATGAGATGTTGCTCCTCCAGTTTAAGAGTGATGTCGTTGTGACACCGGAGGAGGCCTGGGATGAACATGTCACCCAGGGATTGGGAGGGGGTGTTAAAGTGGTTAGCGACCAGAAGGTGTTGTTGTTTGTCACAAACAGAATGTAGGTGCCCTACAAAATGGTCTCTCTACGCTTGGCCTCACCGATGTACAGGGGGCCATATCGGGAGCAGCAGATACAGGAGACTAAGTTTACAGATGTGTAGGTGAACCCCTGTCTGATATGAAAGGTTTGTTTAGGGCCTGGGATGGGGGGAAGTGTAGGGGCAGGTGTAGCACTTCGTGAAGCTGCAGGGAAAGGAGCCGGGGTGGTGGCTTGGAGTGGAGTTTGGAGTGGACAAGAAAGTCGCGGAGAGAGCAGTCCTTACAAAAGGCAGATAAGGGTGGGGAGGGAACTATCTCTTTGGTTGTGGGTTCGGATTGTAAGTGATGGAGAATGATACGTTGGATACAGCGGTTGGTGGGGTGATGCGTGAGGACCAGGGGGATTCTGTCTTCAAATTTATTGGGCAGGAATGTGAGGGCAGAGATGCAAGAAATGCAGGAGATGCGGTTGAGGACATTTTCAATCATTGGAGGCTGGAAGTTGTGGTCCTTGAAATAGGAGGACATCTGGAATGTTAGGGAATGGAACCCTCCACCTTGGGAGCAGATGTGGCAAAGTTGGAGGATTTGGGAGTAGGGGATTCCATTCTTGCAGGAAGGTGGGTAAGCGGAGGTGTAGACTAGGTAGTTGTGGGAGTTGGTGGGTTTGAAATAGATGTCAGTTTTGAGGTGATTATCAGAGATGGAGACAGAGAGGTTCAAGAAAGAGAGAGAGGTATTGGACATGGTCCAGGTGAACTTGAGGTTGGGGTGAAAGGTGTCAGTAAGGTTGATGAACTGTTGAAGCTCCTTGGGGGAGCACGAGGCAGCACTGATACAGTTATCAATATAGAGGAGGAAGAGGTGGGGTATAGTGTCAATGTAACAGCTGAAAAGGGACTGTTCCACATATCCTATGAAGAGGCAGGCATAGTTTGGGTCCATGCAGGTGCTCATTGCCTCCCCCTTAGTCTGTAGGAAGTGGAAGGAGTTAAGGGTAAGGATGGTGATAAGGGTAAGCAGATCAGGGTGTCGATGGAAGGGGACACGCTGGCCTCCAGGACAGGAAGAAACAGAGGGCTTTTATGCCATATGTGTGGGGGATACAAGTGGAAAGGGATTGGATGTCCATAGTGAAGATGAGGTGTTGGGAGCCAGGGAATTGGAAATCTTGAAAGAGTTGGAGGGCGTGAGTGATGTCCTGGACATAGGTGGGGAGTTCCTGGACCAGCGCGGAGAAAACAGAGTCAAGGTAAGCAGAGATGCATTATGTGGGGCAGAAGCAGGCAGAGACAATGGGGCGACCAGGGCAGTCAGGTTTGTGGATTTTGGGAAGGAGATAGAAATAGGTGGTGTGGGATTGGGGAACACTGAGGTTGGATGTTGTGGATGGGAGGTCACCTGAAGTGATGAGGTTATGAATGGTCTGAGAGAAGACAGTTTGGTAGTCAGGGGTGGGGTCATAATTGAGGGGACAGTAGGGGAGGATGTCAGAGAGATGGCGCCTGGCCTAGATGATGTGCGCTATACCACTACTGCACCAGCCTTGTCTGCAGTTTTGATGATGAGGTTAGGATTGAAGCGGAGGGTATGGTGGGCTGTGACATTTGCATTCTGTTCTATTACCCTGATGTACTTATGTAAGGTGTGATTTGTCTGGTTTGCAAGCAATACAGTAATTTTCATTGTATCTCAGTACGTGTGACAATAATAAATCAAATCAAATCAAATTTCCCAACTATGTCACTAATTTTTCCTCAATTCCATGTGCTTACCTTTTAGTTAAAGGTCTCTATCAAATGCCTTCTTGAAGTCCGTACGGCTGATATCCATTGAGATCCCCTGTCCACTACATTAGATATCTCTTCAGAAAATTGAATGAGGTCTGTCAGGAATGGCCTACCTGTCATGAATCCATGTTGACTCTCCAATTTTCCATCTTTGAACAACAAACCATTTACATTTGCGTTTTTATATTATTCAAGACTCCTTCCAGTAACTCTCAAAGATTTTGTCTCTGATTTGAAAATGAAGGTACTGTCTGCTACCTACAGCTCACAGCTAGTCACAAGATTTATCCAGATCAAATGTCACCTGATCTTATCATTCTGTGGAAACCATATTAAAGTTCTATGCACTTATTAACTTTGTATTCCAGCAAGAATAATGACAGTTTCGTTCTCCCTTGACAGAGAGAGACAGCTTGCAACATTTAGCAGCATCATTTTGTTTTGAAAAATCTTTTGGCGTGCAAAGCATGTAGAATCATAAAGCCATACAGACCTACAGCACAGAAACTGGCCCTTCAGTCCAACTCATCCATGCCAACCAAATATCCAAAACTGATCAAGTACCATTTGTCAACACTTGGCCCTCACGCCTCCAAACCCTTAAAAAAAACAAAAACGAAATTGCTGGAAAAGCTCAGCAGGTGTGGAAGCATCTGTGAAGGGGAAAACAGAGTAAACATTTCAGTCTGGCGACCCTTTCCTGGTGACCAGTGACCTCTAAACCCTTCCTATTCATGTACCCATCCAGATGCCTTTTAAATGTTGTAATTGTATCAGCATCCACCACTTCCTCTGGCAGCTCTATCCTTTTACGCACCACCCTCTGCAGGAGAAAAATCTCACGTCCCTTTAAATCTTGCCTCCCCGCTCACCTTAAACATATGCCCCCTTGCTTTGCACTCCCCTACCCTGGAAAAAAGACCTTGACTATTCAACCTATCCACAACTCACGTGAATTTTTAAACCTCTATAAAGTCTCCTGTCATCATCCTATGCTCCAACGAAAATAGCCCCAGCCTATTCAGCGTCTCCCTATAGCTCAAACCCTCTAACCCTGGAAACACACTTGTAAATCGTTTCTGAATCCTTTCATATTTCACAAAATCTTACCTACAGCAGAGAGACCAGAATCAACCACAGTATTCCAAAAAGTGGCCGAAACAATGTCCTGTGCAGCTATAACATAACCTCCCAACTCCTAGACTCAATTAACTGACTAACGTACCAAATTCCTTCAGTGATAATGGGAACTGCGGATGCTGGAGAATCCAAGATAATAAAATGTGAGGCTGGATAAACACAGCAGGCCAAGCAGCATCTCAACAGCACAAAAGCTGACGTTTCGGGCCTAGACCCTTCATCAGAGAGGGGGATGGGGTGAGGGTTCTGGAATAAATAGGGAGAGAGGGGGACGCGGACCGAAGATGGAAAGAAAAGAAGATGGGTGGAGAGGAGAGTATAGGTGGAGAGGTAGGGAGGGGATAGGTCAGTCCAGGGATGACGGGCAGATCAAGGAGGTGGGATGAGGTTAGTAGGTAGGAGATGGAGGTGCGGCTTGGGGTGGGAGGAAGAGATGGGTGAGAGGAAGAACAGGTTAGGGAGGCAGAGACAGGCTGGACTGGTTTTGGGATGCAGTGGGTGGATGGGAAGAGCTGGGCTGGTTGTGTGGTGCAGTGGGGGGAGGGGACAAACTGGGCTGGTTTGGGATGCAGTGGGGGAAGGGGAGATTTTGAAGCTGATGAAGTCCACATTGATACCATTGGGCTGCAGGGTTCCCAAGCAGAATATGAGTTGCTGTTCCTGCAACCTTTGGGTGGCATCATTGTGGCACTGCAGGAGGCCCATGATAGACATGTCATCTAAAGAATGGGAGGGGGAGTGGAAATGGTTCGCAACTGGGAGGTGCAGTTGTTTATTGTGAACCGAGTGGAGGTGTTCTGAAAAGCAGTCCCCAAGCCTTCGCTTGGTTTCCCCAATGTAGAGGAAGCCACACCGGGTACAATGGATACAGTATACCTCATCGGCAGATGTGCAGGTGAACCTCTGCTTAATATGGAAAGTCATCTTGGGGCCTGGGATTGGGGTGAGGGAGGAGGTATGGGGGCAAGTGTAGCATTTCCTGCGGTTGCAGGGGAAGGTGCCGGGTGTGGTGGGGTTGGAGGGCAGTGTGGAGCGAACAAGGGAGTCATGGAGAGAGTGGTCTCTCCGGAAAGCAGACAAGGGTGGGGATGGAAAAATGTCTTGGGTGGTGGGGTCGGATTGTAGATTGCGGAAGTGTCAGAGGATGATGTGTTGTATCCGGAGGTTGGTGGGGTGATGTGTGAGAATGTGGGGGATCCTCTTAGGGCGGTTGTGGTGGGGGCGGGGTGTGAGGGATGTGTTGCGGGAAATGCGGGAGACGCGGTCAAGGGCGTTCTCGACCACTGTGGGGGGAAAGTTGCGGTCCTTAAAGAACTTGGACATCTGGGATGTGCGGGAGTGGAATGTCTTATCGTGGGAGCAGATGCGGCGGAGGTGGAGGAATTGGGAATAGGGGGTGGAATTTTTGCAGGAGAGTGGGTGGGAAGAGTTGTATTCTAGGTAGCTGTGGGAGTCGTTGGGCTTGAAATGGACATCAGTTACAAGCTGGTTGCCTGAGATGGAGACTGAGAGGTCCAGGAAGGTGAGGGATGTGCTGGAGATGGCCCCGGGGAACTGAAGGTTGAGGTGGAAGGTGCTGGTGAAGTGGATGAGCTGTTCGAGCTTCTCTGGGGAGCAAGAGGCGGCGCCGATACAGTCATCAATGTAACGGAGGGGTTTGGGGCCTGTGTAGGTGAAAGAGGGACTGTTCCACGTAACCTACAAAGAGGCAGGCATAGCTGGGGCCCATGCGGGTGCCCATGGCCACCCCCTTTGTCTGTAGGAAGTGGTCGGAATCAAAAGAGAAGTTGTTGAGTGTGAGGACGAGTTCGGCTAGGCGGATGAGGGTGTCGGTGGAGGGGGACTGGTCGGGCCTGCGGGACAGGAAGAAGCGGAGGGCCTTGAGGCCATGTGCATGCGGAGTACAGGTGTATAGGGACTGGACGTCCATGGTGAAAATGAGGTGTTGGGGGCCAGGGAATTGGAAGTTCTGGAGGAGGTGGAGGGAGTGGGTGGTGTCACGGACGTAGGTAGGGAGTTCCTACCTACCACCCAAGACATTTTTCCATCCCCACCCCTGTCTGCTTTCCGGAGAGACCACTCTCTCCGTGACTCCCTTGTTCGCTCCACACTGCCCTCCAACCCCACCACACCCGGCACCTTCCCCTGCAACCACAGGAAATGCTACGCTTGCCCCCACACCTCCTCCCGCACCCCTATCCCAGGCCCCAAGATGACATTCCATATTAAGCAGAGGTTCACCTGCACATCTGACAATGTGGTATACTGTATCCATTGTACCCGGTGTGGCTTCCTCTACATTGGGGAAACCAAGCGGATGCTTGGGGACCGCTTTGCAGAACACCTCCGCTCGGTTCGCAATAAACAATTGCACCTCCCAGTCGCGAACCATTTCCACTCCCTCTCCCATTCTTTAGATGACATGTCCATCATGGGCCTCCTGCAGTGCCACAATGATGCCAACCGAAGGTTGCGGGAACAGCAACTCGTATTCCGCTTGGGAACCCTGCAGCCCAATGGTATCAATGTGGACTTCATCAGCTTCAAAATCTCCCCTTCCCCCACTGTATCCCAAACCAGCCCAGTTTGTCCCCTCCCCCAACTGCACCACACAACCAGCCCAGCTCTTCCCCTCCACCCACTGCATCCCAAAACCAGTCCAGCCTGTCTCTGCCTCCCTAACCTGTTCTTCCTCTCACCCATCCCTTCCTCCCACCTCAAGCCACACCTCCATCTCCTACTTACTAACCTCATCCCACCTCCTTGACCTGTCCATCTTCCCTGGACTGACCTATCCCCTCCCTACCTCCCCACCTATACTCTCCTCTCCACCTATCTTCTTTTCTCTCCATCTTCGGTCCGCGTCCCCCTCTCTCCCTATTTATTCCAGAACCCTCACCCCATCCCCCTCTCTGATGAAGGGTCTAGTCCCGAAACGTCAGCTTTTGTGCTCCTGAGATGCTGCTGGGCCTGCTGTGTTCATCCAGCCTCACATTTTAGTACCAAATTCCTTCTTCACTAGCCTGCCTGCCTGTGACTCCACTTTCAAGAAACTATGAGCGTGCACTCAAAGGTCTCTTTGTTTGGCAACACTCCCCAGGACATTACCATTAAGTGTGAAGTCCTGCCTGTACACTAGCAAAATGTCGCACCTCACATTTATCTAAATTAAATTCCATCTGCCACTCCCCAGTCCATTGGCCCATCTGATCAAGGTTCCCTTGTACCCTGATGTAACCTTCTTCACTGTCCACTACACTACCAAACTTGGTGTCATCTGCAAACTTACTAACCATACCTCCTACACCATCAAGTCATACTGCATGGAAACAGACCCTTTGGTCCAACCAATCTTTGCCGACCGTATTCTCAAACTAAACTAGTTCCACCTGTCTGCACCTGACCCATAACCCTCCAAACATCATGAACTTATCTAAATATCTTTTAAACATTGTAACTATCCCTGCATCCACCACTTTGTCCGGCAGTTCATTCTAGACAAGAACCACTCTCTTCATGTACCTTTTAAATCCCTCTCACCTTAAAAATATGCTCCCTAGTTTTGAACTACCCACTCAAGGGAAAAATACCTTTTCTATTTACCTTATTGATGCCCCTCATGATTTTCTAAACCTCTATAATATCACCCCAAAACCTCCCATGTTCCAATGAAAAAAGCCCCAGACTTTTTATCCATCAAACCCTCCATTCCTGGCAACATCCTGGTAAATATTTTCTGCGCCGTTTTCAATTTAATAATATCCTTCCTCTAACAGGGTGACCAGAACTGCACACAATACACAAGCCTCACCACCATCCTGTACTACCTCAACATGATGTCCCAACTCCTAAAAATCCGAGCAGTAAAGGCAAACATGCTAACTGCATTCTTAACTAGCTTGTCTACCTATGACGCAAATTTTCAAGAATTATGTACCTGAACCCCCTAAATCTCTCTGTTTGACAACACTACCCAGGGCCCTACCATTAATTGTATAAGTCCTGTCCTTGTTCATTTTACCAAAATCCAATACCTCACATTTATCCAAATTAAACTCCAACTGCCACTCCTCAGCCCATTGATCCAATTGATCAAGATCTCTCTGTAAATGTGACCAGGTTTCTGTCTAACCGATTGTATTTCCTCTAAGCTGTCAGCATCCCATGTATTGAATAGCATTCACAAGTCTCATTAGAAGTTCTGAAATTAACTGAGAACATTGCAAATTCAGAAGAAGTGTTGTTTCTTATCACACAGTGCGCATAGCTCCTTAGAAAGCTGGCATAAGACATGCTGGCTAGTTGTCCTTTTTCTGTGATGCAAAACATTTTGATTTATAATCCATTGCACTGGTCTGCATGGCTGTAGACTTAGAGGTCACATGGTCATTCAATACTGTGCCTTTCAGCCTCTTTCAGACTGAACATGTTGCATTCAAAATCCATATTTTCAAACAGATAGATATCATCAGCAAAGCGACTATGTAGCACCTGTTTTAACATTGTGGCCAAAATACCTGCTTAAACATACCTACTCAAATCCAAAAGAAAATAAAGTATTAAAGCACCATAATAAACCTAAAATAACAGTCATTTGTGAGGAACTCTTGAATTCATTACTGGCTGTCTTTACATGAGGAGATGTCATTTGTGATCTGCTCACACTCATTCCCACTGTGGGAGGCTGGGCACAAACTTTGTGCTGCTTCCTCATTTTGTTTTGTGATTTCCAGTCTGTTGCTGACTGTCTGTAATCAAAACACAAGGTCACCAGTTTGTGAGACTAATCTCCAGTTTGTAAATGTGGTATGTTTATTTATTCAATTATATGATTTTAGAATTATTTCTACATAAGCATTAACCTGCTTAGAACAAAGTACTAATCATTCATTCTGTAATTCCATTGATCAGAATTTCTACAACACAATTACATGGGTCACCAATTAATTAAGAAGTTTAGTTAACATTTGCAGGCATTTTCAATTGACCCAATGAACCCAATTCATAGTCATTGGACAAGATCAATTAGCTTTGCTGGAATCTATTATTTCAAAGGTAATAAATTTCGTCACTACTCTTTAGCTGTTCTGTTACAGAGATCCCTATATCTCAACATTTGACTTATAATTGACGCATTCATTTCATACTTGGTAGATTATTCTGATGATATTTAATGACTTACGTCCTCTCTGCAAAAGAATGCATGAAAGACTAATAAAGAGAAAACTGTTAGATAGAAACATTAAAAACAGGACTTAGAGTTTCTCAAAAAACAGTTCCCACTTTTTAAGATCCAGCTGATGCTAGGATTGGATAAATTAGATCCCAAATGAAATCTGATTTGATTGATCTTGTTTTTAAGTTAATGTGGTGGTCAGTCATTGAGTCATATTCAGATAAGGCTGTGGAGTTTCTTTAACAGAACAGAAAGTTATCACACAAAAGACAAAAATATAGTTAGCAAACCAAATAACCTAGATGTACAAGGAAGTTTAGAAAAATCTTAAAACGCATAGTGAAAGAAGATTTTCAATTTTTTCCAAACACCATCAATTTAATGAAATTCAAATCCACCGAAAGTATTCCTCCATATTGAATCATTAAGTTCTACTAAATAGATTCTTCCCGAACCCCAGCTTTCCATCCTATCACTTGCTATGAGCAAATGAGACACCTAGAATTCTTGACTTGGAAATCAGGCCGGGTACCAGTCAACTTCAAAGTTCTGAAGAAGTGTCACGGGAACAAAACTTTAACTTTGCTTTTTCTCCACAGATGTTACTGGATCTGCTGAATTTCTCCAGCAATTTCTGTTTTTCTGGATGTGAGTTTGCTCGCTGAGCAAGAAGGTTCGTTTTTTAGACGTTTTGTCACCATTCTAGGTAACATCATCAGTGAGCCTCCGGTGAAGCACTGGTGTTATGGTCCACTTTCTATTTATCTGTTTAGGTTTCCTTGGGTTGGTGATGTCATTTCCTGTGTTGTTGATGTCATTTCCTGTTCTTTTTCTCAGAGGGTGGTAGATGGGCTCCAAATCAATGTGTTTGTCGATGGAGTTCCTGTTGGAATGCCATGCTTCTAGGAATTCCAATTCCAACCGGAACTCTATTGAAAAACACATTGATTTGGAGCCCATCTACCACCCTCTGAGAAAAAGAACAGGAAATGACATCAACAGCGCAGGAAATGACATCACCAACCCAAGGAAACCTAAACAGATAAATAGAAAGCGGGACATAACACCAGCGCTTCGTCGGAGGCTCACTGATGATGTTACCTAGAGTGGTGACGAAACGTCTGAAAACTAACCTTCCAGCTCAGCGAGCAAACTCACACCCAGAACCTCAACCTGAGCTACAAATCTTCTCAAAACTTGCTATTTCTGTTTTTGTTTCTGATTTCCAGTTTCTGAAGTTCTTTCATTTGTTTTGTTCAGACTTCAAATTGTTGCTGGCTGTCAGGAGCCTCAATGTTGATCAGCACTAAACAGCATCACAGGGAATGATCCTTGGGCACCAGGCACACCTACGCCACATCCTTGGACATTGGAATCCAGCAAATACCTAGCCCTCACCATCCCTGTGGCATCTCTGTGATCTTTTTGCAGGGCAATCAGGAAGCAGATATCTGCTCTGCAGGGTATTCAAGCATCTAGCGCAAACATTTTGCAAGCTGGGATAGGCACCCAGCTCATACATTGAACTAAGCTGCATCTCAGAGGTACTCAGTTGCTCTGTTAGTGTACACTCATTTTGTACTTTGCTCACCACATTCATGCCTTGCCTTGGTATGCCAATTAGTATAATCGTACAACCTTGTGGCCTACAGTCCTCAGAAAAGGGGCAGACAACTTGTTGTATGACAGTATGCTTTGGCAACCTCACATCTTTTATCACGCACCAGCAGCTTATACAGCAAAAGCACTGCTTGTACACCAAGCAGACAGCCAGGTCTCAAGGCCTTGGGTAGAGGTGCTCACTGAGCACCATGGAGGCATCTATCAGTCAGAGGGTGTTCCATGCTCAGTAAGTCAAGGGCAGCCTCCAGTACTCACAGTCATAGTATCCGGTCAGGGGAGTCTCAGTTAGGGGGTCAGTGTCTTGCCAGTTTGGCAAGTGGGTCATCGCCAATCCTGTGACACCATAGTGGCCAGTCTGGGGAGCAGGACCAATGCATACAGAGACATGTATTAGCATCAGTTGGGGTCTGGGCACTTCCATTCAGTTTATGCTGTATAGTTAGGTCCATCAAATGGATGATCCATAGTCATTCTGATGGGTCTATCCAGAGAAACTAACACAACAAGGGAGGCAATTGGGTATAGTGGAGTCTGTTGTCACAGTTAGACACTTGCACTACTCATGGGGATTGGGGGTTGCAGACTGTGGGGAGGAGGGGGAGTCTCATGTAAGAGGAATTACGGTTCTGAGGGGGAAAACTGTATTTGTAATGGGGGGAATAAGAGCATGAATAGGAACAGGGTCACATGGGAGAATATTTCATTGACAGTCAGGAGCACCTTGGCTTGGGAGAGTAGGATACAATTGCACCCAGCATGGTCACCTCAAATACCAGGGGCTGGGTGGACAAAGATAGGCACATAGACGTTCATGTAGATGGATCGGCTGGGAATTTGTGTAGATGCAAAGCTTCAGGTGAAGTGGCTATCAGGAATGGATCTGGATGTTCAGTGGCTTACTGGAAACCATTGAGGTAGTTGCAATTTCCACGAAAGTACGGCCATTTGAGTACAAAAACATTACCGACAGGCCCACGTGCTGTGCAGCTCACAGACCTGTGGGTCTCTCAATCCTAATCCCCACCAACAGTAATGCATTGATTGTGCATCTTTGTTCTCCAGACATTACTGACTACTTCATTCACACCATCACTTCTGGAAACAGAGACCAGTATAAGATTAGGGATGTTGTAGGATGAAGGGCAATGGTATGTGCAGAATCTATTGCCCTGTATACGGCTTCTTCATCTGTTTTCTACAACAAACCATAGTAAAAATCAGGGCGATCATCTCAGAGTTAGGGGTTCACCATTTAGGATGAGGTGACGAGAAAGGCAGGGAAGTGGAGTTAAGGTTTAACAAATTAATCATGACTTTATTCAATGTTGGAACAGAAGCAATAAGCCTGAATAGCCTACTTCCTATATCTTATGTACAGGCATTTGGTTGTGAATCTTTGGAAATTTCTACACAAGATGTTTGTGAAGGATCCATGTTTGAGTATATTCAAGGTGCAAATTGATATTTTAGTCTTTTGGTAATTCAAGTCATCAGGAGAATAGTTGAAAACAAGGTTGATGCAGGAGTTCAGATTTCCGCTGAAGAAGTGAGACTGCTTAAAGGCTCAGATAGTTTACCTCTGCTTCTTTTCCTGATGTTCTTTGCCTTTTAACTTTTCATTTCATTCTTGGAGCATTTCAGCATAATCAATTAGCTTCAGTTTGTCAGGGTCAAGTATACCTTTTAGCCACTTAGAGCAAATAAAAAGAATAGCACTTCTACAGCTGACACAATTTCTGCAAACTTCCAAACAAAAGAACTAAATTTAAAAATTTGCGTACAACTAAGCACTATGCCCCTTTGTCATGAGTTTGATTCGTGACAAAGCTTTTTAAACTTATGTTCAGCTTTGTTTTGTTTAACTAAATGACCTACTGCTCCGGCAAACAAAAAGCAAGGCAAAACAATGTCCTGCGATTCTCATAGTGCAGTTGCTAATGTTTAGTGTCATTCAGAAGCATTTTCCTTTTTACATCAGTGCAAGTATCACAGTATGACTTCAGCTGGACCAGCGTCAGTCTGGGACTGGTGTAGCTACAACTGGGTGAAGACAACCTTTTAAAATTTTAAAGCAAATGTAAGAAGACAGGGCGATCGTTAAGTATTTAAAGTGAGAAAAAAGGGGAATTTGTTGCAGTGCATATCAGAACCCAAATGGCAATCGTCATTATTTAATAAACTGATGGTAACATTAATGGTAAAATGCCATTCTAATGGGTCTAACAATACTTTGTTTAAATATATTTGTAATTAATGAATTACAAAATGACCAAGTGTCTTGTTTTGAGCTGTTAGATATTAGACCATTAATGAATACACCTTATCATGAAATAAATTATTATATTTATGAGGAATAGGTCTGATAGAAATTACTTCAGAACAGGCCTTTTCATATCAGAAGAGAAACTCTTCAGTGCGGAGAAAGGCCATTCAGTCCAGTGGGGCTGCATCAACCCTCTGAACAGCGTCCTCCCATTTCCCATGGCTAAGCCTACACATCTCTGGATACTACATACAATTTAGCATGACCAATCCACTTCACCTGCTTTGGACTGTAAGAGGAAACCAGAGCACTCAGCAGAGGCCCACCCAGACACAGGGAGAACATGCAACATCCACACAGACAGTCACTCAAGGCTGGAATCAAACCCAGTGCTGTGAGGCGGCAGTGCTAACCACTGTACCAGTGAGAATGAGCTGCACTATTTGCTGATGGTCAAGATCTGCAACCAGGACTGAAAGTGGGAGCTGATCACATGTGCTGGGACTCTAGGGAGTCATTTAAATTGGGCAGCCGAGCAATAGGCCTCTGCTGGGATTGACGTAAGAACTACTTCAGTTTATCTGTCAAACTTTCCCTGCAGTTGAGGATCCTCACAGGTGAGATGGGAAGTGATCCTTCATTGACCATTCTAATGTTTCAATTGCACTAATTAGGTTTCTGCCCCTAATAACATGCCATACAAGCAGAAAGGGAACTTGCTCATCCTGTCATAATGTCAGCCCTCTTACCTACCACTTTATTAGACAGGGGCTGTGAAAATTCAGCTCATTGTGAATAACTTGCAGATGCTTAACGTAATGCTTACCTTCAAATTGCTTTTATATTCAGGTGCGATAGAAATATCTTTGCAGTTTAACTGATCATGGTAAATTGAACCAACCATCTATATTTTACCTTTAGATAGAATGTGGGGCAAAAATGTTCCTAGGCTGCTTCCTTAATCTTGAAAAAGAACAAGAACTAAAGGGATTCAAGTGCACATTATTACTTAGAAATAGATTTTATGACTACTTTATTGAAAATTGAAATTTAAACCACTTCTGAAAATGTATATATTTCAGATGTCATTTCAAATACCTGATATGTGCAATTTTTTAAAGTTTTGATTGACTAAATTGACTATTCATTAGTAAGCCCTGGAGAAGTACAGGTTACTGATAGATGTTGGAAATATTCTTATAAAACAGACAGGCATCAAGCCTATTGTGAGTTACTCAAGTCAGCTTTTGAATTAAGGGAGCGGGCTTTTAGGGCCAACTGCCTGGTTTCTGTTAGTGAAATTGTTTATGGGCTAGGAGGATGTGCACTGAAAGGTTCCACAGTTTTGTCAGATGAAGTGCAGAACTACCAGCCTGTAAAAATATGTGAACATCTGTCCCACATCTTAGGTATATGGTATTTGAAATAGTGATTGCTTGTCATACGGAATGGGAGCTGAGAAGGGGATGACTTCATGCCACCAAAACAAAGGGGATAACATTTAAAAAAGCTCTCACACAGCTAGCGCATCATTCTTTAATAGTCTGTACATTTTTTGGGGATCTTCACTAAAGCAGGACATATATATCCTCTAAGCAGGGCCCCAGGGCACTTTTGCCAGAGTAAATGGAAGCATCTGCCAAGCACCATGTTACCACCCTTCTCCCAAGATTGACCATCAAGTGGGGCAAGCAGAAAGCAAGTGATCTCTAAACTCCGAAATGAGGATGTCTTGGGTACTTTCAATGGACTGAAACTGGTGAATCCAACCTGAGGTCTTTGAGATTCCCTCCAAATTCCAGCTACCCAGTCACTATTCCCGAAAAGTCCATATCCCTCAGGAATACAATTTCTAGATTAATGCTGGGATCCAGACCCTTGCCAAGCATGAAACCAGCCAGCCAAAGATATGATTCTGTAGGTGGCATTTCAGATTGACATTTATTGTGCACTGGTTTCCTGCCTTATAATTACAGTATCAGTTAAACTGAAGATAATCCATGGACATCTTATCAAATGCTTAATTCGATTAAACAGCCAGAACATTTCATGAGGTAATGGGAACTGCAGATGCTGGAAAATCAGAGATAACAAAGTGTGGAGCTGGATGAACACAGCAGGCCAAGCAGCATCTCAGGAGCAGAAAAGCTGACGTTTCGGGTCTAGACCCTTCATCAGAGAGCAAGCATCCACTCTGATGAAGGGTCTAGGCCCGAAACGTCAGCTTTTGTGCTCCTGAGATGCTGCTTGGCCTGCTGTGTTCATCCAGCTCCATACTTTGTTATCTTATACATACATATTATATATAATATATTATGTATGTATAAGACATAAAATATAATGTGAAATGTTCTGGCTATTTAATCAAATTAAGCATTTGATAAGATGTCCATGGACTGTCTTCAGTTTAAATGATACTGTACTATTTTATCTCTAATTTTTTCTGTTCAGGGGATATGATTTGTGTACTCAAAGTATTTATATGACCGCTCCAAATCAATGGTTAACTCCAGAGTAGTGGGGTTTCAGTGAATATTTTTTGTTGTTGTTAATGGGATCTGGGTGTTGCTGGCTGGGCCAGCATTATTATCGATCACTAATTACCCTGTTGTAATTGAAACATTCCAGTCTTTGGGGTGTAGGGATAGTTATATAGTCTTAGAGTCATACAGCACAGAGACAGATCCTTCGGTCCATTTAGTCCATACAACCATAATCCCAAACAAAACTATTCCCACCTACCTGTGCTTGGCTCATATCCCTCCAAACATTTCTTATTCATGTACTTATCTAAATGTCTTTTAAACATCGCAACTGTACTAGCATTGACCACTAAGTTCATTCCACACATGAGCCACTCTGTGCAAAAAAAGTTGCCCCCATGTCTTTTTTAAATCTTTCTCCTTTCACCTTAAAAACATGTGCCTTAGTTTTGAAATCCCCAATCCAAAGGAAAAGACACCTTCTATTTACCATGTCTATATTCCTCAAAATTTTATAAACCTCGCAAGGTCTCCCCTCAACCTCCTATCCCCAGTAAAGTCCAAGTCTATCCAGCCTCACCTTTTAACTCAACCCTCTATTCAAAGCAACATCTTGGTAAATCTTTTCTGAACTCTCTATAGCTTAATAATGTCCTTCCTGTAATGGGGGTGGTTACTTGACTTTTATCCAGCAACGACAAAGGAATGGTAGATAATAAAGTGTGAAGCTGGATGAACACAGCAGGCCAAGCAGTGTCTCAGGAGCACAAAAGGCGACGTTTCGGGCCTAGACCCTTCAATGGTGATGTGTTTCCAAATTCTGATGTTGTGTAGCTTGGAGGGAAAGTTGCATTTGGTAGTATTTGTATGTATCTGGTACCCTTGATCTTCTAAGTTGTATAGGTTTGTGCTTCAAAGATGCTGTCAAAGCAGTCTTGGTGAGTTACTGCAGTGCATCATGTAGATGGTACAGGTTGCATCCACTGTGCAGTGCTGGTGATGGGAATAAACACCAAAGGTGGTAAAAGGGTGCCAGTCAAGCAGATTGTTTTGTATGTGTCTTGAGTGCTGCTGAAGCTTCAGCAATCCACACAATTGGACTGTATTCCATCCCACTCCTCCCTTGTGAGTTGTAAATGGTGAACAGGAATTGGAGAAACAAGAAGTGAGTTACTCACAACAGAATTCCCAGCCTCTGACTTATTCTTGTAGCTTCAGTATTTCTAAAACTAGTCCAGTTCAGTTTCTGGTCTTTGAAAAGTCAGGATATTGTTTTTGGCTATTCAAAATAATAATGCCAAAGAACATGAAGAGGCCATGGCTAGACGCTGTCTTGTGGGAGACAGTCATTGCCTGGCACTTGCATGCTGCAATGTATTTACCAGCCCAAGCCTGGATGCTGTCCAGGTCTTGCTGCATTTGCAGAAGGCCTGCTCCATTTTCTAAGATTTGAGAATGGTGCTGAGCATTGTGTAATCACGAATGAACATCCCCACTTCTGGTCTCGTCATGGAGGGATGATCATTGACTAAACAAGTGAAAATGATTGGCCCAAGGTAACTACAATTGGGAAATCCTTGGGTTAAGATCATTGACTCAAGACAACCAGTATATTTCTACTTGGTGCTAGGTATGACTACAGCTGGTGGTGATGTTAAAGGATATATTTGGAATATATTATTCTGGATGTGCTCAGTGCAAAGAAGAAATACGTCTCCTGTATTTACGGGTAAAAGGCATGAGACATCCAGAAGTGATATCGCTTTAATGTATTTCAAATATTAGGCAGAGTCTATTTTACCAGCCTTTGATTATGTTTTAGATTATTATCTTTCTAATATGCATCCAGCAAGTTTATCAATCTCAGTGAAATATAAGTAATTGAGAAGATCTACATGTGTAGCATTTCATATTTCTATTTCAGATTTTGAACATTGCTAATTTGCCCTCAGGTCTCATTCATAATAATGATTGTGGGAACTTTAGGACAAAGAATTTTTATTATTCAGTTAACTAGTATCCCGACAATATTAACTGGGGATAAATCAAGGCTTCATCACCTTTCTTATTTCCAATATTGTGACCAGATGAATTAAAAATCTAATTATTTACTTCTGTGGGAAGGACCAGGATGTTGTCCCTGCCACTGAATTACAAGTTTTGTATCATTTCTAAAGTCTGACCTTAATATAATTCATTCATAAATGATAACCACTTTAACTTCCACATCTCTATATTTTTTACCGTTTCCTGTACTGTTTCATGAGACTGATGTCTGATTAGTTATTTAGATCAGAGAGTACTCATTGTAGTTGATCAGAGATACAGGTATGCTGGTTCATCAATAAGAGTTTTGTTTCATTTGATTAGGTTTACAGTTTGTCCCTAGTAAATTATATAAATTTAAGTTTTATCTTCTTTTCAGATGTTCTGTGATGCTTTGGATCAACAGCATCAGAACAAAATGTACATAAAATGCCATGTTCATCTTTGATAAAGAGATATGCTCTCAAAGCCAGTTTGTTGGTTTTCCTGGCATATATTGGCTTGCCTATTGCATATTTGCCACACGTTCTGTTTTAATTTTTGTAACACATCACTCACATTTTGCCTCATACAGGCAGTAAGGCACCTATCATGTAATGAGATTCATATAAACATTTATGCAGTTCAGTACGGAATTCAATGATTTCATGTGATTCAACAGCAAGTTCCTGCGGCTGGTCTGGATAAGGTGCAAAAATTTCCATTATCATTTATCTTTAGCTCAATGTGACTTCTTACCTCAGCCAACTATTGCAGCCCAGACCAATGTCATTCAATATGGATGAAGTCTAATATTAGAGGAGTACTGCTGATTCAACTATTTTAGCTATTAAATTCAAAAATATAAATACGCAATAAAAATTACATTATTTACTTGCTTTTGAATTGATGGAAGTAAAATAATAACCGCATGGATTCATGTTAACAGTTTTGAAGTTGGAATAAGTGTGGGAAATGGAAATTTCCTTTAAAATGTCCTGGGCAAATTTGGAATAAGAATTGAACAATACAGCTCAATGCACAAAAGCCCCTCAAAGGGCTTCACAGGAAGGTTAACGAATAAAATTTGACACAGAGCTACACAGAAAATTAGGGCAGACGACCATAGGCTGGGGCAAAAGGATATCTGTTTAAGGAGTTTCTGCACGGAGGAAAGATGGTGTGGAGGTTCAGCCAGACTTTCGGACCTCAGTAGCTGAAGGCAGGGCTGACTAGGGTTGACACAATAAAATTGGAGATAATCAAGAGGCCATAATTGGAAGAGATAACTTAGAGGGTCGCAAGACTAGGGGAGGTTACAAAGATAGGCAAAGGTAATGGCATGGAGGAACTCGAAAACAATGATGATATTTTTTGAAAATAAGCTGCTTGACATGAAACCAAAATAGGTCAACAAGCAGTCGTGACCAACATTTGGTATGAGTTAAGATGTGGCTAGTAAAGGTTTGGATAATTTTAGTTAAATCTGGACATAACGAAGTCACAGTTTAGCTACAGTTAGGGCGATGATACAAAGCTTCAGATCAGTGACTTGAGTAATGGTACTGCTGCATGATCAGAAGCTCATCTGTCAGATAAGGTTCCCCATGGTAGGCTCATTCAGAAGGTCAGGAGGAATGGGATACAGGGGAACTTAGCTGTCTGGATACAGAATTGGCTGGCCAACAGAAGACAGCGAGTGGTAGTAGAAGGAAAATATTCTGCCTGGAAGTCAGTGGTGAGTGGTGTTCCACAGGGCTCTGTCCTTGGGCCTCTATTGTTTGTAATTTTTATTAATGACTTGGATGAGGGGATTGAAGGATGGGTCAGCAAGTTTGCAGACGACACAAAGGTTGGAGGTGTCGTTGACAGTACAGAGGGCTGTTGTAGGCTGCAGCGGGACATTGGCAGATGCAGAGATGGGCTGAGAGGTGGCAGATGGAGTTCAACCTGGATAAATGCGAGGTGATGCATTTTGGAAGGTCGAATTTGAAAGCTGAGTACAGGATTAAGGATAGGATTCTTGGCAGTGTGGAGGAACAGAGGGATCTTGGTGTGCAGATACATAGATCCCTTAAAATGGCCGTGCAAGTGGACAGGGTTGTTAAGAAAGCATATGGTGTTTTGGCTTTCATTAACAGGGGGATTGAGTTTAAGAGTTGTGAGATCTTGTTGCAGCTCTATAAAACTTTGGTTAGACTTGGAATACTGCGTCCAGTTCTGGGCGCCCTATTATAGGAAAGATGTGGATGCTTTGGAGAGGGTTCAGAGGAGGTTTACCAGGATGCTGCCTGGACTGGAGGGCTTATCTCATGAAGAGAGGTTGACTGAGCTCGGACTTTTTTCATTGGAGAAAAGGAGGAGGAGAGGGGACCTAATTGAGGTATACAAGATAATGAGAGGCATAGACAGAGTTGATAGCCAGAGACTATTTCCCAGGGCAGAAATGGCTAACACGAGGGGTCATAGTTTTAAGCTGGTTGGAGGAAAGTATAGAGGCGATGTCAGAGGTGGGTTCTTTACACAGAGAGTTGTGAGAGCATGGAATGCGTTGCCAGCAGCACTTGTGGAAGCAAGGTCATTGGGGACATTTAAGAGACTGCTGGACATGCATATGGTCACAGAAATTTGAGGGTGCATACATGAGGATCAATGGTCGGCACAAAATCGTGGGCTGAAGGGCCTGTTCTGTGCTGTACTGTTCTATGTTCTATGTCTATAAGATGCCAAAGTTGCAAACAATCTCAGGTTTAGCTTCAGGCTATTAGATTCACAGAAACATGTAACGGTTACAAACTTTCATGTTAATGTTTTGAAGACTGATATTACACTCAAAATGTACCTGTTTCTTTCTCTCAACAGATGTTGCCAAACTTGCTGAGTTTCTTCAGCACTTTCCAGTTCTATTTCAGATCCCTAGCAAGCACAGTATTCCCTATTCCTGTTGATAGGGGTCTCTCGCTCTCACTCACTCCTGCTCCCTCTTCGTCAATAGCATCAAAAAACATTATTTTTCAAGTCCCCTTCAATTACAAAGAGGATTCATTTTGGATTTGAAATGTTAATTCTATTTCTCTCCAAAGATGCTGCCACATCTGCTGAGTTGCTCTAGAAATTTTTATTTCTGTTTCAGCTCTTGTGTCATTTTGTTTTTATCTATGTATAACAAAATTTTCAGATACCATTGTTTTAAATCAATTTTTAGCCCATTCTGTGTCTCAACAATATCCCTTTCACTTTGGCAACATTTTGTTCCTTGGTAGAAACAGATGCAAAGTATTTGTTATCTTAGCCATGTCTTCTGCCTCCAAGTGTAATCTTTTATGGTTCCTAATTAGCTTCAGCCTTCCTTTTACAGTTTATATGCATAAAGAAGACTCTTGGATTTCCTCGAATGTCAACTGCCAGTCTTCTCTCATCTTTCACTTTGTTTTTTTTTCACTTTCTCTCTGAACTTTCTACAACAGCCTGATTCTCACTTGTATTATCAACCTGAAATTTGTCACACATATCCATTTACTGCTTCATCCGACTTTCTATCCTTCGTCAGGGCGAAGGACAGAATCAATAGTGAGAAATGACCCTTGTGGAGTGTGATAGTTTTGATCTTCCAAGATTTAGTTGGAAGGAATTTGTGCTTAGTACTGTTAATTTACAAACAGTAGAGCATTTGAGAGAAATGGTGGTATGTTGAGCACAGTGTGCATGTGAAAACTAATGCTTTCTTATCAGGGATATTATTAAGGGCATTTTCTTGGAAGATGCAAGAAATAACAGCACAAAAGTAGAAAGAAATCTATTACAGACCTTCCCCTGTTAATAACTAGATGGATAAGAATGGAATGCAATCTCACCCAGTTGGTTGATGGAGGATGGTGGTTGGGGGACTGTGGTCAATGTGTCAAAGGTTAGGAACGATCAAGGATCACAAGGGATAATTTCCCACTTTTGTAATTACAGAGGATGCATTTTATGACTTGGTAGAAGCCTTTTCAGTATGGTGTCAGGGGTCGAAACCGGACTGGAGGGATTCAAACATAAGGTTCTAGAAAAGATAGGCAATCACGTGTTGAAAGGCTTTGGGAAGGAACCGGAATTTGGAGATAGGCCATAATTTGAGGTCCTCAGTTGCTTCAAGAAGTCTATACCACCTTGTTGCCAAAGAAAAATCAGGCAATGAACCTTAATGGCTACTGCCTAGTGGCTCTGACATCCATCATTATGAAGTACTTCGAGTGCTTAGTAATGGCACACATCAACTCCAGCCTTGATCCATTACTGTTCGCCTACTGTCACAATATGTCCACAGAAGATGCCATCTGTCTGGCCCTCACCCGTCCTTGGAACATCTGGATAATAAGGACACCTCTGTCACATTCCTCTTTATTGGCTGGTGCTCTGCCTTCATTCCCATAATTCCAACCAATCGCATCTCCAAACTTCGTGACCTAGGTCCCTGTTCCATGCTCTGCAACTCGATTCTCGACTGCCTGACCCAGAGACTGCAATCTGTAAGGATAGGAGTCAGCACCTCCTCGACAATAATCCTCAACATCAATGCCCTGCAAGGCTGCATACTCATCCCCTTACCATACTCCTTATAACCTCACAACTATGAAGACAAATCCGGCTCTGGCTCCATTTACAAATTTACTGATGCACCACAACTTGATTCAGTTTTTCACTGAAATAACCAAATATGATGGGGGCAGAGCAGTGACATTGTTTATTTCGACTTCAGGAAAGCCTTTGACAAGGTTCCTCATGGTAGACTAATGAGTAAAGTTCAACTACATAAGTTTCAGGTTGAGCTTGCCAATTAGCTTTATGGTAGGAAGCAGAGGGTCGTGGTGGGAGGTTGTTTTTAGGACTGTAGGCTTGTGACCAGCAATGTTCCACAGCGGTCAGTACTGGGTCTATATCTGTTTGTCATTTATATAAATGATTTAGATGAGAATATTGGAGGCATGGTTATTACTTTTGTGGATACAGCAAGATTGGTGGTACAATGGACAGTGAAGTACAAAGTAGTACAAAGAGATCTTGATCAATTGGGTAATGGGTTTGGTCCACCATACAAAGCAGTCTTCCTTCCGTTGACTCCATCTATACTTCCCACTGCCTCGGAAAAGCAACTAACACAGTCAAATCCACCTGGTTATACACTTTTCCATCCTCCTCTATCGGCAGAAGATACAGAAGTTCGTATACACGCACAAACAGATTCAAGAACAGCTTCTTCCCTGCTGTTATCAGGCTTTTGAATGGGAGCTTTACATGTCAATGTTGATCTCTCTCTCTGTACCTTCTTGGCAGTTGTATCATTGAACCCTTTTCTCTGGTCCTTTACCCTGCTGCATTTGTATATTACAATCTGCCTGTAAAGCATGTAAGACAACACTTTTCACTGCACCTTAGTACATGTGACAGTAATAGCTCAAATCAAAATCATAATCAAAGACCTCTCCCACCCCAGTTATACTCTCTTACACCGTCTTCCATCGGGCAGAAGACACATAAGTTTGAAAACAGATACCAACAGATTTAAGAACAGCTTCTTCCCTGCTGTTATCAGATTTATTAATGGACCTCCCATATATCAGAGATGATCCTTCTGGGCACCTTCTCTGCAGCAGTATCACTACATTCTGCATTCTGCTCTATTACCCGGATGTACTTATGTAAGGTATGATTTGTCTGGTTGGCATGCAATACCATACTTATCACCGTATCTCAGTGACCATAATAAATCATATCAAATCATTTCACTGACATTGGCCGTTTTTATCAAACAAAACTCATGAATTTGCTAATTTATTACAAGGAATGGACATGTAGAAATATCAGCGTTTTACTTTTTGCCAAGACTCTGCCAGTAGCTAGATGATATTCAAGAAACCGAAAGAACTGCAGATGCTGTAAATCAGGAACAAAAACAAAGTTTTTGTTTTGAGTTCTGAGGAAGGATCACCGGACCCAAAACGTTAACTCTATTTTCTCCTTCACAGATGCTGTCAGGCCTGATGAGCTTTTCCAGAAACTTTGTTTGTGTTCCTAATATTCAAGAGAGTTTAAGTGAGAGAACAATATGTCCCTTGGAAGATGAATCATTATATGAGTACAGAAAAACTTTTGACATTGTTCAAAGCTCTTTTGGTTCAACCTTTAACTGTGAGACAAGATTAAGGGGCTGCTGTCTGGGGACACCATTTTTTTCTGATATAATACATTCGGTAGGATATTTTGCAAAACAGGGATCCACAGCAAATATCTAATATTTGGGAGCTTGGAAACTTTCTTCAGGCAAATATTCCATACCAAAGTTAAAAAGTTATGAAAGCTGTAAGTCAATGGGAAAGTTTGACCAGGTCTAGGCCTGGAAGCAATGGAATATTCCATCTCAGCTTCAGGAAGAACTGGCAGGACCAGTCCTGCCCTGCAGACGTTCACCTCCTGTTGATCAATTACGGTAGGACATTAATGGTGGGTATGAAGTAGATTGTGACCCAGATCATCTCGTGCTCTCAGATGAAGGAGATAGAGCAGTGGGTTGCAGCAGTGGGGACCTAAAGGGATAAAATGGGAAGCATTTACTGCAAGTGACAAATATTGTAAATAGTACAATTATACTAGATAGAGGGTCAGAACTAAAAATGGTGACGTGTGTTAGTAACTGTATAGCACGTGGGTGAAAGCTCATGATAACAAAACAGCATTCCCATTCAAGCATTTAAAAGGAATCTATGTACATGATACCAATGATAAATGAGTTAGCCATGGGTGCACAATCAAAATAGACAAACCTGCAGTGGTGTTTAAACATTACTTACTGAGACGCATTACAACACTCATTGGGCTAAAGAGTTCACAAACATGCCAAGCATTTCTCAGACAACAGTGTGCGCATCATGTACGTCATTACACAGAATTACACAGACAGAGAAGTAAAGGTTTTCATTTCTACATTATTTTATTGCCAATATCTGCTTTGCTCTAATATTCTGTGAATAATCTACCACAAGTTGGTTTACAGAGAACAAAACAGCTTAAAAAGACATTTACACATTATTAAGTTTAATAGACAAAATGGTACAATACAGGGTATAGGCAATCTAAAACTGACCAACACAACTGGAATGAATATATAACACAATGGTAATTTAAAAAAAAACTATCTACAGTTATGAATATTAAATTCTACACAACTGTTAAATAAATATCACATTATATGCAGATATTTCTACTTAGGTCAGTATATTACTGTTATACTGTATGGCACCCTTGCATTTGCACTTCAAACATCCATACCTATTAGCATTCAACATTTTTTTTCCAGTATTCTCAAATTGCTAAACTTTAATACAGATTCTTTCCATTTCTAATTACATATTTAAAAACAGCAGCTCTTAACTGAGTATTGGCAGCCCACTTCATATCATCAGTTGCTAACAACACTTTTAGTGGTACCTGCTGGAAGTGATAGAAATACAGAAAAACCAGTGAAATCTTTACTTCAGTATATAAATGTTTTTTTCCTTCGAATTCGGGTGCATTGGTCTTTCATTTTGTGGCGATGATCTCATTTGAAGAAAGTCTGATGAAAGTGATCATATCTAATTTGGAATACACCTTCAGTACTCCACACATACTTCCAATATACATTAATGAAGAGATTTTTTCTTCTTTTTTTTGATTAATGACTTTTCTTTACTAAAAACCAGGTTTGTTTTTGCAATTGGTTTGAAAGTTATATTATAAACTCACAGCCATTATCTGATGGCATAATACATTACAAAATCCATCAGACATATGCTAAGGACATATCAGATGTACAGTATTTACACTTAGAGTATATTTCTGGGCCAAATAAGCATTATTTACTTGTAGAAACAATTAATAAATGAAATTGAGCAAATGTAACCACTGTACTATGAAATTAAATGTCTATACACAGACCATATTGTTAATATGGTACAACTTGCTTATATCTTGAAGTAGCGGTTAGAATCTAGTGAGGTGAATATGAGGCATATATATATATATATGTGTGTGTCTGTCAACATAGGTAACCAATTTCTCTGCCATCCATGATAAGGTCATTACAGGACCTTGTTTACATTCTCACTGCCCACTAACGTACGAACAACAGCATCTAAATAAATCAACTTGAATAATGTTTTAAGAAACTTTTTTTAAATGGCCATGAAACATTCATCTTCCCTACCACTGTACAAGTGTATTCAAATTAATTAATATATACAAGATATTGTTTAGCATATTATTGAAAATACTATAAGTTGCTTAATATTTTCTTATTATAGTCTAAAAATATCAATTATTGACCTATTTTTTGTATACCCCTTTAAGACAGTATTCCCAAATTATTCAAATGTAAATAATCCTTATTGTGAATGCTGAAAGTCAATATTCATTTTATAGTCCATACAGTTTAATGTGAGATGTATAACTAATTCCTAACTCTGCATCATAGTTTTCAAAATTGTTGTGATTACAATCCTTTGTAAATGAAATCAGCAATTATTGTGTAAAACAGATGATCCTTAGCTGCCAATGATTAAGCGACTGTTTACAGTTTACAAGTATGACAGAATAATTAAACATACTGGATTAACTATGGCACAGCACTTTCAGCCAGTTTGTACATTTAGAGTACTATATAAATGCAAGTTATTGTTGTTATTAACCATTGCTGAAGGGTCAGCTATCATGTCCAATAAACTAATCACTTCTATAGCACAGCAAACAGCAGCCTAGTTCAGTGAGCCTTCTAATGGCATATGCAATAACTGCAATCTAGAAACTGCGATTTTTTTATGTGTAATATAGGAAACTCACATAGACGGATCCATTGAAATATATTTGTAAACTGTACACGAGTTGTAATTTCTATCACCTATATTATGAATGAATCCTTAACGCTTGTCTCAAATATGCTTTCTGCTATTTTACTGGAAAAAGAGGCTCATTGATAATGAACACCTTTGTCGTTACAGTCAAGAGAGAAATTTGATTTAAATGCACAGAGCATTCACACAAAACTATCTCCAAAGGTAAATTTTACCCTTTAATAGTAATGTTTCTATAAAAAAATTACATCTTTACTACGATTTAAGAATTCATGAACTTTGCTAAGATATGTTGGCTCTAAGAGCAATTTTATTTATTATGTAAAATTTAAGGATGGATACTGGGGAGTTCCCACTAATGTGTTGGGATAAACAACTACAAAATATCTTCTTTTGAAGATTTTTTTAGGTTGCCAGTGCAAGTCATCGCTGGCCTCTATGAAACAGGCTGAATCACATTTTGTCATCTTCAATGAGATGAAGCTTCCAGTACAGTGGTGCAGTGTAATATATGAATTATTCCTGAGTTTTCAAAAGCAACAAAAAAAACTATGACACACTAATAGCCTTGTCTTCAAAACAATGCATTTCTTATCGGCCTTTTGTTTGCAGTGATACCTTTGGTAAACCTCCCTAAAAGTTGCAAGTTTATAAAGAAGGAAGATTCAATTTTACAGTTTAAGCTGTTGACAGGTTGGATCGGACAGAGTCTTCTCTCAAATGGTGATGCTTACCATTGTCAACTTCATGCAATTGTGCACGTCTTTCAATAGTTATCCGATATTTCTTCCTAGAAAGAAATGATAACATTGTTGAAGTATTTGTTTTAACTAATTCAGTCCATATTTGAAAAACATCCACATAAAACATTCAGTGTCACTGATGGAATGATAGATAAATTATTTCCCACCTTCTGATTTTGGCAGGCCACATGCTCTTTTCTTGCAGTTATTTCATTTTTTATTTCTGCTACACGTAGGTCATAAATTTAGAAATTTTCTTTTAAATATGTTACATGCTTTGTCTGTTTTATGGGTTCAAATCAAAGGCCAAATTTTGCGGTCAAATTTTGCATTGTTTTCTCATGCAGGATGTGAGCCGGAAACATATTACTCCTTCTCTGCCTTCTGAAAAAAATGCATCTATCACGCACATGTTTGGCTGCATTGTATATTGTTTGGTTTTGAATTACTTCGGAGGAAAGAGTTCATCAAGGTTCTGAATTCTTTTTCAATTGCTTCACATGCAAGTGCTTCTGGGTATGACCTGAGGCTTCCAACACGTTGAGAAGAACAGCACTGTAAGTACAAAGGAATAGGTGCCTCTTCAATAACAGTAAATCGCATCTTATCTTCAGATTGGCGCACAGTGTGAGCTAGAACCAGGGGTGGGGGGGTGTAATTACTGGTGCCACTTGTTGAGGAGACTAGAGTTCAACATCAAAGCAGTTTTTGCTTGGTGGTGTTTCTGGCTGTTTCCAGTAACATCAAAAACAGTTAGTTAACTTGTTGTGTACAGGGCCATCCTGAGGATTACTCCTGAGGAGGCAACAGTTCATTAGCTTCCTAATGGAGGTTGACAAGCAGCAAGTGAGAAAACTGGTATTTTTCTAAACCTTGTAGGTATTTATATTGGAAAATAACAATACAGTAGAACACAAACCGTTGTGTGCAATTTCAAATGTGAGAGTTAACAGAAGTTGTTTAGCATTGACAATAATCATCTTTTGATGCCTCTCCAACAATTAAAGAGACAATTTGCCAGGTAGGAAATCTGTGAATCAGCCTGAAAAGTACATAATGATCATGCGTAAACCGGAAAAATAATTCTGTTCTCTCCATTTTACATGCTGGGGGAAACAGCCCCCTGCCATTTCTTTTGGTTTCCCATTTGTGAAGCTACAGAAAACTCTCTGAGTTCAAACTTGAATGCAGGTGTTTTGACTGGCTTACTGGAACCAGCTTCAGACTGCTTGAGCTGAACATCTGTGCGAGAAAATTTGAGGTTGCATTTAACTGAACCAGACAATGAACTGTGTCTAAAATTATAACAGGTCCATACTGGACAAATTGGGATAATTCTAAACAGATCCAATTGGCTTCATTTCAGATCAATCTGAATTTGAAATGACTTCAGAGCACATTCCTGGAGAAATATTTGACAGCAGTTGTTTCCGATGTGCTGGGTTTCTTTACTAGAATACTTCCAAAATCAACAAAGCATGCTACAGGACATTCTTAATTTATATAGATGTCTCAAATTATGTGTTTCTTCTTGCATTTTTAACATAATAAGAGTAATTTTCCAGGATAGACTGGCAGCAGAGAACCTGCCACCAGCACATATTGAAATTGTTGCCTGTGATTTTGCAATATGGGATGGGTGAGGTTGCCCAATACAAGTGCATATGTGGAAAGTTACCCCTCAGTGCTCAATAAAATACTCACATAAACAGAATGAAATAGTTATTGACATTTCAAGTAAAGATTAATGAAAACCAGAATATAATTCTCTCTTTGCTCTTCGTTAAGAATGTCTCTGGTCGTGTTATGTTGCAACATTGTTCAATGTTTCCACTAAGACTTGTTCGTTTCAACGTTCCAAACAGAATCCTAAGCATGTCCTTTTGGAACGTGCTTATACTTTTTCAGAAATACCAAACAGAACAAATGTTCAAGAAATCATCTGTAACTGGCCTCTCTTCCTCAAACCCTCCTTTATATTGTGCACCCTATATTAGACCAGACAGAAAAGTCAATCATCTGGTTAATCCCAACTTTCTGCCAAGCGTGTTCTACAAACAAATTTATCCCTTTGTGAATTCCAATTAGAATCTGACTAAACAAAGGAATTTGTTTTGTTGGGAAATACACTGTAATTTTTGTCAAGCATCACAATGGAGTTCAAGTCCTTAATCTCATAAATGAAGTACCAATTAGGGACTCCTGGCACAATGTTTAACCTGCCAACATTGCAAGTTGCAGACAGAAATAGATTCTTGGCAATGCTCCTATTGTGCAAAGTTCCATGTTGGAAATATGAATGGGAGTCAATTGGTTCAGGCTTCTTATTATGACCAAATAATGTATCTTCCAGTGCAAGATGTACTTCCTGGTAGAAAGCTCACCAATCTAGAGATAAAATTGCCAACACCACAACAGAACTTGAAGCAAAATACAGGTGTTAAATACTGACATCTGTAAGATTTAAATCTGACAATTAACTACAGTTGAGAGAAGGTTGAAAGGGAGAGGCAGAGGTATAAACTCAGTATTTTGCAAGCCAGTGGTGGGAAGAATTAGAGGTGACAATACAGGACAATATTATCAGGCATTTGGAAAAGTATGTAATAACAAATGAAAAGTCACACCAATTTGTTCAGGACAAACTCAATTGTATTTTTTGGTGAAGTAGCACAGGAGGCTGACGGAGGGACTGCATTTGATGTTGTGTTTGTGGACTTCCAAAAAATGTCTGCTAAAGTATCACTTTTTAAATTTTACAGAAAAATTGAAGCCCACTGGATCAAAACCAGAAGATGTATGTGGATTTTCAGAATAGAAACATATTAACAACTCCTACAAGGAGTAGACCATTTGGTCCTATAAATCTGCTCCATCATTCATTCTGATCATGACTGACTCCCTTTCTCAATGCCATATTCCCACTTGATTACTTCAAAATATAAAATTTTATATGTCTCTTTCACTGACTTGGCCTCCACAGCCTTCTGTGGGAGGGAACTCCACAGATTCACAATGCTTTGAGTGACAAAAAAAATCCTCATCTTAGCCATCCCCACCACTTTAACTTGTCTGTCTCCTCTCCACCTATCTTTTCCCCATTCCATCCTTGATCCGCCTCCCCCTATTTATTTCAGAACCCTCTCCTCCTCCCCCTTTTCTGATGAAGGGTCTAGGCCTGAAACGTCAGCTTTTCTGCTCCTGAGATGCTGCTTGGCCTGCTGTGTTCATCCAGCTCCACACTTTGTTCTTCCGGATTCACCAGCATCTGCAGTTCCCATTATCTCATCTTAGTCTTAATTGGTCTACACCATTTCATGAGACTGTGGCCCCTGGTTCTAGACTCCCCCAACTAGGGAAAACATTCTCCCTGTATCTAGTTTGTCCAGGTGTGTTAGAATTGTGTATATTTCAATCAGATCCCGCCTCAGTCTTCTCATCGCTCGTAAGTACAGACCCAATTAAACCAAACATTCCTCATAGGACATTCCGGCCATCCCTGATACCGGCCTAGTAAACACACTCTGCACTCCCTCTATGGCAAGTACATCCTTTCTTAAGTAAGCAGTCCAAAACTGCATGCGATATAACTGCAGTAGGACATCCCTAAATCCCTTTGTCTTCTGAATTACTTATTGCATCTGCATGTCTACTTTCAGTGACTGGTGTACAAGTATACCAGATTCCTTTGTACATCCACAATTTCAAATACATTTTTTCTCCACTTGAACAATACTAAAATTTCTGTTTTTCACATCAAAATGTATCACTTCATAATTATCTACATTCTAATGCACTAGCCATGTTTTTGCCCTTTCACTTGACTTGTTTAAATTATCCTGAAGCCTCCTTGTGTTCTCCTCACAGCTCACAACCCCAACCCAAATAAAAGTCTAAAGCAGAGACGATGTAGAATGGATTATCCAGGAATGTTGGGAACTGTGGGTCACAATCTAGAGAAACACAGTAAACCATTTAGGAAATAGAATTTAATAGAACCCCTATAGTGCAGATTAAGGCCATTTGGCCCATCGAGTTTGCACCAATCCTCTGAAGAGCACCCCACTCTATCCCCATAACCCCACATTGACCATTGTTAATCAACCTAGCCTGCATACTACATGCTAATTTAGCGTAGCCAATCCACCTAACTGGCTCATTTTTGTACTGTGGGAGAAAACTGGAGCACCCGGAGGAAGCCCACACAGATACAAGGAAAAGGAGCAAATTTTACACAGTCAGCCGAGGCTGGAATTAAAACTGGGTCTCTGGGGTATCAGGGAGCAGTGTTCATCACTGAGCTGACGTGGAGAAATTCCTTCCCCCAGTGAATGGTGAACCTGTGAAATTCACTACCACAGAGAGCTGTCCAGGCCAAAAAAAAGTATGGTTTCAAGAAGCAATTGGATAAAGCACTTGGAGCTAAAGGACCAAAGAATATATGGGAAAAACAGAAACAGGCTTCTGAACCGGGTCAGCCATGGAGCAAGTTCAAAGGGCTGAATGGCTTACTCCTGCTCCAATTTTCTATGTTTCAATATATTGTCAGCAACGTGGGCACATTGCATCCAAGTCATTTATAAATATTGTAAATAGCTGGGGCCCAAACACTGATCCTTGCAGTATGCCACTAATTAGTGCCTGCCACCTGGAAACAAGCCCATTTATTCTCAATCTCTGTTTCCTTTTTGTCAACCAATTCTCAATCCATGTTATAATATTACCACATTTCCTTGTACTTCAACTCTGCGCATTGTCCTCTTTAGTGGGACCTTATCAGAAGCCTTCTAAATATCCAAATAAACCACATCCACTTGTTCTGCCTTATCGAGACTACAGTCATTTCCTCAAAAACATTCAGTAGACTTGTTAAGTATGAGAGAGATAGTAGGAACTGCAGATACTGTAGAATCTGAGATAACAAGGTGTAGAGCTGGATGAACACAGCAGGCCAAGCAGCATCAGAGGAGCAGGAAGGCTGATGTTTCGGGCCTAGACCCTTGCCTACGTAAACTCTGTCCAATTCTGTTAATGCTTTCCAAATATCCTGTTGTCACATCTTTTATCATGGACTCTAGCATTTTCCTGCTGTTGGTATTTGGGTAGCTGGGCTGTGATTCTCTGTTTTTTTCTCCCTTCCTCCTTTTTTAAATAGTGAAATTACATTTGCCTCCCCTTAAGAACTGCTCGAGAGTTTTTCGAGTTTTGGAAGGTGATCACTATGGCTTCCTATATTGTCTTGGTCACTTCCTATTGTGCTGTCCAATATATTTTATCAGATCTTAGTGATTTGTCAGCCTTTCACCCCATTAATTTCAAACTATTTTCTTACTAATACTGATTTCCTTTAATTCTTCCCTTCCATCAGACCGTTGATTCCCTAACATTTCTGGGAAGTTGTTTGTACCCTTTCTTGTGAAGACAGAATGAAAATATGCATTGTGAGGCTGGATGAACACAGCAGGCCAAGCAGCATCTCAGGAGCACAAAAGCTGACGTTTCGGGCCTAGACCCTTCATCAGCTCTCTGATGAAGGGTCTAGGCCCGAAACGTCAGCTTTTGTGCTCCTGAGATGCTGCTTGGCCTGCTGTGTTCATCCAGCCTCACATTTTATTATCTTGGAATCTCCAGCATCTGCAGTTCCCATTATCTCTGAAAATATGCATTCATTTCTTTTGCCATTTCTTAGTTCCTCATTATAATTTTCCCAGCTTCTGACTGTAAAGTTTTTTTTTGCCTTTACAAATTTTGTTCTCTTTACATATAGAAACATTTTGTCAGTTTTTACATTCCCTGAATTCTCTTTTTTCATGCTCTATTATTCGCCCTCTTAATCAATCGTTTTGTTCTTGTTTGTTAAGTTCTAAAATGCTCCCAATCCACAGTTTTGCTGCTTTTTCTGACAATTATATGTCTCCTCTTTGAATCTAATACTATCCCAAAATGCTTTTGCAAGCTATGATTGCGCTACGCTTCCTCTTTTAATTTTGTGTCAAACAGGAAAGAAGAATTCCAATTAATGCATCTACTCTTTAAACATCAGCCATTGCTGGAGATCTTAAATAAAACCAGACAGTGTTGGAGAAAATTCAACAGATCTGAGGTCTGTAGGACAGTCATATCAGACTCAAAACTTTAACTTTGCTCCTCACTTCACAGATGGTGCTACCCCTGCTGAGTTTCTCCAGCACTTTCTGTTTTTACTTCAGAAAGGGGTAGACAGGTTTGTGAAATTGACAGGCACATGACAATTGAAATTTAACACTGAGAAGTGTAAAGCATTGTATTTTGGTAGGTAGAATGAAGAAAGGCAAGATGAACTAAATGAAACAATTTTTAAAGGGAGGACAGGAACAGAGAGAACTGAGGGTAGATCACGTCATTATAGAACTATACACTGTAGAAAGAGGCCCTTCAGCCATCATGTCCAAACTAGTCATTAAACATTTATTCTAATCTTATCTATTCTAAACCCATTTTCTAGCTCTTGGCCTGTATTCTTGTCTGTTATGGTTTTTCAAAACGTTCTTAAATGTTTTGAGGGTTTCTACCTCTACCACTGTTTCAGGCAATGAGTACTAAATACCCACAACCTACTGGGTGAAAAGAATTTTTCTCAGATTCTCTATAAACCTCCTGCTCCTTACCTTATAGCTGTGGCAAGGGAATAAGTTTCTCCAGACCTACCCTGTCAATGCTCAAAATTTTGTGCACATCAATCAGATCTCCTCTCAGGCTTCTCTGTTCTAAGGAAAGCAGTCCCTGTTGATCTCGTCTCCTATCACAGCTGAAACGCTCCAGCTAGGCAACATCCTGGTAAATCACTTCTGTAACCTGTCCAGTGTCATCACAACTTTCGGCAGGCAACGGCTGAAGACGAGGTGGTCAGGGCCCGGGATTCCAATGGCCCTGGATTTCCTTAGGGCTTCTGCGGCGTCTTCATGGGGCACAGTTGGTCTGGCCCGGCCTGGGAATCCTTTTGACTGCTTTGGCAGCTGTTTTCATCAGCATCAGTTTAGGTCTCTCTTTGGTGACTTCAGTCCATCTGTGAGTCTATGCTGCTGTTTCTTCAGCATTGTGGTAGGTCCAGTCTAGGATTGTAATGGGGTGGGGGAGGCTCAGATCCTCAAGTCCACAGCCTGGAAATGGGCTAACTGGACACTGTCTTAAATTCTATCAACAATAATGGGAACTGCAGAAGCTGGAGAATCCAAGATAACAAAGTGTGGAGCTGGATGACAACAGAAGGCCAAGCAGCAATTCAGGAGCACAAAAGCTGACATTTCGGGCCTAGACCCTTCATCAGAAAAGGGGGATGGGGAGAGGGTTCTGAAATAAATAGGGAGAGACAGAGCCCTGTTTCCATTATCTCTGATACAATTTTAACCTTTGCGAAGCCTCTTCTAGGGATGCCTAACCTGAAAAAGTTACCCTCCTCACTCCGGACAAACGTCAGGGGATCTCTCTCTCCCTATTTATTTCAGAACCCTCTCCCCATCCCCTTTTCTGATGAAGGGTCTAGGCCTGAAACGTCAGCTTTTGTGCTCTTACGATGCTGCTTGGCCTGCTGTGTTCATCCAGCTCCACACTTTATTGTTTTAAATTCTCTTTTTTTAATATTACTTTTGCTTTCCTTTGTTATATTAGCATTGCAGGACTCTTACTCTTATTTCTTTTGTTCCTTTATTTTTCTGAATTATTACTATGATTTTGTACTTTTGAAGGTCTGTAATACTCAACATTTTATTTTTGGCTTTTCTCCTGGGAATTTGTTCTCAAGACTCTGTACCTAGGTAGCTGTTGCTAAGATAGTGCCGTAAGTAGCCACTTGTAAACTTTTCACTGTGTTCACGTAAGGACGTGACAACGAAGCTAATTCAATTTTAGTCACAGAGTAAGAGTGGAGAAGTTATGACAACTCTTGTTCATTTTTGTCTTTTTAAAATTCACTCATGGTAGTATGTGGGTGTCACTGGCTGACCAGGATTTATTTCCATCCCTAATTATCCTCGAGAGGCTGATGGTCAGCCCATATGCTGTAGATAAAAGCATAATGCCCTTTTGGAGGAAATTTCAGGATTTTGACCCAGCAACAGTGAAGAAATGGCCATATACTTCCAAGTCAAGATGGCGAGTGGCTTGGAGGGGAACTGGAAAGAAGCGGTGTTCCAAGGGACCTGCTGCCCATGTCCTTGTAGATGGAAATGATGGGGTTTTGGAAGGTGCTGTCTGCGGATCTTGAGTGATTTTCTACTGTGCATCTTGTAGACAATACACACAACACCGTGACTGAGCGTTGGTGGTGCAGGGACTAGATGCTTGTAGATGTGGTGCCAATCAAGTGAACTGCTTTGTTTGAGATTCTGACAAACCTCTTTAGTGTCGCTAGAGCTGCACCCATCAAGGCAAATGAGGAGTATTCCATCACAGTCCTGGCTTGTGCCTTGTCGTAGATGGACAGGCTCTGGGGAGTCAGAATGGGAGTTACTCACTGCAGTATTCCCAGCCTCTGACCTACTCTTGTAGCCTTTATGTTTACATGGCTCGTCTAGTTGAGTTTCTGGTTAATGGTAATTCCAAAGATATTGATAGTGGGTGACTCCATGATGGCAACACCACTGGCTCGGGGGAATGGTTAGATCATCCCTTATAGGAGATGGTTATTGCCTGGCATTTGTGTGGTGCAAATGTTACTTGCCATTTGTCAGCCCAAGCCTGGATATTGTTGGATGTTAGATAACAAAGTGTGAGGCTGGATGAACACAGCAGGCCAAGCAGTATCTCAGGAGCACAAAAGCTGACATTTCCGGCTTAGACCCTTTATCAGAGAGGGTGTTGTTGGATGTTGTTGATTTTGAACATGGACTGCTTCAGTATCTGAAGAGTCGCGAATGATGCTGAACATTGTGCAATCATTGGCGAACATCGCCACTTCTGACCTAATGATGGAGGGAAGATCATTGATGAAGCAGCTGAAGATGGTTGGGCCGAGGGAACTACCCTGAAGGATTCCTGTAGAGATTTTCTGGAGCTGAGGTGATTGACGTCCAACAATCACGACCATCTTCCACGTGCCAGGTATGACTCCAAGCAGAAGAGAGTTTGCACCCTGATGCCCATTGATTCCAGTTTTGCTAGGGATACTTGATGCCACATGCAGTCAAATGCAGCCTTGGTGTCAAGGGCTGTCACCTCACCGCTGGAATTCAGCTCTTTTATCCATGTTTGAAGCAAGACTGTAATGAGGTCAGGAGCTGAGTGGCCCTGGCAGAACCCAAACTGGGTGTCATTGAGCAGGTGCTGCCTGACACCTTTCATCACGTTATTGATGATCGAGAGTAGGCTGATGGAGCGGTAATTGGCTGGCTTGATTTGTGTTAAGGATATGCCTGGGCAATTTCCCACATTGTTGGGTAGATGCCAAGGTTGCAACTGTACTGGAACAGCTTGGCCAGGAGAGCAGCAAGATCTGGAGCTGAAATCTTCAGTACTATTGCTAATATGATGAAGGACCCATAGTTCTGGCAGGATCCAGTCACTCCTATTGTTTATTGATGTCATGTGGAGTGCATCAAATTAGCTGACCACTGTTATCTGTGATGCTGGGAACCACTGGAAGAGGCACTTCAGGTTGAAGATTGCTGGCAACGTTTTATCCTTATCTTTCGCATTGGTTTGTTGGGCTCTACCATCATGGGTACACGTACCAGAGGTGGCAAGACAAAATATTTTACACAGTACATTTTTGCGATCTGGAATGCACACTCTGCAAAAGGGCTGGAAGCATATTCAATAATAACTTCCAAAAAAGAATTGACTAAATACTTGAGGAAGATTTACTGAGTGACAAGAAGGAACATGAGAATGAGATGAATTTGATAGTCTCACCAAAAAGTCAGCAAAGGGATAATGGGCTCTTTCTGTACAGTATCAAACTATGATCCAAACCAAGTGAAGTGAAATGCCAGAACAGTCCACTGCAGTCCATCTGACTAGTCAGAAAATATGAAAATATTGAACTATGCTCCACCTCTCATCGACTTCAATCACTTCATTCACCCTAAATCTTTGTAGTCAAATAATTTCTTATACAAATCATGCTCTTTTACATACTTTGAAGAATTTAAACAGGCCTTCTTTTAAGAATAAAGGGATGGCATACTTCTAAGACAATTTTCAAACTTTCTGCTCTGAGGGTGAGATTGCCTCTCGTCTGCAAAATTCAATAATTACACCCTTAATCTCTAACTTTTCAGCACATTGAGAGATCAAAGCATATCCTTACATCACAGTAGTTATTGAACTTTTGGCCTCTGTTCTATACTACCAAGTCCTCCAGGCTCATACTTAGAAGATACGATTGGAGAATTCTTTAACTCTGATTAAATTACACTGACCCCTGTTTGATAATATAATGTCATTAACCTCTTCTATTTTGGAATGCTTCACTGAAAAAGTATTCATGCCATTGTGATAAGAAAACCTTTTCTCGTACATCTCTCCCTACTCACCCTTCCGGTACTATTCAAGCTTCTGAGAAACACTTTACAATGACAACAGCATGAAATATTGCAAAAAAAGTGTAGCTAGTTCAGCTTTTTGGAAATATACTCAAATACTGTTCATTCATCAAACTTGCAGTTAGATTAGACAGATGGATTTGGAGATCATTTTTAATCAGGATTATGATGTTAAGTTAAACCTCCACACAGAAACACATTAGCTGTCTTAGCTTGGAGACATGGGCCCCCACTTCCGATGGACGTGGTCAATTATGTGACGCCTACGTTAATAAGGGAAGAAGAGAGACATAGAAAGCTTATGAAGTGGTGCTGATAAATGGAAATAGTAAACCACAGCCTTTTGTGCTGCCTTTGTGCTGCCCTTTGCCCTCAAATTATAGAACTTTGCCTCGGGCTGTGGCACTTTGACCTCCAACTGCATTCTACTGCTGTTTACCTTTCACCAGTAACACTGGCATGTGGTATCTACTGGGGAGATGAAATGATAAAGTTAAGCCAAGACATTTTATTTCAAACACTGATCCTTTCAAAAATCCTGAGAATTTATTTTGAAAAGATGCTTCCATTTATTCATCCAAGAAAAAAACATACAAAAAAACTTACTATGAACAAAATAAAGTCCAGGGACAGCAGTACATTCCTTTATTATCCTTCAAATGTCACTTTAAACATATATACAGGGAGGAATTTTATAGCAATCTGCATGATGTAGGATATAGCAAGATTTGTGGCAGAATCACTCAAATTTTGGCAAGGTCTACCTCGATGTTTGGGGTGTCTCACGTTTATCTTACTTGCGTTAGCTCAATGGCATGATGGGTTTCTTACCAATATCACTGCAGTTGCCTGTTACGGGGGGTTACAGTTGCCTAAACACCTCATTAAAGCCACAACTCACCTCATTCACATTCAGCTTCTTGTCTTACAGAACACGCTGAACAAACTTGATATTGAGACCTCTCGACATGGAGATGCCTGGCGACTTCAGCTCACACTGGCTCTGACCAGCATCCCTGGTGTTCAGCATTGAGCAGCAGCTCGCAACTCGATCCATGGCCAGCTGCCCTTCATCCACAGACACTGGTATCAGCCATTTGCCAGCCCCTCAGGACCAACTTGGCACCTCTCCAATCTTAACTGATTAGGAAGAAAAAACTTGCACAGCAGGGTGCATCAGCAACTTGCACTGACAGGCTGATCCAAGAGTGCAACTTAGACATATGGACAAGACCCAGCTCACGGATCGGATCAGGCTGCATCATTGAGCTGCCTGCTTGCTCTTCCTCTCTCACTTAGCGCTTACCCGCATGCTCACAACACCCTAGACTTGCACGGCCACACCTATTAGCACAATCACACAGCCTGGCACCTTGCCTTGCTGGTCACCAGTGCTCAATCAATGGGGGGAATGGGCAGGGCATGCATCTTGTTGGATGGCAGTGTATGTTACATCAGTTTCAGAGCTAGCCCAGCAGCTTATGCAGCTCATGCACTGCATATACAGCAATCAAGCAGCCACATCTCAAAGTTGTAGAGACTAAAGTCCATGGAAGCACCCATCAGTCAAAGGGCCCTGGTTCATTAGCTCATTAGCAAAATCCAGCAGCTGACTTAGAAGTGCTCACTGTCATCTCTGATCACGCTGAAAATCAAATGTACAGAGTAGGAAAGAAAATGCCTGTGTCCACATGTAATAGCAGGCAGGGTAGGTTTGGTGAGAGGCTATAAGACTCACCGATATGATGCTGTCTAATTGTAAACAACATTACAGACATTTCTGAAGAAGGGTCTAGGCCCAAAACGTCAGCCTTTCTGCTCCTCTGAGGCTACTTGGCCTGTAGTGTTCATCCAGCTCTACACTTGTTATTACAGACAGAACCATGTACTGTGCAGGGCACAGGGCCTGCGATTCTAACACACTGGTTCTCTGTATGCTGAGCAGCTCCCTGCCCTGGACATCAGGGAGCACCTCACTCACAGCAACACTTCTGGGCACATTGGCAGAGCTGAGGTACATCCAATATGCAAATGGAGTTAGGTGACCAAAGGGTCTATGCTCCAAAATCTTGTGATTTCAAATAACCTGTTAGACTATAACCCGGTGTTCTGTGACTTCTGGCTTTGTCCACCTCAGTCCAACAGCAGCACTGCCACTTTGAGAGGAAAGAGCAGCAAAAGTGTGTGTCACGTCCTTCTGTGGCTATGTCCTCAGTTCCAGGGCTGGGGCAACGGGCCTGGCTCTCCTTGTCAGTTGCCAACTTGTTGACAGAGGCAGACAGGCCATTTAATGACTGACTGCACTGTATAACTTGTGGGCAATAAAACCTCCTGCTTCCCAGATAGCTGTGTGCCGCTCCTGTCCTCCCTGCCCATGTGGGTGAAGTCCCTAATTGCCATTGGGCCTTCTTCTGCCTGGGGCTAAACATGAGCCTGGTCTCCGACAGTCCTCTGAGTGCTGGCTGCCTGCGCCATTTCTTCCTTGGCCAGCCACAGGGCTCACTCAGTCAGTTGCCCAGCAGATTGTCTTTCCACACTTTCTAGTAAGAAATGTTCCTCTGAGGGTGTCAGAATCCGGCCTGGTGTGGGTTTGCAGGAGGCAGCCTTCCACATCATCCCAGTATGCTTGTCCTCAGAGGTGATGGAGGGTGTTTCTGGTGAAGCTGGCCGATTCCTTGAGAAGGTGGTAAACATCCCACCAATATATCAATGAAAAGAGAGACAGAGAGAGGGAGAGAGAGAGAAGGGGTGGGAGCACAGCCGGCGGATAGAAGTGGTGTGCAATGAATGACACTGAAAGGATTGCAGTGGAATGAGCTGGTACATGCTCAGTCAGTAGCTGATGCTGGATGAATTGTCCGTTTTAAATCTAGAGGGATTAATTTTTGTCAAGCAAAGGTGGTACGGTGGCTCAGTGGTTAGCACTGCTGCTCATAGTGCCAGGGAATCATGTTCGATTCCAACCTCAGGTATCTGTCTGTTTGAAATTTGCACGTTCTCCTTGTGCCTGCATGGATTTCCACCAGGTCTGGTTTCCTCCCACAGTCCAAAGATGTGCAGGTTAGGTGGATTGCCCCATGCCAAATTACCCCATGCAGAGTTAGGGGGTGGTGAGTGCGTCTGGCTGGGATACTCTTTGAAACAGACCCAATGAGATACATGGCCTCTTTCTGCACCACAGACATTCTATGACATTCTTAAGGCAAGCATATGGAATTGGTCTCATTGAATGAGGGAACAGGCTTGAGGGGCTGAATGGCCTCCTCCTGTTCCTACGTTCTCAGCATCCCCACAGAAGCGGTCCTGGTCACCTCCTGAAAGGGCCAGGATTCTGTCTTTGTGGGACTTGAGGAGCTTAACGTTGTGCATCTTCCACCCATCCAGATTCTGTCTACTCCCCAGTGAGCTGTATTCTCCTAGGACGACAGAAGGGGAGGAATGGAATGAGGAGTAAATGGGTGGCACAGCTATTTTGTGGTGGCAAAGGTGGTTGAAAGGTGGTGAGGTGTCTCGGTCAAGTGAGTAGGCAATGCAGAGTTCATGCAGGGTTAGTGATGTCTGAGGATTGGGTGACGGTGAGCCACTAAACAAGGGAAGCTGTTGCAGGTGATTGTGAGAGGTTCGCAGCATGGGCCCTGGTGCGCCGTGGGTGCAGATAGAGAGAGTGTGAGGGTGCAGAAAACAATGCGGCACTTACCCTGTCAGAGCAGAAGATGTCACTGAGTTGCCTGTGGCCCTGCTGGCTATTCCTCAATACTGTTGGGATGGCACCGACCCATGGGGTGACTGTGAAACAGGCCGCCCGCACTGGTGGCATTGCCTCCTCCAGCGGTCTCCCAGGAAGAGAATGCCTCTCCTCTACACCCCTCCTTCACCAGGGTGCCAGGGCCCCCAAGTTGGAGAAAGACAGTGCCACCTTCCCCTTCTCAAATCCTGTCTTTGAACAAATAGGGCAGTTCCAGAAGCCAGTGTACGTCAAGGTGTACAGTGGCCTTTTAGAAGTAGCACAGGCACCAGGGATTCCAACATCACTACAGAAATGATACATTTTCTGAAGAAGGGTCTAGGCTCGAAACGTCAGCTTTCCTACTCCTCTGATGCTGCTTGGCCTGCTAGGTTCATCCAGCTCTACGCCTTATTATCACAGATTCTCCAGCATCTGCAGTTCCTGCCATCTCTGAAACTCTCAGAAGGACTGGAAGTTGGTATGTTACTGCACTAAGGACATTATCAGGTAATTTAATCAAGAAATGGAGAATCAGTTGTCACAACCAAATGCCTCAGGCCACCATCGAGTCACTCCTGTCACAGAAAGTGATAAATCTTTCAATTAAAGATCAGGTCTGGAGCCAGAGCTACCTGACCTTGGTAGAATGCATTGTTTCCACTTGTGGAAATGACATCAACACTGAGAAAGTGTGCCTGGAATAAAAAGGTTACTAAGCACTGCATATCCCCAGGAAATAGGCTTATGATGCTTCAGAAAAGATCACCGTAAGAATGACATGGGTGAAGGGTTTGGCACTACAACCATGAAGGAGGGTCAGGATCAGTCAACCTGGTCCGGGAACCTACTGTTCCCATCAGAAAGGCTGACTTTTGAAAGGATTTTTAGTTGTCAGCTGAATCTGTAGAGTATTGCGGTTGAGAGGTTAAACCGAAGGTAATAAACAAATCCAGGTGGTTTGCGTCTGAATTAAGTGAAGTTTAGGGCAAAAACATGGGGTTTCTTTCTGTGGCTTGTCAGGGACATTTTCTTTGGCCTAAGGAAACTTTAACAAATTTTAAATTTAATGTTGATCTCGGTCTTAGTGCACCTTCTCTATACCCGTAATATTGTAATCCTTGCTGTGTTGTATTACCCTAATACACTTTTGTATGTTATGATCTGCCTGCACTGCATGCAAAAACTTTTCACTGGACCTAGGAATATGTGACAATAACAAATCAGATCAAACAACAGTAGAGGCAGATTCAACTGGTGGATTAAAGAAGGCAATGGATGATTATTTGTATTGAAATGGTATGCAGTGACTGGGTAGGACATTGGCCCTAAGTAAGGCAAACACTGCAGCCATAATGGGCTGAATAGCCTTCTTCTGCACCATAACATTCTGTGATCCAATGATAAGGTATGGTAACATTGGTGTTATGCAAGTGGACAGCTGAGATTCAGTCGTGGAGGGATTTAGATTGGACAAACCGATTGAGATCTTGTGTGATATAAGCCAGTGAAGACGTTTGTTTGAAGCAGGGTGTCAGGTTGATTTTGTTTTAATAACCATTTCATGCAATTCACATCTATAGTATCCTACGATATCTCTTGCTTATTTCTTCTCTCTAAATAAAATCCTGCATCTGCGCAATCTGTATAATATGCTGAAATCCAAGAACCATTGTAAGGAAGAAATTAGAATGCAAACTATTTCCACTTGGTCTTTTAAACATGCAAATAATTCTGTTAACATATCTGTTAATTAAGGAAGATAACATGTTCTATTTCCCTTCGTTCCCATAGGTTCCATTTCCAAATGGCTCTTCTTACCTGAACAAGTAAAATGCCAGCAGCAATGCACATCCCAACAATGAGCCGACTACAATGCCAGTGACTGCCGACTCTCCAAGCCCACCTACACAGAACAACACAAATGGTTACTGTTCATATTAAGAGTTTGTTCAGATAAAATAATACTGCTATTCAGAAAATGTATTTCTCTCGTAAGTATTCTTGATTAACATATTAACAACGGTTGCTCATAATGGTTGCCTCTTGTTGATCCATTTCAAATTGTGTTACAGTCCAGTTTGAATTAAAAATGCTACTCCCCAGTTAACATACTGCTTGAACTCAATGCCAGTTAAAAATGTCACCGCAGATTGATTCCAGTTAGTCCGAGGTAATGTAATACTATTCATTCAACATGTTACATCGACATTCTGGATTGAGAAAGCATGCACTGCAAAATACATTCCCTAAATTAGTTTTAAAAGGGGGGGAAAATGTTTAATGTTTGAAGAGAAATTACATGATTTACAGGTAGCAGAATGTTCCTTCGTAAAGCCACAGCTAGGTTCATCTGGAGGTGGCATTCCATTTGCCCAAAGAAGTCTTACATTTGGCCTGAGTTCAAAGGTTCCATTCAAACCATAGTAGTCAGCTATTACCTATAATCATAGAAACACAGAACGTATAAGGACTTGGGCAATTAAAATTCCTTTCACTATGTTAAAGCCTACATTTATTTCATGCAATTCACATCTATAGTATCCCATGATGTCTCTTGTTTATTTCTTCTGTTTGTTTTCTTTTACTGTCAGGAATTCAGCTGAAAGACCACTGAGTAATTTTCACTCCCACAGACAGCCACAGGATTTACTCGAAATGTGTGCATTTTTTTTGTCAGCTGTGACTCAGTCGGTAGCAGTTTTACCTCTGAGTCAGAATGTTGTAGGTTCAAGTCCCAATCCAGGACTCAAGTCCAAAAATAAAAGCTGACACTCCAACACTGTGCTGAGGGAGTGCTACACTGTCGGAAGTTACCGTCTTATAGATCCAATCTTAAGCTGATACTCTGTCTGCTCTCGTAGGCAGACGGTAAGAATTCCATACTATTTTGACAAAAAGCATGGACGCTATCCTTAGAGACCTGGCTAAAATTCCTCCTTCAATCAGCCTGATAAAAATGGATTGCCTCATCATTATCAATTGGGAGAGCCGTAGTATTGCAAATTGGCTAATGTGCAGCTACACCACATCAGTCAGTTCACTATACAAGTAATTCATTGGCTGGAAGGTCATGTGGTCATGAAAGGTGCGATACAAATGCACATCTTTTCTTTAATCAAACAACTGCTCACTGTGAGATTACATATGGTGGAGGTTTGCTGGGCTGAGGAAGAATGTACATCATTTCTGAAAGGGTTTAGAAAGAAGCTGGAGAAAAATATATTTTGGTAATAAATATTTCACTTAGTCTCTTCAAGAAGAATCACAGCAAGTTACACAGGTGGATAGCACTGGATACATTGTCCCTATGCTACTGCTAGCTCTGCACCAGATACACCCTGGGCCAGATTTTGCTACTGAGACAAGTTGGGACATGTCCTGATTCACAGTCTTCCCAGTTAAAGTACCCAATTGCACAAAAATTGCACTCCAGGGAAGGTGTGTGTGTGGCATCTCAGTCAATATTAGCTGAGCCAGGCTGGTTAGAAGGACCAAAGTTGTTCTCTGGTGCTTTGTCCCAGTTGTAATAAAAGTAGTCAGGCAGTCCAATGTCATCCCTCCTGTTCACCCGTCATTGGCCCCTGTGCTTACTGTGTCAATATATGTCCATCCCTGCCAACCAACCACCTGACCTCTTATACATTCCAGACAACTTAGAACCCAGCCACTCCCCAGCACCCCTCATGTTGTTCATGCTAACTATGTCCCCTAAAAGACCATTCACCCACTGTGCAATCAATGAGCCATGTAATAAAAAGAGCAAATGTGGAAGTGCTGGATGAAAAAAACACACATTCATAAATATTCTTTGGGCGGAAAAAAAGCAAACTGCTCTTCCTACAAATTTATAACGAAGTGTTGAGCAAACAAAATATTAAAGTATCAATGATAGAAGCTCAAAGCACTTCACACTTTTTAAATATTCTCCATGTGAACGATAAAACATGGACAAAAAGAATCACAAAAAGACTATCTTATTATAACCACTTAAAGATGCTAAAAAGCAAAATCAATGATTCTCTTCAGTTACCAAACAGAATCACTAATCATCTAATGCTTTTAATGGGTGGAGCTTACAACTGATAATTAACTCAGTATAAATGCAAAGTGGTAACTAAATCTACCAGAACTGTGATGCTCCAGTGTTAAGTAATGGCCCAAAAGATGAACTGTTTGTAAATTTTCTTTTATAATTCCTTTATGCCTTAAAATGGGTCATAAACTGGAAAATAAAATTCATTAATTAAGAAGCAATTAATAAATGTAGTCAGACTTTTTGCAATCAAGTGGCCACTAAAATGCATTAACCTTATATAAACAAACACAATCTGTGAACTCTGTGGTCTAGGAGTGAGAGGGAAATGTCAAAGTTTGGGCTTCCCTGCATACTATGGAGTTTTAACATTTAATGGATAAGCACTGGAAGTCAGCCAAATACATAGATTGCTTTTCCAGGGAGGGAGCTTTCTGGCAGAGACTGCAAGATGTGATAGGTATGATCTCTGATTATAGGAGCTACCTGGAGAGGTTGGAAATGGTGGTGGTGAGGGGCATGTCGGGTTTTCCTAATAGTGTGACGATGGAAGGATGGAGATAGAGTGTTTGGAGGGCTGTATGATCTGGTTGGAGGTGAGTGAATTTGTGGGGCTGAGCGAGAATTCCTGTTCATCCTGGCCCACAAAAAGAACTGTGCCTTTTCGCCAATTTGCTGTCTTTGCTTCATTTCAGTCATCTAGTCTACTGACGGCCTGGAAAACAGCTAAGAGCAAGGTAAATTCAAGATTTCCAGCCTCATTAACATTTAAAATGCTTTTCTACTTCCAGGGAGTGTTTTGTCCGTACATCCTTGCCTGCATCATTAACACTCAAAAGTGAACAACTTTAAATTGTTACATGATACAGTGGGGAATTTGTAGTTCATCCTTCCCATTTAATTTCTTCCTTCATTTTATAACTAGTGACTACGTTACAGGAAATGCCCACCATGCCCAATGTTTGAGTTAAAAACATGTCATTAACAGTAACACATCTGTGCAAAACCAAAAGTACCAAATTGCTAGCCTTTAAAAATAAGATTCAAGGAATTAATATTTCCAACCATTTTTATCTTGCAACAATGTTCCAATTTGTAAGTAATTTGGTATTTATGGTAGTTACGTACAGCAATCTAATTTTTAACAGCAGCGTATTCTGTTGTAAATATGCATCATGGCTGTTGATGCACATCACACAAATGATACAGAAATGTCACTGCTTTACTTGCCTCTTGATTTCCTGTTCCAGGTTCCGTCATTGCTATCACTGAGAAATCTCCATATCTGTCCCCATTGGCATCAATTGATACCTGGCCTGCTATGCCTGATAAATGGAATGCATCAAATGATTAAATCAATTAGCTGGAAAGGTTCTTCAATTCCAAATGAAACAAGAGATGATTCAACAGATTCATGAAGAAATATACAACAGGAAATCCCATTCTTCTTCCAAAATTTTTGTTGGCGTTCCCAAAGAAATTGTCATTTTTTTTTCCTGAAGTCTGTGTTCATTCCAGATGCCATATTTTTTTCTAATTTAGCTCGCGAAACACTAGATAATTCCAGCTATTAGAATACATGATTTTTTTTAAAACAATAATTAACATTGGAGGCATTAAAACTATTTTGCCATTGTTTTCTTTTAGGCATAGGGATTCTGAATAGAAGCCAATTCAAATACAAATTTGTCTGAAATATGTTTGGACAGACAGAGAAAATTCCACCACACTCCCTTTGGTCTACTATGATGTGTTTCTCAAACAGGCCATGAACTGTGTCCCTTCCAAAGTTCAACTGTTGAGGAGTTCACTGACAACTGTAAAGGACAGTCAACAATTTGCTTACTCCTAGCCAACCCAGATACTTGGATGCTATCACCATTGCCCAGGTATGCCTGTGTGACAACAACCCACTATAATAAAATACCAATGTTACCTTAACAACATACAACTTTACCAGTCCATGCTGCGAGATGAATCTGGTCTACAGGCAGTCACAAAGGAACTTCAGGAATGTTAGGAACGGGTGTAAGCTATTCACCCTTTACAGCTTGTTCTGCAATTCAATCTGTCCACGGCTGATCTAAAATTCAACTCTATTTACATACCTCTTGAATTTATGCCTAGAAACCCATACCTAGTAAAACATCTAGCACAGTCCTGAAAGACCTAATTGTCCCCGGTTCCATGCTCTCTTGGTTCCAGATTTCTACTACCCTGTGGGTGAAAAAACTGCTTCCAAAATTTTCTTGTGAAGATCTACCTCTAATGCTCAGATTATTTCTCTTTGTCCTTGATTTCCTACAAGAGAAAAACAAAGCTTCTCTTCATATCTTCAGCTCTTTGGATATCTCAATCAACTTGATCAGATCACCCCAAAATTCTGTATACTCAAGGATATACAAGTCAATGTTATGGAATGTGCTCTCGTAATTTAATCTTCTTAGACCTGATACCTGACTAATTCGTACTTTAGAATTGTTTTGATGATATGTCAGTAGTGGAAGAAGGAATCCTCTGTACAGAGGAAGCCCATGATAGAATGCACAATGAGAATAGGGAACAGCTAAAGGCCTGACTTTGAGAAGCAGGCATCAGTATGGATCTGCAAAAATCACTAGAAATCCAAAGTGCATGTACTAGGCTGACTGTCAGAATAACTGTGTTGTCTTTCAAGAAAAGGTTAAATGGGCTGGGTCTGTACTCACTGGAGTCAAGAAGAATGAGAAGTAATCCTTTTGAAACAATCACAACTCTGAAGCGGCTGGGCAGGGATTTTCTTTATATGTAGCACATTACTAAAATTGTTTCGAAAGACTGGACTTAACGATTTTTGTTATACAGAGTACACAATGGGAATCTTATGCCAGGTTTCTGAGAAATGTTATATGAGAAAAAAACCACAAATGAATCACAAACAATTTGACTAAGTCAACCCTTCTCGGTCCGCAGAGTAGTTTTATAGCGATAGTGTGAAACCGACAGTGGCTCATTGCTGTAATATCTCCATTAGCATACTGTTGACCTAATACACCATTACTATGTTCCACCAGGCTGAATATTTTAAATCTTTGTTTGTGCACAAACTCTTTATGCTCACTGTACTGCTATGATGTAAGCTCAAGCTCAATATCATAGATTGAGATTTGTTGGGGCAAAATTTTGGCTGGGGCCAGAAATGTTTGTTGGCAGCACCCAGTCAACCAGCACCCCTTTAATTTTGCCAGTACCAGTCTGTGATTAAACTAGTACTGAGGTTGCCCTCCAGAGGCCGGCAGCTCAAGGGTCTTAGCAGCGTCACCAGAAACAGTAGCTAATGTTGATTTTGATGTTGTTTTCCCTGATGCTTGGACTTAGAGGTGCTTTGTTTTAATCATCCGTGCAATGGCTTTGAAATTACATCACATTTTATCTTGAGAGTAGAATAACAAGTCCTAATAACCAGATATTTCATTACCTTCAAAGGTTGTATTCCACATGGTCTGTACAATTTTTGATCCATTGGTTTTGTTGTATCCTTGCTTCAGGACTTCCTGCAGTGCTTTTGCATACAGCACAACAGCATCATGGAACCCCTCCACAAACATGTTCACCTGCAGACAACACAACCAGTTCATGCAAGCAGAATGTAAGTGTCAGTTTGATAAGCTTGAATACAATAACCATTTGAAAGTAAAGTTCACAACTTTATACCATCTCCAGAGCCATTTGAAGATCAGATTCTCTGTGCTATTGTAGATTTAATCACAATATTATAAATTACCTGACAGCTTTTTGCTTATGCTTTCTTTACTCTTCAATGGCCCAGAAATAGTAAAACTTCAATTGCCACCTTAGTTTCTAATCCTGAAATACTTTCTTTTGCCTGTTTAATGGCTGAATTTTCATTTTTCTTGCCTGCTTATTAGTTTCCAGCATTAAGTCTTTGGTAAAACATTGACATTTGTCTGAAGGTAGAGGCTTGCACAAAATTGAGACAAACCTCATTTACGTAATACAGATGGGCTGTAGATATAGCAATCAGGCACCATGATTCAGCCGATAGGTCTGTACTTTCTCCCAAATGATCAAGTGAATACTGAGTATGCCCACGGATAGATCCTTGGCTTAGGGTGGCAGGAGGGCTGGGGATCAATCATAGCGAGACACAAATAGACTGGAATTGACTAGCCATGTTACTATGAAATCATCAATGAACATATGGAATTGTTTAAGAAGTCCTGTGTTAAGGCCAATGTTCACGTGAAAAATGTCAGCAAAGCATGTGTGGCACAGTTTGTGGTGAATTTGGGAAGCAGGTCCTAAAAGTTTAGTCTCCAGTTATCATTTTTAAATAGTCTGATAACTGCTTTAAGCGGGCACAGGCATTGGGAAGCCATTGGCGACTAACTCAGCAACTGTCACACCACAAGGAAGGCACAGGAGGCGTGGTTGGACAATGTACTTGGGATGTTGTGACATGAAATTAGTCCCACCCCTGTCTGTTTTTAAGCATGATGCAGAGCAATTTCTTCCTGAATATGCATTATTGTGATTCGGTAAGAGGGGGGATATTTTTACATCTTGCTACCTATTTACTCCTAGGATTAAGCTATTGTTGAGCCTGTTAACCAGACTTCTCCCTTACAGAAGTGTTTTCAGTGGGCACATCCCAATAGATAGCCAAATAGACGCAACTAGCTTGCTGCAAGGTTTAAGCTACATCAGAGAACTTTAAAGAATACATAGATATAAAAAGAACAAGGAATAGAATCTTCATCAATCACCCTCCTCATGTAATGCATACTTTATTCCTTCAAATTACTTAATTTTATGGCACAGGTTAATAATTGTAGATACACCCTACAAACAGACACTTACGTCATAAGGAATGTTTAGGTCTTCGGGGTCCCAAACTTCTCCCTCTAACCTCAATTACAACGGCCTTCTTCACTCTGAGATTACAAAGTGTGGAGCTGGATGAACACAGCAGGCCAAGCAGCATCTTAGGAGCACAAAAGCTGACGTTTCGGGCCTAGACCCTTCATCAGAGAGAGGGTCTAGGCCCGAAACGTCAGCTTTTGTGCTCCTGAGATGCTGCTTGGCCCGCTGTGTTCATCCAGCTCCACACGTTGTTATCTCGGATTCTCCAGCATCTGCAGTTCCACTATCTCTGGCTTTCTTAACTCCCTCTTACTACAAAGTACCATTCGTTTAGTCTCTATTAGGGACCTGCAGCCTGCAGACATTGTGCTCCTCGCTGGGTGCTGCTTTTGGATGGCAGTCTGACGGCCGTGCCTGATGAGGCCCAGGAGTTAAAGCAGTTGCTGTAAGCTAATTCACAGGGAAGGTGACCATAATCAGATGGATTTGCCCATTGACCAATGGAAATGAACATCAAGCTGCAAACAAACAAGTGAAGTGTTCACTTTCCCACTTGTAAATTTAGGATAAAATTACCCCCCAAAATCTCCTGGAGCCTCACAATGCTAATATTAGGGGTAGGCAATGGCCTAGTGGCATTATCGTTGACTGCCAATCCATAGGCCTCGAAAACATTCTGGGAATTACGGCTGATGGTGAAATTTGAACTCAATAACTATGTGGAATTAAAAATATAATGATGACCGTGAATCCGTCGTTGATTGCTGGGAAAAACTCATCTGGTTCACTAACATCCTTTAGGTAAGGAATTGCTATCCTTACCTGGCCGAGTCTACATGTGACTCCAGACCCACAGCAATGTGGTTGACTCTGAACTGCCCCCTGGGCAATCAGGGATGGAGAATAAATGTTGCCTAGCCAGCGATGCCCTCATCCCATGAATGAATAAAGAAAAAAAAATTAATAAGGTTAACAATGTCCTTGACCCTCACAGAAATTCTAATCCTTAACTTGAGTTAATGGCGAGTAAAGCATCAGAAAGAAAAATCTGACACCAGAGTGTTCTGAATTTCTTCAGAAAGACACATAATTTCCCAACCCACATTAGTATATCATGCATGCAGCTAATCAAAGACTAAAGTGCGTTTCTAAAGTTCAGAATGTGGAACTAAAATGGCAAACATTGTCCTTTCATCAACTCCTAAAATGTAAATGATCCTTAACATGTTGGGTATCTTGAATTCCATGAACAAATATATCTTCCTCAGTCTTTTAGACAACTAATGTACGCAAGATCTTATAAAACTTGACCATCAGAGGATTTCACACTTTGAAGATTTTCTTTCAAGCATCAAAGTCATTCCCAAACAACTGTATATTCAGGCCTCCGTGAGTCTGTTTGTTTCATTCTTACTTTACTTAGTGTAAGTAAGCGAAGAGTTACAGGACAAGTTGAGACAGAGTAAATGAACAGGTAAATGAAATTTACCATGGAAATTTTGTATGTATTTTGTATGTAATAGGTAGCATATGTTCACCATAAATGGTGTTGAATTAGCCAGAAGTGAAGGTTAAACAGATCAATAGAAAATGTGCCCTAACAGACAAGAGAATGCTAAATTTTCCAGCCAAAGAGGTAGAATGCTGGTCGGAAAATGTAAATGATCAGTTTTTGTGGCATTCTGGTCAAATTGCATCCTAAAATCTTGCATCCAACTTAAAACATGAATCTTGGCAGACAAACGTGCAAAATGTAATCAACGCTGCTGATAAAATGTTAACTTTTGTCTCAAGGCAAATTAAATACAAAGAGGAATACATCAGCTTTGCAGTGCTTTGATCAGGCTGCGTGTAAGGAGTTGTTCAGCTTTGGGCACAGAAAAGATATACCAGATGTGAAAAAAGTGCAACACAAATTTATAAGAATTATACTAGGATCACTGTTCATGTGAATGGTATTTGAATGTTATCTACACCCTACAATATCAATCAAATGCTAAAGAGGACCAACAATGTGCTGAAAATGTAGCACAGAACAGAGTCTCAAAATACAGAGCAACAATGAATCCAAGTATTATTTTAATGGCATTGAGGCAGATTTTTTTTTAATTGGTGAAGTCAGACTCACTTCCAATGTTTTTATAATAATATAGCCTAAGAAAATGCATTCTGTTTTAAGGAGTAAGTCTCTCATTCTTGGAAATTAATTGAATGCTTTTAATTCCCTGGCTGCTTGTAATGCCAATTCTAATCATAAATTGCATAAAAGAACGGCCAACATGGAAGCCACTGTACAATAAGTCTGGGTCTTAGCAATTATGTCTAATGTCCACAAAGACATTGCGTACATTCCTTTTAACATGGTCTCCACATTTGTGCAATTTTCGTGCCAAATTCAAATCTGAGGCTGCAGTAATTTAATCTAACAGAGGAAAATATATAACTTCTAATTTTTACTGCCTTCCACAATGTTGTGTTTTGCTTTGGCATGTGTCTATCAAATAAAAGAAAAATGTAGTGTTGTGTAATAAAGCAAAAGGAGAGTAATTGTGCACAGTGGGTGATATTAAATTGGCGACAGGTTACACACAGTGCTTTAATATTTAGTTCCATACCTGTCAATTAGTTTCAGTGAGCAGCCAAATAGACATTGCCCATTTTTTGCCACTGCCTAACACAAATTTCTACCCTTTGGTCTTGAGAAAATTCTCTCAGCTTCTTCTCAAAACCACACTCTTTTCAACTTAGGATGAGCTGATGAGGAACATGTCAAGGACTGCTCTTGAATATATAGTTTCAAACCCAGTGTTGTTTTACAGCAGTCTACCAGTGAAAAGTTTCAAAGGCATGGGCCAGGTGTAAGTTCAGTTCCACCCTCAGATCCCATTCATGTCAACTTGGGCAGTAACAGAATACTGGATTCCCAAACACTGAAGCTAAGCAAGGGGCAGCTGGGAACTTTCAACTTCATTTCAGAAATGGGGACCTGATTTTTGGCTGCACATCACACGGAACTAAAATGTAAAACTAGCACCTGCCCACTAAAACTGCGCCTGTTTGAATTTCAAAACCAGGCAAAAGCTGATCAGTGCTTAATGTGACTGTCAATGCTTTCAGTGCTGTTGTAAAAATGATGACACCCCAATGGTTATCCTTACACAGAAACACTTAACATTGTTATAATGGAACTGCAGTATACCTTACTTCTGATGGCAAACACTATATCTGTAATCAGCCACATGGTACCTGAATACATCTGATGAGTTTTTGTGATCATTCCACTCACCAATCTGATTCAGATAAGCCACTTGCTAAATGTAATGAACGTAATGAATGTAATGATTCCCAGCTTACCAGAAATATCCACAATACAGCAATGCAGAGAAACACCTGTTGTTTTTAATCTATAGCTTTGAAAAGTTACAATAAAAGTAGTATTTTCAGGCAGAAAGTTAATGAGATCAGATTAATTGATCAGGAAATTAGTCTCTGTAATAGAATTTGAATTTTAGCAGGAACAAAATCCTATAATTATTATTAACAGGTCCCTACAGGCTGAGTAAACACCTGATCATTACAATGCTGCAGAACAACTGTGCTCTCGATCATAGGCATCGATAATTGTTATTCATAGAATTTTGAGCCAAATGAGTAACATTATCACATAATCTTTAGTCCTTGTCGGAAGATTTATCTATCTTTAATGTTAATGCTCCTGTGTCAGAAGAGAGTCAAAAGTAGGGGGCCGAATGGTGATGGGAATTATTTGGGGCTTGCAACAAAAACTTAACCAGATGTTGCTGCAGAAACTCAGCAGTTCTGGCAGCATGTGTGGAGATAAAGCAGAGTTAAACTGAGGAAGCAGAGCACAAATTCTGAAGAAGCATCACTGGACTTGAAATCCGTAACCTGAAAAGAGGTATGAAAAGAGAATAACATAGGAAATTGGGTCAGCATGAAATTGAACATTTTCAGTGCTGGTGATGCCAAAGTGTTTCAGTGAATCACTTGCTAGCAATGCTTTTCCTGCATTTTCTCCTGTGGCTTTCTCCAGTAGACACCATTACCAGCCCAAGTTCCCACCTAACAGTGGCCTGATAGAAGATACCCAAGCAGAATCAGAAGTAGAGGTCAGTTTGGTCCTCCATCCTTTCATAGGTAAATACTCATGTATGAGTGAAAGTGACACCACTTGAAATCTAGAAATTTAGTTTAGATCATCTTCATCCAAAAGCTTGCTTGTTACAAATGCATCTGAATAAATATGATGTAAAAAGGGTATATTAATGGTTTAAATAGGAGCAAAGTATTGTTGATGGTGGAACTCACAGAAAATTTTGGAGAAATTCAGCAGATCTGGGCCATCTGAAATGATGCAGCAACAGAGTTAATGTTTGAAGTCCAAGATCATTTTTCTTCAGAACTGAAGAAAAGTCTGTTGTGAAAAAGAGTCATCTCTCCACAGATGCTGCCAGATCTGCTGAGCTTCTCTGGCATTTTTTGTCTATGTTATTTTGGACAGGCGCTAAGAAATTTTATGAGGTTCTCCAATCTCATGTGATCAGTTAATCAAACAATCTGCAGACACACTGAGGAAATGGTGAAATCTTACACTTGTAACAATGACAGCCAATTCTATTCAAATGTATCAATCACAGTAATAGAAATATATGTATGGTTAAACCTATTACATATGTACTTGGTCAATAAATAAATGGACTTAAATATTGGCACTGTATATTGCCCTGTTTTGGAAGGGGCAGAGGCGCACAATCAACATATTATATATTTTATAATAATCAATGTAACCAGACTAAAGATGGCTGGATAGATCCACAACATACTTCCCAAGGCAGAGCCTGCGTTCAGGTACAGATTTTGAATTCCATCAGATCCGAACTGCATAAGAATCTACAGTTTTTCCTCATGAAGACAATCATAGAATCGTAGAATCCCTACAAAGTGTGGAAGCAGGCCATTCAGCCCATCAAGTCCATTTGACTTTCCAAACAGCACCCCACCCAGACCCACCACCCCACCACTCCGCTGCCCTTCTCTCACCATGTCCCTGTAACCCTGCATTTCTCATGGTTCATCGATTTAGGGCATATTTATCTCCCAAATTCTACGCTCTATAAACTTGAAGTTATCCAAAGCTCTGCTACCCATGCCTTGACTTGTACCATATCCAATTCACCTTGTACCCCGGAGCTAAACTGTTCAACAATATCTTGATTTTGATAGCGTCATTCTTGTTTTCAAAACACCTCATGGCATTATACCTCTTCATCTCTGTAACCTCATCCATCCTCACAATTCTCGGATCTATCTGTGTTTATCTAGATTAGATGATTCCCTACAGTGTGGAAACAGGCCTTTCGGCCCAATAAGTCCACACCGCCCCTTGAAGCAAACGACCATCTAATGCTGGTCTCTTCCTGATCGTCCCTGACTTAAGTTTCTTTACCATCATGACTTCAGCTTCAAATGCCTTGGCCCTAAACTCCGAAACTCCTGACCGACAACTTTCATTTAGAACCTATTTAAACCATCTCTTTGCCCAAATTTTAGTTAGCATTTTCTAATATGTCTTAACATGGTTCAATATCATATTTTGTTTTAAAATTCCTCTACTAAGCACTTTGGGATGTCGTATTATGTTAAAGGGGCTATTTGCACATGTTGTTGGAGTTTAGGCTGAGCAACTACCTTTCTATTGCCAACCCGAGATAATTTTATGTTCTGTTGCTGTATGTTGCTGCCTTTGGACTATGTGATTCTTTCCATTCCCCATGAGTAATTCTTTGTACGAAGTTGAACATTAAGCCAATTAAAATTCACTTCTCTTGTTAAACAAAAGTAACAATTTTTATTGGGTGCTTTAAAAGTCAAACAGTTCAACATCACAGAATGATGGACAACTTCAATCTAGCACCAATGTCAGAGTTTGCCAAAGCAAAAAAAAATTAGTGCCAGTAAAAAGTAAGCATCAGCAAGTATTCCTTTCTGCCCCACTATTTCAATGACATTTAGTGTCAGCATATAAAAACAAGCTGCACTTGGTGTGTAGCCTGTGAGAGGAAGTCTGTATAACAATTTAGAAGTAGCCGTTGCTTTAATGAACTCTGTCCTTGCTGATTTTGGACCTGCTTAAACAATGCTGTACAAACAGAAGACAACTGAAAGCACATCCAGTCTTTTGTTTATTGTAGTCAGTTTATTTTTAGTTTGTTGTGTGATTTACGGAAGGTGGGAAATCACAGCTGCTTCATGCAAATCACGGGAAATTGCTTTGTTTTAAAAATATTTAAGGACTGAATTTTTAAAAAAATTCAGGTTTTTCGATCACTTCTCAGATTTTTCTCATTCTGTGTTCATTGTCCAGTCCCTTTACCTGTTCATCTTCCACCATGTCAGACATATGCAAATAAAACCTCTCTTCTCATTGATTCATGCAGCTCTCTGATTTAACAGGTACAGCTACCTTCCACACCATGCCAAAGCATTACTCTCCCTGTGGGACCCTGAAAAATGAGCAATAACTAGCTTGCAGACAAAGGAGTATCATTGCCAAGCCTGATTCTGTCCTCAACCAGTGTCCTCGTGCACACTAACATTCCAACACTCTTAGTGGATAGCAATCAGTGTCAACCTTCAGCAGTCACCAATCATCAAATCCAACACTGACTCGGGATCAAATCTGGCACATTCTTGAACTTTCTTAGTTTGCAACCTACTGTATGCTACACTTGCCAGCTAAATCATTTAGGAACCTGAACTATGTGAGAAATATAAGGATTAAGCATTTTTAACCAGAACAAAGGGATATTTTTAAGGTCTCTTTTGTCCTTGTCATGAACCCTCACACTTCCACAGAAGAATTTTAAATACAACACAATGGGCAATACAGTGGTTCAGTGGTTAGCACTGCAGCCTCCCAAGCGCCAGGGACCCGGGTTCGATTCCAGCCTCGGGCGACTGACTGTGTGGAGTTTGCACGTTCTCCCCGTGTCTGCATGGGTACCCTCTGGGTGCTCCAGTTTCCTCCCACAATCCAAAGATGTGCAGGCTAGGTGGATTGGCCATGCTAAATTGCCTGTAGTGTTCAGGGGTGTGTGTGTTATAGGGGGATGGGTCTGGGTGGGATGCTTCAAGGGGGCGGTGTGGACTTGTTGAGCCGAAGGGCCTGTTTCCACACTGTAGGGAATCTAATCTACAACATCTCAGATAATTGTCAAGGAGAGAAATGGTATCAAAGACTACAAAGAATACAGCTCAAGGCCAGGACCAAAGACAATAGCTCCAAATATTTAGTAGGAGGACATTTCTGTTCATTCAGTAAAGGATATCGGACAAGCAGTGCAAAAGATTAAAGAAAGTTGGGTTCAGAAAGCCATAGAACGGGAGCTGAGTGTCATTAGCATACATTTTGGAACTTGGTGTGTTTTTGAATAAAGTCACTAAGGGGCAACGTGTAGATGTCAAACAGAAGTCATTGTTCTTCTTAATGTTGATATGAGTCTGTACTAAATTTCTTCTTATGAAACCAAACATTTCTCTATTTCATTACACATGGGTACACATATAAATTAAAATTCTGCAATAAATATATTTTGAACAAGAATAGGCTACAATCAAAAAGGCACTTTGCTGTGACCGTACATTAATGTGTTTCAGTTACGAATGCATTCAGTTAAATCTTCAAGAATACAATATAATTGAGATGACTGTCAATGCTTTATTCAGTGTTCTGGTTAAGTTATGGGTGAAAGGATGAGAATAATAAATTGAGAATATGTCCTCAGGATTTGGGCAGGATTGTACTTTGTTCATTTTATTTGGTACGCTGCTGCTTCAAAAGTTCTCTGACTACTGAATAGAGCTATTCATTGTGACAAATTATCCAGTGTCAAACTGAAGCATTTCTTCCTATTCTTAGGGCTACAGGAGACACAAAGAGCTGCCTATCAGTTGTCAGTGCATGGCTAAGCACATTGTAGAACAAGTCAAGCGTTTATGATTCGATATGTTTCTGCATTATTGGCAAGCAAATTAGTTGCAAATGAACCCAAAATTTATTAGCGTACCTGTTATGTCCACATTTACCATTGATGGCATCTAAGAGATCAACATTATGTAGTGGTTGAAAGTTCCAGTGCTGAATGATTGCCTGTCTTAAATTACACAAGGTCAGATACCCTCACTGTTCAAATTCCTTTTGAATTTGATACATGGTCACCCTCATTTGCACCAGTAGCTTTTGGTTTGCTTTTATTTCTGCTTTGCTTCTTCATAGCTTTCTCAATGCTTTTCAAAAATATTGAACCATTTTCATCATGTTGTTTAAAATTAAATTTGGGTTGGTGGAAAAGCTAAACTTGATAAATAACAGTCACTCAGTAATAATTAATTAAAGGAGCACTGTGGCTCAGTGGTTAGCACTGCTGCTTCACAGCACTAGGGACCCAGGTTCGATTCCACCCTTCGGCAACTGTGTAGAGTTTGCACATTCTCCCCATTCTGTGTGGGTTTTACACCACAGTCCAAAGATGTGCAGACTTGGTGGACTGGCCATTCTAAATTGCCCACAGTGTTCAGGGATGTGTAGGTTAGGGGGATGGGTCGAGGTAGGATGCTCTGAGAGTTGGGCTGCAGCACCTGTTTCCACACTGTAAGGATTCTGAGTGCTCCATCCCAATTGAAAGACTCTGCCTCCCATCACTAAATTAATTATATTTTCTGCTTTGAAATTGGACAAGTAATTGTAATTGATCTGACTTCAAGGCTAGAATCATACTGTTTTTGAATATTGTTCTTGGTAAAGTGGCTCCAAACCCATCCGGTGATGACAAGCACACGGAATCCCAATTTTACTGGGAAAAGCTGGTTAAGCGACTGATAGCAAGTGGAATCCTAAGGCGTGAAGCCCAATGAGAAAGTTAGAAGCTGTGGGTGTTGGTAGCTCAGCTGCAAAAGATGGGCACTGCCGAGGCAAGTAGGAGGTCACAAGGGGATGTCAAACAGAGACATCTCTGGTGTTGCTGCCTTCTCATTGCAGCACCTCTATAATGGCAGGGAGATTGGTGGGGGGGGGGGGTTGGGTTTCTAAAAAGGGCCCAACAACAGTGTCCTGGCATTCTGCCAAGAGGCTACCTTCAGAAATGCCTTGGGCTTTTGGAGAGGGTGGGGCAGTGGAAGAGAAGTAAGTGAGGGAAAGCTGTAAAATGTGAGAACGATCCTCGCTATTTCAGCAACTTTCTGCAATTGACCTCTTCACTGCGGTAATAGCTGCCTGAACTACTCATAGTTTTTTTCATTCATTTACAGGATCAGGGCATCGCTGGCCAGGCAGGATTTACTGTTCATCCCTATTGCAGTTAGGAGGGCAGTTAAGAGTCACTCTGGGTCTGGAATCACATGTAAGCAAACCAGTTAAAGATGGCAGTTTCCTTCGGTTCCATTAGTGAGCCAGATGGGCTTTTCCGAAAATCAATAATGGATTTATGGTCATCATTAGACTCTTAATTCCAGATTTCATTATTATTATTGAATTCAAATGCCAGCAGCTGCCATGGTGGGATTCAAACCCAAGGCCTCTGGATTAACAGGCCAGTGATAATAAAACTAGAACATTACCTCTCCTGGGTGGGGACAGACTGTTGTATTGAGCATCAGCATATAAGTAACAAGCAGGACAGAACACCGAAGCTTCGTTGGAGGCACTCTGACCATGTTACCTAGCAGGGTGACAAAAGGTTTGCAACCAAACCCAGCGGTCAGCAAGTATGTCTACAACCTCAGATATTGGTTATATTTATATCTGGATGTCACCAGAGAAAGTGAGTAGTCAGGGAGACTAGCCCCTCTATTGTAAAAATAATTAATAGTTCTATCTTCTCCGGTATGAAATGCAGCTGAAACAAGTGCAAAAATGACAGCCATTTGGAGCACAGCAAGATCCTGCAGACAGGTACGGCATGAAAGACCAATTCATCTACTTAGCGTGGTGTGGACTGAGAGAACGCCTTGATTTTACCCAAATCAGTGAATCAGTACTCCTAACGATGGATTGCAATGAATGGATCATCAGGTCAGATTGTCAGATGCATATGGCAAATGAACTCAAACTGCAGTTCTCCAAATTTTCTAATTTGCAATTTTAATCTGTCATAATGATTGGATGAAGAATTGTAAGGAATGCTTACTGTTAACTTTGATAAGGTGGACAGGCATCTGCACCGGGTATGGAATCACATAAAACTACCCCTTACGCTTGCTGCAACAAGAAAATGTCCAGCTTTACTCTTTTTGCACGTTATTTATTTTTCTAATTTATGTCTTCTCCCATGCTCTCTATAACTTCTCTGTCAAGGCAGATGATCAGCAGATCTAAATTCAGAGCTCTGTCATAGCAATTGGGAGATATGCCAGAATGGCCTTTGATTGATTGGCCCTCTGACATTTCATCCCATTCTGTCAGAAAGCAATTGACCTTCTCCTGAATCTCAACAACTTCAGAACAACAAAAATCAACGACTCACCTAGTTAAGCACTTATAAAAACACAGCCTCTTCTTCAGTCTCTGAATTCCAGGCTTTAATATCCTTTGGCATATATTGAAAGACTTCTTTGTAAATATATGTAGGCCTCAATATATGTAATAAATGTACATTTATGTATATGCAAACTTGTAATGTTAAACATGCTTGACAATATAATGCCATTCCATCATGTTACTGTGCTCCACTCTGCATATGAACTGTATGAAATGTTGCACAGCTCACCATGGTAACACCACTCGTTAAAATCCAGGCTTGGTTTGTATGGTGGAAAATGTTAGACTCGTAGCACTCTGTGCATTTTAAACTCTAAATTATTAATACATTATCAGTATTTGCTTCTAGCCTTTTCCTTTGACTGGTAATTTTTTTTTCACTCAATACTAGCGAGTACAGTTGGATTTGATGCATGATTATCACAAGTGACTCAATTGAGCAGTTAGTTTTCCACTTTTCACCGTTACTCAGCTGAAAACAAACTGGGCATTGTTAAACGGTTGCTGGATGCTCCAGTATCTCACACAAGCTAGGTACCAACGAAGTGAAAGGCAGCATCACTGGCCAAAATACCTCTCGCCTCAGCATGAACTGACCACACTTTTCCCCACCTCATGTATGAAAGGGCCACGTGGATGAGGATTCGCTGACATTTTTTTTCCCCCTTCTGTCCCTATTCTTTGCAACTGCTAAATGAGGTCCAGCATGGATTCCTGAAATACAATGTCAAAGATGAAAAATCCCAGAGGGAGGGAGAGAAGCCTAGTGATGAACTTTTTCCACTCCACAGCATACCTGCTGAAGGTATCTGTCCCGATGATATTTTACCAGATTCTGTTCATATCATACCAGACACAACATCCTTCTATCAGCTTTTCTTATTTAATTAATTGTCACACGTCTCACATCTCAGGTGCCTCCGATCTAAAGCAAACTATTTCTCTTGTAGTTCTTAAGGCAGGCTATTCATCCATCCGATTAAAATGGCGAAAGGTGGATCTTGGCATCAACGCACAAGCCAAGATACACCTGCCATATACCCAGTAATTTTCAACAGCTAGCCTTTTTTTTGAAGCACAAACAGAAGTTCAAAGATTGGTATGTTTTGCTTTTTGTTTCCTGGAACTGAGACTGGCGCTTGAAATGTGGATTGGGGAGTACACCATACAACTTGATATCAAATTCCTCTGACTTTTATTGTTTCAGTTATAAAGATCAGCAGGCACTAGTTTGATGCCTTGCATTGGTTTGACATCACAAGCTGAATGTAATGAAGATGACCCTATTCCACCCACTAGCCAGAAAGACAGTGGCAACCCCATGTGGCCATTTCTGGGAATAAGGTTGGGACTAAATGCCTACTGGCCAGTTTAACTGTCTGCTGTTGGGATCCTCGGGCCTTCAGAATGAAATTTAAACCACGAGGAACTGCTAGTCAGTCAGATGGCAGGCAGGTCTTCATACCAACAGCGCCACTGGGAGCAGTGGATACTGCTGGGACTGGCCCAGGACCAACGGCAGTGCTGGAGGCCCACCGTAAATATTAACGCTCTGCAGGCAGTTCCTGTCTCCTGCTAATGCTCCATACCAGTTGTTGGACACCATGTGTGCCCCTGGAGCATTTAGAGCATTTACATTTAAAAACAGCATCACAGGTTCAGAACACTGACAGGAGTGAGTTGATGAACCCAGGTCAGCCTCTGCATTTCTTGGTTTCTTCTCTCCAAATAACAAACATGCAATTTTGCCTTGCAATCTGAGTTCTGATGCATCTAATTCCTTTATAACACTGGGCAGAAAGAGAATCATTTTGGATATTTTAACTCCTACATGTGTTTTAGGAAGAAAGCTGCTTCGTGACATCTGTGGGCTGTTAGGTAACTGAAGGATATATTTAATAATTCTGATGTAATTGTAATGATCATGCGTCAGCTACAGAGCTGCAGGCAGTCACAGGCTCTCTCCATCTGGATTTTAAATGTTTTTAAATCTAATTGAAATGAAATGGATGGAAGCTGCGGTTAAACTCTACCACTTTTTATTTATCCACAGTGTAATGTGAACACACAGATTAAATAGTCTTAATTGATTCTTAGCATATTGTTTTCTTTCATGTACTTACTTCTGGCATTGAATTTGTTGAATTAACACAAAGTTACAAATCAAATGTCGCTGCTCATCCTCACAGCTACAGTAAAGCAACAGCGCTGGGACGTTAGCTCATTTCACAGGCTGAATTATTAGATTGCTCTATTTATTTTTCTGAGTTGTAATAGGCTAAACCCTTCAATTTGGTCAGATGAGCTTCAATGCTCTTTATATACCCTGTGATACCACTGGGATAGTTCAAGCCCAATTCCTGTTAAATGATAGCAACAGATCTCCAAACGTGCCAGCAAGGAACAGTAAATTCCTTTCCCATAACAAACAGGAACAGGAGTAGCCATTCACCACATCGACCCTGCTGCACCATTCCATATCATCCAATTTCTCAAACTGCAATAATTGGTAAGGAGAGAAAAGATTAAGCTCAAAGAGCAGTGATTGATTAAATATTAACTTGCATTTTCTGTACTTGACGCTAAGGGGAAAGGAGAGCCACTATTTAAAGGTGCTGAGCATCAATGACGAATGGGAAAAAGTAAAATTTCAGCAGATTGATAGTAGAAGGAGGAATATTGTTGATTTTAAAGATCCCAATGATGGACAAAACCGACTGAGCTGGCTGAGCCCTCATAGGCATAGCTGAGAGACTGGGTCTACGGACGGCAGTGAGGTAAACAAAGGCATGGATAAAACTACTTGACCAAGTACTCCAACATACCAGCAGCAGGCAGATCCATCCAAGGCCATACATGCAGGAGTCACAATCACACAGACACTGTTGAGACAAAGGCTTGTTGTCACACTGAGCATTCCTTCCACTGCGTTATCTTCACGCTGATCGGGACAGAGTTTGAACAAATGGGTTTACGAGGCGATGTGAGCCTCAGTAGCAGCAGAACTTTACTCAACCACAGGCTGTAACCTTGTGGCCTGACATATCCCCTACTTAACTTTACAATCAAGCCAGGGATCAACTCTGGTTCAATAAAGAGTGCAGGAGGGCATGCCAGTACCTATGCTAGGCATAGCTAAAAATAAAGCGTGAATCTACAACACAGAGCTCCTTGTCATTGCCCCATCTACATACGATCATGGACACATCACAGAATTGGTAAAGCACAGAAGGATGCCTTTCAGCAAGTTTTGTCTGCACAAGCAAATCAAATTAGTTTTGGTTGTTTCAAATGGTGCACTTTATCTGATGGCTGAAAAGTTCAATGCGTAAAAGGCAGATTCTGCCCCAAGTGCCAAATATGAACTGGTCATCGGGTGTCACAGTAATTTGCTGCTACTGGAATCGGTAACTGTTGCCCGCTGATTGTCACGGTGGTGCACATTGATCTACAGGTAGTGTCACAATTACTATCTGTCAGTGACCTGTGTCTCCCAGGTGTGAAAACTGGTCATGGCAGCCTCATCACACAGGAAATTCTTAGGTACATGACCAGCTTCTGTGAGTGTGCCTGAGCCAGCAAACTCCCCTCTGCCCAATGAATGGCTATCTACTTGCAAGATTTGTTTTCGAAAGCACAGCTGTATTGTTGATTTTGTCCCTGTTTGAAGTGCCCAGAATGCGGTGAAAACAACAGAGATGATAGTTGTTGAGATTCTTAATAGCTGCAAGTTATCCATCTTTCTCAACCATACTACAAAGGTGCTTTGAACACAAGCCTTGTAAACCAGCTTTGTGGTGTGAGAGGCAACTTGATTCTTTTCTACACGTGTTTCATTTGTCATCCTAAATGGGTAGCTGCTTTGCTTATTGAATGAATTGGCACGTTAATCACAAAACAAATTGTCAGCATGGACCTAAGGTAGCAGAATCTGCGAACCACTTACAGCAGGATTATATTTAGAGAAATCAAGGGCAGCAATGTGACATCCTGAGTCATAACCACATTTGTACACACTTATGGTCACACAGAACATATTACAACCACAGGAGAGACAATTCGCAAATCTTTGTAGCTGAGTTTCAGTGTGAGCAATTAATCATCTGTGTGGAGGAATCTCTGATCACAACATGCGTATTTTTGTCGGCGCTTGCAGTCTGAACTGTTTGTCGAACTTGCCATCTGAAAGAGCATGTAGGTGAACACCTTCCATAGGTCAAAGGTCAGGATCATGGAGAAGAAAATACCTAACAAGGTGGCAGCCAGGACTGTTCCTGTTTCAGTCCGTTCTTCAGGCTGTCGTACGCGGTATCATTGAACTATACAGCACAAGATGTGTTGCCCAGAAAGGGCTGTAAGACTACCTGCATGCTGAACAACAAGATCAGAAAGTTAAGTCAGAGCTGAAAGATTCCAAAACTAATCAAGCAGACTAAAGCTCTGCATTCCTCTACACTCAGTCATGAACTGAGATGAACAATTAAAAAACTAATAGGAAGAAACTCCCGTCCTGAATAAGGCCGGAAGTCAGCACATCAGTCGAACGTTGAGGTCATCTTCAGTCAGATGCGACAAATGGATGATCCATCTCAGCTTCCTCCTTAGGTCCCCAGCATCATAGATGCCAATCCTCAGCCAATTCAACTCACTTCACATGATTTCAAGAAATATCTGAATGTATTAGTTACAGCAAAGGCTTTGTGCACAGCATGTTCCGAATGCAGTACTGAAGAATTGTGTCTCAGACGAGCAACAACACTAGCAAATCTGTTTTAAAACAACTGGTAGCCACCTAACAATGTGGAAAATTACCCAGCTAAAGCAGAAAAAAATGCACTTTGATTAATTATTGCCCCAATAGTCTTCTCTTGGCCATCAGCAAATGAAGAAGGCTGTTCTCAATGGTTTTATCAAGTGATAATTAACTAGTTACTAACTTGATCTCTGATGATCTGTTTTAGGTCATATTTAGCCTTGGTTCAAATACAGATAAAAGAACTGAACTTCAGAGGTGAGATGCAAGTGATTGCTGTGGACAGAGTATCACATTAGGGAGCTCTGATAAAACTGAAGTCAATGTGAATCAAATGGACGATACATCTGGGCTGCCTCTTCAAGTCCTCAGCATAACAGATGCCAATCTTCAGCCAACTCAACTCACTTCACATGATATCAAAAGCCATCTGAATGTAATAGTTACAGCAAAACTTGGGGTATACAGAACATCCCAACTCTATTACTAAAGAATTGTGCTCCAGGCAAGCTACACTGCTCCACTGGTTGGAGTCACACTTAGCACAAAGGGAAGTTGTTTTGATTGTTGGAGTCCAATCATTTTAAGGACCTCAGCTGAAGGCATTCCTCAAAGTAGTGTCCTAGGCCCAACAACTAGAAGCTCCATGTTAATGATGTGGTAAGCAGCTCTGCCTGGCATGCAGGAGACTAGGATTCTATTTCCTGATGATCTCTGTGTGATGGGCTAAATGTGAATACAGTTTCTTAGCGTTCCTATGGCACTGTGTTAGTATCCGTACCTCTGAGCCAAACGACCTGGTTCAAATCCCACCCGGTCCAGAGATGTATAATAACAGTCCTGAACATCGAGTCATACAGCACGGAAACAGACCCTTTGATCTCACTCATCCACGCTGACCAGAGGGGTTTCTTCAACTGAACTAATCCCATTTGGCTCATATCCCTGTAAACATTTCCTATCCTTGTACCTGTCCAAATGTCTTTTAAATGCTATTATTGTGCCCATCTCTATCACTTCGTCTGGCAGTTCTGTCCATATACACACAGCGCTATGTGTGAAAAAGTTACCCCTTTGGGTCCCTATTAAATCCTGCCCCTCTTACCTTAAACCTAAACCCTTTAGTTTTGGACTCCCCTACCCTAGGGAAAAGACCTTGACTATTCACCTTATCTATGACCCTCATGATTTTATTTGAAAGTATTTCCTAGGCTCAATCACCATCAGCTGCTTCCCGCTATCATAAGATCAGAAATGGGGATATTCACTGGTGATTGCACAAGGTTCAGCACCATTCATGACTCCTCAGATACTGAAGCAGTCCATGTCCAAATGCAACAAGATCTGGAAAAACTAATAAATAGCATCATTCATACCACACAAGTTTTAGGCAAAGACCATCACCAACAAGACAGAATCTAACGATCATCTCTTGACATTCAATGGCATGGCCATTACTGAATCCCCCACTATCAACATCCTGAGGGTTACCTTTGGCCAGAGAATATTACACAATATGGCCATCTGATGCTTGGTTGAATATTCATAAACAGCAGGGCTGGGAGTGGAACCCTCTGTCTCTATTTCACTTCCCTCACCACATGAAGAAACACAAACTCCTTTCCATGTATTTGACTTCTCAGTGTTCAACCAGCATTGCTTTGTAATTTATTATTCATTTCAAGAATTTAGAATTTCATTTTTATTAATGTTCAGATAAGATACCAAACGTTTTCATTCACAGGCTTGAAACAACACATCTTCTGATTCATAAAACAAAGGTGTGACAAGATCTCTGGCCTTTTGGTCACTGAAGTACATTGACAGACTTCTGTGTCTCCTCCAACAAATCTGCTAGCAGTGAGGTGGCAGCTTTGATGAAGCAGGTCTTAAAGGCCTGTTACAGTGCCAGTTGCCTTAGAACTGTCAGCAAAGCTGCTGAACAGATTTCTCACTGAAGAACGCCACTTCTCTTTGTCAAATTCTGTCATGGGATATTTATACATCCACTAGAACAGAAACAGCCTCATCGTAATGGTTTATCTAAAAGATGAGAATTCAGATAACATCATGCTTTTCCAATTATGCACCAGAAAGTCGACTTAGTTTAAGTGCTTCGACTAGACGAAGACTTACCTTAACCCACAGTCTTTTTGATTTAGAATCTTAGCACAAGCTGGAAATTGCACCAAGTTTGTATTTGCATAAATAATATACAACAAGTATTTAAATTTCAGTTGCAGACTAAACTTTATTTAGAAAAACCCTGTCATTCTTTTCTCAAATTCATTCATAGGACAGCAGCCTTGCTGCCTTTGCGAGCATTTACTGTTGGTCGCCATGGAGAAGGTATTTATGAACTGAAACCGTGAACCATAGCTGTCCAGGTGGTGTAAGTACACCCAAAGAGAGGGAGTTCCAGGGTTTTGTTCCAGTGACACTGAAGAAGTCATGATATAATTCCAAGCCAGGATAATGTGCGGCTTCTGGGTGAACTTGCAGGTAGTGATGATTCCATGCACCTGCTGCTGTTGATCTTCAAAGTGGTGAAGGGCAGAGTGTTTGCAAGCTGCAGTATTAAAGGAGCCTTGGTGAGTTACTGAAGTGTGCCTTGTAGATGGCACACACTGCTCTCACTATGCAATGGTGGTGGAGGGAGTGTATGTTTGTGGATATACAGCCTCTCAAGATTGCCTGCTTTGCCCTGGATGGTGTCAAGCTTAGAATCATAGAATTTTACTGAATGAAAGGAGATCATTTGGCCCAACATTTCTGCATCGGCCTCTGAACGAGTTACCAGCTAGTCCAATTCTCCAGCCCTATTGCAGTAGCCCTCTAAATCTTCCTGAGTGTTATTGAAGCTCGATCCATCCAGGCAAGTGGAGAATATTCCAATACATTCCTGACTTATGCCTTTGGATGGCGGACAGGCTTTGAGGAGTCAGGAGGTGAATTACTCACCATAAAATTCAAAGCCTCTCATCTCCTGCTGTAGCTGCAGTACTTATAATGGCTGATCCAGTTCAGCTTCTGGTCAATGATAAGCTCATACTTTGAGACTTCTGGACACTTTTTGATGGGTTGACATTTCTTGACAGATGTTGATATCGCAGCAGGTCAAAACATTTTGCTCGTTATTGGTAGTTCTTGACGTGCTGCACAGTTTCAAGGAGAAATGTTTATACACAATCGTTGCCACTCTGAAAGGATGCTGGATCTTTTCACTGCCACAATCCTAAAGGAATCCTGATTCCACCTCCCCACCATCAAGATATCTTGGGACCATATCCGCAAGGCTATACGGCTCTCCTAAGGGGCAGTGCGTCAGTCAAAGCTATATACTGAGACATTACCTGCTGTAATTTCCTTATGCCAGTTCCAGCCAGCAGGGAGACCAGAATCCTATTTCAGTGGGATGCAGCAGCAGATCACTCACACGGGCAACTGCGTCCAGGACTCTCACACAGACACGAAATATGATTTGGCCTTGGACCCCAGCCTCCCCCATGAAACTGAGAGAAGCTGGGACTGTGGAGGGATTTTGGGGTGGGGGAGTTTGCGGTCGGTGAGTGGACACAAATTTGCAATTCCGAAAACGTGCCAGTATTTTCACCAGAGCAGACACACTCACCATCCTAGTAAAAAATTGGGCCCTTGTTTGCTGAGAAAATATGATGAACATTTGGCATTTCAGACAGGTAAGGTTTCCTCTCAGGAACAAGAAATTGGAAACTTAGAATCATAGAACGGTTATACACAACTGAACGCCATTCAACTTGTCATCTCCCTGTCAGGGTTACAACGGGAAAACATTTTTAACTGTACGCAATTAACAATCTCAATCAATGTGGTTTCCTCACCAGCCATATATTCTACGTCATGTTTACATTTACAGAATTGACCATTTGCGGCCTGAGTAAACTATCCATGGCCTTGTGGCAAAGTCACTTTTGAAGAGAAGTTGACAAATATGGAAAGGTGATTACTTTCCTACTTGATGCTGTTTTCATTCATTGAGAATTATGAAAGTCAACTTGCAGTCAATCCTTCCCTTGAACTCTACCTCCCAACTTTAAGTGTGCCAGATCTGAATTTTCAAAAATAAAGTGGTTCTTTGTAAATTATATGCCAGACTTACACCATTGTCATCTTCAGGAGTCAATTTGTACTGATGACGTGATCGATTTTTCATGTCAGCGGCAAACTTGTAAAACTCTGGCTTTGCTGACCTCAGTAGAGTCACAGTCTGAAGTGACTGGTACGCTGCTTTGGCTTCAAGATCAAATTTATCTCCTTGTTTCCATGAGCCATTTCCTAAGAATAAAATGAAAGATTTTCAATCTCACTCTAAAAAGTCTCTCAGTGGATGAAATTAGTTTGGAAATATTCAACGCCTTCAGACATAATGTTTCTGGCTTCTATTACACTAAGGTGATCTTAATAGCTGCAACACCTCATAAAACTCAATTTTGCCCAAGGTACATTTGCAGCATAGAATCATAGATTCATACAGAACAGAAAAGGCCCTTTGATCCACTGAGTCTACACCGACATAACTACAGCCAAAAGTGTGCTAATCCCAATTTCTTGCACTGATCCTACATTCTCGAATGTTGTGATATTTAAAATTCTGAACCAATTTTTTTTAAGTTTGTAAGGTTTATATCCTATTAGTAAGCCAGTTTCTGATCTATTTCCTCTGTGTGACCTTGTTGAAAGCTTTGCTAAAATCCTACATCAAGTGAACTTCCCTCATTCACACATGATCACATTTTTAAAAATTACTAACAAATTTGTTTGGCATGGCCTCCCTCTGATAAAACCATGTCGACTATCTCTAATTAACCCACACCCTTCCAGCTGGGTATTAATTCACTCCTTCAGAATTTTCTTGAATCGTTTCTGTACCACTAATGTGAGACTCACCAGTCTGTAATTTCCAGGTTCATCTCTATCACCTTTCTTAAAAAGTGGAATCACATGTGCCATCCTCTAGCTCTCTGGCACTTCACCCATGGCCGAGAGGAATGTAAAATTTTTGTCAATTCCCCTGCAATTTCTTGCCATGCCTCTCACAGCAGCCTGGGATGCAATTCATCTGGACCAGGGGATCTGACAGTTTTTAAGCTTGACAGAGCCTCTAATATTTCTCTACTTCCGATGTCAACCTTTGCAAGTTCCTCACAGTCCCTTTGCTTGAATTCCATATCTATGTTCTCCGTTTCCAGAATGAAGACCAAAGAGGAGTATTCATTCAACACCGTTCCAATATCCTGCAACTTCACACGTAGGTTGCCTAAGTCCCTAAGTGTCCCTCCTCTTTCCATGGTTAACCTTTTCCTCTTAATGCATTTATAAAGTATTTTAGGATTTTCCCTAATCCTGGTTATGTTCACAAATTCTTTATCATGCACTTTTTTTGCTTTTCTAATTGCTTTCTTCAGTTCCCTCTTGCACTTCCTATATTCGTCTTGGGCTCCAGCTGAATTGCTCCCTTTGAGCTGACTAGAAGTCCTACTCTTCATCCTTATCCAGTCCTGAATTGTTATAGGCATCCACGGTTCTCTAAACCTATTGCTACTTCATTTCATTCTAAAGGGCACAGGTTGGACTTGTACTCTCCCTAGCTCCTTCCTGAATGACCCCAATGCTTCGCTGTACACTTACCTGCTCCCAGTCTACTACAGCCTTATCCTGCTTAACTTTAATAAAATCTGCCTTTCCCCCAGTCCAAAGCCGTCTCTCGCAGGCCATCTTTTTCCTTGTCCAGAATAAATCTGATCCGTACCATGCTGTCGTCGCTGCTGCCTACGTGTTGCCCCACTGCCACATCGAACACTTGTTCAGCTTCTTTCCCCAGAACCAGATCCAGCACTACACCATCCTTTTTTGGGCCCTCTACGTATTGATACAACAAACAGCCCTAAATACATTACATAGAAACACAGAAGACAGGAGCAGGAGCAGGCCATTCAGCCCTTTGAGCCTGCTCTGCCATTCATCATAATCATGATTGATCATCCAACTTGATAGCCTAATCCTGCTTTCTCCCCATAACCTTTGATTCATTCGCCCCAAGTGCTAAATCTCGCTGCCCTCTAAGAAATGTGCCCTCTCTAAACCCTTAACATGATCACTACCCCCGTTAATGTTGGGAAAGTTGAAATCTTTGAGTGTAATTACCTGATTATCACTCTTACACACCTCTGTGAACTGTCTATATTTTTGCTCCTCTATTTCCTGTTGATTCTGGGGGGATAAAGCAAAGTAGCTGTACCCTTAACATTCCTAAGTTCTACCCACAAAGCCTCATTTGAGAACTCCACCATGATGTTATCTCTCTAGTGCAGTAATTGATTCCTTAATTAATAGTGCTACAACTCTGCCCTTTTTACACCCCTCTTTGTCTCAGCTAAACATTCCAGACCCTGGAATGTTGAGTTGCCAGTCCAGCCCTTCCCTCAATCATGTTTCTCTAATGGCAACAATAGCACACTTCCATGTGTCAATCCACGTTATTATTTCATCAGTCTCACTGCTTTATCAGAACAGCTGAGACAGAGCTGGAGAAACTGGGAGAATGGAAAACAGGAAGAGGGGCGTGGGGATGCATAGTCAAGGTAACTGTGGGACTTTGCAGGTTTGTAGTGGATAGTGGCCAGACTATCCTCAGAAATGGAAATGGAGATGTTGAGGAAGGGAAGGGTAGAGTCAAAGGTGGATCACATGAATGCTACAGCGGAGTGGAAGTTAGAGTGAAACTGATCAATTTTTCCATTTCTAGGCGAGAGAGGGATGCAGCGCTGATGGTGTTATTGGTGTACCAGAAAAAGGGTCTCTGGGTGAGGGCCCAAGTAGGGGTAGAACGAAATATATTATGTATGAGTCGAATATCTTTCGGGAACCTGTGTTATATCATAATAAAGAACATAATCAGAGTTGAAATATTGAAGATTACTAATAGTGGATGATACAGTGGAATTCTTGGAAAGAAATGTAATTACCATATAGGCTGCTGTTAAAGAGTTCGATGTTGAAGAATACATAGTCTCCAGTGGTCATTCCCTGTCGATGTGCTGCAAGCATGATTTTCCTTATGGTCTGACTACTCGCACACATAATCACAACTGAAGAAAGAAACAGAACATCTCTTTAGGCAAGGAAAAGAGCAAATGTAATACAGGCACATCTTCCAAAAAAACTTAAGATGATTTAACATTTCCCCCATTGTCTGCTGATGACATTAACTCATGCACGGCTATAGTTATACAAGTGCTTTCCCAGGTAATCATTCTTCAAATGAAAATATTAACAGTGGGCATTGGCAATCTAGTCAATTAAAGCAGGCATTGTTGTATAAGAGAGTGAATCTCATGGAGTTCATGTACATGTTAAGTTGACTCCACCCATTCTACTGATATCACACACTATCTGTGGGTGCAGCAAAAAATTCTATTCTAGCTTTTAGAGGGAGCATATGTAGCAGTCCCAGCTCCTCGAAGTACAAGTAATTATATCTGACTGCCTGTAGTTCTACTTAACACTTATCAAGCAATAAACCTGACTATTTAAGAATGGTACCTCTTCTGTAAATAATTAACAGTGATTTATGCTCTACCACTAATCACTAGACCAGTCTAAGACAAAGCAAAGTTCAAGGAGGATTAGTGGCAGTGAATTATCTCAAACAACCCTTATCCAACACCACCTACTGCTCAAGGTGGTAAATACCACAAGGTGCAGAACCAGTCATCTAGGAGAATACTACAGTCATTACAACCAAGCCTCTCTTCCAATATCTATTCTATCTTCGGTCCGCCTCCCTCTCTCTCCCTATTTATTCCAGAACCCTCACCCCATCCCCCTCTCTGATGAAGGGTCTAGGCCCGAAACGTCAGCTTTTGTGCTCCTGAGATGCTGCTGGGCCTGCTGTGTTCATCCAGCCTCACATTTTATTATCTTCTATTCATACATACTTTCCTTTAGCTCTCACTGAATAGCTAACTGACAGTGAATGATAGTCAGGAACAAGAAACTTCACTTTCTTCATTCCTTATGTTAAGAAGCATCAGGAAGAATTTAATTGCTCCACAGCAGCAAGTTTGGAGATGGGGCAGGGTTCGACATTTCACTGGACTCTTTTGCCATTCTGTCCAACTGACTGAGTGTATGTGCGAAACCTTGTGTATAGCCTTGCAGCATGGGCATGACCCTTCAGAGGAAGGGTCACCGGACCCGAAACGTTAATTTTGATTTTTTCCTTCGCAGAATGCTGCCAGACCTCCTGAGCTTTTACAGTAACTTTGTTTTTGTGCACAAATTAAGACCCCAAAATTAGAAGGTTTCCATCATCTCAAGCTTATCAAGCTCAAACTTGGAGGCCAAAACAGAGTACAATTTAAGCATTTTAATTGACCTGCTTCAAAAGCAACTGACATGTGGCAAAGCCTTCACTTTCTATTAACTCTTTGCTTGATAATGAATTCTTACAACATCCATATCAATGATGCAAGATCCAAATCTAACACTGTACCGGGTAGTGCGTTTATCACGAATAATGAAGTAACTTTGAAACTCATGTTCTGCTTTTATTTTCCTGCTTTTTCTTCCATATTCTATTTAAAATAATGTAAGTTTTGCAGTAAAAATTAAACAAATGAAAATGATTAATTGTGAACCATATCTGAGTGTACATAATATACAAGTAAACATACATATGCTTTGTATTTTAAGTTAGTAACGCAATTAAAATACATTGATTTACAGAAACATCTGTATGTTTATAGTATCTTTCATTATACCAAAGTACTTTCCAGCCAATGAATTTTTTTTTAACTTTATTTACATTGTTTAGAAACACAAAACTGAATGTGTTGTGTAAAACAGCAATGGTAATCTGATTTTAGAAAGCACTGTGTTAGCTGTAATGCACTTTGGGACATGACGAGATCAAGAAAGACTGTGCATCATTGCAAGTTCCTTTCCATTCCTTTATGAAACACTGCTGGTCTAGTCCTTTTCTTGCCTGTTTTAGGTAGCAAATTCACATCAGTTCTTGTACGGTATAACCACAGGATAAAAATAAAAATGTACAATTACAGAGTGTCTTTAGCAGTTAAAAAAAAAGTGAACACTGTAGGGAATGGTACAAAAGTAATATGGGCAAATTTACAATAGGCCAGTGTAAGGGGAGCAAAATGGGACAGCAGGAATCAGGAGGCTGAAATAAAACAAAGAACTGTGGGTGCTGGAAATCTGAAACAAAAACTGAAATTGCAGGAGAATCTCAGCAGCTGTGGCAGCATCAGGGTCACTGGACCTGAACCATTAACTCTGCTTTCCCTCCACAGATGATACCAAATCTGTTAAGTTTCTCCAGCAACAGGAATACTGTATGCAGGTTCGATCTCCTTCTCTGAAGAAGGATGCTCTTGCTGTTGAGGGAGAGCAGCAAAGGTTTACCAGGCTGATTCCGGGGATGGTCGCATTCAGGAGAGATTCTATAGGTCAGTATTGTTTTCGCTGGAGATCAGACAAAGGAGGGGCAAATCTCATAGAGACTTATCAACTTCTAACAAGACTAGACAGGGTAGATGCAGGGAGGATGTTCCCGATGGTGGGTGTGTCCAGAAGTGGAGTCACCGTGTGAGGGTTCGGGGTAGACGATTTAGGACGGAGAGGAGGAGACATTTCTGCACGCAAAGAGTGGTGAGCCTGTGGAATTCATTACCACAGGAAATAGTTGATGCCAAAAATGTATTCAAGAGGTGGCTACATATAGCACTTGGGGCAAATAGGATCAAAGATTATGGGGAGAAAGCAGAATTAAGCCATTGAATTGGGCAAAAAGCTACAACCATGATGAATGGTGAATCAGGCTCAAAGGGCCAAATGGCCTCCTCCTGTTCCTATATTCTATGTTTCTATGCTTCTATTTGTGTTTACATATCAGAAGGTTGAAGTTGTTTGCTCTTTTTAAATTTATTCGCAGAATGTGGGCAACAATGCTAAGGCCAGCATTCAATGTGGGACCCCAATTTTACATGAGAAGGTGGTAGGACCTTAGTCATTTTTTGAACTGCACCAATCCACATTGCCAAGGTACGCTCACTGTGTTAGTAGTTGGGAGAGAGTTCCAGGATTTAGATCCAGTAATTGAGAAGGAATAATGATATAGGTCTAAGCCATAGTGACATGTGACTTACAGTGGAACTTGTAGATGGTGGTGTTACCATACATCTACTGCATTTGTTCCTCTAGGTGGTAAGGACCTTGGTGTGGAGGGTGCTGTTGAAGGACCTGGGCAAATTGTTGCTGTGCATCTTAAGATGGTGCATACTATCTGCCAGTGGCAGTGTGATAATTGTTTTAATGGTGGTGAGCACGGGAGTTAACTTGTTCTGGTTGGTGATGAGCTTCTTCTGTGGTGTTGAAGTTGCACACGTTCAGGTAATTGGAGAGTAATTCATCACATTCCTAAGTTGCGTCTTGCTGATGCTGAGGGAGGCATGAGAAACCTAGTTACTGCAGAATTCCTAGCGTATGATGCACTCTTGCAGCAACAGTACTTATGTGGCTTGTTCAGTTCAGTTTCTGGTCAATGTATACCCCCAGGATATTAATTGTGAGAATTCAGCACTTGGGTGGTGTAAATGTACTTGCCACTTATCGGCTTAAGCCTGCATATTACTGAGGTCTCCCTGCAGACAGGCACAGACTGGACTATTATCTGCGAATGAAACAGAACACGGTGCAAACTTCAACAAACATCGTCACTTCTGACCTTACAGTGGCAGAAAGGTAATTTGTGAAGCAGCTGAACATGGTTGGGTTTAAAGCAATAACATTAAGGCACTCTTAAAGCCATGTTCTGGGGCTACAATGATTGGACTCCACCAATTACAGCCATCTTCTGTTGTGCTAGATAAGGCACCAGTCAGTGGAAAGATAACAAAGTGTGGAGCTGGATGAACACAGCAGGCCAAGCAGCATCTCAGGTGCGCAAAAGCTGATGCTTCGGGCCTAGACCCTTCATCAGAGAAGGGGATGGGGAGAGGGTTCTGAAATAAATAGGGAGAGAGGGGGAGGCGGACCGAAGATGAATAGAGGAGACAGTTCCCCAATTCCTTGATTATACACCTGATTAAACACAAATCACAAAAATAGGAGAGCGCAAGATGATGAAAGTATTTGAAAGTGATGATTTGAATTCTGAAGGTGTGTCATAAGAAGCATGAAGATTGAATGGAATTTTTATAACAACCAAGATAATAGAATAAACACCTTAATATTGAGAAATAATTGAACATAGGTAAAAACAGCAAATGGTTTCTCTCTGCTCTGTTGCATGATTTAAATGACTTTTTTTTCTACATTTACAGGACCTTGGAAAAACTGTATAATAAAACTTGATCTGCCTCTGAGTATTTAATCATCATAGAATCCCTACAATGTGGAAACAGGCCCTGTCAGCCCACACTGACACTCACAGCATCCCACCCAGGCCCATCCTGCATAACCCACCTAACCTACACATCCCGGAACACTACAGGCAATTTAGCATGGCCAATCCACTTAGCAGGCAAATCTTTGGAATATGGGAAAAAACTGGAGTACCTGGAGGAAACCCACTCAGACCCGGTGAGAATGTGCAAACTCCATACATGCAGCACCTGAGGGCAGAATTAAGCCCAGGTCCCTGGAGATGTGAAGCAGCAGGGCTAACCACTTAGTCACCGTGCTAGCCCAAAGCAGCAAGAAATTTGGTGGTTCAGTACAGACCTTGATGGGAAAAAAAATTCCCATGTCATTCCTTCCACATCTTTAAACATCTACATCCCTTCAGAATCTGAGTAGGTTAAACAATGTCAGATTTATTGTTTTGAATGAATACATTAAGTACCATAGATTTAATTCAGCTGCCTCACAAAATGAGCAATATCATCACTCATCTAACTTGAATGCTAATGTCAAGGTTAAGGACCATAAAGGGCGGAAATACGTTCATGTATGTTTCAGAAGGAAATGTTTGCACGGGACTTGCTGCATTGTCAGAGGTGCTGCCTTCAAGATGATGCATTGAAGTCAGGTGTTACCTGACCTCTCAAATGGACACAAAAACTGAAATGGCACTATTTAAATTAAGTTAGATAGCATTTTGTCATATAAATCCTTCACCACACAGTATTAAAACATATTGGAGTAGAAAATTGTCTCAGATAGTGGTGAGAAGCTTATGATTTTGAGGCACGCACCAATTGTACTCAGCACAGCTTCAACTAACTGCAGTCAAATGGACTATCGAACACTGTGCCTAACAGGTGAACAACCGAACACCAGCCATTCTGCACGAATTCCTGAGGTGAATTTTGACTCCATTGTTTTGCGACTTATGTCTGATTGGGGTTTTTGTACTTAGCTGCATGTATTAGCAGTTGGCATAAAAATGACAACAGTGACCACATAAGCAAAGTAATTCATTTAGTGGTGAAGCAATTTAGGGCATGAAATTTTACAACTGCAAGTTATTTGTTATTTTTTACATAATGACAGATTGTAACACATTACAGATTTTCACAAAGCACAAATTCAATGGGCCAACTGAAGCGTGATGACAATTGCAAAATAGCTATTACTGCAGCCATTATGTACATAAACTTTAACAAAGAGCTGGGACATAGGTGAGCTTTTCTAATACAATAACTTTGAATCGTGTCTCCAAATAGATAATTCCCACCAGTAAGGTTAATAAATCTTTGGTTTAATATCACAATTGAATTTTATCCATAAATACACTTTCTGCAATGCCCTAAAGTAAGAGTTGATGCTATAAATGTTCTTAAATCATTCTGTTCAGACATGTTATGACACACCTCTGAAGCAGGTTGGGATCGGAACCCAGGCCTTCTGGCTCACAGATATGGACACAAACACTATACAACAAAAGCCCTCAGCTTATGCTGGAATCTGAAGTGCTAAAATGTGATTTGATAACAGAAACTTTTAATTTGGCCAAATTAGCATAACAAGAGAAAAGAAAGGAGAAATCGGCTTGGATTTCAGTTTGGGTGAAAATGAAAAAAGATACTTATAACTGAATCACAGTGACATATCCTTTCTGAGTGAAACAGTAGCAAAGCATTAAGATCTCAGGTTTGACTCCTGTATCTTCACTGAATTTGGCTTGGCCTTCTTAACAAGCTTGTTTTTGGAAAGTAAACTGTAAGACAAACAAGTACAGCATTGGAGAAGGCAAGCCTTCAGTGATCTGGAGTTTTAAAAGTACTGAGTAAGAAACAAATGCAGCAGGGACAGTCCCTGAGCTTGAAGCAAGTCTTTGTAGCAAAACCAAAATGTGCAGAAGGAATTCTGCTAGGAATCAAACAGTACATCAATATTCCACATCTCTGAACCTAAATGGCAGACAGTAAAGTTGCTAAAGGCCAGAGTTATGTTGAGGGTGCTGGGGAAATGGGAAAATGGCTCTTGCTTTTCTGATGCTTGGTGAAATTATCATTGCCATCAGTTAAGAGATCGTAACAATTGTTGTGTGATATTGGGAAGACACAAAGGTTGAACTGGGTCTCACTGGCATATATGTGCAAGCCGAGCCTGAGTTTCAAGATATCGTCACAAAGACATCAGGAAAAGTACCAGTAAATCAGAGAGGCAACTTAATGATGGTCAAGTCACAAACGGCTTCTCCTTAGATGGACTTGGACTCGAATGCAGCATAAACAAACCTTTAGTCAACTAACCTGTTTCTATGCTGTATGTTATATGTAATCCTATGTAAAATCACTACAAACTCCGAGTGAGGTTTCCTAGTTTAAGAGTTAATTGTCAATGTTCCCTCTAAGCTGCCAGGCTGAGCACAATTTAATTTCTTTGAATAATCAAGTTTGTGTGGTCACCCAAAGACAAAATGAGCACAGGTACTTTTAAATGGTAACACTCGGATATAATACTTTCTTTGCTATAGATCTGACCTGGTAGTAAACCTCAAACGTTCATTTCAACCTTTCAATATTATTCAGCTTAACAAGGTGAAAATGTGGCCAAAACTGAAATAGCATTCCAATTATAGATAACAAGGTGTAGAGCTGGCTGAACGCAGCAGGCCTAGGCCCGAAACGTCAGCTCTCCTGCTCCTAAGATGCTGCTTGGCCTGCTGTGTTCATCCAGCTCTATGCCTTGCTATCTCGGATTCTCCAGCATCTGCAGTTCCCATTATCTCTGACAGCATTCCAATTGTTTGCACTGTATATTTGATTACCAGTGCTGATTTACTTTTCTTTCAACTCTTGCAGTGTTGGATCTGTACTCATTTTATTTCATCCCAACAGTTTTACACTGATTTATTTTCGTGCTCAAGAGTTAAAGTATTCCTACTTTTTCTGTCAACTAATTTATTTTGCTGGTTTCTCCATTAGGGTACCCACCATGATTTATCACCAATAACTCTTCACAGCCCCATTCCACTATATTAATTAAATTTCTTCTTGTCAGATTCTCATGAAACTGTTACTATAACACCTTTGAGCGCCATGCTGGTGGAATACTCTTCACTTGCCTGGATGGGTGCAACTCTAATACCACTCAAGAAGGTCAACACCGTCCAGGAGAAAGCAGTCCACTCAACTGGCACCACAGCCACATTAAATCCCTCTGCCACTGACAGTCACTGAGAGAAGCATTTTGCACCATCTACAAGATGTGCTGCAGAAATTCAGCGAAGCTCCTTTTAAACAGCACTTTCCAAACTCATGACTTCTACTATCTAAAAGGACAAGAGCAGCAGATAAATGGGAATCCTACCACCAGCGAGTTCCCTGCCAAGCCACTCACCTTCCTGACTTGGAAACATATTGCCAAGCTTCCAGTGTATTTGGGTCAAAATCCAAGAACTGCCTCCCCAATAATATTGTGGGTGTATCTCCATCAAACAGACTGCAATGGTTCATACAGGCAGTTCATCAACACCTTTTCAAGGATGGACAATAAACATGGCACAACCAGTGATGACCACATCCTGTGAGTGAAGCTTTAAAAAGGATGATAACAAAGGTCCATGAATTAATTTTTAAAAATATTTAATGTGACCTGAACTAAACTCGACATTTGTGGCCCATCTCTATTTGCACCAAGAAACAGTAGTCATGAACAGCATAGAAGTGACAAGAGGCCAACAGCATCAGAGGATGCTGTTGATGTTTCAGGTCAGGACCCTTACTCAGAATAAAGGAAGAAGGGTCGTGACCCGAAACATCAACTTGCCTGCTCCTATGATGCGGCCTAGCCTGTTTTGTTCCTCCAGCTCCACACTCTTTGATTCCAGCATTTGCAGTTCTTGCTATCTCACTGAAATGACAAGTTCAATTCATCTCCAACAATTTTTTTAATGTGTACAAAAGCAGGAGTGAATAGATTCACTCCTGTTATCACACACACCCTCTTTTGTTCAATACATGGCCCTATTCACATTATTGCTTAAAAATTTATATTTTTTCTTTAGAAATCAAAAATAGCAAATGTGGGAGAATGTTGTTTTCAATACTGTTTGGGAGAGGCCAGAAAAGAGAGAGATTTGGAATTAATCACATTCACAAACAATTTGGTGAAACTGAGTTGCTTACAAAGTGGGAGAAAAAGGTATGGCTGTGGGTCTGGAAGACATTGCACAAGAAGCAAGAACAAATTATACTGACATTATAGATTAAGGAGCCAATTTCAAAGCATGCTGTATAGTCTGGTTAATCTATTCCAAACAGGATAAGGGTGCATTATGAAGGACAAAAGTTAAAAGGGCACAGTAACTGATACATGGGAGCATGAGTTGCAAGTTTCCCTCCAAGCCACACATCATCCAAATTTCTTCAATGGCACTGGGTCAAAATCAGGAAACTCTCACACTAACAGCGCTGGAGGTGTACGTACACCACATACATAGCTACTGTCCAAAATAGCTTTCCAACAACCTTTCAAAGGCAATGATGGATAGGCAGTGAACATTGGCCTGGCCAGTGACACCCACATTTGGTGAATGAACACTATTTTTAGCACATTATTGCGAATGTTAAGAAGCTGAATTTCCAAAAGTAAATTCAAGAAGTGAAACTTCTTTTTTCTCGAGAAATGAATGAGCCATTAGACAATGGTTAGAACAATTTCAGTTTAACATAAGATGGAACTAAACAAGTTATTTATATTGGAGGAAGAGAACAGAGCTAGAGGATACCAGTACAAGATTCAGAAGCATCAATCGATTTCAGAGATTTAAAAATTCCTGCAAGATAGTTAACACACAAAACTAATACCCAAAGTAGTTGTTGATATGATGTTTTTTGTAAAAAAAGCCAGATCAAAACTCAAGTGACAGAATCGAGCATTGGTGCAAAACTTAAAAACATTGTTTCTTTGTGCAGAGAAAACAAATTAATACTCTGTAGATCAAGGAATCAACAAATGGTTTATGAAAGAAAAATCCATTACAGAATATTCATTAACTGTCCTCATGGGAGAACCGAGGGCTGAAGGGCATTGCCTCAGAATTACAAGAGGCCAATTTAAGACTGAGATGAGGAGGAATTTCTTCTCTCAGAGGATTGTGATTCTTTGGAATTCCTAGCCACAGAGAGCTATAGGGGGCAGATTCTTTGTGTGTACTTAAGGCTAAGATAGATCAGTAGGAGAATCTAGTGTTAGGGAAAAACATCGGATCAGCCAGCATCCCATTGAATGGCTGAGCAGGCTCAAGTAGCTGAATGAACTACTTCTGTTCCTATTTCTTATGATCTCATAGTCAAGATATTTAATTTAAAGGGGTAAATAGTGGCAGGTCAGCTCAAAGCCATGTCTTTCCTGTGATATTTAGGAAGCCAGGAATTTTTCCACTGCCCAGGCCAGCGTGTATTCAGAATGTGTCCCTTTTTGTTTCATAGCTGTAGTGGGGGCAGGGAACACTGTAGTATACTCGAGGTGGACAGAATCATGGATAGCACATACAGAGAGGTGGTCTCAACGCAGGCTAAGCGTCCACAGGCAGGGAGGGAATTGTTTACCACCAGGCAGCTTAGAAGGCTCCAGTGGCTATTCCCCTGCAAAGCAAGCATACTGTTTTGGATATTATAGAAGTGAATGGCCTCTCAGGAAAAGCAATAATAGCTTTGCTGCACTGTGGAGAAGGAAAAAGTGTGGTATGCAAAAAGGAATAGTCATAGTGGATTCAATTCTAAGGGGAACAGATAGACATTTCTGTGGCCACAAACAAGACTCCAGGATGGTATGCTGCACCTCCCCCCCCCCGCCCCCACCCCCGGTGCTAGTGTCAAGGTTGCCTCACAGCAGCTACAAGATATCCTGGAGGAGGTAATGAGCAGCCAGTGGACGTGGCACACATTGGCACAAAGAAGATTGGTTAAAACAAAGAATGAGGACTTAAAGGTAGAATATATGATGTTAGGAAGCAAGTTGACAAGTAGGACCTCAAAAGGTAGTGATCTCAGGATCACTACCAGTGACACATACTAATCAGAACAGAAATCCAGGATATCTTAGATGAGTATATGGCTGAAGTGACAGTGGAAGGGGTAAGTTTTGGATTCCTGGGGCATTGTAACTAGTTTTAGAGGAAGTGAGACCAGTACAAACTAGATTAGTTATACGTGGGCAGGACCCAGACTGATGTCCTGGGGTAAGTATTTGTTAGAGTGGTTGGGGAAACTTTAAACTAAAATATCAGTGGATTGGAACTTATGCAAGGACTCAGAAGAAGGAGAATGAAGGTCAAGAACAAACGAGGAAGAAGAAAGGTGATAGGCAGAGAGATCAAGGTTGCTGCCCAAACAAATGCACAGTGTAAAATAATGGGAATAGGACAAATAACGTTAAAAAGCCAAGATGTAAGATGTTGTGCCTTAATGTGTGGAAAATTTACAATAAATTCATACAAAAACACGTAAACGGCTGTTTCGGGATCTGACTGCAGTATGAGCAGGGATGGGAACAGAATACCCAAGAATAATCTTATTTAGGACGGAGAGACAAAAAGGAAAAGACCTTGAAGTTGTATTTCTGTTTAAAGAGGAAATTCTGTGGAATCTGTTTGGACAGACCTCAGAAACATCAAGGGACCAAGAACACTCACAGAGGTTATATATAAACCTGCAAACATAGAGTTGATGTTAGGAATGGTAATGAACATATGCAATAAAGAAACATCTGTAATTATGTGTGATTTTAATCTGCAAAAAGGTTGAGCAAATCAAATCAGTAACAATACTATGGAGGAGGAATTCCTGAATATAGCAGCATATATAGGATGATTTTCTAGACCAATACACTGAGGAACCAACCAGAAAACAGGCCAGAGATAGCAGGAACTGCTGATGCTGGCGAATCTAAGACAAGAAGATGTAAAGCTGGATGAACACAGCAGGTCAAGCAGCATCAGAGGAGCAGGAAAGCTGACGTTTCGGGTCTGGACCCTTCCCTTCCCCCATTTCTGAAGAAGGGTCCAGACCTGAAACATCAGCTTTCCTGCTCCTCTGATGCTGCTTGGCCTGCTGTGTTCATCCAGCTCTACACCTAGTCATCTCAGAAAACAGGCCATCCTGGACTGCGTATTATGTAATGAGAAAGGAATAATTGACCATTTATTTGCGCGAGAGCCTTGGGGACGAGGAACCATAACATGACTGAATTCATCATCATGGTGAAAAGTAACATAGGAGATTATCAAGCTGGACAGGTTTCAGAAAGATTTACCAGGATGCTGCCAGATATGCAAGGTTTGAGTTACAAGGAGAGGCTGGATAGGCTGGGACGTTTCCGTCTGGAATGTAAGAGGTTAAGAGATGACCTGACAGAAGTTTATAAATTACTGAGAGTTATAGATAGAGTTGATAGGTAGTTGTCTTTTTCCCTAAAATGGGGGATTTCCAGACTAGGGGGCACATTTTTAAGATGAGGAGAGAGATTTTAAAAAGACTGAAGGGGCAAATTTTGCATGTGGGATGAACTTCCTGAGGAAGTGGTGGATGTGAGTGCAATTACAATGTTTAAAAGACATTCGGGTAAGTACATGAATAGAAAAGGTTTGGACGAATATGGGCTAGGAGCAGGCAGGTGGGAATAGTTCAGTATGGGATTATGTTCAGCATGGACTGGTTGGTCTGAAAAGTCTGTTCCTGTGCTGTATGACTGCATGACTCTATGATTAGGATCCTTAACATAAAAGGAAACTATGATGGTGGCAGGCGTGAGGTGGCTATGATAGATTTAGGGACTTTATCTAAAGGGATGACAGGAGAAAGGCAATGGGAAACATTCAAAAAGCACAAGAATGATTTGCATCTATTGTTCATTCCTGCCTGAATCAAAGTAAAATGGGAAAGTGGCCAATTCTGGCTCAAACAGGACATTAGAGATAGCATTACATCAAGGAAGAGGCATATAAATTGGTCAGAAAAAAAATCAACAGATTTGAGGAGTGGGAGCAGTTCAGAATTCAGCAAAGGAGGGTGAAAAGATTAGTTAAGAAAGGGAAAATAGAGTACGAGATTATGCTTGTGGGAACATAAAAATTAACTGAAATAGTTTCTGTAGGTGTGTGAAGAGAAAAAAGATTGAAGACAAATTAAAATCCCTTACAGTGAAAGATGGCAGAATTTGGTAAACTGCTCAGTAAAGTTAGATCACATGGGATTCAGTAAGAGCTTGCCAACTGAATACAAAATTGGCTTGACGGTCAGAGACAGAGGGTGGTGAAGGGTTGTTTTTTGGATTGGATGCCTGTAACCAGCAGCGTTCCATACAGATTGATGCTGGGTCCACCACTGTTCATCATTTATGTAAACAATTTGGGTGAGAATTTAGGAGGCATGGCTAGTAGGTTTGAAGATTACACCAAAATTGGTCGTGCATTTGACATTGAAGAAGGTTATCTAAGGTTACAAAGGAATCAAGATCGATTGGGCCAATGGACTGCGGAATGGAAAATGGAGTTTAATTTGCATAGATGCAAGGTATTGCATTTTGGTAAAAAAAACAAGGGCAGGACTTATACGGTTAATGATAGGGCCCTGGGCAGTGTTGTCAAACAGTGAGACTAAGGAATTCAAGTGCACAGTTCTTTGAAAGTTGTGTTGTAGACAGTCAGACCACTGAGCATAGGAATAGGGACAACATGTTGAGGTTGTACAGGAGTTTGGTGAGGCCACTTTTGGAGTACTGTGTACAGTTTTGGTCGGCATGGACAAGTTGGATTGAAAGGTCTGTTTCCGTGCTGAATGACTCGATGACTATTATAATGGGAATAATTAATTCGTTCAAATACCATATCAGAGATGTTACTGAAATAAGGCTGGATGAGAGGGAGGAACTGAAGGAAATTAGAATGAGTAGGGACTGAAGGCCAATAAAATCTCAGGACCTGATAACCTACTTCCCAGAGTACTTAAGTAAGTGGCCCTAGAGAAACTGGATGCATTGGTGGTGTTCTTCCAAGCTTCTTTAAGTTTTGGAGCAGTTTCTACAGTTTGGAGGGTAGATAATGTAACCCCTCTAATTAAGAAAGGAATTATAGACAGTCAGCTGATGTTAGTTGTGAGAAAAATGATAAAATCCATTATAAAAGAATGAATAGCTGAACATTTGAAAAACAATGGCATGATTGAACTGAATCAGCATGGGTTTATGAAAGGGAAATCATACTTGACAAATTTACTGGAATTCTTTTGATAATGCAACTATTGATATTGATGAGGAGGAGCCAGTGAATATGGTGTATCTGAACATTGAGAAGCCTTACCCAAAGTTCCACATATGACATTAGTTTGTAAAACTAAAACACATGGGGTAAAGGTAATGTACTGAAACGGATTGAATCAATGCTAAGACTCCAGCCATTCACAATATACACTTGTGACTTAGATGAGGGAACTAAATGTAATATCTCCAAATTTGCAAACGACACAAACCTGGGTGGAAGGGTAACGTATGAAGAGCGTGCAGAAATGGTTCTGTGTGATTTGGACGATTTGAATCAGTGTGCAAATGCATGGAGGATGAAATATAATGTGGATAAATGTGAGGGTAGGCACTTTGGTAGCAAAAGCAGGAAGGCAGATTATTATCTGAAGGTCTGTAGGATGAGAGAGTGGAATGAGGCCTGAGAATTCTTGCAGACCGATTGCTGAAGGTAAGCATACAGGGGTAGTAGTTGGTAAAGATGGAAAATGGTATGTTGGCATCCATAGCGAGAAGATTTAAGTACAGGAGCAAGAAAGTCTTGCTGACATTGTACAAGGCCTTGGTGAGACCAGGCCTAGAAGATTATTTTCATCCCCTTCTCCGAGGAAGAATGTTCTTACTATATAGGTGGAGAGCAGCGAAAGTTTACCAAAGTGATTTCTTGAATGGTGGAACTAACATTTGAGGAGAAGGTTGAATTGCCTAGGATTATATTGCTGCAATTCAGAAAAGCATGACGGGGGTAATCGCATAGGAACCTATAATATTTTAAGCAAGGGCCGGTTTAAGGATACAAAGTAAGCAATTTAATACTGAGGTAAGGACAAATTTTTTCACTCAGAATTTACTACCACAGAAAGCATTTGAAGCCAAAACACTGTATGATTTCAAGAAGCAGTTGGATATAGGACTTGAAGCTAAAGGGTTCAAAGGATCTAGGGGAAAAGCAGGAACAGCTCTTGAGTTCAACTATCATCAGTATGAATGGCAGAGTAGGCTGGAAAGGCCAAGTTGTTTACCTTTGCTCCCATTTCTATGTAATACATGGAAAGGAACCAGAAAACAAAACTAAGATTTTCCTTGTTTCTATATATTAACGTTACTTGCATTTATCATCAAATAAACGTTCTTCTTAATAATTCATTCTTTTACCCCGCCCCACCTTAAACTTTTTAATTTAAAGAGAATATGCAATTCAATTAAGATACTCATAAAAATACCCACATCGATCATGGTATTTTCTGTGTTTTGCAACCAAGAAAATTCTGTCTGTAGGAAGCAAACTAACCATGGTGCAGAGATGAGAACAAGAGTATGTAGATAGATCTTCTTGATTTTATTTGGATTCCATGGAGGAATCATGTGCAACATTCCACCAGACAATTCAATACATGAAAATAACAATGGCAACGATAACAACATACTTATACCATTGTTTTATCATGATAAAATGGTACTTCAGAGGGACATATAAAAAACATTTTTCACCAAACTATGTAAGGAGACATTAGGAAAGGGGTCACAAATGAGTGTTGTTAGAACGGCACTCATCCAGATAAGTGCGACGCTTCCATCACACTCCTGGCTTCTGCCTTGCAGATAATGGACACACTTTGGCTCATCAGGACATGAGTTACATACAGTTGTATTCCTAGCCTCTTACCTGCAATTATAGCCATTGTGTTTATCTGGTGAGTCCAGTAGAGTTTTTGTTCAATGGTAACCCCCAAGAATGTTGATAGTGAGGAATTCAGTGGTGGCAACACCTTTGAATGTTAAGGTGTGGTGATTAAATTACCTATTATTGGAGATAATCTGGCAGTTGTGCAGCACGAATGTCACTTGCCACTTGTCAGTCCAAGTTTGGATATTTTCCAGATCTTGCAACATCTGAACATGGACTGCTTCGATATTTGAGGAATTGTGAATGGTGCTGAACATTGCGCAATTATCAGCGAACGTCTGACCTTATGACGGAGTGAAGGTCATTAATGAAGCAACTGAAGATGGTTGGGCCCAGGATACTTTCCTGAGGAGCTCCCGCAGAGATGTCCTGGAGCTGAGATAACTGACCTCCAACAGCAACGAACATCTTCCTATGAACCAGGTATGACTCCAACCAGCAGAGAATTAAATTATTCCGCTCCTTCAGGCCACACACAGTTCATTCAGCCTTGACGGCAAGGGCTGTCACTCGCACCCCACCGCTGGAATGCAGCTCTTTTGTCCATGTTTGAACCAAGGCTGTAGAGTGATCAATAACTGAGTGGCCCTGGCAGAAACCAAACTGGGCATCGAGTAGGTTATTGCTGAGCAGGTGCTGCTTGATAGCACTGTTGTTGACACCTTCCATCACTTTACTGATGATCGACAGTACACTGATGGGGCAGTAATTGGCTGAGCTGGATTTATCCTGTTTTATTTGTTCAGGATAAAACTGGGTAATTTTCCATACTGTTGGGTAAAGTTGTAAGTGTACTTCAAGAGCTTGGCTAACGGTGTAGTAAGTTCTGAAGCACAAGTCTTCAGTGCTATTACCAGAATGTTGCCAGGGCCCAATATACAATACAATGCAATATCCTTTTATTGCCGCATGTTCCCCATGTAGGGGTACAGTGGAAATCTTTTACAATGTCTGCTTTCTTTTGGCAACATCTTAGGCACAAGTACCTCGGTACAATTCTTGGATACAGCAGAGGGATAAAAGCTGTTGCATTACTTACAGAGTTGAAAAATAAGTTTAAAATAGGACATCATTAGAGGTGATAATGGGAACTGCAGATGCTGGAGAATCCAAGATAATAAAATGTGAGGCTGGATGAACACAGCAGGCCCAGGAGCATCTCAGGAGCACAAAAGCTGACGTTTCCGGCCTAGACCCTTCATCAGAGAGGGGTCTTTGATGAAGGGTCTAGGCCCGAAACGTCAGTATTTGTGCTCCTGAGATGCTGCTGGGCCTGCTGTGTTCATCCAGCCTCACATTTTATTATCTTACATCATTAGAGGGTTGACATTACAGTGAAGTAGGGAATATCAAATAGACATTACATTGGAGCAGCTCAGCGCAGGGTGCCTGCATGTGGTCTGACCGCCTGCACCAGATGCCAGTCCAACAGCAGTGCCTCCAACCATTTCTTAACATAATATAGTGTGAGTTGAATTGGCTGAAAACCAGTATCTATAATGCTGGGGACCACTGGAGGATGCCAAGATGGACCATATCTGGGGATGGTGATGGTGGTGGCCGAGACATTATCTGTAAGGCAAGGTTCTGTGCATGTGACTATGTCAGTCTGTTGCTTGACTGGTCTATGCGACAGTTCTCCCAATTTTGGAACTAGTGTCCAGATATTAGTGAGGAGGACTTTGCAGGGTCTACACAAGGTGTTTCTGCAATTGTGTTTTATGCTGCATAGGTCGATACCAAGTGGTCCATTCAGTTTCATTTCTTTGTTTAGAATTTGTAGCGATTGATATAGCTGAGTGGCTTTGTTAGACCATTTCAGAGGGCAGTCGAGAGTTATCCACATTTCTACAGGTCATGAGTCACTTGTCTGCCTGATGGGGTGAGGATAGCGGATTTTCTTCCCTGTAGGACATTAGTGAACCAGACAGCTTTTTTCTGATAACTGACAATGGTTTCATGCTAATTAGTAGATTCTTAATTCTAGATTTTTAAAAACATTGAATTCAAATTCCACCATCTGCCATGGTGAGTTTCAAACCTGCATCCTCCTGCTGAGTTCTGGATTAATAGCACAGCGATAACACCATTAGGCCATCATATGATATGCAGAGCAAAGGTTTGAATGTGTTTTCAATTAATCAAGGTGAACGGCTGTTCAACAGCATTAATATAGACATCCAACAATTTACTGTCTTTATATCATTAAGCAGATTGCTATAGTTTTGACTGAAGATTGCCTTCCTAACAACTCACAATAATTGGACAGACCTTTAATAAATCATTTGGTGAACAACTGCTTCATGTTATATGCACTACTTTGCATTTATGACTCACAGTCATACAGTCGTAGAGATGTACAGCATGGAAACAGACCCTCCAGTCCAACTCATTTATGCCAACCAGATATCCTAAATAAATCTAGTCCCGTTTGCCAGCATTTGGCCCATATACCTCTAAACCCTTCCTATTCATATACCATCCAGATGCCTTTTAAATGTTGCAATTGTACCAGCGCCCATCACTTCCTCTGGCAGCTCATTCGATACACGCACAACTCTCTGCATGAAAAAGTTGCCCCTTAGATCCCTTTTAAATTTCCCCTCTCAAATTCAACCTACACCCTCTTGTTTTGGACTCCCTCTACACTGGAGAAAAGACTTTGACTATTCACCCTACCCATGAACCTCATGATTTTATAGACTTCTATAAGGTCAATCCTCATCCTCCCATGTTCCACGGAGAATAGCCCCAGCCTATTCAGCCTCTCCCTACAGCTCAAATCCTCCATCCCTGGCAACATCCTTGTAAATCTTTCCTGAACCCATTAAAGTCTAACAACATCCTTCCTATAACAAGGGGACCCGGTGAAGATTCATTCAGACTGGAGCTGAATGTTGTTCTGCACTCATATGGTATGAATGTTGATTGTCATTTAACAGCCTAGGGTTTACTATTGTGCAGGTCTTGCTATATATGGACAGGGGATGCTTCAGTATCTGAGATGCCAAGAATGCTGCTCAATATTGTACATTCATCAGTAAATATCTCCATTTCTAACCTGATGATGCTGGGCAAGGTCATTATTGAGGAAGCTGAATTTGTTTGGGCCTCGGTCACTATCCTGAGGAACTCCTGCAGAAATATCCTGGAGCTGAGATGACTGACCTCCAAAAAACCGTCTTCCTTTTTGCTATCTATAACCTCAATCAATCAAGAACCCTGTAAGAGGCGAAAGAAATTTTGTCAGGGCTCCCTGATGCCTTGCTCACTCATTTACTGTCTTGATTCAAGGAACTCATTTTTATATCGCACCTCTGGAATTCAGCATTTCTATCCAGTCTTAGACTAAGGCTATAACGAGATCCAGAGCTAATTTGGTCTAACTGAATCCAAACTGAGCACTGGGGAGCAGTTTATTGCTGAACAAGTGATGATGATGATGATGATAGCACCCTCTGGCACTTGATTTGAGAGTAAAATGATGAGGTAGTAATTGGCTGGATTAGATCTATCCTGCATTACGTGGACAGAATAACTGGGCAACTTTCAGCACCGCTTGGTAAATGCCAGTGAACTGCAGCTAATTCTGGAAAACAATTCTTCAGTCAAGTTACTGTACGTTGTCAGGGCCCATTGCCTTTGCAGTATCCAGTGCAATCAACCAGTTCCTGATATCACTTTGGCCTAATCAAATTGCCTGAAGACTGGTATGTGTGCTACTAAAACCTGAGGGGGAGACCGGGATGGATCATCTATTTGACATAGCTAACTGGCTATTGTTGCAAATGCTTCAGCCTTGTCATTTGTACTGATGGGCTGGAATTCCCTGTGATTGTGGATGAGGATGTTTGAAGAGCCTCCTCCTGTTGTTTTCTTGTCCATAACTATTCACAGATAGATTTCGAAGGGATTGCAGAGTTTTAGTCTGACTGGCTGTGGAACTGCTTCACTGCACCATGCATTTCCACGTGAATTGACATCAGATCTTTTTTTTACGTGATCCTATTGAAACCTTCAACTGTATTGCCTGCAGTAGTTATATGCGTAAGTTTCTGCTCTAATGAGCTGATACCTAAACTACAATTACCCTGCCTGGTTGTGGGTTCCTCAAGTATCACACCACGGCCCATTCCAGCCATTTGTGGGATGTAGGCATCGCTGGCTGGCCAGCATTTCTTGCCCGTCCCTTGTTGCCCTTGAGAAGGTGATGGTGAGCTGCCTTCTTGAACTGCTGCAGCCCTCCTGCTGCAGGTTGACCCACAGTGCCATTACAAAGTGAATTCCAGGATTTTGACCCAGTGACAGTGAAGGAACAGCAATATATGTCCAAGTCAGGATGGTAAGTGGCTTGGAGGGAAACTTGGATGTGGTGGTGTTCCAATATGTCTGCTGCCCTTGTCCTTCTAGATGGAAGTGTTCGTGGGTTTGGATGAGGATCTGTGGTGAATTTCTGCAGTGCATCTTGTAGATAGTACACACTGCCACTGAGCATCGGTGGAGGAGGGAGTGGATGCAGTAGCAATCAAGCGGGCTGCTTTGTCCTGGGTGGTGTCAAGCTTCCTGAGAGTTATTGGGGCTGCACTCATCCAGGCAAGTGGGGAATATTCCATCACACTCCTGACCTGAGTCTTGTAGATGGTGGACAGGCTTTGAGGACTCAGGAGGTGAGTTACTCGCCACACTACTCCTAGCTTCTGACCTACTCTTGAATCCACTGCGTTTACGTGGTGAGTCCAGTTGAGTTTCTGGTCAATGATAAGCCCCAAGATGTCAATTCAGTGATGGTAGCACCATTGAATGTCATGGGGTGGTTGTTAATTGTCTCTTATTGCTGATGTTCATAGCTTGGCATTTGTGTGGCATGAATGTCACTTACCATCTGTCAGCCCAAGCCTGGAAACTGTGCAGATCTTGTTGTATGTGAACATGGAATGCTTCAGTATCTGAGGAGTGATGAATGGTGCTGATCATTTCTACTTCTGACCTTATGACAGAGAGAAGGTCATTGGTAAAACAGCTGAAGATGGTTGGGCTGAGGACACTACCCTGAGGAATTCCTTCAGAGATGGCCTGGAGCTGAGATGATTGAACTCCAGCAACCACAACCATCTTCCTATATGTCAGTTATGACTCCAAACACCGGAGAGTTTTCCCTGAAACCCACTGATGCCAGTTTTGCTGGAGCTCCTTGATGTCAGACTCAGTCAAATGCAGCCTTGATATCAAGGGCTGTCACCCTCAACTTACCTCATCCAGTCCAGGTTTTAACTCGAAGCTCACATGCAATTATGAAATGGAGTGGCAGTGTTTTCATTAGTCTCTTGTACATCTTTCACTTCTTGCTCTTCAATGAGTGTCTGGTCAAGTTGCTGGTTTTAGGTATCCTAAAGTAGACGGTCACAGGGTATCGCTGTGTTGAGAGAAATGTGCATGCTTATAGCATTCAGTGTTGGTAGATCCAAAGGGATTGTTGGATAAGGGATAAATAAGATGCAAGAAGGAGGATCAGAGATGACCATACTGCCACCTTCAAAGTTTTCAGCACAACCAGTAGCCCCACTACCTCCAGTGATGGTGACAACCATCTCCTCCACCACAGTAAAGATGTACAACCGGCCTGCTTCTGTCAGCCAAGGGCGACTGCACCCTCTTGTCCAGCAAAGGAGAGGGAAGTGTGCCAGAGAGTGAGGTACAAAGTGATTGGGTTATATACCTATCATGACTGAACGACTGGTAACATGTACACGTTATGCAACGTAGTGGTCATGCTAAGTATGTGGCTGTGAGGCAAAGATATGAACCAGTTATGGTTATTAGAAATCATTATAGGTGATTGAGTAGGCTGACAGTGAATTAATCAGTGTACAAGGCTAGTGGTTCAGTTGTACGTATATAGCATCTGAAATTGAATTCACTGACATTGATCATTTAGGTGAAATAATTCAACTTCTGACAGCACTGCATCTAGATTGTTGGGGATACACCACGAGAAATCAATGCAACAACTATCTTCTTCCATTGCTTTCACACTCACTGCCTGGGCAGGGCCTCTTGATACTCAATGAATTTAGGTGGCATGGTGGCTCAGTGGTTAGCACTGCAGCCTCACAGCACCAGGGACCTGGGTTCAATTCCAGCCTCAAGGCAACTGTCTGTGTGGAGTTTGCACATTCTCCCCGTGTCTGCGCGGGCTTTCTCCGGGTGCTCCGGTTTCTTCCCACAGTCTAAAGATGTGCAGCCTAGGTGGATTGGCCCTCTAAATTGCCTGTAGAGTTTAGGGGTGTGTGGGTTACAGGGGGATGGGTCTGGGTAGGATGCCCCAAGGGTCAGTGTGGACTTGTTGGGCCAAAGGGGCTGTTTTCACACAGTAGGGAATCTAATCTAAATTACCTCTCTCCACCGCCTACAATGACTCCTCTAATGCTGGGCAGAGAGCCTTGATGTGTCCTCTCTGCCCAGCAACAACACTGTCTGCTGCTTTTCATGCTCGGTCTGTCTTTTACAGCCATTTCCAGTGCCTGTTACAGTTTGAATGCATTTCCTTTATAAGTGGTATGGCCAGATATTAGTAGTTCAAGTTAATTATAATTGGCACTACAGTTTAGTGATTTTTCATCCATTGATGACTTTATTATAAAGTGATCAAAGTCCCAGAGGCCTAGGCCCGAAACGTCAGCTTTTGTGCTCCTAAGATGCTGCTTGGCCTGCTGTGTTCATCCAGCGCCACACTTTGTTATATCAGTTTAAGCTGATAGTCACCAGGCCTCATGCAAGGGATGAGGTTGACAGAGAACCTTGGCCAGTGAGTGGATTTAATCTGTGCTGTTGGCATCACTCCGCATAGCAAACCAGCCATCCAGCAAATTTAGCAAATGGACCTTTAAACAGTATTTAACACTACAACATTAATGGAACAAAGTCCATCTGCTGCCTACGGGGAAAGGAAAATGAGTGGGTTAAACACTCTTTTAGTTCAGATGGGGTCAAACGAGTTTGGACTTTTGAAGTTTTGTAGCTCAGGTTTGCAAAATGTGCAAAGTAGAAGAGTGACAAACAGATATTTAAAGATGAAGAAATGAACAATATTTGGATTAATTGAAAATATTTAACAACGCAACAATCGTGATTTCACATTTACCTCAATTTGAACAACTTGAGGGTAAAATAAATTTTCAACTTTAGTTAACTCCTTGTTGAGATTGTATGATATATACTTCATGTCAATCCACATTTACACAATAAAACAATATTAGAAAGTCTGAGTTTGGGAAATGTATTACTTTGTGCAAAGGTCACTACAATGGATCAAAGCAATGCAATATGTTATGGATGAACCTTCAGATGAATTTAACTCAGTTACTTAATGCAGGAGAGAGTTCCCTCAATTATCTATAAAACAATGATGGTGTCCCAGAGGAGTAGTGGAGGCAAGTACAATTACAATATTTAAAAGATATTTGGATAGGTACATGAATAGGAAAGGTTTTGTGGAATATGGGCCAAATACTGGCAAATTGGACTAGTTCAGTTAGGATACCTGGTAAGCATGAAGTTGGACTGAAGGGTCTGTTTCATTCTGTATTACTCTATGACTCTACGTTTAGTTGTTGTTCTGTAAAACTGGGAAAGCACTAATAATATTAACAGCGAAGAAAATATGCTGTTGTATTACCCCTCCACATATTTGTTCTGGTCTCCATGCATATTCTGAGCACTTCTCTACCTTGTGGTCATTTTTCTTTACAAATGATGCTTTGATTTATCAAATCCTCTTTTCAGCCTTCCTTATCAGCTTGAATCTATGTTCTCTTGTTTCCCAATTAAGACTGTATTGTTGACCATAATTAGCCACATTCTGCGCGTCACAATTTTTACAGGAGCCCAGAAATAAAAGTAAACACTAAACATTCTAGCTCGTCTTAAATCAAGTATAATGCATCGCAAGGTCAGTCTCATTCCAGTCAAGTCCAACCAGCTGGACCCAATCTGTTATTATAATTAACTGCAACAGTTTTGACAAACTATTCACAGCCAGTGATTTGCTTGAATGTCAATGAATTTTCAGATAAAGAGCTAACTGTGCTTGATCAGTCACGGTAAATATGTTGTCAGTTTTGATTTGTAATATGATTGTATTCCCATGTATGTTTTGCATTTGCAGTACAGTAGATATTGCAAACTAGAATCACTCCTCCTAAGTACTGAGTTTTTGTAAGGTATATTTTTGGTGAGGATTATAACTTTAATCCCTCCTTGTTTAAAGAGTATCCAGCAAACTAGCATAGCTGAAATCATTGAATAAGTAAGTGTTAATGCACAATCTTTATCTGGAATAAGATGTAGACAAAGATATCAAAACTGCCCTTTATAAGCAACCGGTAACGTTTCGTGATTGAAGTGAAAAGACTTGTATTTATATAGCATGATCATTAGACAGTACTTCCCAAGTACAGTTATCACATAAAGCACAGTCTACTCGTGCACAGCGACTATTCACAAACAGCAATGTGATAACGATTGAGGACTGTGCTTTTGTAATGCCTGATTGAAGAATAAACATTGGCCAGGTCACCAAGCTAACATCTTTTGGCCTGCTGTGTTCATCCGACTCTACACTTTGTTATCTCGGATTCTCCAGTATCTGCAGTTCCTATTATCTCTCACCAAGCTCGCACCCTTGCTCTGCTCCCAAGCACTCCCAGTGAATCTTTCACTCCCACCTGAGAACACGGGCGAGATTTTGACTTCTCAACTCACCCCAATAACAAACAAGATGTCTTTGAAATGAGGGGTACGCAGATTCACTTGGAGTAGGCAGTCTCACGTTGTCTGATTTCTGCTCCCACGCTCCTTTCCGGCATCCCAGGCATTTATTGAACCAACGAGTCAATACTTCGTTGAATTTGTACAGTAATTGTATTTATACTGTACTGACGCGGAGCCGCTGCGCTAGCTCAGCCCAACTCATCTCACCCTCGCCCCGTAACGCTACACCTCAGAAATGTTAGCTATCCGTGTTCCTTATCTGGCGGACTTTGCCGAAACTCTCGACTGATTTCCAGCCTTTTTAGTCTGTTGGTCTCCCGTCTACCTGGGACATCTCTGAGACAGGGGTTGACATGTTCACTTGTGCTGATCTTATACAAGTACTGTATCCATTCATCTAATCTGACCTACGTAAGCTCCTTTCCTTTTGCTACAGTGGAAACAATGTAAACCGACTGACCCCATGTTGCCTTTACACGCCTCCTTGCTATCTATGCGTGTTCGAAAGGATCAAAGGTGGGTTTGAGCCTGTTACCCAAAGTCACTTTTTGATCTGCAATGAAGGGAACAGTGGAAACAAGAATATGCAAACAGCAACAAGCAAAGCAACGCATGGATTTTGCAAAAAAGTTGTTCTTTAAAAAAAGTACACTCACTCCGGGCATGTTCCTGGATCTGCTGCACGATGTGGTCGAAATGATCCTCCTCATCATAGATTGTAAAAGAATGCATCTCGTAGCCTTCCCCGACAAAGGCGACGTGGACTCCCTCTATTGTGAAGAAGCAGGTCCTCTCCTCAAAATCTTCAGCGTACACCAGTGCCACCCTCTTCCACCTGTAGCGCCGGAACATGGCCAAGAACATCTCTCCCATCTTGGAGTAGGACGGGGAGACCCGCGTCAGGTAGGAATACTCGGGCACTTTGTGCACGAAGCCTGTGGCTAAAGGGCCGGCCGATACCATGGGGATGTTCCAGTGGGACGCCAGCCTGGCGACCGGAGCAGCGGCGTAGTCACACACTGGCCCCATGATCACATCAGGTTTCTGAAGCATGCTGATGTCCACCAAGTGAAAGAGCGCCTTGTTGCCACATTCCGAGTCCAGGTAGCGCACGCTGAAGTTCAGCCGGCTCTCCGCCAGGTTCTGGATGGCGTAGTCGATAGCCGGCCTGATCTTGTTCATGGAGAACAGGTAGGAGCTCTCCACGGGCAGCAGCACTACCACATTGATATCCACCGTGTTCCCTGAAACCAGAAACAGCAGCGTGCAGTAAAGGAAAGCGCGACCTGCAAAAACAGACCGCATCCTGACCGAAACAGGGGTCTAATTTCCTTATTCTCTTTTTGTTTTGGAAGGGGTGTTGTATAGGAAGGGGGGGGTGGTTTGCTTTCTCAAGGGCAAGCTTGGGGGAAGAGAAAAGAAGGCGACAAGATGACTAAGTTTCAGAGGAGGGGGAAACTTTTTTGCAAGAACGTTAAAAGAGGAGATGGTTGTGGTCTGGTCTCTGAAGGAGACCATTCAATCTGGAGAGGCTGATTGCTTTGAATGGTGAAGCCTGTAAAGCTGCCGTTTAAATAGCGTGCTAGCCAAGACTGTACCACAGAGAGCCACGGGGAGGAGGGTTTGCTCTTCCAATTGGTTCCTTACCAAGTCAGTCCCGTTGCATCTCTCCGCTCGCTATCTTTTCCAGCATCGTTTTTCCTTCGGCTGTGGCCAATTGCAAGACCCTCTCGGACAGATTAAAAATTATTGCAGATATAGTTTTTGTTTCAAAAGGTTGCATTCACCCCAATGCAAATTTAATTATATATATAAAAATACAAAATATATATGTACTAAACAAAAGAAAAGGATGCTTCGTCAATGAAAACTTCTTCGGTAAAGTTGCGAGAAATTAAAGCAGGGGCAGACTTCTGGTTCCGTGCAAACGAGCCGGGTCACTGTGAGTAGCAAGGGGGATGCACCATCTGTCAATGTGGGTGGTACAGGGTGTCAGTCAGTTATCACAGCCCGGTGCAAGCTTTCCCTCAGGCGACCTCCATTTCCTGGTTTCACATCCCAATTCCTGCAAACACATGGAATTCGCTCTTTCACCAGGAGAGATCATGTATTCGCCTTTCAAAATGGTTAAGGAGTTTAAACCACGCCAGCAGACAGGAGAAAAAAAGCGGAAGAAACTCTGTTTATTTTCTATTGTATATTTGTAACGCACGTTAAGAGAGACGTGCTGTCCAGGTTGAATTACCAGGACTCCAACTGCCGAAGAACAGCGACTCCCACCTTCCTCCCCATCCCCATTTGTAGAAAGGTGACATAAAATAAGATGAGAACAACTTGTGCAGTACACGGGAAACGCAAACTTTCGCAAACGGATATGCTGTTTCCGTTATCCCATGTTAAAGGCACCATGTGAAATTGTTGCAGGGAAACAACTGAAATCAGCTCCTTGGCACATGGTGTGAGACCTAAGAATTCACAAGGGTGACTGAGACAGAAATTTTGAGCGTGAATTATTTCTGTGTGGAATTCTGTCATGTGCGAGAGGACTCATTGAAGCCCCACAGAAATGCACGGTGTCTGATTTGGTCCTAAGTCTTAAGATCTTTGCTTCTTTCTAGCTTTCTGTGGCTCTGTCTTCAAGGATAGAGAAAGGAGTGGGAAGTTCACCCTCATTCATAGACCAGACAGGTGCATGAAAGATAAGAGAATACACAGATATGGGATGACGGTGGTGGTAAACTTGAATAAAGTTTAAACATAATAAAATGTGAGGCTGGATGAACACAGCAGGCCAAGCAGCATCTCAAGCAGCTTCCTGAGATGCTGCTTGGCCTGCTGTGTTCATCCAGCCTCACATTTTATTATCTTGGAATCTCCAGCATCTGCAGTTCCCATTATCTCTAAAGTTTAAACATCTTTACTGACTGGTCAGGTTGAATTCGTAGTGATCTGTACACTGGTTGGAAACACAAGTTGAGGGTGAGAGAGAAAGAAGCTAGAGATTCTTCTCAACTGATGATCAGAAGTGTAAAAGATTTGGAACAGGTTCTGACAAAACTGTGAAGATTAATGTAATCTCTAAATGTAAAATCATCTTTAGGAAAAGTTGTTTCAATTGTTTGACAACATTTTCCTCTCTATTAGTATAGTTATAGAGTTTTTACTGCCCTGAAAGAAGCCTTTTAGCCCAGTCATCAAACATCCATCAATTCTAATCCTATTTCTAATCCAGCAATTTGCCCATTGTCTTGTATCCTATGTCATTTATCATAAAATCGCTGCAGCATGGAAACAGGCCCTTCAGCCCAACAAGTCCATACCAACTCTTGGAGCATCCCACCCAGACCCATCCCCTATAGCCTGTACATCCCTGAACACCATGGGCAATTTAGCGTGGCCAATCCACCTAGCTTGCAGTATGGGAGGAAGCCCACGCAGACACAGGGAGAATGCGCAAACTCCATACAGACAGTTGCCTGAGGCTGGAATTGAACTGGGGTCCCTGGTGCTGTAAGGCTGCAGTGCCAACCACTGTGCCACCCCCAATTTCAGCTGCTAATTTAAATAGTTCTTCACTGCGTCACGAGTTCCTGTCTTTACCATCCTTTAAGGCAGTGAGGTTCCAGTTACACACAACTCTCTGAGTCAAAGATAGTAGACCCTTTTTGTGAAGAAGGGTCTAGGCTCGAAACGTCAGCTTTTCTGTTCCTCTGATGCTCCTTGGCCTGCTGTGTTCATCCAGCTGTACACCTTGTATTCTCTGAGTCAATATTTGTTTCCTCAAATCCTCTTCAAAGCTTCCCATTCCAAACCTTACAACTGTGCCCCTGGTTATTGACGCCTCTGCTAAGGGGAAAAATTTCTCCCCAACTGTCCAGTGTAACTTTGTACACATCATTCAGATTCCCACTCAGCCTTCTCTGCTAAATTGCTCATAGTGCCCTGGGATGTTTAGGTTAGGTGGGTTAGACTAGGGGAATGGGACTGGGTGAGATGCTCTTCAGAGGGGTGGTGTGGACTTGTTGGGCCGAATAGCCTGTTTTCACACAGTAGGGATTCTGTCATGCTTCTATGATGATGTGCTGAGTGAAACAACCTCAGCCTATCTAGACTCTCTTCATTGCTGAACCACTTCAGCCCAGGCAACATTCTGGTGAATCTCTTCTGCACCCTCTCAAATGTGCAATCAAAACCTTTCTATTATGTGTTAACCAGAAGTGCACACAGTACTCCAATAGTGGCTTAACTAACATTATATACAGCTCCATTATAGCCTCATTTTTTAAAAAATTACATTTAATTGTCATGATTTAAATGTTTTTTTGTCCAATTTTACTTCAATTGGCTTCATTCAACATATGCAGTAAATGGGAATGGCAATAAACTGATTGTCCAAGAACAATGCTCATTCCACATTCTTCCAGATAGACAACCAGCGAATCATTCATTAATTTGAAAGTTGTGCTGCACAAGATAATGTAAATGCCCAAAGAAATTAAAACAGAAAATGCTCTGCAGATACTCAGCAAGTCTAGAGACTAACAGAGTTAATATTTCCAGTCAATGACCTTTCATCAGAGCTGCTGATTAGTGACCTGAAGCATTCACTCTGTTTCTGTCTTCACAGATGCTGCTTGATCTGCTGCATGTTTCCATTTATTCTATTATTAATTTCAGACAACCAGCATCTCCAAGATTTTGAATATTTAAAAATTATACCACTGTTTAATCCTGGATTTACAGACTGATTGGCCTTGTTATATAGTTTGTCAAAAGAGACTGTTGGTCCAGTCTGTGTATTGGACCCTAACCCAACCTCCACTGACATCTCTTATTTAACAGGTGGGAATCCAGCTGCCAGCATTGACTCAGCTTGACCCCTGTTGGCAACTCACACAATTCACTGAACAAATGTGGAGCTGATATATTAGGCACTCCTGTTATAGAGACGATGAACATAACTGGTCAAAATAGAGCTATTGGCAGGATCCAGTTAATAAACAGGATGTTGCAGAATTTACTTTCAGTCTGATACAAATCCATTTATTATAATCCAAACCTTGGGCTTCTTCCTCATAACTTTATTTTTAAAAGTGAGTTCGAATCTCATTTGCATTTCAGTTCCCTTCTGGATAAAACTGCATGATTTTATGATTTATTTTGACACGATATTCACAGTCCTCAATACATAAGAGGCATTTTTGATTGTGGTGAGAACAAGTCACAGAGTAACAATAGAATGGAGTACAGCTGCTTGACAAACTGGATGTTGTGGGTTTAAATCGTACCATGTTAATTGGCAAAATTGAATTTCATCAAACAAATCATTTGTAATCTACCACCAAAACAAATCATTAATGAGACATACAGGGTGAATAAAAGGCATGAAAGTGTTCAGTAACCCGTGATCGTACTGAATGACAGAGCCCGTCTACCAGACTGAATGGCCTGTTTTTGTCCCTATGTCCCTGCGCTGCTAGATGTGGTTGGATTTTAACGTCCTTGGAATTGGGTAATAAGTACTGCCTTATCACTCTATGTAAGGTAAATAAAATGTATCTTTGGCTCTTTTTCATTTACTACAAGTCTTGCCAACTTCATCATTTTCTTAAACAATGGATTTTACATAGAGTAGAGAAATGAACAACCAAGGTATGCAGACACAATCAAATGGCATTACAAGTAGTAAAGGACAAGAGAAGGCAAATGAGTTCCTTGATCTTACTTCCAGGGGCAGACAGAGTAAAAGTAAAGGGGGACATTGAATTTGTGTAAAGATTTTGCTAGATTCACTGAATTGCTACAGGCAGGCTTAAAAGGTTGTTTGTTTTTCTTTTCAGTTTATCTGAACACATTAGGGAGTTATCCAGAAGAAAAATATTAATGAATGGTTACAAACTTAAGACAGCCTCAAAATAATTAATGTTTAGACAATTTTCTGAATATGGAGTGTGGCTATGATGGAGAATCTCTACCATAAATCACCGTAAAGCAGAATCCAAAAATTCTTCAAATGTAATGAAACAATTGAAATGCACAAATGTTGAAGAGTAAAAGCACTGAGCAGGAAAACGCAATTCAGCTGGGTTTGGAACGCTCATTCAGTGGAACTAATAATTTGTTTCCATGGACTACATGATATGATTCAATGATTACATTTCACAGCTAGACAAAAATCTGTTCCTTGTCTGTCATTATGATTTTATCTTTTGCTAAATCTATACAGTGTTTAAACAAGATCAACAGGGAATTTAAATATGATTGGTGAGTACAAAAAGCTGCAATCCATAGTTGCTGTTGAAATCTCAGTACCACTTAATATTAAATGTTAATTATTTAGATACTACCATCAACAAATATTTCCTAAATATTTACACTAGTTACAACTAGTGTCCTATTAATCTAGGGGGTCTCTAAATACTCTTATTTAACATCCACTGCATTGATTTTCTTTAGCAGGTTCAAATGAAACATTATATAGAAGCTAAAAGTGTTCTCCTGAATAGTTCTTAGTTAGAGAGAAATTTTCCTAAGTCTGTTTTACATTCTTAATCTTTATGATTACATGCCTGGCATGCTAGGTGTTTAGGTAGAGGAGTGGTTTGTGTGTGGGTATAATGGGCAGTGGAGACAGTGTCTGGTACCATGGTCCAGCTTGAGAAATCAACTCATCTTTTTATACATGGTACAGCATCAGGCCTCATCTCTGTATTCTGACTACAACTTTAGCAAATGTCCAAAGCAGTCTGTTTCTAACTCACAGTACAGTTGGACATTGTATGAGTACCTTCACACTCCAGAAGTTTAGTATCAACACATCAATACTGCACTTTCGGTGTCCATCTGTTATCAAGGCTCAAATTGTCATTGAAGCAAAATTAACGGGAACAATCCTACCTTATCTGGATTTCAGCAGTCTAATTTAATTTGCATCCATTGTACTTCAAGCTGTGTTGTGGATTCAGATTATATTTACAGATTGAAGCATCAAAACCAAAGCAAATGACATGACTCCAGTCTGCACACACCTTCAAATTTCCAATATTTTTAGCTGCCTTTAGAAGTTACCCAATTTGTTTGGTTTTATTTGATGAAATAATAAAGATTATACTTGTTAATGTATAAATATTAAGCACTTTGATTAAAACAATTATTTTTCTTGTAACATGTAATATGTTAAGTTGTGCAGAGGCAATCAAATATGAAGGAAACAAAATTTCCAAAAATAATATACTTTCTCTGAGAGCTCTTATCAGGACAAACTAAATGAGTGTCTTTGTGCATGAATGTGTACCAATGAATTTATGGAATTGAAATAAGGATTCCAGTTTTATGAGTCATTTTGTCAACAATAAGTCCTAAATACTCATCAGCCAGAGAACTGTGCTTTGCAAACAACCCGACTGCCCTCTATGGGAGACTGAAGCACACTGACTGTAAACAGAATTCCCTATCAATTGCCAAACACAGTTCATTTTTAGAATAATACTAATGATGTCATGAATACGTGTGACATGCCTATTCTAAAATGAGACTGTTAATATTGCAAGATTCTCCTAACCTATGAACCCAATATAAGTAGCCTTCAAATAAAAGTGTCTGCACAATATCCAGAAATACTTGACATGACAGGAGCCCATTCTGCAGATATTACAATGCAAGCAGTCCCACCATATGTTCAGTTCTTGACAGATATATTTTATCTGACCACTGTCAGCTTTGTGGCTAAGCAATCATTTGCTGTTTTCAGCTTCATGTCTACAGATGCCTTTGTGGCCAAGTAAAAGAAAGGAGAACACCAAAGTGCATCTGTTTGAGATTATCTTCAAAGTGAATCCAGCTCTCTACCAAAGAAATCTTCTCTTCAGTCCAAGGCTGACTGTGTCAAATAGGCTAAGTAACAGGCTTCATTAATTTTTCCTTGAATGATGAACATATTTACATTTTCAAAACTGTTGCTTTCTGCGTATCACTCTTAGTGAAAAATTGTCTATGACGCTAAACCAGGGGAAGAACGGACCACCCCAGATTCTGTGGTCAATAACAAAGTGATGACGCTCACCCATAACCTCAAAGAACATTTGTCTCAAAAATCTAACAATCAATGTGGCTTTGATTTCCCCTTTTCCCAGCATTACTTTGAATCCTGCCTGTACTGTGAGTCAAAGCAATCTCAAGAGGCGCAGCAATAGTGATATTATCAAGCAGGGCAACAACAAGTCAAAACATTGTCACAGACAGTAAACCAGGATGAAAAATGGACCAGCATAAAACAAAGAACTCTGGATGTTGGAGATCTGAAACAAGAACAGAAAGTGATGGAGAAATTCAGCAGGTCTGATGAAAAGTCACCGTACTGGAAATATTAACCCTGCTTTCTTCCCATATATGCTGCCAGACCTGCTGATTTTCTCAAACAATTTCTTTTTGAGAAAAATGCACTAATTATCCTTTGTGTTTAATTTGACTGAAGGCATAATTAATGATTAGGACATATACCTGGGATGAAAGTAAAGGCTAAAATATCCTCAACTTTCTTAAAAAAATTTTAGCAAAATCAGATTCAACACACACATGCATTTATACTTTGAAAAAAGTTAGGAAAGCTATTCAATAGCATGATTCTTTTATCACACCATTCATAACAGAAGCTGCTGCCAGTTTTATCCTGTTATGATGGTGAATGTGTACCGTTATTAGTAGAGCAAAATCCAGGAATTATGTTCTTAAAAACAACCTATTACGCTCCAGACTTAAGAAGTCCATGATCACAACCTCATACCACCCATAAGTACCCTCATAGTGGGTAAAATATTTTCTTGTTGATCAGCCATAATTTGGAGCATCGTTTTTAGATGTCTTTTTAGACCCTACAAAGATCAGAATAGATTATTGAATTGAATATCTTTTTTATTGTCACATGTACGCCAGTACAGGAGTAGAGTGAAAACATTTTACCGCGGCTGCTTCTAATGACACAATCTTAGGTACAGGTACCTCGGTACCAAGCTTGAAACAGAAGAGGAATAAAAGGAAAACCAGTAGCACTACTTAGTGTCCAAAAAATAAGTTAGGATTAAGTTAGTTATAACATAGCTAGAGGATTACCATTACAGACCAGTAAAGAGTTTCATGTAGCAGCAGCTCAGCACATGGTCTGACAGCCCATGCCAGGCCCCAGCCCAACAACTGTCCTGCTCCACTCAAAGATCACAGTCACTCTGCACCGGCACTCAGCTGCACCAAGGTCAATGGCGCTGCACCAGGACTCACTTCCCCTTGCACTGCTCTGGGACTCAGTTCCCCTCACGCCGCACCGGACTCGTTTCCCTGAATGCTCCAGGACTGCTAAAATGTGAGAGAATAAAAAGAAATAAAAGAAAAAGAACATGCAGAGCAGAGGAGCTCTGGGTGGAGCATCCTACTTCGCCGCCATCTTGCCACATGTAGATGAGGCCAGTGCCTTAAAAATGAAGCTCTCTTTGCCCCCTGTTTATTTCTGGCCACTAAAGCAAACAGTGCACTTTTATTCAAATGTCATAATCAACCCCAGAGAGGAAAATATTTCCACAAGGAAGGTCAATTGTGGGACGGCTGAGAGCACTAAAATGTTTGAATTTATGTTATCTGGAGCACGTGGAATTTAGGGGATTTTAAAGGATTTTACCATCAGCTGTTTGATATGGGCCTTCATAGTTCCTTTTTCATTTCAAAGATTGGTTGAGACTCAGAGGCAGTTGGATAGTATGCATAGCTGCATGAAAATGGAATGGGCCATGCTGACAGTTTGGACAGTTATTTGTCGTTATTCTTCTCATATGTTGGAAAAACAAAGAGAGATATTAGAAACTGGTGTAAGATTGTTTATTAATGTCTCTATGTGATGAATAGAACTTGCTTTCAGATTTGGTCATAGTAAATCATTTCCAAGGGGATTCTGTTTTATAGCATTGCCAAAGTCAGAAGCCACGCAACACCAGGATATAGTCCAACAGGTTTACTTAGAATCACATGCTTCGTCAGGTGAAGTGAGCTGTGCTCTAAAAGCTTGTAATTTTAAATGAACCAATTGGACTATATCATGGTATCATGTGACTCCTGACTTTCTCCACCCCAATCCAACACTGGCACCTCCACTTCATTGCTGCTGTTGCAGTAGGTGGGTTCATTTGAATATTTATAATGCAGCACTTCCACCTCATCATCTAACCATTTATATTCCAATCAGTGGAAGATGAACCCCTGTGTTCACGGGCATCCACAAGGTCCTGTCCCATTCCTGGTGAGTTAGAGTTCCAGCCAGGCAGTGTGAACTTGTTACTTAGGAACAGGAATAGGCCCTTCAGCCTGTCGAGCGTGCTTTGCCATTTAATACAGCCGTGGTTGATTGAAAATTCAATGCCTGTTATCCAAACTGTCTCTATAACCCTGTAGGCCATTCGTAATTAGAAGTCTATCAATCTCTACTTTAAATATATTCGAAGAAACCTTCCACAGCCCTCAGGGTAGAGAATTACAAACTTTCACAAAACTCTAAGTAAAACAGTTTCTCCACATCTCGGTCCTAAATTGTATTTTCTTAATTGTACATTTTACCCCCGATCTAGACACGCCAGCCCAGGGAAACATCTTACCTGCATGCATCCTGTCTATCATTTTAAGTATTTTGAAGGTTTCAATCACTTCTCGTTCTTTGAACCTTTACAGTAATGCACAAGATCAGGAGTAGGCAATTCAGTCCCTTGAACCCCTTGATTCAATAGGATCATGGCTGTTCTGCCATTCCTCACGTCCACTTTACTATGTTTTCACAGTAATCCTTAATTCAACAATTGCTCAAGGGCCTGTCTATCTCACCCTTAAATATACATAAGATGTTAAATATACATAAGATACACAGCCGTCTGTGGCAAGGAATTGCAAAGACTCACAACCCTCCTCCTCATCTCAATCTTAAATTGCCACTCCTTAACCTGAGACTACATCCTGTGTCCTAGACTGTCCCATGAAGGGACACATCACCTCAGCATTTACCCTGTCAAGCCCCTTAAGAAAAACCAAAAGAATTGCAGATGCTGTAAATCAGGAACAAAAACAAAGTTGCTGGAAAAGCTCAGCAGGTCTGGTGGCATCTGTGGAGGAGAAAACTGAGTTAACATTTCGGGTCCATCCCCAGCTCTGAGGAAGGGTCACCGGACCCAAAACGTTAACTCCGTTTTCTCCTCTACAGATGCTGCAAGCCCCTTAAGGAGCCTGTTTAGAGAACGCAATCCCAGCTTTCCTAAGTTCTCTTCCTGTAGAGAAGTCTGGTGAACTTTTGTTTCACTGTGTCCATGGCAATAATATCCTCCATGATTTATGGAAACCAAAATTGCATAGACCACATCAGCTGTGATCTAACCAAACTTTGACATAATTGAAACAAGATTTCTTTACTCCTGTACTGAAATCCCCTTGCAATGAAGGCTCACATTCCATTTTCCTTCAACTCCTCCCACTTCCTACAGATTAAGGGGGTGGCCATGGGAACCCGTATGGGCTCAAGCTATGCCCGCCTCTTCACAGAATATGTGGAACACTGGTACTATACCCCACCTCTTCCTCACTACATCGATGACTGTATCCGCACCGTCTCGTGCTCCCACAAAGAGCTTGAACAGTTTGTCAATTTTCCCAACACCTTTCACCCCAACCTCAAGTTCATCTGGACCATCTCTGATATCTCCCTCTCCTTCCTGGACCTCTATATCCTTCTGTGGTGACCACTTCAAAACTGACTTCTATGTCAAGCCCACCAACTCCCACAGCTACCTACACTACACCTCCTCTCACCAACCTTTCTGCAAGAATGTGATCCCCTACTCCCAATTCCTCCGCCTCTGCTGCATCTGCTCCCAAGATGAGGCATTCCACTCCCAAACATCCCAGATGTCCTTGTATTTCAAGGACCACAACTTCCCCCCTTCAGTGGTAGAAAATGCTCTTGACCACATCTCTCACGTTTTCCACTCCCCTACCCTCACACTCCCTCCCCGCAACAAAAACAAAGACAGAATCCCCTTTGTCCTCACGTATCACCCCACTAACCTTCAGATTCAACATATCATTCTCTGCCACTTCCGCCACCTGCAACCTGACCCCACAACCAAGGATATATTTCCCTCCCCACCCTTATCTGCCTTTCGTGGGGACTACTCTCTCCATGACTGTCTCGCCCACTCCGTGCTCCCTACCAACCCCAGCACCCCTGTCACCTTTCCCAGCCACTGCCAGAAGTGTTACATGTGCTCCACACCTACGCCCTCACCTCCATCCCAGGCCCTAAGAAAACCTTCTACATCAAACAGATGTTCACCTGCGCATCCACTAACGTGGACTATTGTGTCCGCTGTTTCTGATTTGGCCTCCTCTTCTTCAGGGAGACCAAGCGGAGGCTGGGAGACCGCTTTGTCGAGCACCCACGCTCGGTTCGTGACAAACAACAACATCTTCTGTTTGCAAACCATTTCAATTCCTCCTCTCACACCCTGGGTGATGTGTCCATCCTGGGCCTCCTCCAGTGTCACAATGACAGCATGCGCAAACTAGAGAAGCAGCACCTCATATTCTTCCTCAGGAGTCTACAGCCCAATGGTCTCAATGTGGACTTTACTAGTTTCAAAATCTCCCCACCCCCAATCTCATCCCATGACTAACCCTCCATCTCATCCCTGTCTCTTGTCCTGCCCATCTTCTCTCCCACCTATCTCCCTTTCATCCCTGCCTCCTCGATCTGTCCATCTTTTCTCCCACCTATCCACTCCTCCCAACTCACTGACTAATCCCCACCGCTGCTTACCTCTACTCATGCATCCCCGTCCCACCTACCTTCCCCAGTCCAACCTCTCCTCTCTCTATTTATTTCAGAGCTCCCTTTCTCTTCCCCCATTTCTGAAGAAGGGTCCCAACGCAAAACATCAGCTTTCCTGCTCCTCTGATGCTGCCTAGCCTGCTGTGTTCCTCCCGCTCCACACCTTGTTACCTCAGACCCCAGCATCAGCAGTTCTTGCTATCTCTAACATTCCATTAGCCTTCCTCATAGTTACCTGTACCTGCAAACTAGCCTTCAATGACTTATTGACAAGGACACTTTCTAAACTCTTATTATTGGAAATACTTTCTGTGTTTGGTCTTCCTACCAAGTTGGATAACCTCAAATTTGTCCATACTATATATTCCAATGCCGTGTTCTTGTCAACTTATTAATCCTGTCCAAATTCTCCAGAAGTGTCTTTATATCTTCATCGCAACATATATTCCCACCTGTATTTATTCATCTGCAGATTTGGAAATATTACATTTGATACTCACATCCAAATCATTGATATACATCACAGGGTTCCAACTACTCCAGTAGTCACAGCCTGCCAATGTGAAAATGATCCATTCATTTTTGCTGTGTTTTCTTTCTGTCAGCCAACCATCAATCCATGCCAGTACATTACCTTATTTACCATGTGCTGTAATTTTGCAACTAAACTTAGGAAAAGCCTTCTGAAAATTATAGTATATTATATTCATCAACTCTGATTTAACAATTTTGTGAGGAACATGCTCCAAAAAAACTCCATAATTCATCAAACCCAATATCCATTCAAAAATCCATAGTGATTCCACCCCGTCAGATCATCAAACCATTAGAAGTGTATTTCCCTATTTTCTCTATTACTTCCTTCTTAAGTAATGGGGCGATACTTGTTACCTTCCAATTTGCAGGATGAATTTCAGAATCTCTGGAATTTTGGGAGATCACCAGTGCATCCACTATCTCTATAGTCACCTCTTTCAACATCTGTAATGTAGAGTATTAGGTCCTGGAGTCTTATCAATTTTCAGCCCTATTGATTTTTACTGTACGGCCTCCTTACTAATTTTAACTTTCCTTTAATGTCTTAATCTCCTTAGTCACTTAGATTTATAATTTTGGGAAATTTCTTCCTTAAAAGTCAAAATATTTGGATGCTGGAAATCAGTAATAAAATGGGAAATACAGGAAAAGCTCAGCAATATCAGGCATCATCCTTGGGCTGAGAAACAAACAAGTCAATGTTTCAAGTGACTGTTTGTCAAAATAAGGTACAGGATTGAACGCAGTGGGTGTAAAATAAATGGAACATAAAATTGTTGTCTGCAATACATTGTCATACACTATTAACTGACAATATTCAGACTAGAAGCAGTAGCTTCCTAAGAATCCTGAGACTTTTCTCAGAGAATCTGACAGATATTATTTGCTGTTGCAGCAGGATTCCCAAAGATAAGGTAAAGAAAAGAGGAGTATTGATGGATGAGGAGGAGTATTCAGCACCTGAGAAAGATGCGCTGTTAAGGTTAAATTGAATTTAGTGGAGTACTTTGAAAGTTCCTCCATCAGTGAAGTAATCTATTGATGTGACAAAGTTTTTTTGTGAGTTGAATTCAGGGACTAGCCCGCAGTCTCTCCGGACAAGAAAGCCTGGTCATATAGCAACACTTCCTTCTCTAATCCTTTTTATTAAAGCATTTTAATCAATGACTTTAAACCTAAGTCACACACTCTAATAAAGCAGTCTTGGATTTGATGTAAGGAATTTTTAAATGTTTATATTGTATTCTAGTCGCACTCATCCTTAAATTAGAAGGATTCCACTTAAGCTTTCTTTGAATATCATTCACATAACCCTATTATAAAAATACAAACTTGAGGCATGACGATTATTAATTTAACAAATAATTGGTAGAACATTTCTGCAGCTTTAATTTTCCTATGAATGCAAATAAAAGTAAAAATATTACTAGAATGCTTACGTCAAAAGGTGAAATTGCAACTCTTTTGGCAAGACCTCTTTTAGGACAAAGGGTCCACAGAAATGTGCCAATAATTTTTAAGATTGCCCACACAGAAATGGTTCAGTTAAAGCCATCAGGCAGAAAGGAGTTATGGCGCAGATACCTGAACAAATATATGAGCTATTACTGAAAACATAGGACATTCAATAAGAGTGTTGAATTTCCAAATCCATGTAATCACTTGTTGCATTTAAATATCAGATTCACTTTCAGTAGAATGTTGGAGCCAAATTTACAAATTTAAAACTTCTTAAGGTTCTCAGTGTGGTAGCCTTGTTTCATTGCCCCTGAATAAAAAAGTTATTTTTCAAAGCTGCAAAAAGTAAATATTTTAAGAAACTACAGGACATCATTTATAAAATAAGTGAAAGAATGTTTATATGTAGCTGAGAATCATTAGTACTTGCAGACACCAATGACCTTATCAGAAATTAAATGCGATGTAAAAACAAGTATTTTAATTATGGAGAAAATAATTGGATAATTTCACTGTTGAACTGAATGGTCAGGGTACTTTCATTCTGCAAATCTTTCATGTTTCAGGCACATAAACAATAATATATGGCAAATCACCCTGGGACTTGCACATTTATAGACAGCAAGATAAAATTATAAATCTTGCTGAGTCTCATAACTCCAAAGTTTGTGTCAAAGTACTTGAGCTCTGCTCTATTTAGGTATAGGAATACCAAAATGCTTTACAATAATCAAGCACACTTCTTAGTGTCTTAACATGTAGTTCACATTGGATAGTATATTACAGCTAAGGAATAAAAACCAAAATGCTTCATCTTACTAGAACAATTCTGTTTGATTAAAATTTCTCCACGAAGAGGAAAAAGTTGAATCTTTGTTTCCACACAGTTATGAAGTAAAGGACTGCAAAGCATATTTTAACATCATCGTCCAAAAAAATTGGCAGTTATGTACAATAAATAGAGTCTGGCAGCTGCTTTTCATTAAGCTGCTGACTGGCTAATGATTTAACAAACATCTCTGGGTGGTGTCTGTTTTGCCTTTGCTTTATTATTAAAATGTTACCCCTGTGAATTTAGGAGGGTAGAATTTATAAACTACCAGGCTTAATAGATGCCACATGTCAAACAGCTGAACTGCCAGGTTCTTTATCCCCCCTCTTCCATTTCATGCACTTAAGAACAATTAAGTAAATTAGACTTTCTGGCTACAGTCATTCAATTCCCAGATAGTCAATCACAATTCATTCCATTGTGTCGGTATTAAAAAAATACTGTCATGTGTTTAGGATGCCATGGGTTTATTGTGCGTTTATAATCCAGTTTCCTTAAGGAAGTGCTATATGTTCCCAAAGCTGTCAATCACATTGCCTTGTCAGGGAAGCTTAGATTAAAAAAAATGCTATCAACATCATTAGCAGGAACAGACTGCTCAGTTCCTGAATTTATTATCTACCTTGGAATCAAAATATATTGCATTTTCTTTCACATGTGAAAATATTTCAGGGAGTCATGAAACATTTTCTGGAATGTTTTCTTTACTCGGAATAAACAGATTAAAAGCTGCTGGAGTTATTTAACATAGTCCCTGCTGACATAGGATTGTAGCAAAAGATGCAAAACTGGCAATATTCTAATATCTGTTTTCTGTTTTCATTTGTCTCCTCATACAACACTTACTAAGAGATCATGCAAAACTATTCTGTTTTCTCTTTCGCTTAATTGAAACAAAATGGTGTTGATGCAACTTGGCAATGAGTAAGATTTGAAGATGCATTTCTGAATAAAGAACAAACTGCTTCTAATTTTTAAGTCCAACAATCAAACTTGGTTTTTATTTATATTCATTATTTTTTCTAACTGTTGTATTTGTATGTGAAGCGGTGTTTGTCACTTGTTCATTCTTCTGCCCCTTGTGTGGTCTAAATCTATCTTTGAGCTAGAAATAATGGCACCCAATGTAAGGCTGCTTGTAGTTAATAAATTTTGCATTGTAACTAGTATTCAAAATTGAGCAAAGTTAAAATCCAGGATAATTTGATCCTAAATAAGCACATTTCTCTGCCGTGTTGGTGGCTTTTATAGATTTTGGTTGACTCATTCTTCTGCACCTGTCTTTCCAAGATAAGGTGCCATGATAAAATATTTATTCCAATCACTTAAAATAACAATTTTAAGGAACTACATTCATAGATTTTCACAATTCAAACTTCTGTGAAAGATCATAACATTTAGATTCACATTTGTTTAAGTAAAATTAGGATCAATTTCAATCAAAACATTTTCAAGTCCTCTTTTGATAGAATATACCATAATTAAAGCAATCCAAGCTGCTAATTTTAGTCAACTTCAGATTATGTGATCTATTGAAAGAACAGTCTCTTTGTTTAAAGACGGAAATTTAAGAAGGTATATTAGGTGAATTTTGTTACAATACTACAACAAACAAAATTGAAAATTTTAACTAGAAACATGCCTCCATAATAGGCATGGGTGATTACAGTGATGTGCTAGCCAGTTTAATATGATCACTCTCAAGCCTGGGTGATTTTAAATGCTGGACCGCATTAGCAATTGTTTGGCATCATTCTGAGAGCCGTAGACCATTCAGTAGATGCTGTTACATTCACTGTACGGACTGACTGTTTTTATAAAGAGGTATCCTTATTCATGCATGGAATGTGGCATCAGTGGCTGAGCCAGCAATTATTGCCCATCTCTTGTTGCCCTTGAAATGGTAGTGATGAACATCATTTGGTTTAGATAGACCCATGGTATAAGGATTTTCAATGTTCAGTGACTGACAGAAAGGATCACAAAATAAGATTTCATGTTTGATGATTTCTAATGTAACAAATTAACTAAAACTGACATCAACCAAACCTTACTTAATAGGCAACTAATATTCCAAACTACAGAATATATTTATATATACCTCTCAACTTGCTAGCATGACTGAAAACCCGTTTATATGTCACAACCCAACTGTCTGCATGATTGTGATTGGAGATAATGGGAACTGCAGATTCTGGAGAATCCAAGATAACAAAGTGTGAAGCTCGATGAACACAGCAGGCCAAGCAGCATCTCAGGAGCACAAAAGCTGACGTTTCGGGCCTAGACCCTTCATCAGAGCAATCTCTGATGAAGAGTCTAGGCCCGAAATGTCAGCTTTTGTGCTCCTGAGATGTTGCTTGGCCTGCTGTGCTCATCCAGCTTCACACTTTGTTATCTCTGCATGATTGTGGCTGTTACATAAGAGTATAAGAAATAGGAGCAGGAGTAGGCCATCTGGCCCCTCGCGCCTGTTCCACAATTCAATAAGATTAATTTTGATCTTCTTGCTTATTCAGGTCCACTTACCCCCTCACTCACCATAATCCTTAATTCCATCAAACTAGCTAACCTCAACTGTTTCGCTGGGCAGGGAATTCCATATATTCACAGGCATTTGGATGAAGAAGTTCCTCCTCAACTAAGTCCTAAATCTGCTCCCCCTTATTTTGAGGCAATGCCTTCTTGTTCTAGTTTTACCTGCCAATGGAAACAAGCTCCCTACTTCTACCTTATTTATTCCCTTCATAATGTTATATCTTTCTGCAAGATTCCTTCTCATTCTTTGAAATTCCAATGTGTATAGTCCCAGTCTAATCAATGTCTCCATAATAAGCCAGCACTGTTCACTCTGGAATCAACCTAGTGAATGTCCTCTGCACCCCCTCCATTGCCAGTCCACTTTTCCTCCAGTAAGGAAAACACAACTGTACGCTGTACACCAGCACCCTATACATTTGTGGCATAACCTGCCTATGTTTAAGCTCCATCCCTCTAGCAACGAAGGGTAATATTCCATTTGCCTTCTTAATAACCCGCTGCACCTGCAAATCAACTTTTTTGATTCATGCACAAGGTCCCTCTGCTGCAATTTTTCACCATTGAAATGACAGTCCCTTTTGCTGTTATTCCCACCAAAATAGATGACCTCTCATTCACCAACATTCTACTCCATCTGCCACACCCTTGCCCACTCACCTAAGCAATCTATATCTCCTGGCAAACTTTCAGTGCCCTCTGCACACTTTGCTCTACCAATCATCTTAGACCCAACTGTGGACTTTGACACACTGCACTTAGTCCCGAACTCCACATCATCTGTGTGAATTGTAAACAATTGCAGCCCCAACATTACTCTCTGAGGCACACCACTAGCCATTGATCAGAAACCAGAGAAAACATCTGTTTACCTCAACACTTTGCTTTCTGTTAGTTGATCAATCCACTACCTCTGCTAATACATTACCCTTAACATTGTGCATCTTTATTTTATGCAGCAGCATTTTGTGCGACACTTTGTCGAATGCCTTCTAGAAATCCAGATACGCCACATTCCCCGTTGTGCATCCCACCCATGATGTCCTCAGAGAATTCCAGTAAATTAGATAAACATGACCTGCCTTTCATGAACCCATGCTGTTTCTGCCCAATGGGATAATTTCTATCCAGATGCCTCACTATTAGTTTTCTTGGTTAGAGATTCAAGCATTTTTCCCACCCAACGGTTAAGCTAATGCCTACAGTTACTGGCCTTTGGTCTGCCTCCATATAAACAGTGGTGTCACATTTGCTGTTTTCCAATCTGCTGGAACTACCTCAAGGTTCACCAAATTTTGGTAAATTACCACAAGCACATTTGCTATTTCCTCCACCATCTCTTTTAGCAGCTGGGATGCACTTTCACAACCAAAGTTACTCCCAGCTTTCAACAAGCTAACTTTTCCCTATTTTACTGATGTCATGCACGGCATCTTTTAAAAGTTACTTACCTTAGACTTCTGAAAATTCCTGAATTGACTTCCAGCAGTAATGCTCATCCCAATGGTTCCTTCTCCTGACCACATGAAGGTGAACCTTCCAAAGCCATTAAATTTCTGCGAGCTAGTTCTTTAAGCAGAGCATGAACACGACCCACGTTTTTTCCTCTATTATTTTGATATCCTCTGCAGGACTCTCTTTCCTCTCCTTTGTCTGTCTTTGCCTCTGGCCAGGATATCTGAGTCAGTAAATACGTGAGTCAGCAAAGTTACTCCCTGTTTTCTTTGTATCATGAGAACTTTAGAAGAAGTTTCTCCCGTCAAGTAATATATCTATGTGTGAAAGCTGGCAGTTGGGTGTCACCATAGCAAACAGGTCACATTTCATCAGGCAGAATTAACTAAGAAGGTCATGTGCTTCATTTGACCTTGAATTAAAAAGAGACAGATTGAAACTTCATACCAATGACACCTCCACCTAAAAAAAGATAAATTGGTGCTACAGTTTATATTTTAGAACACCAAACTATTGATTGTGAACAAATTGACTGCTAACTTACCGCACACAACACAACTAATATTCCCTCTCCTGTTCTTTTTCATCATGAAACATTTTGTCTGGGCAACATTGACATGAATCACTGGGAAAGTGTGCTGGAAATCAAGCCCCAAAATTGTCAGAGTTGTCACAAATTTAAAAATTTGGAAGTAAGCACACAAAATTCCCCACTTTACATGATTTATGGACTCAAGTTGACAGAGAGGACAGATGAGATTTCTGTGCTAATAAATAAAATAATTAAAGTAAAAATACTATTTACTGCAAGAAATTAGACTTCAACTATATGTAAACAATTATAATCAAATTATAATCAGTTATAGGACTAAATCAAACCTCTAACCCTTTATAAACTCTTTTTACACACACAAACACACACACACACACACAGAGGAAAAGTTAGGTCACGGGCAGAGAAAACTGAGAAGAACTGTTCAATGGTTCCTATTCACAGGTTGTAGAGATGATCCTTCTGATTCTTCTGCTGGTTGAATCTTTGCTTTTTTTGTTGTTTTTCTCCAGATACTTCCATTGATTTATAAGAGATACAAGATGCCTGATGCGCTTACGAAATTATTAATTATCAATTGAAAATCACAGTTTACATCAGCTGTTGAAGGAAAGCTGCGCAGTATTCTTCAGATCTAAAATAAGCTTTGACCACAGAGAACAGAGAGAAATATCTTTGTTGATGGAGACCAAAACACTCTCTCTATCTTGTTCCTAGCCCCTAGTTGTTCCCTGAGAACAAAATGGCATGGTTGTTAGCAAGCAAAAAGCTTTTGTCATCAATAACTGGTCACTAGTCCATAGACTAAACACTTCTTGATGTCTCACAGCTGCCTCTAAACACAACCCGTCAGCTCCAATTCATCTGCAATCATTTCAGACACTCAACAACTATACTTTATTTGATAGACGTGTACAAAACGATCAGAGATATAGATAGAGAATTTTTCCAAGGGTGGAGGTAGGTATTACAAGCGGCATAGTTTTAAAGTGAGTGGAGGTAGATATAGGGGAGACATCAGAGGGTTCTTTACTCAGAGAGTGATCAAGGTGTGGAATGCATTGCCGGAGAGAGCAGTGGAGTCGGCCTCATAAGGGATATTTAAGTTATTAGATAGGCGTATGGATGATAGTTTAAGGTAGGGGTGGAGGCTAGATAGATCTTACGATTAGGGTAAAAGTTTGGCACAACATCGTGGGCCGAAGGGCCTGTATTGTGCTGTACTGTTCTATCTTATTTATTCTATGTTCTAAAAGATGCTTGCCATGAATCGCAGATTACTTGCTTTTTAAAATGTGCAGCAATCCTTTGAAACATTGGCATTAAAACTGTTCCTTTTCCATTTCAGTCCACGGATTTTAAAATTATGAAACAATGATATTTACACCCAGCATAACAATCGTTAGGATTTAATTGCCACTTGGTATTGGTGGAATTTTCCCTTCTTGCAAAAAATTTATTGCTAGTGCTTTCACTCTCCATAACCGGTCTCAGCAAAACTCCCTTTTTCATTTTGTGCATTTTATTTCCGGTTCTAGATTCTGGGTAAGAAAATTGTATGCTTGTTTTGTACAGGTCAGGTTTGTTAAGAACACTACCATCAGTGTGTTGACATTTTAACCTAGTTTTCAACCACCCTGTTAAGTTTTTAACTCCTGATTTCCATTCTTTTCAGAGAAAAATATGTATGAACAGAAGTAGGCCATTCAACCTAACAAGACTGTGCTGGTATTTAATGTGGTCATGGCTGATCTGATAGTCCCCAGTTCCATTTGGCTGCCTTTTCTTATTGACCCTTGATACCCTGACTGAGCAAACCCATCTCAATCTTTACTGTACTTAACAAACCAGCCTTAACAACTGCATCCACTGTACCCGGTGTGGCTTCCTCTACATTGGGGAAACCAAGCGGAGGCTTGGAGACCGCTTTGCAGAACACCTCCGCTCAGTTCGCAACAAACAACTGCACCTCCCAGTCGCAAACCATTTCCACTCCCCCTCCCATTCTCTAGATGACATGTCCGTCATGGGCCTCCTGCAGTGCCACAATGATGCCACCCGAAGGTTGCAGGAACAGCAACTCATATTCCGCCTGGGAACCCTGCAGCCTAATGGTATCAATGTGGACTTCACCAGTTTCAAAATCTCCCCTTCCCCTACTGCATCCCTAAACCAGCCCAGTTCGTCCCCTCCCCCCAGTGCACCACACAACCAGCCCAGCTCTTCCCCCCCCCCCCCCCCCACCCACTGCATCCCAAAACCAGTCCAACCTGTCTCTGCCTCCCTAACCGGTTCTTCCTCTCACCCATCCCTTCCTCCCACCCCAAGCCGCACCCCCATCTACCTACTAACCTCATCCCACCTCCCTGACCTGTCCGTCTTCCCTGGACTGACCTATCCCCTCCCTACCTCCCCACCTATACTCTCTCCACCTATCTTCTTTTCTCTCCATCTTCAGTCCGCCTCCCCCTCTCTCCCTATTTATTCCAGTTCCCTCTCCCATCCCCCTCTCTGATGAAGGGGCTAGGCCCGAAACGTCAGCTTTTGTGCTCCTGAGATGCTGCTTGGCCTGCTGTGTTCATCCAGCCTCACATTTTATTATCTTGGAATTCGCCAGCATCTGCAGTTCCCATTATCTCTGAGCCTTAACAACTGTCTGCAATATTCAACAGATTCACTACCCTTTGAGAGAGAAAAAAATCCTCTTCATCTCTGTCTCAAAAGGGTGACCTCTTATTCTGAGATGCCTTCTGGACCTAGACTGTCCCACTCCCACAAAGGGAATAACCTTTCTGTATTCACCGCGCCAAGTCCCCCAAGTATCATATACTTTTCAATATAGTCACACCTCATTCTTCTGAATGCTAATAAGTACATAAGCCCAAACCACTCAACCCGTCTTCATAAGACAGTCCATCGATACCTGCCAACAGCCTAGTCAACCTTCTCTGGACAAACTCTAATGCCAGTGAACATTTCTTGAAATAAGGGGCCCAACACCACTCACAGCATTTTAACCATAAATCTGACTAGTGCCTTATATTGTTTTATAAAAACCTCCCTACATTTAGAATCCCTTCCCTCCAAAATAAAGGCCTATATTCCATTTGTTTTCCTCATTACTACCTGAACTTGATTGCTAACTTTAGTGTTTCATAGATGAGGACTTACAAATCCCTGTAGCTTTCTGCAGTCTTTTTCCAATTTAACAATATTCAGCTTTTCTATTCTTCCTGTCAAAATGCATAACCATCTATTTTCCCACCTTACATTTATTCTGCCAAATTTTTGCCCTCTTACTAACCTATCAATGCCCTTCTCCAGACTCTTTGTATCATCCTCAGAACTTGCTCTTCCACCAATTTTTGTGTCAACCACAAACTTGGCTCTTCTATAATACACTTTCTAAAAAAAAATTAGTTGACATGATGAGGGCATTGCCAGTTCGGCCAGAATTTATTGCCCATCCCTAATTGCCTAGAGGGCACTTAAGAGTCAAGCAGATCGGGTAAGGATGGCACTTACCATCCCAAAAGGGCATTAGTAAATCAGGTGGGTTTTTCCAACAATTGACAATGGATTTATGGTCATTATTCAACTCTTAATTCCATATTTTTGTTGAACTCAAATCCACCTTCTCCTATGGTGGAATTCGAATCCGGGTCCCCAGAACATTACCTAGATCTTTGGATTAACAGCCCAGAAATAATATCACAAGGTCATCACCTCTCATCCAATTCCCTCATTCATATCATAAATATATATTGTAAATAATTGTGGCCCTAGCCCTGATATTTATCATGCTCAATTAGTTAAAGATCAATATCTGACAAATGCCCTTTAACTGCAACTTGTCTGTCTACCTTTAGTTAGTTAAATGTCTATCCATGCTAATATACTACCTCCAATACTATGGGCACATATGTTATTAAGTAATCTAATGTGTTTGTACCTTATTAATTGTCTACTGAAATTCCATATGTATCCGTTGCTTCCCCTTTATCTACCCTGCTTGTTACATCCACAAGCCATGCTGATTCAGCTTGATCATTTTGCACCAAGGAACCATAAAAAGTTTTCTTTTATTAACTCATGAGATGTGGGCATCGCTGGTTGACCAGCATTATTACTCATTCCTAGCTGCTTTTGTGAAGGTGGTGGTGAGGCCTTCTTGAACCATTACAGTCCACGTGCTGTAGGCCGACCCACAATTCCATTAGGGAGGGATTTCCAGGATGCTGACCTAGTGACAGTGAAGGAATAGCGATATGTTTCCAAGTCAAGATAGTGAGCTGCCTAGAGGGGAACTTGGAGGTGGTGGTGTTCCTGTCCATCTGTTGCCCTTGTCCTTCTAGATGGAAGTGCTCATGGGTTTAGATGGTTCTGTCTGAGGATCTTTGGTGAATTTCTGCAGTCCATGTTGTCTATAGCACACACTACTACTTCTGAGCTTCAGTGGTGAAAGGAGTGGATGTTTGTGGATGTGGTGCCAATCAAGACGCTGTTTTGTTTTGGATTTCATCATACTTCCTGAGTTATGCTTAATAGGTGGTGGACATGCTTTTTGGATTTATGAGATGACATATTGCCATAGTGTAGGGAATTTCAAAAGTACAACAAACAACAGCTTTGTGTCCTAATGCATGAAGCATTTGGCACAAGGTAGACAAGCTCATGGCACAAATCAAGATAAATGAATATGCTCTCATCTCCTTTACAGAAACAAAACTGAGGAGTTAACTTTCAGGAATATTTCAACTTTTAGAAAGACAGGAAGAATGGAAAATGTGGTGGAGTAGCACTGTTGATAAGAAAATAAAATGAGGACAGTTGTAAGAGATGATTTAGGCCTGGGTAACATAGATTCTAGTAGGTAACAAACAGTAAGGGAAGACTGCACTGGTGGGAGCAGTGCACAGATCCCTAAACTGAAGGCACTCTGTGTAAAACACGATAAATCAACAAATAATAGACAATGGTTATGGGTGAGTTTAATCTTCATGTTATTGGATTAATCAGACTGGAAATAGTTGCTATGGCAACAAATTCATAGAAGCTTTAAGGATAGTTTCCTATAGCATGGTGTCATGGAATCAACCAGGCAGCAAGCTATCTTGAATCTTTCAATGAATAATGAGACAGGTTTAATGAAAGATATTCAACTAAAAGACAGAGACTGTAAGAAATAGGTACAGCAGGAGATCATTCTGCTCCTTGAGTCTGTTCTGCCATTCAGTTGGATCTGCCACCCCAACCTCAAGTTCACCTGGGCCATCTCCAACACATCCCTCACCTTCCTGGACCCCTCAGTCTCCATCTCAGGTAACCAGTTAGAAACTGATGCCCATTTCCAGCCTGTCTCCACTTCCCTAACTTGTTCTTCCTCTCACCCATCCCTTCCTCCCACCTCAAGCTGTGCCTCCATTTCCTACCTACTACCTCATCCTGCCTCGTTGACCTGTCCATCTTCCCCGGACTGACCTATACCCTCCCTAACTCCCCACCTATACTCTCCTCTCCGCCTATCTTCTTTTCTGTCCATCTTCGGTCCGCCTCCCCCTCTCTACCTATTTATTCCAGAACCCTCTTCCCATCCCCCTCTCTGATGAAGGGTCTCGGCCCGAAACGTCAGCTTTTGTGCTCCTGAGATGCTGCTGGGCCTGCTGTGTTCCTCCAGCTCCACACTTTGTTATCTGACATTCCTCATATCCACTTTCCTGTGTTTTTACTACAACCCTTTGATTCCACTATTGACTATGAATGTATGTATCTCAGCTTTAAATATACACAAGTACAATGCCCTACAGATCTCTTTGGCAAGGACTTCCAAAGACTCTCAAACTTGTGAGAGACAAAATTCCTCCTCATCTCAGTCTTAAATTTGTTCCTGCTTATTCTGAGACTATGTCCCCGGGGCCTAGACTCACCTATGAGGTGAACCATCCTCTCAATATTTACCCTGTAAAGCCCCTAAGAATTCTAAATGTTTCAATAAGATCACCTCTCATTCTTATAAACTCCGACGAGTAGTGTTCCATCCTATTTAGCCTTTGCTCATAAGAAGATCCTCCTTACCAGGAACCATCCTAGTGTACCCCAGTGAAATGATAGAGTAGTGATTGGATGATGGCCAGGTGGATGTCTTTGGCTCTGAGATTTGTGATTGTGGTTGCTAACCTGAGTCAATCAGGGAGCTGGTAGCAGATAGCCCTGGCTGATAGCCCCAGTCAAGGATCACATAGTCAATGAGATTCAACTGGCCCTCATTTCAATCACTATAGCTATCTTTCCCAAATATGGGAATAAAACTGCTCACAGTACTTCAGATGTGGTCTCATCACCACCACGTACAGTTGCACTAAGACTTCCCTACACTTATACTGTAACTTCCTTGAAATTTGGCCATCATTCAGTTACCCTCCCTGATTACCTGCTGCACCTGTGTGCTAGCTTTCTGTGTATCATGCACATGTACTCTCAAGCCTTTGTGTTGTAGCTTTCTGTAACTTTTCTCCATTTAAATAATACTCTGTCATTTTGCCTCCCTTCCAAAATCAACAACTTCACATTTTTCCACATTATTCTCCACTCGCTAACTTTTCACGTACATACTTACTCCATCAGTATCTCTCTGTCAACCGTTTGTATTTCTCACACAACTTGCCTTTCTATTTATTTTTGTATTGTTTGCAAATTTGGCTAAAGTACAATCACCTTCTTCTTCCAAGTCATTGATATGTCTTGTAAACAGTTATGATCCCAGCACTAATCCCTATGGGACTCCAATGGTAATGGTCATCAATGTGATAAGCAGCATTTTTCCTCTAGTTACTGGCTTTCCTACCCATTCGCCAGTTTTCTATCCATTACAATACACTACCTCCAACACTGTGGAGTCTTATCTTCTGAGCTAATCTTTTGTGAGAGGTATCTTGTCAAATACCTTCTGGAAGTCCAAATACAGCAAATGAACTGAGTTCCCTCTGTCCACTCTGGTTGTGACTTCCTTGAAAAATTCTAATAGCTTATTCAGACATGATTTCCCTTTCATGAAGCCATGCTGATTCTACTTAATTAAATTATGATTTTCCAAATGTTCTGCTAACAGTTCCTTAATCATTGGTTCAATTACTTTTCCAACAATAGATGTTAGGCTAATTGAACAATGGTTACTTTTTGAATTTGGTATCACATTAGCAGTTTTCCAACTGTCTGCGACTTTTCCAGAATATAGTGATTTTTAGAAAATTACAACCAATATGTCCATAATCTTTGTAGCTACCTCTTTTAGGATCCTAGGATGCAAGCCATCAGGGCATATCTGCTACTAGCCTCATTAATTTGTCTAATACTACCTTTTTTTAATGATAACGATAGCAATTCATTCCTCCCATGTATTCTTTGTTATATTTGGAGTATCTTCCATCGTAAAACTGATGTGAAATACCTGTTTAACTCCTCTGCCATTTCCTTTTATTCTCACAACCGTCTCCTCAGATTCATTTTCTAAGGGGTTGTGTTCATTTTGACCTCTCTCTACCTTTTTATATGTTTATGCAGAAGATAATATTATCAGTTTTTGTATTCCTTGCTAGTTTGCCTTTTTAGTTTGTTTTCCCTGTCTTTCTTTTTAATTCTCCTTCTCTGGATTCTGAATTTATCCTAATCTTTGAGGCTATTACTGGCTTTGGCCTACTTATATATTTTTTCTTTAAATCTAATACTAACTTCCTTCCTTTGCCTGGTTAGTTTATCTCTCTCATAGAAACTTGTCTCCTTACTGGGATATATTTTTGCTGACAGTCATGAATGTCCTCCTTAAATGTCTGTGACTGCTTGCTTACTGTCATTCCTGCTCATCTATCCACCCAATTATCTCTACTAATTTCATTGTAATTCTCTTTGAATTTATATTAAAGACAGTTCTTTCTGACCCAAGCTTCTCACTTTTTAACTGAATACGAAATCTATCTTGGTAATGATCACTACTTGCCAGGGGATTTTTATTAAATGCTCTGCTATTACAACCTTTATAACAGACTCCAAAATATTCATAATAACAGCTGGTAAGCTAACTGGCCTATAGTTATATTTTTTTAAGGGAACTTTTCTAAACCTCTGAAACTTTTCCAGAATCTAAATATCCTGGAAGATTAGTATCAGTGTATACACTGTCTCTCTAGATACTTATTTCAATATCCCAGGTGACATTCTACCTGATCAAAGGCCTTTAGACCCATCAGTTTCCTTTGTACATTTTCTTTTCCTGTAGTGATAGTAATTTTGTTTAATGTCCATTCTCCTTTTGCCCATTGATGATGAGGTAATTTTGGAATCCTATTTGTGTTTTCTAATGTGAAGATTGATGCAAAGTCTTAAATTGCCATTTCCTGGTTTCCCAATTGTTATTTTTCCAGCCTTATTCTCTAATGGGCATATTGAATCATAGATCATAGAGCATGGAAACAGACCATTTGGTCCAACCAGTCCACGCCAAATATTAAACCACACTAAAACTAGTCACATGTGGCTCACCCATATCCCTCCAAAACTTTCCTATTCATGTACCTATCCAAATTTCTTTTAAACATTGAACTGTACTCACATCCACCACTTCCTCAGAAAGTTAATTCCACATGCAAACCACCTCTGTGTAAAAAATTTGTTCCTCAGTGTCTTTTATAAATCTCTCTTGTTTCACCTTGAAATGACCCCCTCGCCTTGAAATCCCCCATTATCATTAACTCTTTTTATACCCCTCATTGTTTTATGAACTTCTGTAAGTTTGCCTCTCAATCTCCTACACTCTGGTGAAAAAAGTCCCAGCCTATCCAGCATTTCTTCATAACTCAAACTTTCCAAACCCGGCAACATCCTGGTAAATCTCTTTTGAACCCTCTCCGGCTTAGTAATATCCTTCCTATAACTAAGCGACCAGAACTGGACACATATTCCGGAAGAGGCCTCTTCAATGTCCTGTACAACTGCTATACTCAAAGGGCTGAGCAATGAAGGCAAGTGTGCCATGCCTTTTTAGCTACCCTGTCTATATGTGATGCAAACAGTAAAGAATTATGTACCTGAACCCCTAGGTCCCTCTGCCGTACCCAAGGCCCTACCATTAATTATTTAAACCCTACGCTTGTTTGTTGTACCAAAATGATGTTCACTTTGTCTTCTCTCTTGCTTTTTTTTCTTTTTATATCCAGGATATCATATCTTATTCACATTTTTTTTTCCTTTTTATACATAGTGTATCATATATTATTCAAGTTATTTTTCTTTTGTTTTGGAAGTAGCATATTATGTTCTTCACATTTATTTTCCTTTTTTGCATAATTTTTTAACGAAGCTCTTGTTCTCCATCTTGGTGTTCCTTGCAAGCTTAGCTTCAAAGCTTATTTTCTCCTACTTTTAATTGGTTGTATTTAATTGGTTTTTGAAATGTCTCCTGTATTCCAGCTTACCACTGGTCTTTGCCATTTTGTGTGTTTTTTTCTGTAACTTTTATGCTGCTGTCAACTTCCCTGATTAACCATGATTGGACCATACCCTTCCTGGAATCAAATGTTTGCAAGTTTTAACTGTCTAAATCTGTGAAGTAAGTATCAATCAAGCACATATCCAAACTGCCCTCATACTGTTTAAATATCGAATTATTTTTACATTGAATTTTAAAATATCAACTATTTTATCAGCCAGTGTTCTTCCTAATGAGATATGGATAAAAACATCTCTTTTGCAGAGTAAAATCCTCTTTAGCCACTCGGAGCAGTTTGTTAAGGTTATGCCATTGGGGAAAAAATGTTGAAGCTCTTTTCTTGTCAGTTCACAAATTCTTTTAAATTCCTTTTACTCTTTATCCTGTCACATAGCACAAGCTTTGCCCAATGATGTTCTTGCACAGTGCTTGTTTTATATCTTGATGTTTTAAATGTACATTCAAGATTACAAATCGTTCTTCATAGCCGTAACGTATCACTAGTGAATACAGCTGAGCCTTTTTGGTTAAAGCCACGATTCTGTTTGTGTTATCACTAGCTTGGCATTCTACTGCTGTTACCCATTGCACAAATGCTGCTTACAACATTAATTCTGATAATTTCAATTTCTCATTTAACCCTCTGGTTGACTGTCTCACATATATATCACTTTATATCACTTTAGCATTAGTTGTCTGAGCTTTAGATTCACACTGGATTTGCAGGAAGTCATGGATTTTTGAATATCACTTGATTTTTCTCCTACACTTTATTGACAACTAGGTTGTTTTTTAATATAAAAACAATATCTTTAAAGGGGAACTTAGACACAATTTCCACATTTACAATAGCATCAATTAAACTGCATTTTAGATTAACTTTATGCATGAAGCAATGAAGGAAACCTTCATTCATCCCTTGTATTGGTAGATTTTTATGTTGCAAAACCTCTGACAGGCAATGCCTATGCCAACCGCAATGAAAAAAATGAGATAACTTCATATCTCTAAAAATATTAATTTACTTACCCACATTACTGGACAAAATGGATAGCATTTATCCTTGAAAGCATTACTCATGTAATTTTCTATTCATTGATCTATTTCAACAGTAAATACATTCAGAGATATTGGTTTCTCACAAAACTCTGTTGACTGGTAAGAAAATCACACTAGGCACACTACAAATGTTGCAGTCTTGACATAATTTCCAATAATCTGCCTTATCTTAATAAAAAATAACAGATGGCCCTTTCAAATCATGCCTGTCCTCCAAACTGTGTCTTTTTTCTGAGGAGCTTTTACTTTTCATTTATGTTATCTCCCTCATTGTTACCAGTATTTTGTTCATTATCAGATCTAATTTCTCATTTTCTTTCTTGGTCTGCAAACAAGGGCTTCCTGTTCCTCACACATATGTGAGCCAAGTTGTAATTATTAGCCATTTTACGGCAAATACATTTATCTTGAAAACATTATTGTCTTCCAAGTAGGAGCTTACTCCCTAAGGAACAGTATTTTAAATTTTCCCACATGCAATATCTCTCTAAGACTTCCAAAATTTTGTTCACTTGTCATAGATTTATACAACTTGTTAAATATAGTTCCTTTCTCCAAGTAGGCTCCATAAATTTAGAGCGTATTTCTTCCTTGAAGTTCTAAGTTTTGGCCTGAAAGCCTCCAGAACTGGCTCATATCGTATGAGGATTATATTACTGGAGAAGAGGGAAGTGAAATGAAACACAATTGTTTTTGTAGGAAGTTCTGCAGATTAGGGTGGAGGTTGTCATCCTGAATGCAGATTAATGAATTCATCTGCTGCCACTGCTCAGTTATGGGATAACGAAGTGTGGAGCTGGATGAACACAGCAGGCCAAGCAGCGTCTTAGGAGCAGAAAAGCTGACGTTACGGGCCTATACCCTTCATCAGAAAAGGGCCTAGGCCTGTCACGTCAGCTTTTCTGTTCCTAAGATGCTGCTTGGCCTGCTGTGTTCATCCAGCTTCACACTTTGTTTTCTCGGATTCTCCAGCATCTGCAGATCACTGCTAAGATATGGCCCTGGACTCTGTTCTTTCCAAAAGTGGAGTCACTGTTTGCTTTCAGCTCAGTTGGCAGACCCCTCAGACTATTCTTTCCTTTATTTTTATTGAAATGATGTCATTATTAATCACTAAGAAGGCCAAACCCAACCCAGCCCATCAGTTTACTCTAAGTATTAGTAAAGTAATGGAAGTGTCAACAGCAGTGCTACCATGAAACTTGCTCAGCAATAACCTGCTTACCGACACCCAGTTTGGGTCCTGTCAGAGCCACTCAGCTCCTGACCTCCTTACAGCCTTTGCTCATAAATGGACAAAAGAGTTGAATTCCAGTGGTCTTAGAGGAGTGACAGCCCTTGACATCAAAGTCATATTTGACTGAGTGTGGCATCAAGGAGAATGGGGAATGAAGGAGAAAATTTTCCTTTGGCACATGGGAAGATGCTGGACTCTGTACTAGAAACAAAAAGTGCTGGAAATCACAGCGAGTTAGGCAGCATCCATGGAGAGACAGCATGCTAATAGTTTTGAGCCTTGATGGCTCTTCGTCAGAGCTAATGTGAAGTATGGAGCGGGCAGCATTTGTGTATAGCTGCAAGGCATGTGATGGTGGTGGGTGTGTTGAGTGCTGGTGGAGTAAAGATGTTGATGGTTCACACTAAGTGATTGGAATGTGAGAATGGTAGAACGATAATGTGTCCACCTGCCAGACTCAAAGCAGAAGACAGTCCCCCTGGGGTGGGAGGTGGGGATAGAGAACATGGTGACAGTGAATGTACCAAATAAAGCTGAAAGAAAGAAAGAATGGAAATGGGTTCACAATCTGAACGTGCTGAATTGAATATTAAGTCGAGAAGGTTGTAAAGTGCCTTGTCTGAAGGTCAGACGTTGTTCCTCCAGTTTGTGCTGTGATTCACTGGAACACTGCAGCATGCCAAGGACAGACAATGCGTATGCGAGCAGGATGCTGTGTTAAAATGAACAGCTACCAGAAGGTTGGAATCATGCTTATGCATAGCCCAGATTGTTCTGCAAAGTGGTCACTCAGTCTGTGTTTGGTTTCTCCGATGTAGAATAAGCCGCATTGTGTACAGTAAATGTATTACACAGGATTGGAGAAGGTGCAGGTGAAATGTTGCTTCATCTGGGAAGACTATTTAGACCTACCATTCCACCACTATATATCCACCATTGTGCGTTGTAAGATGTTCAGCATCTCCTCCTCTATAACATGGACATTTTTCAATAGGATGCCATTTATTTCCTCACATTCTCTGTCTTCCATATCCTTCTCCACAGTAAACATTGATACCAAGTACTCATTTAGTATCTCCCCCATCTCCTGTAGCTCTTTAGTTCTCCATCTAGTGGGAAGAGGGGGTTGATGTTGGTGTTTGAGGAATAGACTAGGGTGTCGCAGAGGGGACAATCCCTGCAAAGTGCAGACAGGGGAAGTGAGGGAAGATGTGTGTGGTGGTGGTGTTCTGCTGGAGTTGTCTGAAATGTTGGAGGATGATCCTTTGAATGTGGTGGCTGGTGGGATGAAAAATGAGGACAAAAGGAACCTGATTGTGCTATTGTGAGTGATGGGAAGGGGCAGGGGCAGAAGCATGAGTGATAGGCTGAAAGCGGTTGAGTGCCCTGTCAACCACAGTGGGTGGGAAACCATGGTTACGGAAGAAGCAAGCCATACAGGCAGCACTGGTTTGGAAGGTGGCATCACCCGACCGGATACAATGTAGGCAAAGGAACTGGGCACACAACAGTGTGGGAGGTTGGGTCCACCTTGTGCCTCATTGCACATTACTACATCCAGAACTGCCTGTTCCCTAGTGGCCTCTAGAACAAGTTACCCCAAAAAAAATCTCATAGACATTTCATGAATTGTTTTTCTTGAGAGGCTCTCCCAATGTGCCTTTCTTACAAACCTTTTCTACCTCCTGATTTATTTTCTTCTCTATATCTTAACTACTGCTAGGAAACCTGTACCACAATTCCCATGAGGGCTTTTCTCCTGTGTGGTTCCTCTACCCACACGGATTCTATGCATTCCAACACTATTTCACTTCTTGCTGTCGATTTAATTCCATTTCTTACTAACAAGGCAACCCTGTGCCGTCCATCCATTTATCTTTCCTTTTGATAGGATGAGTATCCTTGGATACTTAGTACCCAGCCCTGATCCCCTTGCAGCCACTTCTCTGTGATACCCACAACATCGTACCTGCCAATTTCAATCTGCACTATGAGCTCATTTACCTTATGTCATACTGTGTGCATTGAAGTACAACACTCTCAGCCCTGCGTTGACTGCCCATTCTTTTTACGGTGGTCACCTTACCTGCTGTGCCTGAGGTTAGATTCCTGACCTTTTCCACACTCTCTGTCCTATTACTTGTTCTGGAAACTTCAATAATCTATGTTGATCTCTTCCCCACTTTAAACTTTTTCCAAAATTATCGATGCAACTGAACCCATGGTGACAATCTCCGTGAGAGAAGTGGGTTCAGGTTTGTGGCTCACTGGCACTGGTACTTGGGAAAAAGGGTATGTGTCCGTTGGGAGTGTCGGCACGTGAATGATACAGGGATCATTGTTGTAGCAACTATATAGTTAGGAATGTAGACAGAGCTTGAACCTAAACAACAAGGATAGATCATCAAGCCTGGCCAGATGTAGCAATTCAAGGGGCAGAGTCATAGAACATAGAACATTACAGCACAGTACAGGCCCTTCGGTCCTCGATGTTGTGCCGACCTGTCATACTTATCTGAAGCCCATCTAACCTACTCTATTCCACGTACATCCATATGCTTGTCCAATGACGACTTAAATGTACCTAAAGTCGGTGAATCTACTACTGTTGCAGGCAAAGCGTTCCATTCCCTTACTACTCTCTGAGTAAAGAAACTACCTCTGACATCTGTCCTATATCTTTCACCCATCAACTTAAAGCTATGCCCCCTCATGCTCGCCGTCACCATCCTGGGAAAAAGGCTCTCCCTATGCACCCTATCTAACCCTCTGATTATTTTTGATTATTTTATATGTTTGAATCTAATCATGGAAGAAGAACAAATTGTAATACAAGAAATGAAGGTCAGAGAATGCCAGGAAGTGATAGAGAAAATAAAACTAACAATACACCAACAGGTAACAAAAAATCCAAAGTGAATGCTTTCGATCTGAAAATGCATAACATTCATAACAAAGTAAACAAATTGATTCAGTGACAATGGGAACTGCAGATGCTGGAGAATCCAATAGAATGCAGTGTGAGGCTGGATGAACACAGCAGGCCCAGCAGCATCTCAGGAGCACAAAAGCTGACGTTTCGGGCCTAGACCCTTCATCAGAGAGGGGGATGGGTTGAGGGTTCTGGAATAAATAGGGAGAGAGGGGGACGCGGACCGAAGATGGAGAGAAAAGAAAATAGGTGGAGAGGAGAGTATAGGTGGGGAGGGAGGGAGGGGATAGGTCAGTCCAGGGAAGACGGACAGGTCAAGGAGGTGGGATGAGGTTAGTAGGTAGGAGATGGAGGTGCGGCTTGGGGTGGGAGGATGGGATGGGTGAGAGGAAGAACAGGTCAGGGAGGCAGAGACCGGTTGGACTGGTTTTGGGATGCAGTGGGTGGAGGGGAAGAGCTGGGCTGGTTGTGTGGTGCAGTGAGGTGAGGGGACGAACTGGGCTGGTTTTGGGATGCGGTGGGGGAAGGAGAGATTTTGAAGCTGGTGAAGTCCACATTGATACCATTGGGCTGCAGGGTTCCCAAGCGGAACAAGAGTTGCTGTTCCTGCAACCTTTGGGTGGCATCATTGTGGCACTGCAGGAGGCCCATGATGGACATGTCATCTAAAGAATGGGAGGGGGAGTGGAAATGGTTTGCGATTGGGAGGTGCAGTTGTTTATTGCGAACCGAGCGGAGGTGTTCTGCTCCGCTTGGTTTCCCCAATGTAGAGGAAGCCACACCGGGTACAGTGGATGCAGTATACCACATTGGCAGATGTGTAGGTGAACCTCTGCTTAATATGGAAAGTCATCTTGGGGCCTGGGATAGGGGTGAGGGAGGAGGTGTGGGGGCAAGTGTAGCATTTCCTGCGGTTGCAGGGGAAGGTGCCGGGTGTGGTAGGGTTGGAGGGCAGTGTGTAGCGAACAAGGGAGTCATGGAGGGAGTGGTCTCTCCGGAAAGGAGACAGGGGTGGGGATGGAAAAATGTCTTGGGTGGTGGGGTCGGATTGTAGATGGCGGAAGTGTCGGAGGATGATGCGTTGTATCCGGAGGTTGGTGGGGTGATGTGTGAGAACGAGGCTGACATCTGTCCTATATCTTTCACCCCTCAATTTAAGGCTATGCCCCCTCATGCTCGCCGTCACCATCCTAGGAGAAAGGCTCTCCCTGTGCACCCTATCTAACCCTCTGATTATTTTTGATTATTTTATATGTTTGAATCTAATCATGGAAGAAGAGCAAATTGTAATACAAGAAATGAAGGTCAGAGAATGCCAGGAAGTGACACCACCATGACACCACCCACGCCCTCCACCTCCTCCAGGACTTCCAATTCCCTGGCCCCCAACACCTCATTTTCACCATGGACATCCAGTCCCTATACACCTGCATTCCGCATGCAGATGGCCTCAAGGTCCTCCGCTTCTTCCTGTCCCGCAGGCCCGACCAGTCCCCCTCCACCGACACCCTCATCCGCCTAGCCAAACTCGTCCTCACCCTCAATAACTTCTCTTTCGATTCCTCCCACTTCTTACAGACTAAGGGGGTGGCCATGGGCACCCGCATGGGCCCCAGCTATGCCTGCCTCTTTGTAGGTTACGTGGAACAGTCCCTCTTCCGCACCTACACAGGCCCCAAACCCCACCTCTTCCTCCGTTACATTGATGACTGCATCGGCGCCGCCTCTTACTCCCCAGAGGAGCTCGAACAGTTCATCCACTTCACCAACACCTTCCACCCCAACCTTCAGTTCACCTGGGCCATCTCCAGCACATCCCTCACCTTCCTGGACCTCTCAGTCTCCATCTCAGGCAACCAGCTTGTAACTGATGTCTATTTCAAGCCCACCGACTCCCACAGCTACCTAGAATACACCTCCTCCCACCCACCCTCCTGCAAAAATTCCATCCCCTATTCCCAATTCCTCCGCCGCATCTGCTCCCAGGATGAGACATTCCACTCCCGCACATCCCAGATGTCCAAGTTCTTCAAGGACCGCAACTTTCCCCTCACAGTGGTCGAGAACTCCCTTGATCGCGTCTCCCGCATTTCCCGCAACACATCCCTCACATCCCGCCCCCGCGACAACCGCCCAAAGAGGATCCCCCTCGTGCTCACATACCACCCCACCAACCTCCGGATACAACGCATCGTCCAACGACACTTCCGCCATCTACAATCTGACCCCACCACCCAAGACATTTTTCCATCCCCACCCCTGTCTGCTTTCCGGAGGGACCACTCTCTCCATGACTCCCTTGTTCGCTACACACTGCCCTCCAACCCCACCACACCCGGCACCTTCCCCTGCAACCGCAGGAAATGCTACACTTGCCCCCACACCTCCTCCCTCACCCGTAACCCAGGCCCCAAGATGACTTTCCACATTAAGCAGAGGTTCACCTGCACATCTGCCAATGTGGTATACTGCATCCACTGTACCCGGTGTGGCTTCCTCTACATTGGGGAAACCAAGCAGAGGCTTGGGGACCGCTTTGCAGAATACCTCCGCTCGGTTCGCAATAAACAACTGCACCTCCCAGTCGCAAACCATTTCCACTCCCCCTCCCATTCTTTAGATGACATGTCCATCATGGGCCTCCTGCAGTGCCACACTGATGCCACCCGAAGGTTGCAGGAACAGCAACTCATATTCCGCTTGGGATCCCTGCAGCCCAATGGAATCAATGTGGACTTCACCAGCTTCAAAATCTCCCCTTCCCCCACCGCATCCCAAAACCAGCCCAGTTCGTCCCCTCCCCACACTGCACCACAAAACCAGCCCAGCTCTTCCCCTCCACCCACTGCATCCCAAAACCAGTCCAACCTGTCTCTGCCTCTCTAACCTGTTCTTCCTCTCACCCATCCCTTCCTCCCACCCCAAGCCGCACCTCCATCTCCTACCTACTAACCTCATCCCACCTCCTTGACCTGTCCGTCTTCCCTGGACTGGCCTATCCCCTCCCTACCTCCCCACCTATACTCTCTCCACCTCTCTTCTTTTCTCTCCATCTTCAGTCCGCCTCCCCCCCTCTCCCTATTTATTCCAGAGCCCTCACCCCATCCCGCTCTCTGATGAAGGGTCTAGGCCCGAAATGCCAGCTTTTGTGCTCCTGAGATGCTGCTGGGCCTGCTGTGTTCATCCAGCCTCACATTTCATAAACAAATTGATTGTATACATTGGAGTAAATAAATATGATCTGATAGCCATTATAGGTAAAGTGGCTGCATGATGACAAGCAGTAATAGCTGGAAAAACTCAGGAGGTCTGGCAGCATCTGTGGAGCGAAAACATAGTTAATGTTTCAGGTCCAGTGACACTTCATCAGAGCTGTGTGTTTTTCCAACAATATCTGTTTGTGTTTTTGTTTTCCTGCATCCACAGTTATTTGCTTCTTTAGCATGATGACAATGATTGGACCTAAATATTAAGGAGTATATGTTATTCAAGAACAGGCAGCTAAAGGTTGTAGGAGTAACAATGTTAATCAAGAATTGAATTCTGCAATGATTAGAGATTACCATGGTTCAAGAAATTACAATGTAAAATCAGTTTGGGTAGAGATGACAAATAGTGGGGATAAGCATTCCTGGTTGAGGTGGTCTACAGGTCTCCTCGTAGAAAGCACAATGCAAGAGAAATTGCATGAGAAGAAATTCTGGGTGTTTGTGATAAAGTGATGGCAATAATTATGTGTGATTTTAATCCACTCATAAATTAATCAGTTTGGCAACTGTATAAGTTCATAGAATACCCTCAAGATTGTTTCTTAGAGAAGCGCATCGCTGAGATTATTCATTAAAAGCATGCCCAGGCAGCATTGACCACAGCAAGCTTGTATTTCACATTCAGTTTGAAAGGGAGAATGACTCTAAGACTAGTATTTTAAAAATAAGTAGTGGCAATTGTGTGGGTATTAAAACTAAGCGGCTAAAGTGAACTGAGAGACTAGCCTGAGTGACAGATTGAGAGGCAAGAGCAGACATTTAAGGGGATAACTCAGAAAAGCACATTTTGAGCATAAATAAAATCTCTAAAGAGGACTAGCCATCCATGGTTAAATTGAGAAGTTATGGAAAGCAGCGAACTTAAGGAAAAAGTATTAAAATAACGTAAAAATGAGTGGCAGGTCAGTTGAAGGCACAGTATATAAAGAAAGTAGCATGATCAAAGTTTAACCATGGGAATGAACACAGAAGAAATTAGCTGCAAATGCAAAAATGTTAATAAGAGTTTCTGCAAATATTTAAAAGGGAAAAAATAAATAAAGTGAGAGTAAGTTGATTGTTCAGAGAGCGAGAGTGGGGAGTTAACAGTTAACATGGGGAGCTGATGGCCTCGCAGTAAAGGCCATCACTGGACTGTTAATCCAGAGACCCAGGTAATGTTCTGGGCACATGGGTTTGAATCCTGCCACAGCAGATGGTAGAATTTAAATTCAATAAAAATATCTGGAATTCAGAGTCTAATGATGACCATGAATCTATTGCTGATTGTCGGGGAAAAACCCATCTGGTTCACTAATATCCTTTAGGGAAAGAAACTACTGTCCATACCTGGTCTGGCCTATATGTGACTCCAGATCCACAGCAATGTGATTGACTCTTAACTGCCCTCTGGGCAATGAGGGATGGGCAATAAATGCTGCCTAGCCAGCGACGCTCTCATCCTGCTAATGAATAAAACAAAAGATAATATGGTGAATGAAATGAACCTATAGAGAATACAAAAAAACATACCTGTAACAATTAAAAATCAGGATGCACAAGGGAGAGAATAATTTGATGAAATTACAATCACTAGGAAAACAGCACTGGGCAAACTGATGGAAGTGCGGCTGATTCCCTAGATCCTGATGGGCAGTGAAAAAGAGGTAGCTAATTGTGGATGCATTATAGTCATTTCTTTCACAATTTGCGAGATTCCGAAAAGATTCCACTAAACTGGAAAATTAGAAATATAACTTTTCTGTTCAAGAAGGGAGGGAGGCAGAAATGAGGAAACTAAGATCTGTTAGCTCGATGACTGATATGGGAAACGTGTTAGAATTGATCATTAAGGATATCACAGCTGGGTACTTGGAAAGCTTGAAGGCAGTCAGGAAGAGTCAACATGTTTTGGTGAACGAGAAATCATATTTAACCTGAGTTATACTCAGAGTTCTCAGGGGCAGTAACATGCACAGTCGATAGAGGATCAGCTGACGGACAAAAAGCAGACAGTGGGGACAAAAGGGTCTTTTTCAGGAAGGCAGCCGGTGACTAGTGGAGTTTCCGCAGGGATCAGTGTTGAGAGCATAACTATCCACTTTATACATTAATAATCTGGACAAAGAAACTGAGGACACTGTTTGTAGAAGACACAAAGACAGGTGGAGAGACAGACAGTGTGGAGAAGTGGGAAGGCTGCAGAAGGATTTTGGCAAGCTAGAGAGTGGCAAAGAATTGGCAGAGAGAATGCAGTATGGAAAAGTGTGAGGTTCTGCACTTTGGTCAGAAGAATAGAGGCATAGGTTATTGTATAAATGGGGAAACGCTTCAGAAATCTGAAGTATAAGGGGATTTAGGAGCCCTTGTTCAGGATTCTCTAAAGGTTAGAACGCAGGTTCAGTTGGCAGAAGGCAAAAGCATTGTTAGCATTCACTTCAAAAGGGCTAGAACAGAAGAACAGGGATGTACTCCTGAGGCTGTGTAAGGTTCTGGTTTGACTGTATTTATAATATTGTGAGCAGTGTTTGGCTCCATATCTAAGGAAGGATGTGCTAGCCTTGGAGGAGATCCATAAGACCACAAGATGAAGGAACAAAATTAAGATATTAGGTCTATTGAGGCTGCTCAACCATTCAAGCTTAGCTGATATGCTTCTCAAATCCATTCTCCTGCCTTCTCCTCATAGTCCATGGTCCCCTTACTAATCAAAAATCTATTATCTCTGTTTTAACTGCACTTAATGATTTGGTCTCCACAGCCTTCTCAGCAATAACTTCCACAGATTAACCATCCTCTGGCTGATTAAATTCCTCCTCATCTCAGTTATAAAGGGCTGCCCCTTAACTCTGAGGCTGTGCCCTCAGGACCTAGTCTATCTTACCAGTGGAAATGTCTTCTCCATGTCCACCTGAAGCAGGTCTCAGTATTCTATACATTTCAGTCAAGTTCCCCACCCCGCTCATCAAGTACAGACCCAGAGTCCTCCACCACTCCACATATAACATGCCTCCCCTCCTTCCCCACCACCACCCCCCACCCCGCACCCCGGCCAGGATCATTCTTCTGTAGAGGATGTTTACAAGTGTGGATGTGGAGAAGACATTTTCACCTGTAGGAGAGATTAGGACCTGAGGGCACAACCTGGCACTAATGATATAGCCAGAAATAGGATTGAGGATATAAAAAGTGATTTCAGGGAGTTAGGATGGAAGCTACAAAGCAGGACGAACAGAGTAGTGTTCTCTGGTTTACTACCAGTGCCACGAGATAGCGAGGCGAGGAACAGGGAGCGGGTGCAGCTGAACACGTGGCTACGCAGCTGGTGTAGGAGGGAGGGCTTCAGATATGTAGATAATTGGGATGCCTTCTGGGGAAGATGGGACCTGTACAAGAAGGACGGGTTGCATCTGAACTGGAAGGGGACCAATGTCCTGGGTGGAAAGTTTGCTCGAGTAGTTCGAGAGGGTTTAAACTAGTATGGCAGGGGGGTGGGAACCTGAGCTGTATACCAGAGGTGAGCGTTGATGCAGATGAGGCAGTAGCAAGAGGTAGACCAGCTAGTGGGAAGGATTTTCCTGGGAAGGAACCAAGGGATCAGTTAAAGTGTGTTTGCTTTAACGCAAGGAGTATCAGGAATAAAAGTGATGAACTTAGAGCATGGATCAGTACCTGGTGCTATGATGTTGTGGCCATAACAGAGACATGGGTTTCTCATGGGCAGGAATGGTTGGTGGATGTTCCAGGGTTTAGAGCATTTAAAAAGAATAGGGAGGGGGGAGAAAGAGGAGGGGGTGTAGCACTACTAATCAGAGAGGGTATCACAGCTACAGAAGCTTCCTTTGTCGAGGAAGATCTGCCTACTGAGTCAGTGTGGGTGGAAATTAGGAACAGCAAGGGAGTAGTCACCTCGTTAGGGGTTTACTACAGGCCCCCCAATAGCAGCAGGGAGATTGAAGAAAGCATAGGTCGGCAATTTTGGAAAAGTGTGGACGTAGTAGGGTTGTTGTAATGGGTGACTTTAACTTTCCCAATATTGATTGGAACCTCCTTCGAGCAGAAGATTTGAATGGAGCTGTATTTGTAAGGTGTGTTCAGGAGGGTTTCCTAACGCAGTACGTTGACAGGCCGACGAGGGGAGAGGCCATTCTAGACTTGGTGCTCGGAAACGAGCCGGGGCGGGTATCAGATCTTGTGGTGGGAGAGCATTTTGGTGATAGTGGCCATAACTGCCTCACATTCTACATAGCTATGGAGGAGGAGAGGATTAGGCAAAATAGGAGGCTATTTAATTGGGGAAGAGGAAACTATGATGCGATTAGACATGAGTTAGGAAGCATGGACTGGGAGCAATTGTTCCATGGTAAGGGCACTATAGACATGTGGAGACTGTTTAAGGAACAGTTGTTGCAAGTGATGAGTAAATATGTCCCTCTGAGACAGGCAAGAAGGGGTAAGATAAAGGAACCTTGGATGACGAGAGCGGTGGAGCTTCTTGTGAAAAGGAAGAAGGTAGCTTACATAAGGTGGAGGAAGCTAGGGTCTAGTTCAGCTAGAGAGGATTACACGCAGGCAAGGAAGGAGCTCAAAAATGGTCTGCTGAGAGCCAGGAGGGGGCACGAGAAAGGCTTGGCAGAAGGAATCAGGGAAAACACAAAGGCATTTTACACTTACGTGAGGAATAAGAGAATGGTCAAAGAAAGAATAGGGCCGATCAGGGATAGCATAGAGAACTTGTGTGTGGAGTCTGAGGAGGTAGGGGAAGCCCTTAATGAGTTTTTTGCTTCTGTCTTTACGAAAGAAACGAACTTTGTAGTGAATGAAACCTTTGAAGAGCAGGTGTGCATGCTGGAATGGATAGAGATAGAGGAAGCTGATGTGCTGAAAATTTTGTCAAACATTAAGATTGACAAGTCGCCAGGCCCGGACCAGATTTATCCTCGGCTGCTTTGGGAAGCGAGAATTGCAATTGCTTCTCCACTTGCGAGGATCTTTGCATCCTCGGTCTCCACTGGAGTCATACCTGAGGACTGGAGAGAGGCAAATGTAATTCCTCTCTTCAAGAAAGGAAATAGGGAAATCCCCGGCAATTACAGACCAGTAAGTCTCACGTCTGTCGTCTGCAAGGTGTTAGAAAGGATTCTGAGGGATAGGATTTATGACCATCTGGAAGAGCATGGCTTGATCAAATGCAGTCAACATGGCTTTGTGAGGGGCAGGTCATGCCTCACAAAACTTATCGAGTTCTTTGAGGATGTGACTAGAAAAGTTGATGAGGGTCGAGCTGTGGATGTGGTGTATATGGACTTCAGTAAAGCATTTGATAAGGTTCCCCTTGGTAGGCTCATTCAGAAGGTCAGGAGGAATGGGATACAGGGGAACTTAGCTGTCTGGATACAGAATTGGCTGGCCAACAGAAGGCAGCGAGTGGTAGTAGAAGGAAAATATTCTGCCTGGAAGTCAGTGGTGAGTGGTGTTCCACAGGGCTCTGTCCTTGGGCCTCTACTGTTTGTAATTTTTATTAATGACTTGGATGAGGGGATTGAAGGATGGGTCAGCAAGTTTGCAGACGACACAAAGGTTGGAGGTGTCGTTGACAGTATAGAGGGCTGTTGTAGGCTGCAGCGGGACATTGACAGGATGCAGAGATGGACTGAGAGGTGGCAGATGGAGTTCAACCTGGATAAATGCGAGGTGATGCATTTTGGAAGGTCGAATTTGAAAGCTGAGTACAGGATTAAGGATAGGATTCTTGGCAGTGTGGAGGAACAGAGGGATCTTGGTGTGCAGATACATAGATCCCTTAAAATGGCCACCCAAGTGGACAGGGTTGTTAAGAAAGCATATGGTGTTTTGGCTTTCATTAACAGGGGGATTGAGTTTAAGAGTCGTGAGATCTTGTTGCAGCTCTATAAAACTTTGGTTAGACCGCACTTGGAATACTGCGTCCAGTTCTGGTTGCCCTATTATCGGAAAGATGTGGATGCTTTGGAGAGGGTTCAGAGGAGATTTACCAGGATGCTGCCTGGACTGGAGAGCTTATCTTATGAAGAGAGGTTGACTGAGCTCAGACTTTTTTCATTGGAGAAAAGGAGGAGGCGAGCGGACCTAATTGAGGTGTACAAGATAATGAGAGGCATAGATAGAGTTGATAGCCAGAGACTATTTCCCGGGGCAGAAATGGCTAACATGAGGGGTCATAGTTCTAAGCTGGTTGGAGGAAAGTATAGAGGGGATGTCAGAGGCGGGTTCTTTACACAGAGAGTTGTGAGAGCATGGAATGCGTTGCCAGCAGCAGTTGTGGAAGCAAGGTCATTGGGGACATTTAAGAGACTGCTGGACATGCATATGGTCACAGAAATTTGAGGGTGCATACATGAGGATCAATGGTCAGCACAACATCATGGGCTGAAGGGCCTGTTCTGTGCTGTACTGTTCTATGTTCTATGAAATGAAGATAATTTTCTTAAGCCAGTGGGTGTAAAACTGTGGAATGCATTGCCTCAGAAGGCTGTGGAGTCCAAGTCAGTGAGTTTATTTTAGATAAAGATAGAAAGGTTATTGATTGATAAGGGGATCAAAGATCATGGAAAGAAGGCAGGAGAATGGGCATGAGAAATATCACAACCATGATTATTTGGTGGAGAAAACTTGATGGGCTGAATGGCCCAATCTGCACTTTTCTCATAGGGTCTTAGGCATTGTCTTTGGATTTCTGAAATACATTTGACAAGGAGGTGCATAAAATTTATAAGGCAAAGTAGAAGTTTACAGTGGAAAGGGTAACATACTGGCATGGATAGACAGGTTGGTTGACAGGAACCAGAAGTTATGTATAAATGGGGTCTTTTCCCTATTAAAAGGGTGTGATGAGCGGAGTCCTGCAGGGTTATATACTGAAGTTTAAGTTTTTAACAGTTCTATTGGTTACTTAGATGAGAGGAGTGAAATTTTGAGATGACACAAGATAGACAGAAAAACAGAAAAGTATGTTGTGAAGAGAACATAAGGCCAATATAAATAGATGGAGTGAATACACAGAAATAATTCCAATTAGTTTCTCATAGCTACCGGGGAGAATAACAAACTGTAAAGAACTGAGGCAAAAGTAGCAAGTAATAAGATGCGAAGGAGATAGAAGGTGATGGTGCTGTGGTTAGGTCAGTAATCCAGAACACCCAGACTCAAAATCTAGGGCCATGACAGATGGTGAAATTTTAATTTAATAAAAATTTGGAATTAATAGATAGCCTAATGGCGACCATTCAATCATTTTTTTAAACATCATCTTACTCACTACTGTCCTGATCTAGTCTGGCCAACATGTAACTGCAAATCCTAGCAATGTGGTTGACTTCTAACTGGACTCTATCAAACTGAGATGAGCAATAAGTGTTGGCCTAGACTGCAATGCCCATACTCTAAGAACAAATGAAAACATGTATAGGATCACTGACACTTAATAGTTTAGTCTCTCAATAACCCTTGAAATCAAAAGGGGAAATTTGGTCATTTTATCAACATTGAGGGCCGAAGGGCCTGTTCTGCGCTGTATTGTTCTATGTTCTATGTTCTATGTTTTATTTTCACCATCAAGAAGCTGACAAAATCTCCCGCGCCCCTGAATGGCGTGGGTCATGGTAAAATTTGGGAAAGTCAGGTGAGACATCCATTAAGGGCCTTCTCAACTTCAAACTCAGACAGACCCAATTTCCAACTTAGTGCTGGATGGCACAGTGAGATTCTCGCTAGTGAGCAGCAAGAAGACTCTTTACATCAATTCTTGCTTATTATCCCCCTTATTACTACCTAATCTCAAACAAACACACAGAATGCTGAGGAAGAGTCATATCGGACTTGAAATGTTTACTCTGTTTCTTTCGTCACAGTTGCTACCACACCTGCTGAGATTCTCCAGCATTTTCTCTGTTTGTTTCAGATTTACAGCACCTGCAGTATTTTGGTTCTATTATGACCTAATCTTGCCTTGTTCATATGCAGTTTCCCATTCTCCCACATGCCAGATAATAATTAGATGCTGAGAATTCCCAACATTTAAGGCAGAACATTCACATGGTGACTCCAGCTCACTACTTGCTCCTTAATTGCTGTTGTAAATGGGCAATCACTCAGTCTAGGATTATACTCTCTGGTCCCAGACTATCATCCTACTCTCAATATCCCTTTGTTCCTCTACATTTGTCAGTATCATAGTGTTTATTGTGCATTGCCCTTTCTTGCTTATGATCCCAAATGCATTACCCTCACACTTCTCGCTATTGAATGGCATTTGCTGTTATTCTAGCTACCTGAGCAGCTTACTTACGTTTTCTGAGATAACAAGATGTGGAGCCGGATGAACACAACAGACCAGGCAGCGTCAGAGGGGCAGGAAAGCTGATATCTTGGGTCTGTCAGCCTTCCTGCTCTTCCGATGCTGCCTGGCCAGCTGTGTTCATCCAGTTCCTCACCTTGTTATCTCAGACTCCAGCTTCGGTAGTTCCTATTATCTCTCCTTATGTTTTCTGTTGCCTACAGAGGAAAGCTGTTGTTCACTGTTGAACAGGCACCTAATTTTCATATCATCAAGCCACGTATAGTCTAAATCATTGATATTTTGGAATACTGTGTGCAGTTCTGGTCTCCCTGCCACAGGAAGGATGTTGTGAAACTTGAAAGGGTTCAGAAAAGATTTACAAGAACGTTGCCAAGGTTGGAGGGTTTGAACGATGGGGAGAGGCTGGGGCTATTTTCCTTGGAGCATTGGAGGCTGAGGATGACCTGATAGATATTATAAAATCATGAGGGGCATGGATAGGGTAAATAGACAAGGTCTTTTCCCCAGGGTTGGGGAAGCCAAAAACTAAAGGGCGTAGGTTTAAGGTGAGAGGAGAAAGATGTAAAAGGGACTTAAGGGGCAACTTTTTCATGCAGAGGGTGGTGCGTGTATGTACTGAGCCACCAGTGGAAGTGGTGCGGGCTGATATAATAGCAATATTTAAAAGGCATTGGATGGGTATATGAATAGGAATTGTTTAGAGGGATATGAGCCAAATGCTGGCAAATGGGACTAGATGTATCTGGGATATTGTTCAGCATGGATGATTTGGACCATGGAGTCTGTTTTCATGCTGTACACCTCTATGACTCTAAGAACAGTAAGGAATCCAATACAAAGCCTCTTGAAATATTGCCAAAAATAGCTTTCCAGTCACAAAAGCATGTGTCAACCAATGCTCTTTGTTTCTTGTCCCTAAGACAATTTTAGATCCAACTTGTCTCCTGCCTTATGATTCCATGGGATTTTACGTCACTGCCATGTACAACCTTGTGAAAAGCCTTGCTAAAATTCATGTAAATTGCATTAAATATACTAGCCTTTTTGACCCTCCAATAGTTCCTTGACAAATTCAATACGTAGATACAATCTTCCCTTACACATCCAATCAAATTGCCCTTGACTTATCTGTACCTCTTTCGATGACAAAAACTGCTTCCCAGATTTTTCAGTAATACACCTTCGTCAGAGGATAGGCTGGTTGGTCTTTCATTACTGGGGCTACCTTTTCCTCAATTTTTAAATAATGGCCCATTAGCAGTCTGGCAGTCCTCCAACATAATGTATAAACCAAGAAAGGATGGGAAAATAACTCCCAGAACATCTTTTTTTTTCACTTGCTTTCTCTAGCAGCTTGATTTCCATTTCATCTGGTCCCGCTGATTTATCCACCTTTAAAGATGCTAAATAGCATTATATTTCCTCCCTCACTAGATTTATACCACACACTATTTTACATGCCTTCTCCTCAACAACAATATTTGGCTCATTCCTGTTTTTTGTGAAAACAGATTCAAGGTATTCATTAAAAATTAAGGCTACACAGACAGAATGCAAACCTGCAGTAATTGGAACGTGGAAGTTTGGTAAGTGTGGGAGTTAAGTGAAGTGGGGGAGCAAATGAATGAATTCAGTGCATTGTGTGAGTCTGTTGAACAGAGGGTGAAACTGCTGAGTTTATGCAAGTGAATTTGCTGTTTTGTTTTCCTAACTACCTCCACAGGTCAGTGGGAGCAGGAGCAGACTGAGGCTGGGAGATTGTAAGGTTATGAACCAAGAGGCACCAGAGACAAATAAAAGTCAGAGACTAAGGTCTGTTTTCTATTTTTATTCATTCATAGGATGTGAGTGTCATTGGCTAGGGTAGCATACATTGCCCATCCCCTATTAAGTTAATATTCAAACACATTGCTGTGGGGCTGGGGTCATACGATTTCTTTTACTCATTCACAGGATGAGGCCTCGCTGGCCAGGCAGCATTTATTGCCCATTCCTAATTGCCTAGAGGGAAGTTTAGGAGTCAACCACATTGCTGTGGGTCTGGAGTCACATGTAGGCCAGACCAGGTAAGGATGGCAGTTTCCTTCCTAAAAGGTCATTAGTGAACCTGATGGGGTTTTCCAACAATTGACAATGCATTCATGGTCATCATTAGACTCGCAATCCAGATTTTTATTAAATTCAGATTCCACCACCTTCCCTGTCATGATTCAAGCCGAGGTCCATGGAACATTACCTGGGTCTCTGGATTAACAGGTTAGTGAGAAAACCACTAGGCCATCACCTCCCCGAATTTCCATTTTTTTGTTGAATTCAAATTCTAATATCTGGGCATGGTGGGGCTTTGAGTCTGGGTCCTGAGGGGATTACCTCTGGATTATTAGTCTACTCATAATATTAACCATATTATTAACCATGCTGGGACCAGCATCCTCATGTTGGATTTACTTGCGCTGTTGAGAGGAAGTCACAGAGCATGGCTACAGTAGGCACACAGCTTACTTTAGGAAAGGAACCAAGGCAGAGGAAATAACAAAGTGTGAAGCTGGATGAACACAGCAATCCAAGCAGCATCTTAGGACCACAAAAGCTGACGTTTCGGGCCTAGACTCTTCATCAGAGACCATCAAAGGAACCAAGGCAGAGGAAATTCAGTTTTTTTGAATCTCAGGGGAGTAAGGCAAGGCTGGATAGCCTCCACTTTAATGCCAGAGTACTATAGGTAAGACAGATGAATTAAGGGAATGGATTGACCCATGGAACTGTGATATTGTTACCATTGCAGAGTAAGGGATAAGGGAGGGCCAGGACTGGCAACTCAACATTCTGGGGTAGAGGATCTTCCGTCAGGACAGAGGACGCTGTGAAAGAGAAGCTGGTGCTGCATTATTAATTGAGGGTTCAGGTACTGCAGTAAAGAGTGACAATATCTGTAAAAGTGTTCAAATGTGGTTTTGTCAGTAAAGCTGAGGAATAAAAAAAGGGGCAGATACACTTCTGACAGAGCATAACGCATCCCCAAACAGTCAGTGGGCAATAGAAGAGCAGACATTTTGACAATTCACTGATGTGTGTAAAATTAGTAATATGGTAATTATATCAGATGATTTCAATTTCCTCAACTTTTGTTTGGATAGTCATAATGTAAAAGATTCAGCGGGAGCAAATTTCTTGAAAAATATTCAGAAGCATTTTTTATATCAACATAGAGAAGGCCCAACAAGGGACAGGGCAGTGCCGGACCTAATTCCGGGGAGTGAAACCAGACAGATGCTTAACATGGCAGTGGGAGAGCATTTTCGTGACAATGACCTCATCACTGCATCTTTTAACTTTGTTCTGGAAAAGGAAAAAGATGGTCTTCAAAAAGAGGTTTTAGATTGGGGAAGGGCAAAGTTTATTAAAATAAGACAGGGTCTGACCAAAATAGACTGGAAACCTGTTAGAATTCTTTGAAGATGTAACAAGTAGGTTAAACCAGGGAAGCCCAGTGGATGTTATCTATCTGGACTTCCAAAAGGCCTTTGATAAGGTGCCTCACGGGAGGCTGCGAAGTAACGTGAGGGCCCATGGTGTTCGAGGTGAGCTACTGTCTTGGATTGAGGATCGGCTGTCTGACAGAAGGCAGAGAGTTGGGACAAAAGGCTCTTTTTTGGAATGGCAACCGGTGACAAGTGGTGTCCCGCAGGGTTCAGTGTTGGGGGCACAGCTGTTCACTTTATATTTTAATGATCTGGATGAAGGGACTGGGGGCATTCTGGTGAAGTTTGCCGATGATACGAAGATAGGTGGACAGGCAGGAGGTACTGAGGAGGTGAGGAGGCTGCAGAAAGATTTGGACAGTTTAGGAGAGTGGTCCAGGAAATGGCTGATGAAATTCAATGTGAGCAAATGCGAGGTCTTGCACTTTGGAAAAAAGAATACAGGCATGGACTATTTTCTCAACGGTGAGAAAATTCATAAAGCAGAAGTACAAAGGGATCTGGGAGTGTTGGTCCAGGATTCTCTGAAGGTTAACTTGCAGGTAGAGTCTGTGATTAGGAAGGCGAATAAAATGTTGTTGTTTATCTCAAGAGGGTTGGAATATAAAAGCAGTGATGTGCGTCTGAGGCTTTACAAAGTTCTAGTTAGGCCCCATTTAGAATAATGTCCAATTTTGGGCCCCACACCTCAGGAAGGACATACTGGCGCTGGAGCGTGTCCAGCGGAGATTCACATGGATGATCCCTGGAATGGTAAGTTTAACGTACGATGAACGTCTGAGGATCCTGGGATTGTATTCATTAGAGTTGAGAAGGTTGAGGGGAGATCACATAGAAACTTACAAGATAATGTATGGTTTAGAAAGGGTGGACGCTGGGAAGTTGTTTCTGTGGGCGGGGGAGACTAGGACCGGTGGGCACAGCCTTAGAATTTAGAGGGGGTAAATTTAAAATGGAAATGAGACATTTCTTCAGCCAGAGAGTGGTGGGCCTGTGGAATTCATTGCCACGGAGCACAGTGGAGGCAGAACAATGGGGAGGGGATGTTCAAAATGGAATTGGTGATGAACGTCTGGGGATCCTGGGATTGTATTCATTAGAGTTTAGAAGGTTGAGGGGAGATCACATAGAAACTTACAAGATAATGTATGGTTTAGAAAGGGTGGAATATGTTCCTGTTGGGATGAAATGGAGGAGAAACAAGCCCAGAGAATCCTGGATATTTTGGACCATTCAGCAAGGGGTAAAAAGGAAGATAGAGGCCTTTAACAGGAATAAAGGAAGCAAATCAATTGAGACCCTAGTGCAGTACGGAAAGTGCAGGGGTTGGAACTTAAGAAAGCAAGTAGGAGATAATCACTCGCAGTTAAGATTAGGGAGAATCCGAAGGTTACAAAAGCAGAAGTCACAGAAAAAGATCAACAGGTCCGGCAGCATCTGTGAAGAAAAGTCAGAGTTAACCTATCAGGTCTGGCGACCCTTCCTCAGAACTGATGGTAGGTAGGAAAATATCAGTTTCGATGCAGAAGGTAGGATGGGGAGAGAGGGTCAGGTTGAAAGATAGATGGGGATAGAGCCCAAAGAGAGAAAAGAATGGTTGGACAGACAAAGCAATTGATCATGATCAGGTTGGGAGGGTGAGTAGTTGTTAATGAAGAGTGTTAGTGACTAACAATAAGTAGTATGTAATTGCACACTATGCCATACCAAGGCCTGGTGTGTAGGGTAGGGGGCTGGGACATGGGAGAGTTCAGGACCTAAAATTATCAAACTCGATATTGAGTCCAGAGGGCTGCAAGGTCCCCAAGTGGAAAATGAGGTATTCCTCTTCCAACTTGTCCTGAGCTTCACTGGAACACTGCAGCAAGACTGAGACAGAGATGTTAGCCAAGGAACAGGCTGGTGTGTTAAAATGGCAGGCAACTGGAAGCTCAGGGTCTTCTTTGGAGCAAAATGTAGATGTTCTGCAAAACGGTCACCCAGTCTATGCTTCGTTTTCCAAATGTAGAGGGAGCCACATTGTGAGCAGCGAATGCACTATACTAGATTGTGGGAAGTGCAGATAAATTGCTGCTTCACCTGGAAGGTATGTTTGGGCCCTTGGATACTGAGTCTGCCATAACATACTACCTATTTTTAGTCACTGACAGTCTCCATTATCAGTTATTCACCCTCTTAGCCAGACTGTTATCCACTCCTTTGTCAGTCCAACTGTTCTTCTCTCTTTTTGAGCTCTGTCCACACCTAACCCTTATTCCTGATCCCCTCCCCCCACCTATCTTCTGCATAGAAACCAATGTATTCCTAGCTACCATCAGTTCTGAGGAAGGGTCACTGGACCCAAAACGTTAACTCAGATTTCTCCTCACAGCTGCTGCCAGACCTGATTTTTTCCAGCAAATTCTGTTCTGGTTTCTGATTTACAGCATCCGCAGATCTTTCAGTTTTTATTCAAAATCCCAAGATATTCTATCAATAAATCAGGGATGACCAGGGAAAGAGGAGGATCCAGTAGGGATCAAGGGAGTATTCAGTGCATGGAATTGGAAGACATTGGTAGATATTGAGTGAGTGCTTCATATTAGTCTTCATTCGGAAGGAGGGGCTGTGAGCCTCTCAAAGCCGGAAGGAAAACTATCCAAGAAAATTCTGAAGCAAAAAATTAATCTTTACTTGGAGATGCATGATTTGACCAGGGTGAGTCAGCATGGCTTGTCAGAGGGAGGATATGCTGAATGAATTTGAGTGACCTTTTCAAGAAGGTGAGCAGCTGTGTAGGTTAAGGTAGTGCATGTGTATAGCAAAGCGTTTGATGAAGTCCCACATGGAAGACTGATAAAGAAAGTAAAAGCACATGGTATCCAGGGTAACCTGGGAAGTTGGATCCAAAATTTATTTAGTGACAGAAAACAGAAGGTTGTGGTCGAAGAGATAATGGGAACTGCAGATGCTGGAGAATCCAAGACAACAAAATGTGAGGCTGGATGAACACAGGAGGCCAAGCAGCATCTCAGGAGCACAAAAGCTGACGTTTCGGGCCTAGACCCTTCATCAGAGAGGGGGGTGGGGTGAGGGTTCTGGAATAAATAGGGAGAGAGGGGGAGGCGGACCAAAGATGGAGAGAAAAGAAGATAGGTGGAGAGAGTATAGGTGGGGAGGTAGGGAGGGGATAGGTCGGTCCAGGGAAGACGGACAGGTCAAGGAGGTGGGATGAGGTTAGTAGGTAGGAGATGGGGATGCAGCTTGGGGTGGGAGGAAGGGATGGGTGAGAGGAAGGACAGGTTAGGGAGGCAGAGACAGGTTGGACTGGTGTTGGGATTCGGTGGGTGGAGGGGAAGAGCTGGGCTGGTTGTGTGGTGCAGTGGGGGGAGGGGACGAACTGGGCTGGTTTAGGGATACGGTGGGGGAAGGGGAGATTTTGAAGCTGGTGAAGTCCACATTGATACCATTAGGCTGCAGGGTTCCCAAGCGGAATATGAGTTGCTGTTCCTGCAACCTTCGGGTGGCATCATTGTGGCACTGCAGGAGGCCCATGATGGACATGTCATCTAAAGAATGGGAGGGGGAGTGGAAATGGTTTGCGACTGGGAGGTGCAGTTGTTTGTTGCGAACCGAGCGGAGGTGTTCTGCAAAGCGTTCCCCAAGCCTCCGCTTGTTTTCCCCAATGTAGAGGAAGCCACACCGGGTACAGTGGATGCAGTATACCACATTGGCAGATGTGCAGGTGAACCTCTGCTTAATGTGGAATGTCATCTTGGGGCCTGGGATAGGGGTGAGGGAGAAGGTGTGGGGGCAAGTGTAGCATTTCCTGCGGTTGCAGGGGAAGGTGCCGGGTGTGGTGGGGTTGGAGGGCAGTGTGGAGTGAACAAGGGAGTCACGGAGAGAGTGGTCCCTCCGGAAAGCAGACAGGGGTGGGGATGGAAAAATGTCTTGGGTGGTGGGGTCGGATTGTAGATGGCGGAAGTGTCGGAGGATGATGCGTTGTATCCGGAGGTTGGTGGGGTGGTGTGTGAGAATGAGGGGGATCCTCTTTGGGTGGTTGTGGCGGGGGCGGAGTGTGAGGGATGTGTTGCGGGAAATACGGGAGACGCGGTCAAGGGCGTTCTCGATCACTGTGGGGGGAAAGTGGTGGTCCTTGAAGAACTTGGATATCTGGGATGTGCGGGAGTGGAATGTCTTATCGTGGGAGCAGATGCGGTGGAGGCGGGGGAATAGGAGATGGAATTTTTGCAGGTGGGTGGGTGGGAGGAGGTGTATTCTAGGTAGCTGTGGGAGTCGGTAGGCTTGAAATGGAGATCAGTTACAAGCTGGTTGCCTGAGACGGAGACTGAGAGGTCCAGGAAGGTGAGGGATGTGTTGGAGATGGCCCAGGTGAACTCAAGGTTGGGGTGGAAGCTGTTGGTGAAGTGGATGAACTGTTCGAGCTCCTCTGGAGAGCAAGAGGCAGCGCCGATACAGTCATCAATGTACCGGAGGAAGAGGTGGGGTTTGGGGCCTGTGTAGGTGCGGAAGAGGGACTGTTCCACGTAACCTACAAAGAGGCAGGCATAGCTGGGGCCCATGCGGGTGCCCATGGCTACCCCCTTAGTCTGTAGGAAGTGGGAGGAGTCAAAAAAGAAGTTGTTGAGGGTGAGGACGAGTTCGGCTAGGCGGATGAGGGTGTCGGTGGAGGGAGACTGGTCAGGCCTGCGGGACAGGAAGAAGCGGAGGGCCTTGAGGCCATCTGCATGCAGAATGCAGGTGTATAGTGACTGGACGTCCATGGTGAAGATGAGGTGTTGGGGGCCAGGGAATTGGAAGTCCTGGAGGAGGTGGAGGGCGTGGGTGGTGTCACGGACGTAGGTGGGGAGTAGATGGGGACTACATGTAGGTGTAGTCACAAACCATTTCCACTCCCCCTCCCATTCTTTAGATGACATGTCCATCATGGGCCTCCTGCAGTGCCACAATGATGCAATGATGCAGGAATAGCAACTCATATTCCGCTTGGGAACCCTGCAGCCTAATGGTATCAATGTGGACTTCACCAGCTTCAAAATCTCCCCTTCCCCCACCGTATCCCTAAACCAGCCCAGTTCATCCCCTCCCCCCACTGCACCACACAACCAGTCCAACCTGCCTCTGCCTCTCTAACCTGTCCTTCCTCTCACCCATCCCTTCCTCCTACCCCAAGCCGCACCCCCATCTCCTACCTACTAACCTCATCCCACCTCCTTGACCTGTCCGTCTTCCCTGGACCGACCTATCCCCTCCCTACCTCCCCACCTATATTCTCTCCACCTATCTTCTTTTCTCTCCATCTTCGGTCTGCCTCCCCCTCTCTCCCTATTTATTCCAGAACCCTCACCCCATCCCCCTCTCTGATGAAGGGTCTAGGCCCGAAACGTCAGCTTTTGTGCTCCTGAGATGCTGCTTGGCCTGCTGTGTTCATCCAGCCTCACATTTAGGTTGTGGTCGAAGGCTGTTTGTGTGACAGGAGGCCGGTATCTAATCTTGTGCCACAGGGCTCGGTTTTGGCTTCCGTCCTGTTCATGATACATATAAATGATACAGAATATAAATGCAGGGCAATATAAGTAAGTTTACAAATGACACAAAGTTTGGCCAGTTGGCTGACAGTAAGGAGGAAAGTTTTAGGTTACAGTAAGATATAAAAGGATTGGTCAAATGGTTAATAGCAAATGAAATTTAACACCGGTAGTTGTGAGGTGTTGTGTTTTGGAAGGAATATCATGACAAGAGAATACTTAATAAATGGTAGGACTGGTAAGTTCAGAGGAACAGAGAGATCTTGGGGTGCTCATCCACAGGATCGCTGAAGGTATCAGCGTGAGTTAAGAAGACATGTGGGATACTTGCCTTTATGAACTGTGAGATCAGTTATAAGAGCAGGAAGGTCATGTTGGAACTGCACATAACTTTGGTTAGGCCACAGCTGGAGTTCTGTGTGCAGTTCTAGTCACCACGGTATAAGAAGGATGTGATTGCACAGGAGAGGGTAGAGAGGAGACTCACCAGGATGTTGTCTGGGATGGAGTATTCCAGTTATGAAGACAGATTGGGTAAGCTCAGCTTTTCTTTGGGAATGAGGGAGGACCTGGTAGAAGTGTCTAAGATTATGAGGAGCATGGACAGGGTGGATAGAACGCAGCTTTTCTCTTTGATTGAACAGCTAATAACAACAGGCACAATTTTAAGGTGAAGGACAAGACATTGAGAGGGGATTTGAGGGAAAAAAACATTCTCTCAGAAGATGGTGGAAATCTCGAATGCTCTGCCTGGTAGGGTAGGTGAGGTGGAAAATGATTAAAAAATATTTGGATGAGCACCTGAAATAACATACATTCAAGGCAATAGACCACTATGTGCTGGAAAGCAGGACTACCATAGATTTGGAGATAGTAGGAACTGCAGATGCTGGAGAATCTGAGCTAACAATGTGTAGAGCTGGATGAACACAGCAGGCCAAGCAGCATCAGAGGTGCTGGAAAGCTGACTTTTTGGGTCTAGACCCTTCTTCAGAAATGGCGGAGGGGAGGGGGATTCTGAAATAAATAGGGAGAGAGGGGGAGGTGGATAGAAGATGGATAAAGGAGAAGATAACTGGAAAGGAGACAGGCAGGCGAAAGAGGCAGGGATGAAGCCAGTAAAGGTGAGTGTAGGCATGGAGTTGGGCGGATAGGTCAGTCCATGGAGGACAGACAGGGCCGGGGGCGGGATGAGGCTGGTAGGTAGGAGATGGGGGTGGGGCTTGAGGTGGGAGGAGGGGACAGGGTGGCAGGAGGGACAGGTTAGGGAGGCAGGGACAAGCTGGGCTGGTTTTGGGCGGGTATAGCACTTCCTGCAGTTGCAGGGAAAAGTGCCGGGTTTGGTGAGGTCTTTTTTCCCTCCCCACCCTTACCTGCCTTCCGGAGTGACCACTCTTTCCGTGTCTCCCTTGTCCGCTCCACACTCCCCTCCAGCCTCACCACACCAGGCACTTTTCCCTGCAACCACAGGAAGTGCTACACCTGCCCCTACATCTTCCCCCTCACCCCCATCCCCAGCCCCAAGAAAACCTTCCACATCAAACATTTGTTCACCTGCACATCTGCTAATGTGGTATAGTGTATCCGCTGTTCCCGATGTGGCCTCCTCTTTGTGGAACACCTACGTTCGGTTCGCAACGAACAGCTGCATCTCCCAGTCACGAACTATTTTAACACCCCCCTCCCATTCCTCAGACGACATGTCCATCCTGGGCCTCCTGCAGTACTACAATGATGCCACCCGAAGGTTGCAGGAACAGCAACTCATATTCCGCTTGGGAACCCTGCAGCCCAATGGTATCAAGCATCGAAACCTCCCCTCCCCCGACCACATCCCAAAACCAGCCCAGCTTGTCCCTGCCTACCTACCCTGTCCTTCCTCCCACCCATCCCCTCATCCCACCTCAAGCCCCACCCCCATCTCCTACCTACCGGCCTCATCCTGCCTCCTTGACCTATCCGTCCGCCCTGGACTGACTCCTCCCCTCCCTAACTCCACATCTACACTTACCTTTACTGGCTCCAACCCCACCTCTTTGAACTGTCTGTCCCCTCTGCACCTCTCTTCTCCTTTATCTATCTTCTACCCGCCTCCCCCCCCTATTTATTTCAGAATCCCCTTCCCCTCCGCCATTTCTAAAGAAGGGTCTCGACCCAAAACGATAGCTTTCCTGTTCCTCTGATGCTTTTGGCTTGCTGTGTTCATCCAGCTTCACACCTTGTTATCTACCATAGATTTAGAGTGGTTCGTTATCAGTGCAGATTTAATGGGCTGAAGGGTCTCTTTTGTACTGCATGATTCTATGATTCTAAGTTATCTTTGTTTATTGTTATTGGCCTGAATTATCCTTATTTATTGTCCTTATATAAAAGGTATATTTAAGTTTTTCTGGATTTAATTTTCAATATATTAACAAACAACTTTTGCTTTCCTAATTTTGTTTTTAATTTTATCCATGATCTTCTGAACTCTGACAGATTTATACAGTACTGAAACCTTGGCATATGAGCATTCATTTTTTGCCTTATTCTCCTTTGCATGTTTTTCGATATCGAGTATGGGTGGGGGAGGAACAAGTCGGGGGTGGGGTGATTTTGGGAAGAGGTCAGATTTATAAAAACATTTTTGTTCTCAGCCCTCACTATCTCCTCCTTGAATGCTTCCCACTGCTCTCACACTGATTAACCTTCCAGTAACTGTTTCCTGTTCACCTTTGTCAAATCACATTTCAACATATTAAAATTGGCTTTCCCCCAATTAAAACTTCTACTCTGGCACTTTTCCACAACCATTCTAAATCTCTAAACCCAACTGATTTACAATCACTGCCACTGAAACGCTTTCCCACTGATACCTCCTTCCACCTTCCCAGATTCGGTCCTAAATCTAAGCCTTCTCTTGTTGGTTTGTTACGCACTAAAACAATATGCTCTATACCTTTTACACTGAATTTATCCCAGGTGATATTTGGAGAGTTGAGTTCTCCGGCTATTAAAGCCCTTTATTTTCTGTACCTTTCAAAAATTTGGCCATGTATTTGTTTGTCTATCTCCTTCTGAATTCTGTGACATACAGCACATTCCAGCAATATGATTCTCCCTTTAATTGTTCCTCAGTTGAACTCTTGTGTCTTCATATGATGCTCTGTCTAGCAGATCCTCACACTGGTTCTAACCGTTTCTCTGATCAGTACTGTAGCCATCCCAGCCTATTTGTATTGCTCTCTGGTTCTGAAAAAATTGAAACCAGGTATGCTTGTGTTGCCACTTCAGTTCTTTAAATCACATTTTAGTGATAGCTATGGTGCTCCAGATCTTCCAGAAATCAGCAACGCTGGTCTCATTACTGTCTTCTGTGAGTTTTCTCCAACTAGTCAATGTTACCCAGTTTCAGGACAGTCTATCAATCTCAACTAAAGCACAAAATGGTCAATGTAGCCTCTCCCAGGGCAAGTCGAACATGTGCAGGAGAGTCAAGGGAAGGAGAGGACAGGTCCTTCTTTATCAGTGGCAGTAACCATAAAATTGTCATCAATTGTCATAAAAGCCCATCTCATTCACCAATGTCCTTTAGGGAAGGAAATCTACCATTGTTAGGAACATAGGAACAGAAGTGGGCCATCCAACCCCTCAAGCATGTTCCCTCAGACCTGTCTGATTTAACCATTCTTTCTTATGTGTGAGTTAGATTTACTGTAGTACAGTTATATCTTAACATACCACTGATAATGCCATTCAGTTCAATGAGAATTAAGGATGAGCAACAAATGCTCACACCCCAAGACAGAATAAAGACAAATTCCCATCACATGTTGGAAGCACTAATCCTTTATGTTATTATTTATTGCTTCAAGCAAATAGTGAGACCAGAAAGATTGTTGAATGAATGTATTGTTCTCTTCTTACCCTCCCACTCACTTCCTCTTTAGGAATTATTGAATGACTCGGAAAGTGGAGGATGTAATGGCCGAGTGGTGTTTCTCGCTGGATTGTTAATCAAGAGACCCAAGTAATGTTCTGGGGATGCAGGTTTGAATCCTGTCACGGTTGGAATTTGACTTTAATAGAAGTATGGAATTAAGAGTCTAATGATAACCATGAGTCAATTGTCAAAAAAAATCCATCTGATTCATGAATGCCCTATTATGGAAGGAAATTGCCATCCTTACCTGGTCTGACCTACATGTGACTCCAGACCCACAGCAATGTGAATGACTCTTAACTGCCCACTGGGCAATTAGGGCTGGTCTAGCCAGTGACATTCTCATCTCATGAATGAATTTTTAAAAAACCAGAAAACTAGCATGAAATATGGATGGAGTACTAATAAACACGATGAAATACTATGCCGATAAAGTAAACGCATTTGAAGTGTGAAAAAATCAGATGGATATTTTGATGACATAAAGATAAAAATTACCACATAGGAACAGGCAAATAGAATTAATTCCATATCCAAGGCCTTTTAATCTCTGGGAAGAGGCTAGTAGCTAGGAGTCTGGAAATCCAACTTGGAAAATGTGTTCATCCATTTGTTATCTCAGATTCTCCAGCATCTGCAGTTCCTACTGTCTCTGGAAAATATAACGGTCAGTTTTTATTTTCATGCATAATTTTAATAACAAGGATATAGATTGTACTTCTAAACTTACAAAGAAAAGAGTGAGAAGAAACAAGCATTAAATATTTAGCATTTGTTCGAACCACCTTAGTCCAATTGGGAGAATGCTCCTGTCTTTGCTGGGCTCAAATGCTCCATCTAGTGGTCATATCAGATTTCTGGCAACACACCGATGTTCTTTGAAGAGCTATCGATATCAAAGAGAGTCATTAAAGCTGGCTTGGTGAATAGGAGATCAATTGAACCACAAAGAAGAAAATAGACAAACTTAACTAAGAAACTACCTGTGAGTAAATCACAGGTACAGACAGTGTGAAGTTTGGTAAAAGACTGAATGGGATAAGGAAAGGAAAGAGGATGAGGGAGAGAGTGATGGGAGAAGTGTAAAGAGCAAAGTTTAAGAGCCTATGGAAAAGGGAATTAGGAATAAAAGCAAGTGGGTCTAATAAGATTTTGTAAAACTGTTGAGTGGTGGTAGAAATGAAGGAAGAAGCAGGGAAGATCAGAGAAAGGTGACATTAATGATTAAAGGGTGTGAGGAAAAAGGTGGTGGAGAGCAACTGAAGGAAGAAATGGTAGATAGCGAGTGTTGGAATCAGGTAAAAGAAGAAGTATTGAAGGGGAAGCTTCAATAGGGGAGCTCCAGAAAAATGTAGGAGAGGGACAGTAATGAGATTAAAAAGGCATAAGTAGCAGTGTGACAAGGTAAGCAGGTGCAAATGAAACTGAGAAGAATTTTTTATAGAAATATGGTTACATGAGGAGGTTAGAAGGTGCAAAAAAGGGGAATAGATTGGGTAGCCAAAGAAAGCTCACTGAGATAAAAAGAAATGACAAACGGTGGAAATACTCCACAGATTGTTTAGCATCTGTGGAAAGACGTAGCATGAATATTTCAGGTGATGTAAGGCTATTACAGATAGATACATTCTTTATTGAAAAATCATAATGGTGGCAGAAGTCAAATTGTGATGACAACACAAATCAAGCATGTGAACATAATTCATACTATCGCAATATGTTACAGTTATTCATTATTTGACACTAAATAAGGGTAAAGTAACAAAATAATAAAAGGATTGTGCAATTATGTGAATTCAGGTATACAATTAATTACAATGTGTTGCAAAATGAAGATCTATTTAATTTATCAAATGAAAATGAAAGGTTTTCTGCACTCTTCATTTTCTTTTCAAGTCCATTGTCAGATTAACTTCATTATATTCTCAACTACTTTCATTCTATTTACAAGTTTGATGAAGTAAGGGGTTGGACTGTCCGATTGTCTAGTCTTTCTAGCTCTTATTTGTAGAATGACGTTGTTTCTCCTCAGTGCCATCTCACTTTATTTTGTGTGGTTGTGGCAAGAAATAGTGGCAATGGGAAGTCGAGTTCAGAAGTTTTTGAGTGAAGTCCATATTTGTTGTTTTCTACCTTTTGGCAAGGGAATACATATTCTCATTTTTGTGTCTTAGTAATTTTGAACCATAGAAACCTTGGTTCAGTTTCAACGCTTGTTTCTAAATGCTGTCCAGCTTCTTCACTTGCTCTTTGTAAGTCCAGCTATTTTCTTGCATATGCTCATTTTGTTTCAGATTTCTGGCATCTACAGTATTTTGATTTTACAGCAAGAAAGAATGACATGGCAGCACTCTCCTCTTATCCATTTCCAAGTTTCCAGGTTACTAGTCTCTGTCAAAAAGATCATAAATCTCAGCACTGGCCCCTGGGGGACACCACATCCTTTCCAGAGCAAAACAAGTGCACATCATTATTGTCAGCATACAGCCCCTTATACAGCAACCTATAAATGCCATTTGACTCTACGCACTTCAATTTTGCATCAGATTTACAATGTGGTATTTCATCAAAACCATTTGAAAGACTATGCAATCAATATCAGCCATATTCCACTTCTCAGTTCACTTCATTACCTCATCTAAAGGCTCAAACAAGCTAGTGAAGCACAAAGTAGTTCTGAACATCAAACATGAAGACATGGCAATTTAGCAATTTTAAATAAAACTCTATAAAACTTAGACAGTCAGTTTGTTCTTTTCATAGCTGATTTAAAAACGTGAACTTGTATTTTCTAAGGTCTTCAACACAGCCAACAATCTCAAGATTTACAGTTGGTGTGTCACAGGGATCAATGGTGGGTCCACTGCTTTTTGTCATTTATATAAATGATTTGGATGTGAATATAAGAGGAATGGTTAGTAAATTTGCAGATGATACTAAAATTGCAGGTGTAATGGACAGTGAAGAAGGTTACCACAGAGTACAACAGGATCTTGATCAGATGGACCAATGGACCAAGGAGTGACAGATGGCGTTTAATTTAGGTAAATGTGAGGTGCTGCATTTTGGAAAGGTAAATCAGGGCAGGACTCATACTTAATGGCAAGGTGCTGGGGAGAGTTGCTGAACAAACAGACCTTAAAACACAGGTTCATAGTTCCTTGAAAGTGGAGTCCCAGGTAGACAGGACAGTGAAGAAGGTGTTAAGTATGCTTACCTTTATTAGTCAGTGCATTGAGTATAGGAGTTGCGAGGTTATGTTGTAGCTGTGCATGACATTGGTTCGGCCACTGCTAGAATACTGCATGCAATTCTGGTCTCCCTGCTACAGGAAGAATGGTGTGAAACTTGAAAGGGTTCAGAAAAGATTTACAAGCATGTTGCCAGGGTTGGAGGGTTTGAGCAATAGAGAGAGGCTGGGGCTATTTTTCCTGGGGTGCCAGAAGCTGAGGGGTGACTTTATAGAGATTTATAAAATCATGAGGGGCATGGATAGAGTAAATAGCCAAGGACTTGACTCCAGGGTAAGGGAGTCCAAAACTAGAGGGCATAGGTTTCAGGTGAAAGGGCAAAGATTTGAAAGAGACCTAAGGGGAAACTTTTTCACACAGAGGGTGGTGCGTGCATGGAATGAACTGCCAGAGGAAGTGGTAGAGGCTGGTACAATTACAATATTTAAAAAATATCTGGATGGGTATATGTTTAGAAGGACATTGGCCAAATGTTGGCAAATGGGACTCGATTAATTTAGGATATCAGGTCGGCATGGATAAGTTGGACCGAAGGATATGTTTCCATGCTGTATAGGTCTAAGACTCTATGACTGTATGCTTAATAGGAGTGTCATCAAATAAATTTGATTGAAATAATTGATTAAAATTTAATTATGGAATGTAGGCACCTTCAACTTAGCCCTATGTAAATCATCCTACTGTCTTCATTTTTGGTTCAGCATCATTGTTTTCTTACACATTCATAAATTACAGCCAGTGGGCAGCATCTTGTAGTTTCCTGAATGACATGATCTTGATTGGAATTTTGGGCAGAATTGTGCAAGAGGCCCAGTTGGCCTATTTCCAAGTTGGGAGCAGCTGGTGCAACTCTCATGTATATGCCAAATATCCAGGTGAATTTTTTCACTAAGCAGCAGTGATGTGTTAGTTAGGGGAGATTATCACTTGCTCAATACATTGTTAACAGCATCTCTTGCTCCATTCATTACAAATTCATGACGAGGCCATCAGAGCGAGTACCTAGAGAATTCAGCTTGCTGCTTGATCCACGGGACTTCCATGTTTGACACTGGGCACCAGTATCTCAGGGCTCACTCCATAGCCATCAGTTACGTGTACCCTATGTCCATTAACATTGGCATCTGACATGTGCCAGCATCTAAGAACCTTCATGGCATATCTATATTTGCACAGTTCAATATTGGATCTCGAGTTGCAGTGAAATGCTGCAGCAAGAACAGTTTATGCTCAGGGATCTGTACCCAGCTCGTGGACTGCACCAAGCTGCACCTCCAGACTGTTCACTTGCCATCAGAACATTCACTCACTCTGAGCTTACCTGAATGTTCACAATCCACACTCTGCCTTGCCTTTCCCTTTTGATCTTTGCATCCCCAATCAGAGGTACCAGACTCACAGTATAGCTGTATTGTCATGCCATTCAGCACAGCCACAAAGCCATGAAGTTGGTAATCGATGTTATCGGTTCTCGGTCACATCAAGGGAGATAGCCTTTGACCATGGTGTTCCAACCCAGAAAGTCAAGGGCAGCCTCCGATACCAGTCTAGTGGCTTAGATACAGTCAGTCAGCTGCTTGGGGTGGTCAGTGTCAGGACCATTTCCTTCTAAGCAGTGAGGAACTGAATGCCAGAATGCCCACCACCTGTCTTGATTCTTCCTGCCCTATTGGGAGCTGTTTCCACCCACAAGACAAGAGGAGCAGGTGTCAAGGAATAGAAAAAGGGGTGGCTCAGCTGTTACTTTAAGTGCAGGTGAGAAAGTGTCCTTGAAGACATGAGCGGGCAGCACAGAGGACATTCAGGGCCCACGCTGTTGGCGATTAAAGTGACTGACAGCCAATAAGAGAAGATGTTGTTGGCAATTGTGACAGTGATGAGCATGCACTTTAGTGGGAGGTGGGTACAGTAACAAAAATAAAGAGGGTGTGAGGTACCTTAGAGAAGATGGTTACATTTACACCAGCAGGGTGGAGAAAGTCAATGATCTTCTTTCTACATTGCTGTGCATTCCTCCAAATGGCTGAGACTTCTCTGACCTGGGTGGCAACCTTGGATGAAGGTCGTGTGGCCTGGTGTTTTCCATCGCTGGCCCTGGGACAAAAGAGCGTCCCATCTGTATACCGGTGAGAGGAGATTTAGTCAAGGTTTTCAAAAGCAAGAGAGGAATTGAGACCAAGTAGATAGTGCAAAACCATTCCTATTGGTAAAGGGCTGAGAAACAAGGGGCACCAATTGACAGTAAATGACACAACAGCCAAACAGAACGTGATGAAAGAATTTTTCATACAATGCACAGTTAGGATCTACAGTACACAGCTTGAGAATGTGATGGGAACAGATTAAATTGAACTTTCAAAAGGCAACTAGTTAAGCAGCTGAAGGTTAGATTTGCAGGAACACTAAGAAAGTGTGGGATATTGTAATTATTGAAATGGCTTTTGCAGAGAGCTGCAACACATATGAGTGTCTAAATGATGCCTTAGTGGTATAGATTTTTATTATTTTCCAATGGAATATGGGCATTGCAGGCTGTGAACTGAATATCTTGTTCAGCCAGTTCAGAGGGCAGTTAAGAGGTGTACATAGAACATTACAGCACAGTACAGGCCCTTCGGCTCTCGATGTTGTGCCGACCTGTCATACCGATCTGAAGCCCATCTAACCTACACTATTCCATGTACGTCCAAATGCTTATCCAATGAAGACTTAAATGTACCTAAAGTTGGCGAATCTACTACTGTTGCAGACAAAGCGTTCCATTCCCTTACTACTCTCTGAGTAAAGAAACCACCTCTGACATCTGTCTTATATATTTCACCCCTCAATTTAAAGCTATGCCCCCTCGTGCTCGCTGCCACCATCCTAGGAAAAAGGCTTTCCCTATCCACCCTATCTAACCCTCTGATTATATGTTTCAATTAAGTCACCTGTCAACCTTCTTCTCTCTAATGAAAACAGCCTCAGGTCCCTCAGCCTTTCCTCATAAGACCTTCCCTCCATACCAGGCAACATCCTAGTAAATATCCTCTGCACCCTTTCCAAAGCTTTCCATCCTTCTTATAATGCAGTGACCAGAACTGTACGCAATACGCAATAGGTAGTTAGGATAGTTAAGAATGTATGATAGATGAACAGGAAGACGGAAGAATACAGCAAGTCAGGCAGCATCTGGAGGAATGGAAGCAGTCAATGTTTCAGGTAATACCCTTCAACCAAATGTATGTAGGACACTTGCCTTTATTAGTCAATGCATTAAATATAAGGGCAAGGAGATTGTGATGGAATTGAATACAATGTTATTTAAACCACAGTGGAGTGCTGTGTGCAGTTTTGTTCACCACATTGTAGGAAGGATGTGATTGCACTAAAAAGGGTGTAGAAGAGATTCACCAGAATGTTACTGGCTTGGAATGATTCAGCTATGAAGAGATACTAGATAGGCTGGGGTTGTTTTCATTAGAGCAGAGAAGGTTGAGGGGGATCTGGATGAGCTGTACAAAGTTCTGAGGGGCACAGATAAGATAAATAATGATTTAAAAATGCCCAATATTTCTCTGTAAACAATGTATTAATTCATCATTTGGCAGTAATGTCACCGGCTAGTCCAGCATTTATTGCTCACCCCTAGTTGCCCTTGAAAAGGTGGTAGCGAGCTGTCTTCTTGAATTGCTGAAAATGATCTGTTGAAGATGCTTCCACAGTCCTGTTTGAGAGGGTGTTCCAGGATTTTCACCTTATGCTGAAGCATTGGAAACAATATATTTCCAAGTCAGGATGGTATATGGCCTAATCAGGCAGCTTGCTGATAGTGGTGTTCCCATTTCCTACATCGTAGAGGTCATTGTTTTAGGAGATGCTGTCAAAGAAGTCTTGGTAAATTATTGTAGAACAGAATGTTATGCATCACATGAGCTTTATTTAATCCCATTAGCATAACACCTATTCCTTCCTATTGTATGTCTATACCCAATTGCATCTGGATTCACATTATAACTATTATTTCAATAAAGAAGTGCCAATTGAACAAAAATCTGACAGTGACACTCATACGTTTATAACACATAGTTTTACACCTGCTTACTGGGATACTTTGGAACTCCTGGGAAGCAGCTTTGGTAGAACAGAAAAGACAATTAGCACAAACACGACTCCAAGAAACCCCCAAATCCTGTCACTATTTGCAAACGGAAAGCAGCAAAGACAAAGGATTTTGCATGGGGCCAGTGAGAGAAATATTTCCATCTTTTGTGAGGTTGAACAACTTGCAGTGTGCTTCCTGCTTCTTCTGTATTCAAAAGGGAATTGGCTTGTACTCACATACAATTTGAGGCCTTGTACTGTTTTCTCAAGGTAAATGTGTCTTTCAAGGATGTTTCTCCCACTTCTACTTTGGCAGCACACCAATTGCATTAGGAATGTCATTGTGACTTGGTGATACGTAAAAGTCAAAGTCAGGTTAAGGCTTAAATTGAGATTGATGAGTCAAAATTTTATGTAAGCTTTGTCTTCACCATGTTGTGAGTAAGTATTGTTTTATATCTATTTCCAAATTGATTGCTGGAAAATAATAGGGGCCACATTTTTTGATACACAATTGCCAATGGGTAAGGTGCCCCATGATATGATAAAATTAATTAATTCTTGTGGCTGGGACTCCCATCAATTTTCTGAAGCATGCTAGCAAAATTGAGGCTCCTCACAACAAGTGCTTCCTTGGAATATTAGTTAGATAATGAAAAATGGCATAATCCTGTCGTGAACTTCTAATACATGGGCTAAATCTGTTTAATTCTATTGACCGATGTAGTAACTGGGATTTTGTATCGCAAGACAGCACCTTGAAACCTCTGACATGAATCAACATGACCTGAACACATCCTCTATGGAATATGCTATTCTTTTAATTTCTAGTTTTCCCTTCATTTCTGCTTTATCACCTTGAAGATTCTGGAAGAAGTTGTCAGGGTAGACACCAAGAAGTTGTTTCCAATGGCTAGGGATTCCAAAACACATGGACACAACCTGAGAATACCGGAATTATAATATAGGACTGAAATTAAGAACATAAGAACTAGAAGCAGGAGTAGGCCATCTGGCCCATTGAGCCTGCTCCGCCATTTAATAAGATCATGGCTGATCGTTTTGTGGACTCAGCTCCACTTACCCGCCCACATACCATATCCCTTAATTCCTTTAGTGCTCAAAAATCTATCTTGCCTTATAAACATTCAGTGAGGAAGCCTCAACTGCTTCACTGGGCAGGGAATCCCACACATTCACCAGCCTTTGGGTGAACAAATTCCTTCTCAATTCAGTCTTAAATCTGTTCCCCCTCATTTTGAGGTTATGCCTCCTTGTTTTAATTTCACTCGCCAGTGGAAACAACTTCCCTGCTTCTATCTTATCTATTCCCTTAATAATTCTATATGTTTCTATAAGACCTCCCTTATTCTTCCAAATTCCAATGATTACAGTCCCAGTCTCCTCACTCTCTCCTCATCAGTCAAACTTTTCAATTCCAAATCTACCTAGTGCACCTTCTCTGCACCCACTTCAGTGCCATCAAATCCTTTTTCAAGTACAGAGACCAAAACTGTACACAGTACTCCTACACAGCTACAACATCACCTCTCTAGTTTTAAACCCTATCCCTCTAGCAATGAGGTACCTTATGCCATTTGCCTTTTTTAATTACCTGTTGCATCTGCAAACCTTTTTGTGAATTACACACAAGGACACTCAGGTCCCTCTGCACAGCAACATGCTTCAAGTTTTCACCATTTAAATAATAGTCTATATTGTTTTTACCAACATTTTACTCCATCTATTAGACCATTGCCTACTCATTTAACCTATTTATAACTCCCTGAAAAACTTCAGTGTCCTCTGCACACTTTGTTGTACCACTCATCTTAGTGTCACCGATAAATTTTGACAGACTACACTTGGTCTTCAACTCTAACCCATTTGTGTAAATTGTAAACAATAGGATAAATTTCTTTATTCAAAAGTATGTGAACCTTTGGAACTCATTAGACAACAGAATGACCCATAACTGAGCAAATTTATGATTGGGATAGGCAGATTTTTGGCATCAGGGAATAAGGCAATATGTGAGATGGCAGAAACCTGGAGCTGAAGACCTAGACCAGTCATAATTGTCTTAGGGAAGGCACAGCAGGCTGTTTTGGTCTTTTCCATCTCCCTATTCTTGCATATTCTGTTGTTGTGTGGCAAAGATGGTCAGTATTAAAGAGATTCCCTCTCTATGATATTTAATACAGACACCAGAACAGTATCTTCTAGCTCAGACATTGATGAAACACGGACAGCATGTGTGTGTCAGATATATTTATGATTCTGTCACCAGATATCTACTCATTTCTTGTTTCCCATCTCCAACTGAGAGGGATACAAATGTGCCACTTAACTCCAGGCCATTAATTCTAGCAAACAATCTTCAATTTTGAGTGGAATCTGAAAAAAAAATGCAGATGCTGTAAATCAGAAACTAAAATAGAAAAGTCTGGAAAAGCTCAGCAGGCTTGGTAGCATCTATAGGAAGAAATCAGAGTTAGTGTGTTAGGGCCAGTGACCCTTCCTCAAAACTCCATTATTTTCTCCCTCCCTTGTACTTTGCACTTTACTTTCCTACAAGGAGCAAGAGAATAGATCTGTTAGAAGGCGATGTTAAATATTCACTCCTATACATGCAATGCATTTGGTGACTATGAGACATTGTATCGTTTTGCATAGTGATTGCAGTGAGCGTCAATGATAGATTGATAAATTGAGAAGCAATGCAAGTGCCGAGGAAGTGAAAGCTGAGTGTCTCTGAAACTTATATTTGAGAAATAATGAAATGAAGTGCACTTAGTGAGAAAATGTGAAAGGGAAGAGTACTTAAAACACAGGATGTGGTTGAACCAAGAAATGCACTACTTTTCCTGACCAGGTTAGACTCATTAAGCAACTTCCTACATTGTATCTATGAACAGAGTACAATTCCTGTGCTGCACACCTTCTCAGTTAACCATGCCTTCTTGATGAGAGCTGCAAGTCTCAACCTCCCATTTCTGGGAACAGCAAGTCTCTTCTCTACCCGACTACCCAACAGTGATCGCATCATTAAACCCAGGCACTGTTTTTTTCTCTACATCTACTGCTCACGTTTTTAAAGCGAAAGACAGGAAGTTCAGAGGGAAATTGAGGAAAACGTTTGTTTCTCAGAGGGCGGGAATCTGAAATTTCATGCTTGGGAGAATAGTTGAGGCAGGACTGTCATGACCTTTAAAAAGTGCTTGGATGAGCACTTGAAGCGTCATAACATTCAAGGTTAATGTGGGAAAGTGAGGCTCGTGTTGGTAGCAGTATACTTTCGGTGGTGGAGACTCAGTGAGCTGAAGAGCCTCTTCTGTATGATTCTGTCATGGTTGTTTAACCAATGTCCCTTGAAATATAGTGTCAGTAGACTCTGCACCTTTTGCACAACTTGGAGATATGAAGCATGGAAACCAATATTAATTGGTGTATCTGAGTTTTGACAACAGATTCTGGCCCATTGAGTGCTAAGCTTCTTATGCACAATTCCACCCTCCACTGTCCCCTCTGATCCTGGCACAGAATATAACCTTTCTATTAACACTGCGGACTCAGTTGCAGAGACATTTTAAAGATGTTATGCTGTAATTGTACTCGAACAGCATGGTGAAGGCTGCCACAGGTTCTGGAACACCAAGGGGCAGCACAGTGGCTCAGTGGTTAGCACTGTTGTCTCACAGCGCCAAGTACCTGGGCACGATTCCACACTCTGGTGACTGTCTGTGTGGAGTTTGTACATTCTCCCTGTGTCTGCGTGGGTTTCCTCTGTGTGCTCCAGTTTCCTCCCATAGTCCAAAGATGTGCAGGCATTTGGATTGGCCATGCTAAGTTACCTGTAGCATTCAGGGATGTGTAGTTTAGGGGATATGTCTGGGTGGGATGCTCTGAGGGTTGGTGTGGACTTGGTGGGATGCTCTGAGGGTTGGTGTGGACTTGGTGGGCCAAAGGGCCCGTTTCCACGCTATAGAGATTCTATTAAAATATCCTCAAAAACACCATAGCGCAATCATTGAACCTCGGCTTACACTTTGTGTATGTTCTAAGGAGGGTGGAAGTTGCCATCTCCTTTCAGACAACCTGTATCACTATCCAATGGGGTGTGAAAAACACACTACATCTTCTTCCTTCCCCTTCCATCTGTCAGCAACACCCACAAGGATTCATCAGAAAACAAGACAACTGCTCTGTTGGTCATTTTGCTGAGAAGCGATGTTACTCTTTGCCATTTTACTGTTTTATTCTATGGTCTTCAATGTGCCTTTCACGTCCAAAGAAATAATAACATTATATCAGTTTATCGTACTGCCATGTTGTCAGCTGTTGAGACTGTCTTGATATTGAGCCACCAATGGGAAGAGATACCAGTCCAGTGATACTTCTATCTAAGAATGTGGAAGACTCTGTGAAATGTATAGTTCTTCAGAGGTTAGATGTTAACATTTTATGTGCACTGAAAAAAATCAGTAATAGCAATATTCCAAATATGGTGAATAGTATCTGTTTCAACACATGCAGAATGTCAACGTTTTATTTGATGGCTTGGAAGGCTACACATTTTAGATCGCTTAAAATATTTCCATTGGGCACAAATTGAAGCTATCTAACCAAGTCTGCTTCTTATTTCTCATATGTTTCCTATTTTGTAGAGACAGACTAGCGCCACATTTGAACAATTTACAAGATCTCCTAAGATATAAGATTTCATCATGTGTTATTGCAATAAAAAAAAGATATTGTTCTCCATTGAGACTTGTTTCATTTGCTTTTGACTTTTGCATCCTTCAGAATACTTCAGTTGAATAGCATTGCAAATAAGAAAATTCTTTATTGTTGGTGACGGATAGAGAAATCATTTGATGATCCACAGAAATGTATGTGATTTCTTTGAAAAAAAATTATATTTTATGACAGAAGCTTGGTTTGCTAAGGGCTTTTCCAACTTATGTGGATTCCCTTCAAAGCAACACGCATGAAAATACTTCACATTCTTGTGATTTTCTTTTCAGGCTGCTTTTAGATAAATTATTTATTAAGCTGCTTTAATTTCCCTCTTGCCAACTCTAGGAAAAAGAACAAACTGACTTGAATTTCGTCCCAAACGTTAAAAGGGTTCCTGCAATATAAAATTTCACACCACTTTACAAAGATTTTGCCTTTGTAATTTCTAGCTTTGTTGGTCTTGATTTATTTACCAATAACAATAGAAGTATTTCTTCACTAATAACAGAAGTATCGTTAAGTCACAGGGATAACAAACCAAACCAAATCAGTTTGCTATCATTTGATACACAACACAGTGAAATTAAAATTTGCAATGACCCTCAAAATTGTCTAACCAGATATTATGAATAATAGATATAGACATTAATTTTATAACTTCAACAAAAATTAACAATTTATTTCTAATATGTAACATTAACAGAACACAGATAAGCAACAAGGTATTCTAATTAATAGTAATGGTATAACCTTCATTCAAACAGGCAGACAGACACACAGAGCTTATAAATGAAAATGAAAGAATTATAATTTCTTCACTCAATAAACTGGTTCAAATAATTAATAAAGGCCTTCATGAAATCCTTGGACAATGTCTTTTTCACATGTGAAAAGAACTGTTTATCTTGTTTGAATTCCTAACCATAATTGGCTCATACAAATGGCTTCAGAGAACTCCAGAAATATTCCCCCACTTCCCACAGACTGGGATTATTTTCTAAGAACATTCGACAACTCAGTGGAAAACTAGAGAGACCAAAACACATCATCAAACGCCCACTCCTCTGCCAAAACCTAGTCAGGGTTTTATTCCCTTTCAATCAGCATTTTTTGTGGTTGGTGAGCAGCAGTCTGCACTTGATTGATTAATTAAACATCCAATCAGCTGTCAGCACCAGGTACAGCCTTTGACAGTGTGATTTGTTATTAATTAAAGTTACATTATCTTCAAGCTCAGTTCCTAACAGTGAACATTTGTATTCTTTTTCTTCTTTAAAACAAGCTGCTGTTCAAAGTTCCACTTTGAACCTTAACTCACAATTCCAAACCAAAGAGAAAAATAATGAGGGCCTCTACGCTATAATCTGTAAAATTTAAAACACTGTCAAAATGATAACATTTCACAGGGACAGCAAGACGCTAGAGTCGGAGACAACACAATGTGGAACTGGAGGAACACAGCAGACCAGGCAGCATCAGAGGAGCAGTAAAGTTGACGATCTGAAACATCAACTTTCCTATTCCTCTGATGATGCCTGCTCTGCTGTACTCTTGCAGCTCCACACTGTGTTATCTCAAAATTTCACAAAGTCTTTATCATAGTTACGTCCAAACACAGGATCAAATCTGGACAAGAAAATCTTAAATATCTAGGACATGTTTCAGCCACTAGTACATGGTTTAATTACACTTTACCGACTGCTTATAAGAATGTTTGAGCCTGCTTATTAAATTACAAGCTTGTAATCATTTTCTCCAATTGTTCTATATTCTATTTCATAATGCTACTGTGGCTTTAAGAGGTGTATTTTTGTCCATTTTATATGAGGAAAAGCTGAGACAGAGGTGTGAGTAGTCTGCTTCAAGCCAAGAAAGCAACCAGCTTGTGAAGCCTTGGGGTTTTTTTTGAAGCTGAGATAATAGAAGCAGCTTGAATGGGTGGGATCAAGCTCCCACAGAACCAGGATTTTTAGTTTAGCTTTGTGTGGCAGTTGCTGGGTTGGATATGGAAGCTGTTTTCCCCCTCTCTGTTACAGCTAAAAGCTAGGGCTCTCTTCCTGCAGCTGGAATTGCATGTGAGACAATCTATTTTACTGAATTTGCCTTTTTGTGCTTATGGGATATTACTATATTGGAACTGTTAATTGATAGTGTACTATTTTGTAAAGTATTTTGATAGAGTTACACTGAAGCCAATCATTTTATTTTAATTTTATTTTGTCTGTATTTTAACGATAGTGTATGAATAAAGTGTGTTTTGCTTCAAGGCTGATAGCTTGACTAAACTAAATTACATCCAGAATGCAACGCCTGTCCCCTGTATGTAAAATAAAAAAATTTAGGATCTGGGCTTGCTTCATGACATATCTTGAGGAGCTTTTGTCTGGTCCATTACAATATGAATAAACTGAAATCTTTAGCCCTTCAGCTCTAGAATAAAGCAATCACACAGAGTTAATATTACAGTACATAATGTAGATACAATAAGATTCCTAATATAGAACATTACAGCACAATACAGGCTCTTCGGCCCTCGACGTTGTGCCGGCCTGTCATACCAATCTGAAGCCCATCTAATCTATACTATTCCATGTACGTCCATATGCTTATCCAATGACGACTTAAATGTACCTAAAGTTGGCGAATCTACTACCATTGCAGGCAAAGCGTTCCATTCCCTTACTACTCTCTGAGTAAAGAAACCATCTCTGACATCTGACCTATATCTTTCACCCCTCAATTTAAAGCTATGCCCCCTCGTGCTCGCCGTCACCATCCTAGGAAAAAGGCTCTCCCTATCCACCCTATCTAATCCTCTGATTATTTTATATGTTTCAATTAAGTCACCTGTCAACCTTCTTCTCTCGAATGAAAACAGCCTCAAGTCCCTCAGCCTTTCCTCCTAAGACCTTCCCTCCATACCAGTCAACATCCTAATAAATCTCCTCTGCACCCTTTCCAAAGCTTCCACATCCTTCTTATAATGCGGTGACCAGAACTGTGCACAATACTCCAAGTGCGGCCGCACCAGAGTTTTGTACACCTTCACCATAACCTCTTGGTTCCAAAACTCGATCCCTCTATTAATAAAAGCTAAAACACTGTATGCCTTCTTAACAGCCCTGTCAGCCTGGGTGGCAACTTTCAAGTATCTGTTTACATGGACACTGAGATCTCTCTGCTCATCTACACTGCTAAGAATCTTACCATTAGTCCAGTACTTTGCCTTCCGGTTACTCCTACCAAAGTGCATCACCTCACACTTGTCTGCATTAAACTCCATTTTCCACCTCTCAGCCCAGCTCTGCAGCTTATCTATGTCTCTCTGCAACTTACAGCATCCTTTGTCACTATCCACAACTCCACCGACCTTAGTGTCGTCTGCAAATTTACTAACACATCCTTCTACGCCCCCATCCAGGTCATTTATAAAAATGACAAACAGCAGTGGACCCAACACCGACCCTTGCGGTACACCACTAGTAACTGGTCTCCAGGATGAACATTTCCCATCAACTACCACCCTCTGTTTTCTTTCAGCAAGCCAACTTCCGATCCAAACTGCTATATCTCCCACAATTCCATTCCTCCGCATTTTGTACAATAGCCTATTGTGGGGAACCTTATCGAACGCCTTGCTGAAATCCATATACACCACATCAACCGGTTTACTCTCATCCACCTGTTTGGTCACCTTCTCAAAGGACCCAATAAGGTTTGTGAGGCACAACCTTCCCTTCACAAAACCGTGCTGAGTATCCCTAATCAATTTATTCTTTTCTAGATGATTATAAATCCTATCCCTTATAACCTTTCCCAACACTTTACCAACAACTGAGGAAAGGCTCACTGGTCCATAATTACTAGGTATGTCTCTACTCCCCTTCTTGAACAGGGGAACCACATTTGCTATCCTCCAGTCGTCTGGCACTATTCCTGTAGACAATGACGAGTTAAAGTTCAATGCCAAAGGCTCGGCAATCTCCTCCCTGGCTTCCCAGAGGATCCGAGGATAAATCCCATCCAGCCCAGGGGACTTATCTATCTTCACCCTCTGTAGGATTTCTAATACCTCTTCCTTGTGAACCTCAATCCCACGTAGTCTAGTAGCCTGTATCTCAGTATTCTCCTCGACAACATTGTCATTTTCTCAAGTGAATACTGTTGAAAAATATTCATTTAGTGCTTCCCCTATCTCCTCTGACTCCACACACAACTTCCCACTATTAATCTTGATTGGCCCTAATCTTACTTTCGTCATTCTTTTATTCCTTAAATACCTATAGAAAGCCTTAGAGTTTACCCTGATCCGATCCGCCAACAACTTCTCATGTCTCCTCCTGGCTCTTTCTGAGCTCTCTCTTTAGGGTCTTTCCTGGCTACCTCGAAGCCCTCAAGCGCCCTAACTGAGCCTTCACATCTCGTCCTAACATAAGCCTTCTTCTTCCTCTTGACCAGAGATTCCACCTCCTACGTAAACCATGGCTCCCGCGCTCTACAGCTTCCTCCCTGCCTGACAGGTACATATTTATCCAGGACACACAGGAGCTTTTCCTTGAATAAGCTCCACATTTCTAATGTGCCCATCCCCTGCAGTTTCCTTCTCCATCCTATGCTCCCTAAATCTTGCCTAATCTCATCATAATTGCCTTTTCCCCAGCTATAACTCTTGCCCAGTGGTATACACCTATCCCTTTCCATCACTAAAGTAAACATAACAGAATTGTGATCTCTATCACCAAAGTACTCACCTACTTCCAAATCTAACACCTGGCCGGGCTCATTACCCAGTACCAAATCTAATGTGGCTTTGCCCCTTGTTGGCCTATCTACATACAGTGTCAGGAAGCCCTCCTGCACACACTGGACAAAAACTGACCCATCTATAGTACTCAAACTATTGTGTTCCCAGTCAGTATTTGGAAAGTTGAAGTCCCCCATGACAACTACCCTGTCTGTCTCACTCCTATCGAGAATCATCTTTGCTATCCTTTCCTCTACATCTTTGGAACTATTCAGAGGCCTATGGAAAACTCCCAACAGGGTGACCTCTCCTTTCCTGTTTCTAACCTCAGCCCATACTACCTCAGTTGACGAGTCCCCAAACATCCTTTCTGCAACTGTAATGCTGTCCTTGACCAACAATGCCACACCTCCCATTTTACCATCTTCTCTGTTCTTACTTAAACATCTAAATCCTGGAACCTGCAACAAGCATTCCTGTCCCTGCCCTATCCATGTCTCCGAAATGGGCACAACATCGAAGTCCCAGATACTCACCAATGCTGCAAGTTCACCCACCTTATTCCAGACGCTCCTGGCATTGAAATAGACACACTTCAAACCAACTTCTTGCTTGCCAGTGCCATCTTGCTTCCCTGAAACTTTATTTCGGACCACCCTTCTCTCAACCTTTTCTGTACTCGAACTACAATTTTGGTCCCCATCCCCCTGCTGAATTAGTTTAAACCCACCCGAATAGCCTTAGCAAATTTCCCCCCCAGAATATCGGTACCCCTCAGGTTCAGGTGAAGACCATCCTGCTTGCAGAGGTCCCACCTACCCCAGAAAGAGCCCCAATTATCCAAGAATCCAAAACCCTCCCTCCTGCACCATTCCTGTAGCCATGTGTTCAACTCCTTTCTCTCCCTATTCCTTGCCTCACTAGCACGTGGCACGGGCAACAAACCAGAGACAACTCTGTTCGTCCTAGCTCTCAGTTTCCATCCTAGCTCCCTGAATTTCTGCCTTAAATCCCCATCTCTCTTCCTACCTATGTCATTGGTGCCAATTTTGACCACGACTTGGGGCTGCTCCCCCTCCCCCTTAAGGATCCCAAAAACACGATCAGAGACATCACGCACCCTGGCACCTGGGAGGCAACACACCAACCGTGAGTCTCTCTCGTCCCCACATGTTATTTTTAAAACAACTGATGAATATTGGATAACAAGGTGTAGACCTGGATGAACACAGCAGGCCAAGCAGCATCAGGGGAGCAAGAAAGCTAACGTTTTGGGTCTACCTGGACCCTACTTCAGAAATCTGAAGCAGGGACCAGACCCAAAATGTCAGCTTTCCTGCTCCTCTGATGCTGCTTGGCCTGTTGTGTTCATCCAGCTCTACACCAGGTTATCTCAGATTCTCCAGCGTCTGCAGTTCTTACAATCTCTGATGAATTTTGTCTTTTCCTGTTCACTGTCATAACTTTGTGTGAAATCCTGGTTATGCAAATAAACAGAGTAATAGGAGAAGTTTTAAGGAAATTTACTGCAATGTTATTAACTGGATTTACACATAGAAAAAGAAAAATGGATTCAGCCTATCTCACAAAGCACTAGCCTAACTATTGTTAAATCTGATTTTACAAGAAAGCAGGTTTGAGGTTTTGTTGTTTCCTTTATTTCATGTCCTCATGGTAAACAAAGTAATTACCTGTTTTAACAAAATCTAATTTTAGAAGATTATTACTGGTTCAAGGCCCATCTGACTATTTGCCAAATTATGGCATCTGGCAATTGTTATAATGTAGACGTTTTCCAGATAGCTTCTAATCATGATTCAATCAAAAGTTGGTTTGCAATGCTTTGTGTGATCAGTTGTTTTATTAGAGATAACATGTGGGAATTCCACTGTCATATCTGTTCAATTGGATAACTCGAGCCATGCCAGATCTGCGTCCACAGAAAGTTAAATTGCCGTAGAGGTTTCCCATAAAGAAAATATTTATAGTAGCAACCTGCATAAGTGAGATATCAAATTAGATCAGTAGTCTGGAATTAGTTCACAGAGATTAAGCAAAGTTATTGGATGAGTGCCTTCTGTTTCCATCATGATATTCTGCTGTTGAAAATTGTGCTTTTAAAAGTAAAGTAATAGTCTTGCTCCTCAGCAAACTGAGCAATCAATCTTCACGGGAGTTATGTAATTGTGAGCCCATTTGTGGCAGGACATGAGAAAAGATTTAATTGTTTTAACTCATTCCTGAGATAAAGGACTTATTTTACAAAGAAAGACTGAACAGATTAGACCTACAGTTTAAAAGAATGGAAGCCGATCATGTTGAAATATGTAAGATCGTGAAGGGACTGGCTAGGGCAAAATACCTGGATGACATTTCCTCTTGTTGGGGAAGATTAAAACTATGGGACATATATTAAGAATGAAAGATGTTTACTCTCAGATGGTCAGTAGATGTGGAATTCTCTTTTCCACTGAAGATAGTGGAGGCTGGGTCTTTAGAGGGAGTTGAGGGTCATGGATGCAGACAGAAAAATGGAGAGAAGAGACCACAGTAAGATCAGTCATGATCTCATTGAATGGTGCAGCATGTTCAAAGGGCTCCTCCTCTTGGTTCCGTGTTTTAATGCTCAGTTGAAAGTTTACCTTTCAGTCGCAGCTCTTCACTGAATTAACAGAAACTTATATATATTTTGAGTAACTTTAACAAAAGTGGTTCACAAAGTATGACATCAAATCACATGTGGGGATATTAGATCAGATCATCAAAAATTTGGTCAAAGAGGTAGGTTTTAAGGAGTGCTTTAAAGGCAGAAAAGTGAGTTACAGTGGTGGAGAGGTACAGGGAGAGTATTCCAGAGCTTGGCGCTTGAGCAGCTGAAAGCACACCACTAATGTTGGAGCAATTAAAGTTGAGAAGCATGAAAAGTACAAAATTAGATAAATGCAGGTATTCCAGATGGTTGTAGGATTGGAAGAGATTACAGCAATAGAAAGGGGTATAGTCCACGAAGGGTTTGAAAACGTGGATAAAAACAAAAAGCGTTTGAAAATGAGGCAGAGCAGATCAGAAAGGACTGGGCTGTTAGGGAACATGACTTGGTGCAAGCTATTGATGGGCAGCAGAATTTTGGGTGAACATTGATTTACACCATTAATAGGGGAGACCAGCCAAGAGTGTATTAGAAAGATTGATTCTGAAAGAAACAAGGGCATTTATGAGGGTTCGAGCAGATATGCTGAGACAGAATGATGTTATGGAATGGAGATAGAAAATCCAAAAGGCTGAACCTTATACTTTTGACTAAGTCCAAGTTGCATCTAATTTTTTTTCTGGGATATCCTTCATGAGGCCGAGTGAATTTACTGCTGTCTCTTATCAAACACATCTTATTAAATACCTACTCCATCCCTATGGCATCAATTCTGACCATTTCTAACCAGACACCACTCCTGAAACAACGAAATGTGAGGCTGGATGAACACAGCAGGCCAAGCAGCATCTCAGGTGCTCCTGAGATGCTGCTTGGCCTGCTGTGTTCATCCAGCCTCACATTTTGTTGCCTTGGATTCTCCAGCATCTGCAGTTCCCATTATCTCTGACCACTCCTGAAACAATTCCTCATTCACTGATGTTCTCTGGCATTGTCTACACCTATGCCATGTTTAAAAGTCCATTGTGCATTGAGACAAGCACTGTTGTTCCAGATATGCCCTGCACGGTTCCTGGTGTTTGCCAGGAAAGGCAGACAGTGGGAATTTGCTGCTTCTTTTTGAAGGGAAGGACCTGAAGGTCCCACTGGATGGTGTGCGGTTGAAGTGAGACTTCTCCTTGCACCACAGTCAGCAGTGGGGACCACGACACAAGACCATGCCAGCCTGGTTCAAGGTTGATGCTCAGGTTAAAGCAGTATTAGCCATCTGGAGGGATGCTCCAGAATTGCTGGGAGAAGTTCAATGACTCTATCACTATAAGTATCGCTATGCTTTCCCTAAAATCTCACACTCACTTTGTCTCCGACACTGTGCCCCCCCTCCCAGCAAAGCTCATTCTCTACCACTCCCGTTACTGAGTGTAACATCTTCTCACTGTCACCCACCCAACTCTTGACATCACCAACCCTGCTTGCCCTCCGCGCTGCCTGATCACTCACTCAGCACATCTCCCCATCAACACCAAAAATAATAATACTGTCTTGCACTTTCATCTCCCTTAATACTGCCGCTCTCTCTCACTCCAGGTGTGAAATAGCCTTTAGTAGGGCAGAAAGACTGAAGCTGGGTGGGGTGCTGACCGACATTGTGTCATTTTTACCTTTACTGTTCTGATTTATATCTAACATTTTGTACCAAGGTATCTTTGTACCTAAGATAGCGACTGTACACTTTTCGTTGTACTCATGGATCCCTGTACTTGAGTATATGCGACAATAAACCTAATTCTAATTCTAATTCTTACCTCTTATGTAGGCAGAAACTTGACTCTGACTGCACCAAGTGGCTGACTGACCATGTCAAAACCGTTGGACTGGTGTCAGAGGATTCTGTTGACTTACATAGCCAAGAATTGCTGACCAAAGGTTTGACTTTAATTTGACTAAGGCCTGCTGACAACTATGACAAGCTTCCTATCATTGTGTCTGCATTAAACATCAAGGTAAGCCAGGTAATATGAACCTGATATACCAAGGCAAACAGGCAATGCAAATCAGGTATGTTGTGAGCATCCATGTAATCATGATGAGATAGTAGGAACTGATGACATTGGAGTCAGAGATAACACAGTGTGGAGCTGGAGGAATACAGCAGGCCAGGCAGCATCAGAGGAGCAGGGAAGTTGATGTTTTGGGTCAGGACCCTTCTTCAGAAATTATGAGTGAGTTATAACCCAATTGCAAAGCCAACTCCAGCATCAACAGTTCTTGCTGTCTCTGACCAAAATGGTAGATTTGTTTTCTTCAAATTCCAGAACTATTCTGCCTTTTAACACTCTAGTCCAGATGATATCATTAAATACAGTTCAGCTTATAGCTCAGCAATAACTCGTTCAGGATCATAATATTATACAGCAATCACCATAAGGGTTCCTCAGTTCAATCTGTGAAGTCTAACCACCTTCAATTGCTTCATCAATGAAATCCCCTCCATCATAATGCCAGAAGAGGCATGTTAGTTCACGTTTGCGCAGTGTACAGTTTCATTCACACTTCTCAGATTCTGAAGCAGTCTACCTGTCAGCAGACCTGAAAAACATTCAGACTGGATCTGATGATAAGCATCAAGTAACATTTGCCATTACTTCAGTGGGTAGCACACAAGAAATCAGCAAAGTTAAAAGTTTGATGAAAATATGCAGAGACCCCAATTTACTAGACAGAAAAGATAGAGGTTAACAGAAAAGACATACCAGGTTTCTGCACTTAACATGAACTTCTATATATTACAAATAAACAGATTTCTTCACAGTAAACAATTATGAAGTGTTGAAAAGTAACACTACAGGTGAAATTCAATTTCCTTCCTACACTACCTACCCCAAACCCCCCCCCCCCAACCACACACACACACACACACACACACACACACACACACACCAGACAAAAGCTTCAGTCTTATGCAAAAAACAATCCCGGGGAACAGTTCAACAGCACCAGTTCTCAGGATTCAATGGCTTGTTCATTTTGTTTCTCAAGTCATTCAGCTTGCTGATCTTTTCCTTCAGGTTCTCTCACATCTTCACAAGAGACAAAGAGTGACCAGTTCATGAATTATAAAGTCGGAGCTGGTTAACAGAAACAGCTTTCCACAAATGGGGAGAGAAGATATACTGTTTTATTTCAGGCTTTAAGTGCATTACTGAAGAGAGAGATATACACCTCTGATGGGGGCAGGGGGGTGTGGCTTCTGCTAGGATTGTTAACACCCACAAGCTGTTCAGCTACCCAGAAGCGAATCAGATAGCCATTGTCAGGCTGATAGCCTTTGCCAACCACAATTGGTAACAATACCACAAATCAATCAGCAAACTATTGCCAGCTGAGTCCCACTTTGTTTACAACCCCTAGTGCCAGGCTATCTATAAACAGCTTGCTCCACTGCTTGAACAAAGCAGCAGTTTAAACATGACTTAGAATGAGTTTCAGTAACTTAACTTGTAGAAGTGCACAAATTCCTTCCATGATCAGTGATAATGGGAACTGCAGATGCTGGAGATTCCAAGATAACAAAGTGTGGAGCTGGATGAACACAGCAGGCCAAGCAGCATCTCAGGAGCACAAGGGCCTAGGCCTGAAACGTCAACTTTTGTGCTCCTGAGATACTGCTTGGCCTGCTGTGTTCATCCAGCTCCACACTTTGTTATCTTCCTTCCATGATCCTTGCTTTCTCCCATTTCAGTCTGCAAATCAAAAATGCAAACATTAAGAAGGAATGACCTTTACACATCGCAAAAGTGCCAAGCAATGGCCAACTCTAACGAGGGATAATCTAAACACTTCCTTTTATGGGCTTAGAAGCTTTGGGTACATTCACTGCCATCATTAGTGGAAGTTAGTCTTGGTATTAATCTAAGTTACTGATAACTGCACAGTCTCTGGCAGAATACACGGTAAATTCAGTGTTAATCCTGCTTCACAATAAAAAGGTTTACTGACACATTATTTAATAGGCAGTTACATTACATCTGTGATACATGATTGTTTATTGAAATACTTCTGACTGATCTCAGTCAAAAGTGGCATGGTGGCTCAGTGATTAGCACTGCTGCCTCACAGCACCACAGAACTGGGTTTGATCCCAGCCTCGGGTGACTGTCTGTGTGGAGTTTGCACATTTTCCCTGTGTCTGTGCGGGTTTCCTCTGTCTGCTCTGGTATCCTCCCACAGTCCAAAGATGTGCAGGTTAGGTGGATTGGCCATGCTAAATTGCCTGTAGTGTTCAGGGATGTGTCGAATAGGTGGGTTATATGGGGAATGGGTCTGGGTAGGATGCTCCAAGGGTCGGTGTGGACTTGTTGGGCTGGAGGGCCTGTTTCCACACTGTAGGGATTATATGATTCTTAAAGAGTGATTACATATTACTGTTCAAAAATACTCTGGTGCACATACAGCAATTGTCTGACTACTGTTCTGGTGCAGCAACCTCTTAGCTGCTCCCAGGAAAAATGTTTTATATTCCTATGGAGTAGAGCCTATTTCAAGGGAACTCTTGCAGGTACTAACACACCTTGGTGCTTCATGACATGGCCACCAACAAATCCCCAACTATCAAAATTCTGAGGTTTACTATTGACCAAAAGCAACTGGACTGGCCACCTGAAGGAAATCAAACAGGGGTTTTCAAAATCATAAACATGTTGAACAAAGTGGCTTAGGAGAAACTGTTGTAAACAGCAGTGTGGAGCTGGAGGAACACAGCAAGCCAGGCAGCATCAGAGGTAGGGAGAAACTGTTCCCACTCGTAAAGGGAACAGGAACAAGATTTTCCATCCAGAACGAAGTTGCTTTATTGGCGCCCCATCTAACACTTTGACCATATATTTAACTAGCTGAGTGGGCACCAGGCTAAGCACTGACCAGTTTGGTTTGAAGGCCTCGTTTCCATGCTGTGATACTCTATGAGTCTATGACGAAATAAGAGAAACCATTTTCTCTAAGTGACAAGTTAGGGTTGGCAGGCATTGCCTGGAAGTGTGATGGAGTTGGGTTTGATTGGGGTACTCAAGCAAGCATGGAATGATTATTTGGATAAAAGATAATGTGAACGTGTAATGGAAATGAACAGGAGATTGGCCACTGGTAATGATGCTCATTTGAAGAACTGATGCACGCTTGATGGTTTGAAAGGCCCCCTTCTGCACTGTATTCTGTTATTCTGTGATCTAAACATAACAGCTATAAAAGCAGGTCGGAATCTAAAAATATAGTGGTGAGTGGCTCACTAAAATGTTTCCCTCCATCTATAAGGCACAATTCAATGACAAAATATTCTCCACTTGCATGAATGACTGGAGCTCCAAAACAAACCATCCAGAACAAAGTTGCTTGATTGGTACCCATCTAACACTTTGACCATACATTGTCTCCATCCCATGTGCATCATGGCTCCAGTGTGTACAGTCCACACAATGAACTCCAGCAACTTATCAAGGCTACTTCAACTGCCTTTCTGGACCTGCAACTTCTATCATGTAGATGTATGAGAACGCAACAATGTGCAAAATCCCCTCCAATCATGCATCAGTTCTAGAGATCAGAGACCCAGACAATGTTCCGGGGACCTGGGTTTAATTCCCACCATGGCAGATGGTGAAATTTAAATTCACTAAAAATCTGGAATTAAGACTCTAATGACGCTCATGAAACTATTGTCAATTATTGGAAAAACTCATCTGGTTCACTGATATCCTTTGGGGAAGGAAACTCCCATTTGGTCTATGTGTGACTCCAGATCCACAGCAATACAGTTGACTCATAGTAGAAACATCTTTTCCAATGTCCACTCTATCCAGGCCTCTCAATATTCCAAAAGTTGCAATCAGATCCTCCCTCATCCTTCAAATCTCCATCAAGAATAGAACCAGAGTCATCAACTACTCCTCAAATGACAAGCCCTTCATGTCTGGGATCATTCTTGTAAATTTCCTGTGGAGCCCCTCAAACACCATCACATCCTTCTTTAGATATGGTGCCCAAAACTACTCACAATATTCAAAATGCAGACTGACGTAGCAGTACATGGAGTTATAGAGTCATAGAGCTGTGCAGCACGGAAGCAAATTCTTCGTTCTACTTGTCCATGCCAACCAGATATCCTATATTAATCTAGTCCCGTTTGCCAGCATGTGGCCCATATCCCTCCAAACTCTTCCTATTCATATACCCATCCAGATGCCTTTTAAATATTGTAACTATACTAGCATCCACCACTCCCTCTGGCAGCTCATTCCATACATGCACCATCTTCTGCATGAAATAGTTACCGCATAGGTCCCTTTTAAATCTTTCCCATCTCACTTTAAAACTATGTCCCCTAGTTCTGGACTTCCCCACTCTGGGGAAAAGACCTTGGTTATTCACTCTATCTATGTCCCTCATGATTTTATAAACTTCTATAAGGTCATTCCTCAGCCTCCGATGCTTCAGGGAAAATAGCCTCAGCCTATTCAGCCTCTCCCTATAATTCAAACCCTCCAACCCTGAAAACATCCTTGTAAGTATTTTTTGAATCCTGTCACATTTCACAACATCTTTGGTCTTGAGGTCTAGCCTTCTTGAAATGAATAGTAACATTTCATTTGCCTTCTTAACTGCCGACTGAAGCTGCATGTGGACCTTAAGAGAGACCTGAACTAAAACTCTCAAGTCCCTTTGTGCTTCACATTTCTAAAACCCTTTCCTCATTTAGAAAATAGTCTACATTTCTAGTCTTCCAACTAAAGAGCATAAGCTCACATTTTCCCAAATTGTATTCCACCTGCCATGTCTTTGCCCAGTCTCTTTATCTATCCAAGTCCTTCTCCAGCCTCTCCACTTCTTCCTCACTGCCTGTTCCTCCACCTATCTTTGTATAATCGGCAAATGTCCTCAGTTTCATCGTTCAGATCATTAATGTATAACATGAATAGTTGTGGTTCAACACTGACCCCTGCAGAACTCTACTAATCACTGGCTGCCATCCTAAAAAAGACCCCTTTATCCCTATTGTCTGCCTTCTGTCAGTCAGACAATCCTCTATTCATACCAGCACCTTGCCTCTAACACAATGGGTCCTCATTTAATTAACAGCCTTCTGTGCAACACCTAGTTAAAGGTCTTCCAAATCGATTATACATCCACTGGCTGTCCTTTGTTTAAGTTACTTGTTATCTCTTCAAACAATTCTGACAGATATGTCAGGCATGATAATCCCCGACGAAGCCATGCTGACCCAGTTCTATTTTACATGCATTTCCAAGTACTCCACAATATTATCTTTAATAATGGACTCTAAAATCTTACCAATGACTGAGGCCAGTCTAACCAGCCTATCATTTTTTGTCTGCTGCCTTCCCCCTTCTTAAACAGGGGTGTTACATTAGCCATTTTCTGCGACCCTCCCTAACTCAGCTGATTCCTGAAAGACCACCACCAATATCTCCACAATCTCCTCAGCTATCACCCTCAAAACCTTGGGTGTAATCCATCTGCTCCAGGTTATTTATCCACCTTCACTCCATTCAGCTTCACGAGCATCTTCTTGTTAGTGAAGAGCTGCTCAACATAGCTCAGCCCTTTGACTCTTTTGAAGTTCAGGTATGCCACTAGTGTCTTTCACTGTGAAAACTGACACATCTGGAGCAGTTTTGATCTGCTTAATTAAAGCAAGATACTTCATTGGAGGAAAGGTTCACTAGGATGTTCCCTGGTATGCAGGGATTGTCTTATGAGCTAATGCTAAACAGTTTGGGACTCTACTCATTGGAATTTAGAAGAATGAGAGGGGATCTCATTGAAATATATAGGATTCTTAACGGACCGGACAGAGTAAATGCTGACAGGATGTTTCCCCCTTGTGGGAGAGTCTAAGATCAGAGGACATAGTCTCAGATTACAGGAACATCAATTTAAACTGAGTGGAAATTTCTTCTTTCAAAAGGTTATGAGGCATTAAAATTTCTTACCACAGAGAGTTATCGGGGTAGAGTCCTTATATATATTTGATGCTGAAATAGATAGATTATTGATCTGTAGGGAAATTGCGGGGAAAAGGGAAGAAAGCAATATGAGGGATATTGATCAGCTACAAGCTAATGAGTGGCGGGGCAGGCTCGAGGAGTCAAACAGCCTAGTCCTGCCCCTGTTTCTTGTGGTTTCATGGGTCAACAACTATGACTATGGAGCTTCCATGCTGTCTGCACCCATGTTCACCACTAGACAAAGGGAAGAGTGAAAAGGAATGGCCACTATCAGCTTCTCTGCATACAACATCATAACTTCCAAATTAGATTAACTGACCTCAAAGTATTAACTCAGTGGACATGTATTTGAATTTGGTTTTCAGGAATGTAACCTTATTGTCCTTGGATCCAGGAGATCCATGGGAACTATTAGTTATCAGCCAGTCTGGAAACTAAAGTCTGAAACTAGTCATCAAGGAGTCTCGTGCTTAACCTGTTCTAATTTCAGTGTTCATTTGCAAAATGACCTTCTGGACGTTTGACCATAAGAAACCCCATTAACTACTGTGAACTCTTCACTTTGCAACATGGTATCCTCACCCTTAAATCACAAAATCTATTCAAGAAACCACAGGCTTGCAACATGAGACCGAAAATTAGACACAGAATTAATTATTATCTGTAAAAGTTTGCTATTTTTATTTCCAGCAGTCTTTGAATACATTTGTATGTGTGTGTATGCTTGAGAGAACGAAACAAGTGTGTGACTAATTCAGACCAAGTGTATAACAATAAGTAATGTTCTTTATTTTATGTTCTCAAATGTTTGTTGTTGAATTATTTCATTTGAATACACACATGGGAGGTAAAGAAAATAATACCTCTATCCTTACAAATCGTTTGAGGACAGGCAGGAAGTGAGCACAGGTACTCTGACGACTATGAAAAAATAACTTTTTTTTCATTTCACAAATAAATTTTATCATTTGAAAATTAATACCATGAGCTCCAGCTAACCATCTTTCATAACTGATGGACTGGAAATAACCTGAACAGTTTTCATTCAGACATTTTTAACATATCAATATTACAAGCAATTGTATTCAAAGATTGAAAATCATTTTCCAGAATGTGGTTTGGTCACTGCTGCTCTGTGCACTATGTCCAATATTTTCCAGATTCCCACCAGTACATGACCTGCCTGTGAATATCAGCAACACACTGACCAGATACTCTGACAGTATGATCAATGATCATTCGTGAACACTTTTCCCTTTCAACTTCTGCTAGTGAAGACAATTTCACTCTTCACATGTATCTAACACAAACAGTTTTTATATGCATTATGTTAAAATCCATCTGCCATACATTAGTTTATCAAAATAATTCATCTCAATTCTTACATACACTTCCAATTTCCTTTCTGATAATCTGATCATAGATTTGCGCCAATAATTTTCATGATTCCAATTCAGATAACCTGTGCTTTATTACTTACAAATATTTTAAATACCATTGATTACAGGAGCAGAAATCAAATGTTTTAGAACATTTCCCATTATTCATCATTTCATTGTTCATTAATTTTGAATGGGGCTGGACAATAAAATAAATGCTGATCTTGTCAGAAACATCCCCATGCCATGCACAAATGAAAATAATATACTGAAGTTCTGCAGGGTCAATTTTTGAAGTGTTCCTATGGAACTTTATTTTAAGAAATGTTGTGAATTTTGTGATTCAGCTGATGGATTGCTATATGTTGTTGAATATTTGCACAAAGTAGTGTGCTTTTAATTTTCTTTTTAGACAAGTGTGTTAGTGTCTATCTGGTAGGTGAGTGTAGCTGTCCGTTTTCAGCCTTGACTCGACAGTAATATTCTCACCCCTCATTCAGATGATTCTGGCTTCAAATTACACTGACACTGTTGGATGTTCAACTCTTCAGATGAGACATAAAATCAAGGTTTGTCTGCCCCCTCAGTTAAATGTAAAATACTCCATGGTGCTATTTGAAAAACAAGAGCAGTGTTTTTTTTTCCCAGAGTCCTAGCAAAAATCTAACCCTCAACCAATACCATTAAAATAATTTAAACAATCATTATCTCATCACTGCTTGTGCACAAATTAGCTGTTTCCTACATTTTAGAAACACCTATACTTCAAAATACCTTAATGGAAGTAAAATAGACAGCTTTTAGGACATCCTGAGTTCAGACAAGACTTCCTATTCTTTGATGTTCATTTCTTACTGTATGCTTATTTTGGAATGTTTATATCTTGCAGGGAGTTTGTATACAAAAATAATCTCATATTGCAGGGTAATTAGGTACGAGTGTAATTCCATTTCATGCTTAACTCAGAATGAACATCTGAATAATATTTAAATTTTGCTGCAAAATGCTGCAACACATGGCAACTTAGGGGTAATTGTGCATGTTGAATATACATCTCAAAACACATTTTATTCCTTCTGTGCAAATTTTAAAAATAAAATCAGACATGCTGGTGTTAAGGAAATCCTTCATCTGGTCACTCTGTTTGTTGAATTTTATGTAGAATGTACTGTCAAACTTGCAGCGGTCGTTTTTCATTCCTGGGAAGGATTACATTCAGTTCAGTCAATTGGTTTCGATGCAATGCAAACTGAGTCACAATTATCCTAGGGAACAGAAATCTTGTGCTTCTAATCTATACTGTATGCAAACTATATGCAAACACCAAATCGATCTGCAAAGGAAAATCCAGGAAATACCCAGCAAGTCAGGCAGCATCTGGATTCTTATTGAAATGTCAGGCAGGATTTTCTTGAAAGTTACAGAGCTTTGACTTTGGGACTTTATTTTCAGGGAGCCAGGTTGATGGATCTCTTTTCCTGGAGGTGGAAAGTGATGACAAATTGCTGAGCGTATCCAGCTCATTTGCAGGGCCTCAGAAACCCCACAAGCGGTGGCCATTTCTGAGTCATATCAGAGACTAGAGGGTGCATCAAAGTACAGGGCACCATGGGCATTGTAAAAGTAATCATTTAAAGGGGAAAAGATGGTAAGCCTCCTGAAACAAGGGAGCGGCTTCTGAATTGGGTCCATGTTTGTTGCCCACTCGCTCCACTTTGAGGGATGAAGCCTCCTGCTCCAATGATTCTCCTCCATCAGTTGACTTCCATACACAGCCAATGTTGAGGAGCACTCTGCCAGAGAAGTGTTGACCAGCTTGAAAATCATCCCGGCCCTTTATTATTTAAATTGACTGTGGTCTCTATTGAGGAACCAGCCAAGTCACATTTCTGGCCACCCTCAGGAACACTTGTCTGTGGTAGAATGTGTTGAAGAGCCATTCTTATGAAGCTCCCCTTTAAATTCCAATGCACCACAAAAAGTTTGCCACCACGGAGCTGAAACAATTCGATGCATTAACTGTTCCTCTCGCCACAGACACTATGTGTTATGTTGAGTATTTCCAACATTTTGCCACAAAATTGGAAAGGACTCGAAAATGGGTGCTGATCTCGTGTCATGGAATTACCGCGTGCACATCCTTCCAAATGCAGAAAGCACGTAAACGTCATACTACCTGGTAATTCAACTGTGGTGTGTCGTCAGTGCTAAGAAACTGTAGAGTGACTATCCTTGAGCAGCCAATTTAGGTCAGAGCTAGGATCAAGCTTTCTCTCCAGATAGCTATTATGCTCCATCAGCTTCACTATCTCCAGTTCTTGCCCTTTACTCTGAAATGATTAAACCTACATTTGGTGAGATGCACCTACATGGATGTTACAATCTTGAAGTGAGGGATTTCCAGTGGGTGGCTGTAATGATGATCTAAAGGGAACATGCACCTCTTAAAGTGAGGTGCTATTTAACTTGGAATTCATTATTTTGACAAATATCTCAACTTCGTTTCCGAGAGGTCCCCAGCAAAGTTTAACAGACTTGGGGTTGCAGCAATGGAAGTGTTGATCAAATATCTGACGGCTCATACAAAAATGCTCAGACCTATTTCTGGCCCATTTACCACCCTGCTGCCCCAGAGATTGTTTCCACTCCTTAGCTCATTATTTGCATCTCGTGCCGGGGGAGGACGTGCCAGATTTCCCAATAACTCCCAAAAGTGAATTGCTTATGAGCAAAAGTTCAGAACGAGCAGCTGGTGCAATGATCCAATACTGATGAGATCCAACTTCAAATTGTGTGAACAGTCATCATGCTAAGGACATCATTCCAAAAGCTCAAAGACAGCATAGGATTTTAAAAATTCACTGGGCTGCATTTTACCTGCCCTCAGTGCATGGGTGGGGAAAGGTTGCAAAATATCATGGGGAGCTATTACGCTGCGGTGCCTGTTATGTTCGTTATTTCATGGCATTTTGATGGTGGCAGGATGCTGGCAGATACGCTAATTACTGGGTGCCCAACTGAGCCGCTTAAGTTCTTACCGAGGTACTGCATGTACTGGTAGTAATCTTCCAAGAATCCTTAGATTCTAGAAAAGTCCTTTCACAAAACAAACAATCAAACACCAGATCGGCACATTTCATTGATCTACAGCCAAGGTGAGTCATTTCAATTCACATTTGTTAGTGTGTCTGCTTAACTTTTCTTTTAAATGTATCTTCTTTCCTGGGATGGCGGCATCACTGGTTAGGCCCGCATTTTGTGTTAGCCTAATTACCCATGAAAAATGGAAATGAACCACTTTTTTGAACTGCTGAGATCAATTTGATGTAGGCACAATTAAAGTATTGGTAAGGAGAGAGTTCCAGGAATACTACTACACAGCAGTGAAGAATTGGCAATGTAGACCAGGACATTGTGTGGCTTAAAGGGAGTCTTATAGGTACAATGTTTCCCGGCAAGTTTTGTCCATGTTTTTCTAGGTGGTAGAGGTTGTGATTTTGGGGCTGCTGTCAAGGGAGCCTTGGTAGGTTGCTGCAGTTTATCTAGTGGATAGTCTTCTACTTTCAATCACTTTTTCATACAATTTGATACATGTGATACTTAGCTTCATGTCTCATTCATGAGCTCCAGAGAAACTTTACTCCCCAATGCAATTTTCAAATATTATCTTTAAAACACGTTGCTCATTCCTATTTATTCCAGGCATCACTTTACCTTGTTTGTTCTCTATTTTAGACAGTATAAAATTTTCTCAATTATCCCAATAAATTGTGCCTAACCTTTATTTTGACTTTGAATGATCCTGTCAAAATTTCAGTGCTGTTAGAACTTTAAAAAGTTTTTTTAAAAAACTGTCAGTTTAATTCCCGATCAAACAAAGGCCCAGATATTCAACTGTTGGGACAGGACAGACTAGAGTTGTGATTTAAGAGTTGCAGAATCGTAGATGCAGCAGACTTCATGAGAATTGCCCATGAAATTGAAGAATCAAATAGACAAACCCTCTGTCTGAAACCTTTAGAAAAATACAGTGAGAAAGACGCAAAGGGAATAAGACAATCATGGTAAACCAGAGGTTAAAGATACCAGCAAGCTGAAAGGAAATACACACAGTGTGGCAAAGATAAGTGGTAATACAGGAGATTAGGGAAGTTTTAATAAACAACAAAAATTCCCAAAAAGGAAGAAATTAAACTCTTAAGTTAAATATGCAAGTAATATTAAGAAGGACAGTGAGGGCTTCTTTAACATATATAAAGAGAAAGAGGGAGACCAAATTGATCATAGGCCTCTTAGAGATCAAGGCTGAGGAAATAATATTGAGGAACTAGGAAATTAGAGTCAGATTTTATTGTCATGCATACTGAAATAGAGGAATACAGGAGTATAATGAAAAGTGTACAAAGTCACCTTTCCAAGGAGCTGTTTTAAAATATAAAATCAGAATTTCAAAAAAAGAGGGCATTAAAGAAACATAGCCCAAGAAAAAGTGTTCAAATCTTAAAGTCCTAATCCAAAACAAAAGGAAAGTGTCTAAATTTTAAAGTCTTATCCCTTGGCCGACTCGTGGCCTGGAGTTTTGGTCAGCATGCTGCACCGATCTCCTTTGCTGCTGCCAATGCCATCACTGATCACTGGACGGAGCTGTCTGTTTTACAACTGCTACCACCTCTGATTGCCGAGAGGAATCAACACTGTTGCCATGCTGCTCCACAAGCTCGAGAGGCCAGGCTCTTGCCCTGCTGAAGATACCAAGAAAGGCTTTTAAGAAGAAATATAAAGAAAAAGAGAAAGAGAAAAGAACAAAAGAAAAGCACAAAAGTAAAAATAATAAAATAAGGAAGCATATAAAGCAGGTAGAAGCAGATGAGTCCCAGGCCAGGAGCCCCAATGCAGTGCTGTTACTCTGCCACCATCTTGGAATGACAGAGAAGTTGAACAAATATATTGCTTCAGTCAACACTGTAGAAGTCACTAATAGTGTTCCAAAATTACTAAATATTCAAGGAGTGGGAGGAAATAAATACAATAACTATTGCTAAAGATAAATTACTTGGAAAATGATGCCAACAAATCCCTTGGACCTAATAGGATGTATCCTCGGATAGCAAAGGAGTTAGCTACAAGGAGAAAGCATGCACAGTAGTAATCTTCCAAAAAATCTTATTGGTTTCTGGAAAAAAAAACAGGACATTTGTAAAACTATTAATGTTCCACCCTTATTCAAAGAAGGTAGGAGAAGGAAAATACATTACTAAAGGCCAGTTAGCTTAATGTTTGTTCTTGGGAAAATTCTAGAGTCTGTTATAAAGAATGTAATATCAGCGCATTTAAAAATATATAATACAAGCAATTAGAGTTGGGAAGGCTTCATGAAAGGCAAATCACTCCTGACAAGTCGATCAGAATTCTTTGAAGAGATGACAAGCAAAGTAAATAATGTGGAATCAGTGGATTAATATGTTTGGATTTCTATAGAGTACCATATGTGAGGCTACTTAATAGGTTAAGAGCCCATGCTGTCATAACAGAGAGCCACAGGGATCAGTGCTGAGGACACAATTATTTACAACATATTGTAATGAGTTAGATGAAAGAAACAAATGTATAATTGCCAAATTTGTAGACTCCACAAGAGGTGGGAAGGCAAGTGGTGAGCATGACAAAAATAGTCTGCAGAGGGATATAGGCAAATTAAGTGAGTGAACAAAAATTTAGCAAATGGAATATAGTTTGCGGAAATGTGAGGTTATGTGATTTAGCAGGACGAATAAGGGGTGAATATTATTCAAATGCTTAAAGACTACACAAAGCTGCAGCACAGAGGGATTTAAGAGCCACCATGCATAAATCACAATGAGCTTACATCCAAGTTCAACAAGAAATCAGGAAGTCAAGTGAAATGTTGGCTTTTCTTTCAAAGGGAATGGAGTATAAAAGTAGGATGTCTTGCTAAAACTATACAAGGAACGTGTTAGACCATGCATAGCTTTTGTGAATAACTTTGATCCCTTTATCTGCAGAAAGATAGACTGGCATTGGAGGCAATTCACAGGAAGTTCTCGATTCATTCTAGGTACGGAGGGATTTTCTTACAAGGACAGGCTGATTATATGGAACATAGAACAGTACTGCAAAGGTTCGGGCCCTCCAGCCCACAATGTCTGTGCCAACTATGATGCTATTCTAAACTAATCCCATCTGTCTGTATATGATCTGTATCCCTCTATTCACTGCCTCTTCATGCATGTGTCTAAAAGTGCTCTTAAACTTTGCTATTGAATCTGTTTCCATCACTTCCACTACCAGCACATTCCAGGTACCAATTACACTCTGAATAAAAGGTTTCCACATACATCTCCTTTAAACTTTATCCCCCTCACTTTACACCTATGTCCCTTAGTATTTGACATTTCCATCCTGGGAAAGAGATCCCGACTATCCACCCTATCCTGATAATTTAATATACTTCTATCAAATCACCCCTCAGCCTCTGATGCTCTAGCAAAAATAATCCAAGTTTGTCCAACCTCCAACTAGTACACTCCAATCTAGGCAACATTCTGGTAAACCTCTTTTGCATCCTTTCTAAAGCCTTCTCATCCTTTCTAATAGTGCGGCAACCAGAACTGCGCACAATACTCTAAATGTAGCCTGACTGAAGTCTTATAAAATTGCAACATGATTTGCCAAATTTTACATTGAAAACTCAGACCAATAAAGGCAAGGATGCTGTCTGGCTTCTTTACCACTGTATCCACTTGTGTTGCCACTTTCAAGGAGCTATGGGCTTGGACCCCAATATCCCTCTGTACATCAATGCTCCTCACGGTCTGGCCATTTACTATATATTTACCTCTTGCATTTGACCTCTGAAAGTGTATTATCTCATACTTGTCCATATTAAACTCCAGCTGACATTTTTCCACCCACCTTTCCAGTCAATCAATATCCTGCTGAATCATTTACTACCGTTCCTCACCATTCACAATTCCACCAATTTTAATGTGCAGGGCTGCAGGAAAAAATGCTGGAGATTTCCCATTAAACCATAATATTCAGAAAACCTACACAGACATAACGAGACAAATATCCTTCTTCCGCTGTGTAACAATTCTGTGACTGCAGGAGCATTTTGCTCTGCCAGCAATTTTCCTGCTGCTTCTGTTATTTACTGTGCAGGTATGGTGATAGTTCACTTAACTGGTCACTGAGAGTGGAAGGTTACCTTATGGTGAATGGCTGAGAAAATTGACTCTGTACTTTCAATGATTTAGAAGAATGAAAGATGACTTCATTGAAACATTCACAGAATAAAGCTGGATAGGTTATTTTTGCTGGCTGGGAAACTTACAACAATTGAGAATAGTTTCAGGATAAGGGGCAAAAATTTGGACCAAGAAGATTTTCCTTCACTCAAAGATTCACAAATTTATGTAATTCTCTCCACCAAAGACAAAAGATCTTCCATTGATTACTGTATTTAAGGCTGGGATACACAGATTTTTAGTCTCCCATGAAATCAAGGAAGATGGGGAGTTGGTGTCAATGAGGTTTTGAAGCCCAAGATTATTTGTGATCACACTAAACAGAGTATGCTTCTGCTCTATCTCTTGTGCTGTTGTGCATGTAGACTTGTGTTATAGCGTCACTAGGTTTACACTTAATTTTTAGGTATGACTGATGCTGTTTCTGGCATGCCTTCCTGCACTCTTCATTAAACTCACCTCTTAACGTAATGGTAGAGTGAGGGATATTCTGGGCCATGAGATAATAGATTGTGCTCTCTTACCTTGCACAGTGCTAGTGTAAGCATGATGAACTGTGTTTTGTATGTGAAAACAAGGCATTCTGTCTTCAAGGATGGTACAGTAGTTACTCATTCTATTACAGTCATGGGTAGATGCATCAGTCACATAAACACGGGTGAAGTGAAGCAGATTTTTCCCAAATTCACTTCTGCAAGCTCAGTTGAGTACCTATGTTTTTCAGGCCTTGGTCAGTAGTGTTACAAGGAAGCAACTCTTAGTGATGAAAGTTGAAGACCTTTACTCAGAGTAAATTTTGAGCCCTGTTAGTCTCATTGATTTCTTCCTGCTGGTATTCAACACAGAGGGATGGTGATTCATCAGCTGAGGAAGGAGATGGTTTTAAGTTGTAATCAGCCACAGGGTTTGTTACCCACGTTTGACCTGATATCATAACATTTCATGGGGTCCAACATCAATGTTGAGGACTGCCAGGGCAACTACTTCCTGACTGGCCTGTCAATGTTGTGCCATCTCTAGAATAGGGATCCATGGGGCATTGGCTGGCAAGTATGAGTCACTGAGCACAATTATATGTCATACCACTAGTTGAACAGCCGTGTGGGGCACACGGCTGTTCACCCAATTTTGGGATAAGCCCTCAAATGTTAGTAAGGAGAACTTTGCAGAGTTGACTGGTCATATTGTACCATTATCAATCCAGTGCCAAACTCCAAGGTGGGGACTGTATCCACTTTTATTGCTTCTTGGCTTTTCTGTAGCCATTTGCTAGAATTTCGCAAGTCTAGCTAAGAGCAATGCAAATATATTGCTGTGGGTCTGTGATCACATGTAAATCAGACAGGTAAAGAGGATAGAAATTCTTCCATGAAGGGCATTAGACATAGAAACATCAAAAATAGGAACAGGAGTAGCCATTCAGCCCTTCAAATCTGCTCTGCCATTCATTATTATCATGATTGATCATCCAATTCATTAGTTGTCTGTTCCTGCTTTCCTTCAGATCCTTTAATCCCTTTAGCCCCAAGTGCGAGATTCAACCACTTTGAAATCTTCCGAAGCTCTTGCCTTGACTACTTTCTGTGATAGGGAATTCCCTAGGCTCACCATTCTCTAGGTGAAGACGTTTTTCATCAGCTCAGCCCTAAATGGTTTACACTATATCCTTAGGCTGTGACCCCTGGCTCTGAAATCTTGTGAAACCATTGGGAACATCCTTCCTGCATGTACTGTATCTGATCTTGTTACAATTTTAGAGGTTTCTACGATAGTTCCTCCCATTCTTTTGAACTCCAGTGAACGTAATCCTAACTGATTCAGCCTCTCTTCATACATCAGTCCTGCCATCCCAGGAAGCAGTCTGATCAACCTTTGCTGCACTCCCTCTAACAGCAAGAAAATCCTTCCTCAAATACAGAGACCAAAACTGCACATAGTACTTCAGGTGTGACCTCACCAAAGCCTTGAATAATTGCAGGAAGACATTCCTGCTCGTGTACTCAAATCCTCTCACTAAGACCAGCATATTATTTGCCTTCTTCACCACCTGCTGTACCTGTGCTTACTTACAGTGGCTAGTGTACAAGGACATCCAAGGCTCTTTGTACCTCCCTCGAATTTTCAAATCTGCGGCCACTCCGACTATAATCCATCTGTCAGTTTTGCTACCAAACTAATAAACCAGATTGTGTTTTGCATCAACAATCTGATAGATTTGAATACCACATTCATTCATTGAATTTAAAATTCCAAGTGGGATTTGAGACAATAATCCTACCAACCTCTGGATTCCCAGTCAGGTAAAAGTCAACACATTGCCACTATTGGTCTGCTCATGTAGGTGATTTGATATGCGGTTTGGAGGGAATTTGCCGATTCACACAGACGTAAAAGATCCCAGGGAACAATTTACAGGAGAGAGGAATTCTCCATGTATCCTGACAAACATTTATGACTCAACCAAAGCCAAAAAAAACCACAAATGAACAGTTCATTTATCTCTCTTTTGTTTATCAGTGCGAGCTTCTGTGCCTGTAAAACTGCAACTGTCTTTCACTTCAGAGGATCAATAAAGCTCAGTATCTACATTGGCGAAGTTCTGGACAATTTTCTGACGACGTCAAAAGCATTCCCAAGTTGAACGTAGTTGCGCATATTCCAAGCTATTTCCGGTCTCCCGGATTTTTAAAAATGTTGTCACTCTTTTGTTCATTTCTTACCAAGCAAAACATCGCTGCGTTTCCAACAAATAGCGTCCGACTTCCAACAAAAGAATTAACGCCTGTTAAAAATGGGAGAAAGGAAAACCATAGACTTGCCTCGAAACAGTAACTGGACGTCTCCCTCCACAGATGCTGTCAGACCCGCCCAGTGTGTCCAGAAATTTCCGTATTTTTTGGTGTCAGATTCCCAGCGTCCACAGTTCTTTGTTTAATCAACACATTATTTACATATTAATGTTGAAAGAGAGAGTTTTCATTAGTTTACTGTCAATTCTCTTCATCATCTTTGAAAATATCGTGTTGCGGTTATATTCGATAAAATCATTACTAACTGGTTCAAGTCGTTAATTCAACCTAAATTTGGAAGTTGTAACCGTTTTGATCCAAAAGCCATGACCAGCCATTTATATATTTTTAAATCTGTATGCAGTATGCTGTGTCAATCAACACGCAATAGTTCAACAGTCATCCATTATTTTAGCAAATGGAGACATGAACCGATCAGAGAGAATTTCCTCGTTACTCTATTCAGAGATGTTATTATACACCTCTGGAAAATGTAGGATTGGAATCCTGGCCTCCAAACTCAGAGGTAGGGACGCTAACATCGTCCCGAAACAGCCCTATCTATTAATCCGAGTGAATCTGATTTTTAATTTGAAACACCGTTCTAACTAAAGAAAAATTCTCATTAACCATAAGGTGGCAGTAATGATCAGTAAAAAGTGGCTTAGGAGCGCTGAAAGACGTGTTAAATTCGATATATACTTCAGTGTTTGAGAAAAAAAAAACCTGCTAAAAACGTATAACACACGCTATTGCCAGGATTGGGAAAAAAGATCAAAAGCACCGCACTTCTTGCCAGCATTAACCGAACGGAGCTAACCTCAAGAAAACAAATTTGCTAGTGGCCATCAGGTGGCAGACTCAGAGATAATGGGAACTGCAGATGCTGGAGATTCCAAGATAATAAAATGTGAGGCTGGATGAACACAGCAGGCCAAGCAGCATCTCAGGAGCACAAAAGCTGACGTTTCGGGCCTAGACCCTTCATCAGAGAGGGGGATGGGGGGAGGGAACTGGAATAAATAGGGAGAGAGGGGGAGGCGGACCGAAGATGGAGAGCATCTCCATCTTCGGTCCGCCTCCCCCTCTCTCCCTATTTATTCCAGTTCCCTCCCCCCATCCCCCTCTCTGATGAAGGGTCTAGGCCCGAAACGTCAGCTTTTGTGCTCCTGAGATGCTGCTTGGCCTGCTGTGTTCATCCAGCCTCACATTTTATTATCTAGGTGGCAGACTCAGCCTGGAAACGGAAGAATGGGCAGCGGGCAAGGCTGGGTGGCACACAACGATACCACATAAAATATATTTTTAAAAATAGCACCTCGATTTTCAACAGTTTAAGAGACCAACTCCTGGTTATGACAACCTGTAACTGCAGTTCCACTCAGAACCAAAACGTATCTGTTCAGATTGTTGCTGATTATGACTGGGATAATCTCTTGCAGTGACTTTGTACCATCTTCGTGTTCTTTTTACATTATGTGCCTTGCCTATGCTTCCCTATGAGTACAACCCCCGGGGTCATTATTTAAAAAGAGAACTAGTCTCAGAATGTAGAATGCCCCATGCATGTAAATACCACTGTAGATGAAAACGAAATTTTCAATAAATAGCAGTAAAAACTGGCAGCAATACGTAGGCATGAAAAAGAGTCTAAACATGAACAGTAGTATGAACAATACAATCAGATTTCTGTGAACAACCACGAAATCTGCGTAAATGCGATCGTTTATACATCTGTGCTGAAAATTCATCCAGTTCAATACATTTACAGGGAATTCACAGCCAACTGTCTGGCTATCGCAACGTAAAACGACGCGGCATCAGCAACAGGACAACTTTAAACTGGGTGGGAGGCGTTTGAAGAAGCGAAACTTGCAAACATATTTTTGTGTTTTATAAACAATTGAGTTCGGAGAAAACCAATGTATTTGGTGTCTCCATCCTTTTACGGATTTACCCTCCCTGCCAAATACGTGGGCGCACATATACACTGAATGACAACAAAATGTACGTGTGTAGACATCTACCGAACAACAACATGTAAATATTAAATACAGGTGGCTCCAAGCAGATGGAACAGGATAAAACAATCTGAACTGCAAATTTATTCTAATTCATGTTACACACAGAAAGGAAAATATGTGACACAGCCCTGAAGCCTGATCCACCATCATTTAAATTATTACTGACATGTACCTCATTTATTTCCTGCCAAAAAGTCTGTCCATCTGAGGTCTTAAATTCAGTCGATTCAGCGTCCAAAGCGTGTTTTTCTTTGGTGGGGTGGGAGGCGGGGAGAATTCCAAACTTTCTCTACTTCCCCTGTTAACAAATGTAACCTGAGCTCACTGTTCCCTGATTTCACCCCCCCCCCCCCTCCATTGGACGGGTTCCCATTTTTAAGATTGAGCCTCCTCGATTTGCCATTCCTTACCAGAGGAATTCGTTTCTCCCCACCTACACAATCGATGTCTAACATTTTAAACACCGCACTGAGATCACCCTTCTACCTCTGAAGCTTAGGCAATGCACTCTGACCGCGAGCTGACTATTCTAAGACCCCCTCACATTCTGGTAACTCTACCGTTCACCCTCGCATCCCATCAAAGTATCATTCTTGAGGTCTGGGACCCACAACAGAATGCGGAAATTCCAAATGGAGATAAAACTGGAGCATAACTTCCTCCTGTTTGTATTGCATTCCTCTTCAAACAAAGACTAACTTCCTATGAGCATTTTGTTTATTTCTTGTAGCTGTGCACTGGCTTTTAATTGTTTTGTAAAATATCGAAATCCCCTGCTCTTCCACCGGCTCCAGAAGTTCATCATTAAGGCAAAATTGGCATTTATTTAACTTTATCAAATTTAAACTTACACTTCCACATTAATCTGGTTGCCTTGTTGTAAAACAAATTGAGACACTGACAAGGGGCGAATCGATTTACGAGGATGACACCAGAATGTCAAGGTTATACTTATCGGGAATGGACTGATTTTCCTTTTTCCCTTGAAGGCAGATTTAAGGGTGACTATTGGAGGTCGTTAAAGTTGGAAGAGGTTTTAATAGAGCACTGTAACCTATAATGTTCCCACTTATGAGGACAGCAAAACTAAAGGCTATTAATACAAGATAACTTCCTAAATATGGAGTTCAGAAGAAACTGTTCTGATGAAGGGTAACTAGACCTGAAATATTAACTTGTGATTTATATCCATAGATTCTGCCAGACCTGTGGAGTTTTGTTTTCAGCAATTTCTATTTTTATTTCAGAAGAAATTGTTTTGCCCAGAGTGGTAAGAATGTGAAGCTGATGTGGTTAGAGCAAATACTACAGATACTTTTAAAGACAAGCTAGATAAATATGTGAGGCAAAGGCAGACAAGGGGCTGTGCTGATAGTTAAGTGATGGGAGGAAATTCCAGTGTATCATGAATGTCAGTATCGGCTGACTGAGCTGAATGGCCCGTTTCTGCGCTGATATTCTAATGTAATCCTATACAGTTCCCTGCAACGAACTCAATCAACCATCATTCCGTCCACTCAATCGGTTTATTTCTCATTGTAACTTCGGAAAATTTACTTTCATGACTTTAGCGTAATCTGCAACCTCGAATATCCAGTTCTTTATTCTTTCACCCACGTTGTGAATAACTGTGGCGAAAAGCTGATAACGGGGCACAGGGGCGTCGAGGAGACACCCCTCTTTAATGTGTCGTTCAAAGGTGATTTCTTTCCTGCCCCCACATGCTAGCAGATTAACAACTGAAGGCAAAAATTCCATTTTAGCTCCCTGCATTGCCAAATCTCTTTTGTTAAAAAGCGAAATAGAATATCCTTTAAAGCATGAGTTAACAACAGAAAATCGAATTAGAAATTTGAATTTAACAAATTAAGATTCAACATCGTTAATATCGATGCTTGTCTTATGATGATAGTGGTAGGCAATTCAGCTCACGAACAATTAGTTATCGTTGAAATGCTCTCGGTATTCCCCGCACTGTTCGTCCTTTACCGATATCAGTTCCACGCGCTGCAATGTACTGTGAAGAGCCGAGTCCGTCCCTAACACATTGAACCACTGCCTTAAAAGTGGCTTCAGTCATCCGACGGTGCGTGCACACTTTTATCTGACCGTTATATGCAAATAAAAATTTATTCCTTTTCTGGTGTAGCCTCAGTTCTCTCCTCGGTCTCACTCCCGGAGGCGCTTTCCTTCCTTTGCAAAGAGAAATGAAAACAGTTTCTGGAAAGTAACTGGAATTGTCTCATACTTGCAGACATTTGGCAACGCACACAAACATTAGTATCGGTCGAATGGAATATTTGTCGCATTTTAAGTTTTAAATGTTGCCATACATTTGGGAGAAAAGTAAACGCACAGTTTGAGGTGGTGGCGGTAAAAAAAAACACGCGACAGAAGCTCAGATTCCGGCCAAGGCACGAACTGTTCACAGCTGCTGCAGCCAAGAGTCAAGCTGCTGTGTCCGGGCACTTGGGGCGAACAGTTTCCCTGTTAATAGTTTTCTCCGGCTCTTGCTGTCCAGGTTTCCCGGCATTACATCGATCCTGCATTCACTGCATAGTTAACAAACATTTCAAGTGTGTTATTTAGATGCGGCGGCTGGCATCCTAGCTATCACACTCCTGTCCACGACCAAATCCAATTAAAATCGATGTATCGATCGGGTTAGCACACACTGGAAACCAGACAAGTCCGTGCTATTAAAAAGGCACCAACCATCTGCAGATTGTCCGCACAGTTCTGTCCCGGCGCCGACTGCAAACTGACAGTCGGCAACCTTTTAAAATGCCACCACAAACCGCCTACCTTCCTTACTTTTTGATTTTTAAACGCTTTGGGGGAACAAGCTGGAGGCGAAATAAAGTAGCGGGTCTGGGGGAGGCTGCCCATGTGTTCTGTAGCAATCCTAGTGTTTGTAAATCGCCAGGTATCCCTCAATGAATGGCGGCAGCGCCTCGGAATTACCAACGGCTTGGTTCGTAATTGTCATTTGCATCGCTCTTACCGATGGGGAACCGATGTGTGTACTCGCTAACAGTCACACAGGAAAGCTGTCAGCCCGAGCACCGGCCGTCAGAGAAAGCGAAGTTAGACTCCGTGAGAATCAAAATAATCCACAGAATGAGTGTCCCCTCGGTACCTGCCGATTGGAATTTCCTTGGAAGTTCCCGGGAGAAATCCGTTGACGGAGGTGGTCTTGATTTTAAACAAGTTGTGCGCGATTTCCATATCCAGTCGCTGTTTCCATCTCGTGTGTGTTTTTTTTAACCTGGCACTGTATTAAAACAGGAGTTCAGCTGAGAGGAAAGTCGGAGCTGGGTGGAGGTGTCGTTTTGCTCTGGCAGATGGCGCTTTAGTCCTGGTTGTGGAGTTTGTGTAGCCTCTCGCTGACGTGCTGGGAGAGAGAAAAAAAAGGTGCTGATCGCAGCCGAGTGGAGGCCCGCTATGGTAATAAACTGAAGCTGGGAGGGCTCTCTCTCTCCCCTCTCTTCACTGGCTCTGTCTCTCTCTCTCTCTGTCTTTGAGCGATCGATGTGGTTCGAGGGATGAGCGAGAGGGTGGGGTGGGGAGGTGGGGAATGGAAGGGGGAAAAAAAAAGATGAATGGAGCAGGTCTGGTCAAATGTCACCCAGACGGGACAGCGGCGAGCAGGAGAAAACCTCGTGTGAGTACGGTCTGAACGGGGAGGAACGGAGAGGCGCTGCAGACTGACTGGCTAAGTGAGGAAAACAAGAGGTGGGGGGGGGGGGGAAGAGGACAGGAGCACATGCTTGACTGCCTCTCGTCAATTTCCCCACTCCTGGTCAATTTCACTCACCCACCCCCACCCCCACGACATCCCCCACCCCCCACCCCGGTCAATTACATGTTAGAGCCCTTACTCTTGGTGCCAGCGTCGAGTACCAAAAGATTAAACAACAAGCCAGAAGGATTTGGGAGAGAGAATTCGACAGGTTGAATGACAACAAACCGCTCGTGTCCCTGAACCATGCGGGTGGGATGTCTCTTCCTTTTTGCCTACCTCGCCAGCGGGCCGGCCCGATCGCAGAGTCCCCCTGAGAGTATCAACATGGCCATCGTGCTGCCCCACAACAACACCCAGTACGCCTGGGCTTGGCCCCGGGTCGGCCCGGCCATCCAGCTGGCCATCGAGAGGATTAACCGGGACGGGCGACTGCTGCCGGGCTGCACACTCACCTACAAGTTCAAGAGCAGCGAACTGGACGGCCGCTGCGCCGATTCGCTCGCCCCTTTGCTCGCCGTGGACCTGAAGCTGGAGAACGACCCCGACGTCTTCGTGGGTCCCGGTTGTATCTACGCCACCGCCCCGGTGGCTAGGTTCGCCAGCCACTGGGGGCTGCCCCTGGTCACCGCCGGGGCATCAGCCTTCGGCTTCTCCAAGACCGGAGACTACAGCACGGTGATCCGCACCGGGCCGGTCTTCACCAAGCTCGGGGAATTCACCGCCCAGTTGCATGAGACCTTCAACTGGACCTCGAGGGCCGTGCTGGTCTTCCAGGACATGAAGACAGACGATCGGCCCTTCTTCTTCCTGTCGGAAGGGATCTACACTACCCTGAAGTCCGAGTTTACAAACCTCAGCGTGGAAGGCAAAGCTGTGGATAAGGATGAACTGGACCAGGCGGCGATCATTGACATTATCCAATTCATTAAAGAGAATGCACGGAGTAAGTGGGTTTGCAGACCCCCTACCTCTGATGTGGGATTTGGGAACAGTAAACTGCTTAGATATTGTCCTTTGGCTAAGACCACGCGTAGCCGGATCTGGTCTCTTTCCCCAGGCTCCACTCTGCAGAGAGCGGGTCAGGTCTGCAAGGTTCGGTCACATTTTGCACCTTAAGCGTTGAGTTTGCGTTTTCTGCTCCCACCATGCTCCCTCACCCCCTCTCCCCTCCACCCCACCCACACCCCCATAGCCATGTTACTGACATTTTAGACAAAAACAAAACCCTATTGCTTTATTTGATTTCAGTCGTGCATCCCACGACTCGTTCCCCTACCCTGGTTGGGTCCGCTGAATGTAATTAAATCATCCCCTCCCCTGGCAGAAGAGAGAAAACGGAATTGATGGTGATGGAGTGGGGTGGGTGGGGGAGAATAAATGTCTCCCCCCCTCCCGCCCTTTTTTCTTGTTTTGGTCGGGACGCATTAGTTGCAGCGGTTTTACTGGGAAGAGAATGTCGCCCTCGCCATTGGTAAATGCCACAGCCAACGTACAATGCACGATGCAGAGACTACCCGTACGGTACCCGATTTAAAGCAATGAGCCGTCTCGGGGTGGGCAGAAACAGAAGCTGCAACACAACACAACAGTGTTAATCTGGAAACTGCCCTCTGTAAACCTTGCCTCCAATGTGGCAGCAGGTGTGCACATGGTATTGGGCACAGAGATGGCACACCATCATGGGCGAGTTTGTGAGCGCCACTGCAGACAGCACACACCCACCACCCCCCGCCCCCCAACATACACACACACATACACAACTGCCATTGTTTGTTTGTCAACAGCCCTCCATAGCAATACTAGCATTAAAATCCATAGCAGGACCCTGTGTGAGAGAAAGTTTGGAAAAGCAGTGTGGGGCTTCATAAGTTAAAGTGTTCAGAATGTGACTTTCCCTTGTGTGCTAGCAGCCGCGACATTAACCTCTGGACATCAGATAAATAGAAACGATTAACTTCTTTAAAAGAAAACCAATCTGATAGAGATTGTCACAGTTGGGAAATAAAATCTTGTTTCTCTCGATGTTGTCGGTGGTGTGTGCTAACTTATGACCACTGGTTAACTCAGCATTCTGTACTGATACCTCCTGGACTGACAAAATGTCTTTTCTTCCCCACCTTTACAGTTGCGTATCTGTGTTTCCCTTTCGAAGATTTCCGTCAGATCATGTTCTACGCGCAGAGAGAAGGGATGACCGGGGGAGACTATGTTTTTTTCTACTTGGATGTATTCGCCGAGAGCCTGAAACTGAGGTCGCCCACAGAGTCCCACAAACCCTGGAAGATGAACCACAGCAGCGAATCGATCCTCAAGGAAGCTTTCAAAGTACATCCATTTCCTTCACCTTTGTCATCTCGGCGGTAATCTGCCCTGTCGTTATCTTCTTCGGCATTTTCTTGCGCCGAGAGGAAGAGCTATTTTGTCGTTTGCAAAAAGCTGCGGTTGCCTACAGGCTGGCTAGATATTTCTATCAGGAGTGAGCCATTCAGCCCATCGACTTTATTCCATTATTTAGTTGCATCTTGGAGGAAACGGTACTCTAATACCTTTTCTCTGCCTCTAATGCATAGCTCCGGGTAACTAAAACCGATTGCTCCCAAGCAGCAACAAATAGCCAAAATTAAATAGCAATGTGTGTGGAATAACATGTCCACCTTCGCTTTGCTGTAGCTTCTCTCGGGGCACTCTAAAAGCATTTTTGTTTAATACGACCTCGGCCACTCAGAACAAAACCGGGTTGCAATTCAAAAGAAACTTCACCTCTTGTAATGGAATGCCCCGCGGCACCTCACAAATACGCAAAAAGTCGATGAAATTCGCAGCTTTTTAGATTTCAATTGACGGCTGTAGTTTCTGGGTGGATTTAGGAATTCAGTTCTGGGGAGTGTTGAGTCTCCACAGACCGCCTCGGCACGATCCTGTTGTTGACACTGAGCGTTCGACAATGCAGAATGAGCTGACACTAACCGGGCTATCGCTGCTCTCTTTTGTTTTCACAGTCGGTAATGATCATAACCAACCGAGAGCCAGAGGAACCCGAATATTTCACCTTTCAGGAGGATTTGCGGGCAAGAGCCAAAAATGTATCGAGTGCCGATCTAGCCAACACTCTGGTAAGCATTCCTTGGGGTACAGGACTGAAAACTTAAGTTCCGCATTTCAAAACTTGGATTCGGACGCGATTTATTCGTTGGGTCAATAGACTGATCGTTGGATAGATTGTACGAATTACAGAGAAAGATAGCACACTTATTTCCCTTTAGGTGAAGGGAGTAATTGCAGAAGTCAAGAGGTTCTGTCAGTTAGTCGGCCCGGGGGTGATGCTGGCCTGTTCCTCATGTTCGGTCACTGAGCAGTGCAAATGCTGGACACACGATATCTTTCATTGAAACACAGATGTTTATCACATTTCAGATACGTTAGTTTACTTTTCATTGACCCCGTGACCCGTGTAGCAGATGGGTGCACTGTTCACGTGCAAGCAGTGTGCAATGCTGGTACACAGCTACAGCAGTTGGAAATATAGTTGTTTTTAAACTCAACCTATCTTGGACACCGGTTAGAACCAAAATCCTCCAATCGTTTAACTTAAGATGTTCACTTCGCTCGCAGAAATGATTATTCCTGTTGGAAGTTTATAATTGCAAGTTTATACACTTGATGACAATACATGTTAGTATCTATGGATGATATTTCTATTACTGTTGGCATAATTCATATTAAATTTTCTCATAATTGTTAAACTTCCATACCAGGAAGGCCAATACTCTGTGTTCACAATATTACACATAAACTAAAAAGAAAGCCAGCCCCAACTGCAAAGGCACATGTGTTTGTCCGAGGATTTGTTCAGTGTTGAATCTAGTGAAATGATCATATTCGTAAATGTTTGTGTTCTGGCTTTTATTTTCATAGAAGGCTTGACTGTGCCTCTAATTTTGATTTAGTGGTCTGTATAGGTTCATGTTCTGCGATGATTTGCACTACACATTCCACCAACCAATATACTGTTATGTAACCCATGGCCATAAATTATTCTGATTCACTTAAGTGCTGTGGGATGGATTTAGAGATTCTTTCGTTTTATTTCAGTCCGTAGATTGTACACATTTTCCATACATTTTTTCAAAATATTTGCTTTTGTGAATGGAGAAATCTAAATATGAAATTGAAGCATTCATATGATAATCTTTACAGGTCTGGCAACATCTGTGAAGAAAATATCAGAGTAACCCGAAACATTAACTCTGATTTTTTTTCTTCACAGATGCTGCCAGACCTGCTGAGCTTTTCCAGCAACTTTTGTTTTTGTTCCTGATTTACTGCCTCTACAGTTTTGTTGGTTTTTAAATGATGATCTTTTATGTCTTTGAGTCTAGTACAATCTAGACCTTTCATTCTATTTGTATACTCATGGATATGAAGTTTTAAGAATTTTTTTATCATTAACAGTTGTTCACTTGCTTGACATGAGTTTTTGTTTCTATTGATAGAAACTGTTTCAGTTTCCTATCTTGATTGATAAGAGTCTCTCAATGTAATTACCACATTCTTTGTCAAAATTAGTCAATTGCCAACCAGTCATATACAATGTATATACAGTACAACAAAGCTAAAGTACAGTCGCAGTGTTATGACATCTAGCTCTTCATCCAAAATGTCAAGGTACATCACTGTTTGTGTCTGCCAAATTTAACTTGTAATACCAAACATAACAAAATCATATTTAAAATATGGTGTACCATGTAAAATGACACATGCACATGAGTAAGTGCAATTATAACCTAATTTCGCATTCAAATACATTTGGAAATCAATTCTGTTTTGTTCTTTTAATTTTTTGTATCATCAGACCATATATGTTATAACTCTACATTCCCATTCAATACCTAATGGAATCCTACGCCACCATTAAAGTGTAATCCCACATTGATCACCACAAAATTGTTATGTAGAAATGAGTGAGTGCATATTATTAATCATTGACATTAACTTGTGCTCCATGGTATTTAATAAGTAAATCATGTGCTGTTGGTGCAATGTGATATTTATTTATCAAAAACATTCCAGCTGACCTCTGCAGTTTATGATACCTAGTGCAGTGCTTCTTTCCGTTTAGACATGAAGAAGCAGAATTCTACTTCATATGTATCAAGCCAGATGACATTGGGCCACCTTTAACAAGGAAGTAGTCCATATATTTAGACAATATAAGTAACATTTAAATGAGCAATAAATCAGAAAGTGTAAGGGAGAGTGGAACTCAGGAAAATCACAAAATCCAGAGAAATGGTACAGACCAAATTGTTAGAGCTGCATCTAATAACTGCCATGATACCATTGGACCTCAAACTAGTTTCTTGAAAGAAAAGTCTACTAAAATAGGGATTCACTGATTTTCATGTTCTGAAATTTCCTTCAGTTGAAAATGGTTCCATTGAATGAGAAGACTGCAAATTTAACTTCTTTATTCAAAAAGGGAGGGAGACTGGATGCAGGAAACTGCAGGCCAATTTGCTTAACATCAGCCAAAAAGAAAATATGATAAGTTATTATTAAATAAATTATAGGAAGACACATTGATATGTTCACAGAAATTAGGCAGAATTGACAAGGATTTGGTGGGGGAGGGTTGAAATAAAATTGGCAAGGGGCTGGGAGCCTCTGCAGGGAGACGGGAGTGAGGGAAACAAGGTCAAAATTAAATAGGATGGAAAGCAAGAAATGTGATAGGCAGGTTATTCAAAAGCAAAAATCAAACAGGGCTCCAGCACAAAATAATGCAAATGGAACTAAGAATGTTAAAAAGACAAGCCTTAAGGCATTGTGCGTTCATGTGCAGAGCATTTACAATAAAGTGGATGACTTTGCAATATAGCCATGAAAATAAATATAAGTAAGTTTGATATAGTTGGAAGTATAGAGATGTGGCTACAAGGTGTCCAGCAATGGAAATTGAACATCCAGAGGAATTTCATATTTAAGAGGTACAAAGAGAAAAAGGAATTCGGGCAGCATTTCTGATTAAAGTAAATATTAATGAAAAGGTGAGAAGGGATATCAACTCTGTTGAAGTCGAATCTGCATGGGTAGAGCTTAAAAACACGAAAGTGCAGAAAATAATATTAGGAGTTATATTCGAACCATCCAAACTCCAGTGGTAACACTGGGGAATGCATTTAATAGGAAATTAGAGACCCAAGCAATAATGGTACTGCTTTTGTTATGGGCGTATTAAATCCACATGTAGATTGGGCTAAGCAAACTAGTAACAACATCATAGAGGAGGAATTCTGGGGCATTTACAGCATAGTTTTCTGGATCAATATGTTATGAAACTAACTGAGAACAAGCAATCCTAGATTGAGTATTGTGCATTGAGAAAGGACTGATTGGCAGTCTAATTGTGCAAGACCTCTTGGGGAAGAGTGACAATAATATGATAGAATTCTTCATTACGATAGAGAGTGATGTAGTTGATTCTGAGACTGATGTCCTGAATCTAAATAAAGGAAACTATGATTGTCTAACATGTGGAATGGCAATGATAAATTGGAGAATTTTACATAAAGGGACATCAGTTTATAGGCAATGGCAAATATTTAAAGAAAGCATGGAAGAACTGCAGCAATTGGTCTTTCTTGTCTGGCACAAAACCAAAATGTGAAAAGTAGCCTGACCATTCCTAACAAGGGAAATGAGGGATAGTATTTAATTCAAGGAAGGGGCATCAAAATTGGCCAAGTTGGAACAGTTTAGATTTGAGAACAGGAAAGCAAAGGGATTGATTAGGAGAGAGTAAATAGAGTTTGAGAAAACGCTTGCAGGAAACATACAAACTGATTGTCAAAATTACTATAGCCTTGTGAAGAGAAACAGATTCATGAAAGAAATTGTAGGTTGCATACAGCCGGAAGCAGAGAAAATTATAATAGAAAGAAAAGAGATGACAGATCAATTAAATATCTTAGCTCTGTCTTCATAATGCAGGTCACAAATAATATGCCAAAATATGGGCAATACAAGGTCCAGTGAGAGAGAGAGGAACTAAAGGAAATCAGCATGTGTAGGGAAATGCTGATGGGGAAAGAGAAGGGATTAAAGGCCAATAAATTCGCAATAATCTTCATCTCAGAGTACTTAAGCCTTGAAATAATGGATGCAAAAATGGTCATATTTCTAGATTCTATAGACTCTGAAACAGTTCTTATGGATTGAAGAGTAACAAGTGTAACCCCACTATTTAAAAAGAAGATGTGGAGATAAAAACAGCAAACGATAGTTTGGTTAACCTAACACTGATAGTAGGAAAGGTGTTAGAGCCCATTATAAAAGAGTTAAGCGAGAGCGCTTGGAAAGCATCAACAGGATTGGACAGAGTCAGCATGAGTTTATAAAAGGTAAATAATGCTTGTCAAATTTGCTGGAAACTTATAAGGATGCAACTTGGATTTTCAGAAGGCTTTAAATAAGATCCCACATAAGCAATTAGTACATAAAATTAAAGTGCATGGAATTGGAGGTTGTGGACTGACATGAATAGAGAACTGGTTAGCAGACAGACAATAAATGGACCTTTTACCAAGTGGCAGGCAGTGACTAGTGGGATACCACAGGGATCAGTGTTGGGACTTTGAAATCTATATATGTTGTGGGAACAAAACATATTATATCTCCATGTTTGCAGGCAGCAGAAAGCTGAATGGGAGGGTAGGCTTTGAGCAGGATGCAGAGATACTTCAGTGTGATTTGGGACAAGTTGAGTCAGTGGGTGAATGTTTGGCAGATGCATTATATGGATAAGTATGATGTTATCCACTTTGGTAGCAAAAACAGGCAGGTACATTATTATCTGAATGGCAATAGGTTGGGAAAGGGTGACAAGGCTTGGATGTCTATGAATCTTTGAAAGTAAGCATGCAGGTGCAGTCGACAGTGAAGAGACATGTGGCCTTGAAAAAGAGAGGATTCAAGCACAGGAGCAGGGATGACTTGCTGCAAATATACAAGGCCTTAGTGGAATCACACCGGAGCGTTATGTGCAGTTTTAGTCTCTTTATCTGAAGAAGAATATTCTGACTATGGAGTGAGTGCAACAAATGTTCATCAGACTGATATCTGAGATGGATAGGATGGCATATAATACGTGACCAGATCAGTTCAGACTCTTTTTATTGATGATAGGGTTAAGCATTCACTTGCTAGACTAGCAATTATTTCTCACCCCTAATTGCCGAGAGGAAATTTCAGAGCCTTCCACATTGCTGTGGGTCTGGAGTCACAAATACATCAGATGCTAAGGAAAGCAGTTGCCTTTAGTTTCATTAGTGAACCAGATGGGTTTTTTCTAACATCGACAGTGTTTTCATCGTTGTCATTCATCTCTTAATTCCAGATTTTTATTGAATTAAAATTCCACGACCTGCCATGGATTGATTAAATGAGTGAACAAAGATTTGACAAATGGAGTATAATGTGGGGAAACGTGAAATTGTCCATTTTGGCAGCAAGACTTAAAAAGAAGCATCTTGTTAAATGGTGAAATTTCAGAACTCTGAGTTGCAGAGAGATCTGGTTGTCCTACTGCATGGATCACAAAAGTTTATGGTGAAAGTAGAGCAAGTAATTAGGAAAGCTAATAGAATGTTATCATTTATCATGAGGAGTTTTGAATACAAAAGTAGGGAGATTATGCTTCCAGGGTGAGATCTCATCAGGAGTACAATGCACCTTTGTAACCTTCTTTGATTAATTGGAAGTAGTTTAGTGATGGTTTACTCAACGAATAGATGGAATGGACAGGTAGCGTTATAATGTAAGGTTGGATAGGCAAGGCTTGCATCAACCAGAGTTTAGATGAGTAAGAGTTGACTTGATTGAAACATATAAGACCCTGAGGGGTCCTAACACGGTAGATGTGGAGAGGATATTTCTCAGAATGTTCCTTCTTCTGGGTGAATTTAGAATTAATAGTCACACTTCACAAACGAAAGGGTCACCCACTTAAAATAGCTGAGGCAAAGCTTTTCTCTTAGAGTTCATGAGTCTTTGAAGCTTGCTTTCTCAAAAGGTAGTGGAGGTACAGCCCTTGAATATTTTTAAACAAGGAGGTGAAAAGCTATTCAAGGTAGGGAGGAATGCAGATGTGAGGTGACAATCAGACCAGCATGAACTTATTGAATGATGAAACAGTTTTGACAGTTTGTTTGGCTTATTCCTGAATCTGTTTTCATTTTCATATGTCTGTTTGTATAAATAAATTTGAATATTTGGATCTTTTGTTTCCAAAAATTTTTTGTCGCTATTGTGGAAAATTCTTATTGTCAATAATGTTTCAGTTAGTTAAACCTACAATCAGTTAACCCTGTGACCAGTGGTGTCCCGCAAGGATCGGCACTAGGTCCACTTTTGTATGTCATTTATATAAAGATCCAGATGAGAATATAAGAGGCACGGTTGGTAAGTTTTGTCGATGACACCAAGATTGGTATTATGGTAGAGAGTGAAGAAGGTTATCTAAGATTAAAGAGATTCTGGTCAATGGGTCAATGGGCTGAAGAGTGGCAAATTGTGTTTAATTTAGACAAATGTGAAATATTGCATTTTGGTGAAGCAAACAAAGGCAAGACTTGTACAGTTAAAAGTAGGACCTTGGGCATTGTTGTAGAACACAGAGACTCGGGGTTTAGGTACATAATTCTTTGAAGTTTGCACTACATGTAGACAATGTGGTTAAAAACGTGTCTAGTGTGCTTGCCTTCATTGCTGAGACCTTTAAGTATGGGGTTGGGATATTATGTTGAAATTGTACAACAAGTTGGTGAGTCCTCTTCTGGAATACTGTATCCAGTTCTGGTCTCCATGTTATAGGAACAATATTATTAAGTTGGGGAGAGTTTGAAAGAGATTTACCAGCATGTTGCTGGGAATGGAGGGTTTGAGTTGTAAAGAGAAGCTGGATAGGCTGGGATTGTTTTCACTGGAGCATTGGAGGTTGAGAGGTAAACTTACAGAGGCGTATAGATAAGCTGAACAGGAGACATTGTTTCCCTAAGATGGGGCATTTCAAAACTAGGAGACATATTCTTATGGTGAGAGGAGAAAGATTTTAAAAAGGTATGAGGAACGATTTAATTCTACACAGAGGGTGGTTTGTGTTTCGACTCAACTTCCAGAGGAAGTGGTGGATATGGGTGCAGTTCCAACATTTAAAAGACATTTTGGTAAGTACATGATTAAGAATTGTTTAGAAGGATATGGGCCAAGCACAGGCAGATGGGATGAGCTTAGTTTGGGAATATGGTTGTCATGGACTGGTTGGACCGAAGAGTCTGTTTCTGTTCTGTATAACTCTATGTGTCATATTATGCACTAGTCATACTTACATTTTATAAAGCTAAATAAAAATAATACAACAAAAATGAATATTGAAAATATGAAGGGTTGCCTGGAGATTATTAGTGCTAAAAGATTCAGGATTTGTTATGTGGATTGGATGCAACCAGGTAAAAGTTAAGTAAATCACTATTTTCAGTTATCTGAAACAATTTTCAACAGTGGCAATATCAGATGTACAATCAGCTTCCAGAAAAATGCCAAGAGTTTATTTTCAAACATTATTCACTTTTTCATGTATGCGCTGCCTAGAGGCAGATCTTTGGCTCATTGCCCACTGATACTTTAGCTTGAGCCTTTTTTTCAGCAGTTTTTGCGAATGGCGGTTTACCAATGCCTTTGAGTCTCATGGGTAGACAAAGAGGAAGGTTCTAAAGTCTGCCTCAGTCTGAATGAGAATTGAGCCGGAAATAATAGCATTAATCTGAACTACACATTTGCTAACTAGCCAACTTAACAAAGCAGACCCTCAAACATACATCTAAAGATTACTATTTGAAATAATAATTAAATAGGTTAACACCACTTTTAAAACAATAGATAGCAAAGTATATCAAATGAATGTTATGAATAGCTTTTTCAGAATAAGACCAGTTGTTAGTTTATTTGGATTTGAAACATCTTTCAGTGTTCACCCCTCTCTAATTTCTGGATATAGTTTCTGTTGCAGAAAGTGTAAAACAAGAAAGGTATTAATGTCATAATGTTAAGAAAGTGGAGTCAAATCTTACAAAAGTAAAATTATACTTGGCTGATTTATGATGCACTCCCCAGAGAGCAGCGAGTTATCTTCCTGCATGAGTGCTATTGGCAGCTGTTGAAGGATGAAATGCAGGCTAATAAATGTTCCTGTTTAGTACAAGTAAGCAATAAATCAAGTGGGAGATAGACAATCTACATTTGGACAAACTTATGGTTTTCCAGTGATGGCCATGTACACTTGACTCTTTCACCAGTCATGTTGGATTTTAGAGATCGAACAGCCAACAATCTTCTGTTTTATTTAACAGACTCTCATCATTCTGCAGTTAATTAACAAATGATTTGTTTGTAAAAGCAAAATACTGCAAATGCCAGAAATTTGAAAAAATAAATAGAAAATGCTCTTCAGTCTCAGTAAGCCTGGCTGCATCTGTGGTGAGAGAAATGAAGCTAAAATTTTGAGTTAGGCATGACTTCCTCAGAGCCTTGAGTTCTGAACTAGAATGATTTAGATTCCAAATGTTAACTCTGTTTCTCTCTCCATGGATGGTGCCAGCCCTCGTGTTTTGTACTTTGTAAGTTGAATTGACCTGATTGTCCACTTAGGAAAGATAAATTTTGTATTTTTATAGTCACATTCTTCAGTTTGCTTTGCAAAAAGAAATTAACAGCAGATAGCATTCATTGTGTGGACCAATATTTCAAATTATAAATCCTTGCTCTTAGTTACAGTAATAGTGTTATCTGTATTTCACATCATATTGTGTTTTGCGAGAAATTCCTAGTTTCCAAAAGCCATCTTTTTTCCCTAAGTGATCCAAAATTGTTTAGGATTTCAACTTAAACTAATTGTTCCATTCAGTGTCCAAATAGACACTAGATCTTAAAAGTCATCTTGACTTAGTTGGCAATCCTGACATGGAAATCTACTATTCATCGTTCTTATTACTGGGTCAAAATCCTGGAACTTCCTGTCTAACAGCATCTGTAGTATGTAGTCTACATTAATGCAAGGACACTGCTCATTTTCTTAAGAACAATTGCAGATGGGCAAATAATGTTGGTCCTACCAGCAATCCTGTATCCGCGTAACACTAAATAAATGAAGAATCCGAAGGGATTTTTTTAGGTTTGGAGTCCATAATGAATTTACGCATGCAATATAATCTTGTACAGTAATGCAAAACCTCTGAGAGTGCTCCATCATTAGTGGATTTTGCTTTTACTCTAGTCATTCAAATGATGTACCGATTCAGAAAGATGTAAGAATTTGTTGGAGCTTCAAAGCACTTTGAATCATATTTTGAATCATCAAAACAGCTACTTCTTCCCACCTTTTGAAAACATTCAACAAGTTTTGGCAAAACACAGAATTATGTACACAACAGTAAGCAAGCATGTGCAAAAATCTCTTCTGGTGTGCAGATGTGATTCATAACTCACTGCATAACCCAAATGTACTCTGGAGCTATTGGTCCTTGACTATTAATAAGCACAGCACAGTCTGGTCCCACTTAATTCAAATTATTCGTTGATTAAGTTCCTTTCCTTGCAAGAGCTCTTCAGTTTTAACGGGAACAGATTATATAAGCATTATTAATTTATGGTTAAATGCATAGTCCTGGAGATTACATGAAGTTCTGTTGGTTTTCTTAACCAAGTTGTTGAAACCAGAACAAATAATTGTTTTTTAAGCTAAGTTGCATTCAGCAAAATGTGAATTTCTGCTATTTTTTTGCTCTAGTTTAAAAAAATTCAGACTGGAAGCAGACCTGCCCTTGAAAAATAAATCATAAATCGGATTAATCAAATAGGTATTTTTTCTAATTGCACTTATTTGCAGGCTTTTGAGGAAACATTAAAAAAGTTTTGTTTTTAAGGTGCAAGAGCATTAATAAACACATTTTTAAAAAAAAATTCATGGAATGTGGGCTTTGCTGGTGAGGTCAGCATTCATTGCCCATCTTTAATTGCCATTGAGAAGGTGGTGTTGAGCTGCCTTCTTGACCCACTGCAATGCTGGAGTGGAAGTATATCCACAGCCTGGGGCTCAGATAGCTTAGTTGGCTGGACGGCTGGTTTATGACATAGCGTGACGCCAACAGAGTGGGTTCAATTTCAGTACTGGATGAGGTCACCATGAAGGTCCTGCCTTCTCAACCCTGCTCCTCGCTGAGGCGTGGCGACCCTCAGGTTAAATTGCCACTTTTCATCTCTCTATAATGACAGAGCAGCCCTAGCTCTAAGAAGCCCGTGGTGATTTTACCTCTGTGCCTACTGTGCTGTTAAGTGTTTCAGTATTTTGACCTAGTGACAATAACTAAAGAATGATGGAGTTTGAAGCCTATTTGGTGTATGACCTGGAGGGGAGTATTCAGTGTTTATGTTCCTTGTATCTGCTCCCCTTGCACTTCTCACTGGTGGAGGTTATCGCTTTGAAAGGCACCGTCAAAAATACCTGGGCGAGTGGCTGCAGTGTGTCTTGTAGATTGCACATGCTGCTGCTGCTGAACATCGGGTGTGGAAGGTGTGATTTTTGGAGCTGGTGGATGGAATGCCAATCAAGCAGGCTGGATGGTGTTGAGCAGAGCATCTTTTGTACTTTTGGAACTTATCATGACAGTTATAAGGTATTCAGTTACACTCCTTTATAGAAAAGTAGATGTGTGCTTTGTAGATAGTGGGCAGACCTCAGGAGATAAAGTGAGTTACTCACTGCAGAATTCCTAGTCTCTGACCTGCTCAGGGTACTTACCAAAATATTTATATGGCTGGTCCTTTTCAGCTGCTGGTTAATTGTAAGCCCTAGAAATGTAATAGTAGGTTATCCAGTTATGGTTCAACCTTAATGAGAACTAGTTAGATTCTTGTTTGTTGCAGATGGTCATTGTTGGGCATTTGCATGGCACAAATATTACCTGCCAATTATCAGTCAATTTTGGTTTGGAACAAGTTTTGCTGCATGTGGATAAATGGTTACATTAGTACCTAAGGTGTTGTGAATGGTCCTGCATGATGCAATCGTGATTGAACATCCCCACATCTGAACTTATGATAATAGGAAGGTCATTGATGAAGCAACTAAAAATGGTTTTAAAAGGCTTGAAGTTAATTTATTACATACCTTTCAAATGAGCTAAGAAACTGACTTTTTATGACAAAGAAAGTGTCTGTGTAATGTTTTAAATTAATTTTCAGTAATTTTAAATTTGCTTAAATTTGATGTAAACTAAACATTCTGATTAAAATCCTTGTTTCTCATGATAAACTTATTTTCCATCAGTAATTGTCAAAATCTATTAAATCAATGGCGTCAAATATTACAAATAATGTATGACAATCACAAACTTGACAAGAGAGAAGGCCCTTCTTGCAAAGTGAATGGACTCTAAAAGTAGGAAAGCCTTGCTCCAAATGTATAGAATATTGCAGAGACATCTCTGAGAGGGCTGTGTGCAGTTTTCAGTTACATTAATTAACGAGCAAGAGTCTTGCTTTGGAAGCTGTTCAGAGATAGTTCATTAGGCTGATTCTCGAGATGAAGGGATTCGTTCTATGAGGAAAGGCTTAACAGGTTGGAGTGATGCTCACTGAAGTTTAAAAGAATATGAGGATGGTCTTACAGAAACTTAGATGATTCTGAGAGTGCCTGACAAAGTAAATGCTGAGCGGATGTTATGCATTGAGGATCTGAGAGGATGTTATGCATTCAGGCTAAGTCTAAAAATAAAGGACACATTTTAAAAGTCTCCTATTTAAGATGAGGATGAGGGGAAATTTCTTTCTCAGTGAATCATTAGTCTTTAGAATTCTCTTCTACAGAGGGCAGTGGAGGTTGCATTATTGAATATATTAAAGACTGAGTTGGACAGACTTTTAATTGACAAGAGGATCAAATGTTAACGAAAACAGAAAGGAAAGTGGAATGAAGATAGCAATCTGGGTGGCCATGACCTTACTAAATGACAGTGTATGCTTGAGGGGTCCAATGGGCTACTCCAATAGACTACTTCTGCTCCTATTTTTTATGTTCTAAAGATGGCAATGACCCCTTTAAAGAAACTAAGCAGTATTTTGTTTACTGATATACAGAATGCTTTGATATCATGTTGGAGTAATACATGTACATTGCTGAGAGTCCAGGTAAGTTCTTACAGCCTGGGCTGACTTTATATATTTGTTGCTTTCAGTTCAAGGGCTAAAGTGCAAAGATTATAAACATAATTAGAGGCCAGAACCTCCATGGAAATCAGCACAATTTCACAAAAAATATATTCTGTTCAGTTTCTTAAATTATAGTTTATTTTATAATGTTTGCAAAGGGTCATGTGGTTGAGCAATTCACAGTGAAAATTAAAGGTTATTTTACATTGTTTCAGATCTATTAAGCAGTGGACTATGACTAAGATCAAATAAAATTGTCTTCCGTAAATATATTAATGAATGTTTTCAAATGCTTGTCACAGCATCTTCTTAGAGTCTTATGATGTCACTGTACATTTCACAACTAATGAGTTACCTACAAAGTGAAATCAGTTGCTATGTAGGAAATGATAAATATGTCAACAAACAGTTCTTTCACTGGTGCATCACTTGACTACTATGGTTGTCGAGTCAGATAATCATTTGCTGCATAAAAGGAACTCATTTAGCACATCAACATTCATGATGGCTTTCTGTAGGACAATTCAGCTACACCCACTCTTCCAGGCTATCCCGATCACCCTGCAGGTTTTTTTTCTTCAAGTGCCCATCCAATTTCTTTGTGAAATTATTGAATTTTTTAGATCTACCTCAATCTTAGTAAAAATATTCCTCCTCCTCGCACCCTCTGTTTCTTACCCAAAGCGTGAAACCTACGTCCCCTTGTACAACCAGCCAACTGAAAGAATTTCTCATTATATACCTTGTTTGAGCCTGCCTTAATCCTGAACACTTCAATCAAATGTATCCTCAATCTCCCTTTCTTTAGGAGAGCCTGAACATCCAACACAACCTTGTGACTATCCCTGGACCCAACCTGATAGATCTGTCTGTACTTTTTCAAGAACCCTGCCATCTTTTCTAAAGTGTGATGACCGGAACTAGATGCAGGGTTCTAGTTGGACCTTAATTAAAACTTTGTATAAATTCAGCATCACCTCCCTGTTTTTGTACTCAACATCTTTGTCAATGAATCCCAAGATCCTGTGTGCCTTGCTAACAACTGTCTCAATTTGTTTTGCCAAATATCAATGGGCACTGCTTAGACTAGGCAATTTAATCAATACTGCCTCTCCCTATGCCTTTTCTGAAATATATCACAGCAAACTTCCTTGTATTAAATTTCATCTTCCAATCGCCTGCCTATAATTCTAGCTTCTTTATCATGTACTCAATCAAGTTCCTCCAAGTCTGGCAAAATTTGAACTTCTACTCTGTATTCCAATAAATAAAATTCCAAAAGCAAATACATTTCTGAGTACATTTCTGATGAAGGGTCTAGCCCCGAAACATGAGCTTTCCTGCTCCACTGATGCTACTTGGCCTGCTGTGTTCATCCAGCTTTCTACCTTATTATCTTTTTTTATCCTACGGACACTGACCCTCCTAATCCAGGACATTTAATGTTGTTAGCTGGTATTTCTGGTGATTCTTTGTTAAAACAATACAAAGAACTGATGACATATTCTTGTATAGTCCTTTGCCTTGAAGAACCATGGAGCTCGATTCTACAAGGGGTTTCGTAAAGGGTTTCTCTCTGTGAGCTCAAATGAGCTTTCCAACACAACTGGAGAGGCTGCTTAAAAATAGAAATTGCTGGAGAAACTCAGTGGGTCTGGCAGCATCTGTGGAGATAAAGCACAGTTAATGTTTCAGAACTAGTAGTAGCTAGGAGAAGATGGTATATATGCTAAAGATGGAATGTGGTTGAGGGGCTGGGGGAGTTAAGAGACTGAGAGGACAGGTGGAGGCAGAACCAAGAAGAGCAGAACAGATTTGGACAATCAAAGGGGATGGATAATAGTATGCCTGGGAAGGAGAAAAACTTATGATGGGGACCATGCATTGGGTGAAAATGGGATGGCTGTACAGAATGCAGTCCATGTCATGACGGGGACTGGACTGTGGCAGTGAGTAAATGACATGGAAAAAGATGTTCATGTTCTAAAATTACTGAACTTGATATTGGTCCCTGAAGACAGCAGGGTCCCCAAGCGGAAAATGATGTGCTGTTCTTCCAGCTTGCACTGAACCTCGCTGGAATACTGCAGCAAGCCCAAGACTGAGATGTTGGCCAGGGAACAGGGTGCTACATTGAGATTGGCAGGCACCTAGAATCTCAGGCTCATTTTTGCAGACAGTACATAGGAAAGTGGTTGCCCAGTCTGCATTTCATCTCCCCAGTGTAGAGCAGACAATCTGGACAGAGTAGACTAGATTGAGTGAGGTGCAGAGGGTAAATTACTTCTGGGATCATAAGCCACCGTTTCCACCACCTCCAGCAAGATGCCATCATCAGACATTTATTCTCCTCCCCTTCCTTGTCAGCCTTCCAGAGGGATCGTTCCATCGGGGACATCCTCCTTCACTCCCAACACCCCCAATAGCCCCACAGCACCTTCCCCTGCAATTGCAGAAGGTGTAACACCTACCCAATCATTTCTTCCCAAATCACTGTCCAAGGGCCCAGATACGCTTTCCAGGTGAAGCAGCGATTTATCTGCATTTCACTGCAAGTCAGTTGCTTTATGATCTGCTGTCTCAGTAAGAGTGGTATTGTCTATGGTGCCCTGCACCTGGACCAGCCAGCTATATTAGCAAAGCGCACTGCCCAGACTGCAGCAATGGAGAAACCTTATTATGGGGGAACAATTTGAGGTGGTGTGACCTGGCACAAATTGCATCGGTTACATTCTTGGTACATATGGGGTGGAGGATTCTAAAATCTCATGCACATCTCCAGTGGATCCTTGGGAAGCAGGTTAGTGTACAAAAAAAAGGTTGCTGCTGACACCCTGCAGCCTCTGGCATAGGACTGCCACCCTCCCGTTCAGGTTGTATGTCCTGCTTTAGGAGATATCATAGTCTTGTGCCAGTACATCCTCAGTCTGCGGTGGCTCATCTTGAGGAAATGACATTGAAGACTCTAGGCCTCCTGTCCTTCCTCTGCTTCCTGAGGGGACTGTCTGCACCAATCACTTCGTGTGGAAACTGTTTAGCAGTCGCAGATGGTGGCTGCTGACCCTGAGTTTTCTAACTCATTTGTTCCGCCTCAGTTTGTCTAAGACTTGGCTGTACAGTGATGATGACCCCCTCTTTGACCGAATGCATTGGCCATGCTTCAAGTGAACCTCTGGGGAGAATATTAGAAACAAAATGGCTCATAGAATCGTCGAATCATATAGTACAGAAGAAGCCGTTTGGCCCATCGAGTCTATACCACCACAAATACAATAAAATTTACACCAGCCCCACTTTTCCACACTGGGTCAATCATCATGAATGTTATGAAACTTCACGAGTTCATCTGAGGACTTTTTCAATTTGTGATGTTTCTTCCTCAACTATCTATGTGTCTTTAGCCTTCAGCTAAGGGGAACAGTTGCTTTCTGTTTATTCTACCCATGCCCCTCATAATCTGATACAGCTCTATTGGGTCTCCCCTTCCTCTCCCCACCTTCTGTGCTCAAAAGAAAATAGCCCAGCTTATCCAGCATACTTTCATAACTGCAATGCTCAATCCCAGTCAACATATTGGCGAATCTTCTCTGCACCCTGTCCAGTGCCCTTTCCTGATGTGATTGGCTGTGATAGGGTGGCACAGATGTTAGCACTGCTGCTTCACAGTGCCTGGGACCCGGGTTTGATTCCAGCTTTGGGCGACTCACTGTGCGGAGTTTGCACACACATTGTCCCTCTGTCTGTGTGGGTTTCCTCCAGGTGCTCTGGTTTCTTCCCACAGTCCAAACATTTGTGAGTTAGGTGTGTTGACCATGCCAAATTGCCTGTAGTGTCCAGTGATGTGTAAATTAGCTGGATTATCCATGGGAAATGTAGGGTTACTGGTAGGGGCATGGATCTGGGTGGGATCCTCTTTGGAGGGTACATATGGATTCGATGGACTGAATGGCTTACTTCCACACTATAGGGAATCTATGGTTTAGTCAGCGTTTACATCACACACGTGGGTAGGAGTTTTACACTGTCCTCAGTAGGTTTGTTGAGGATTCCAACATGGGATGCTTGTACATGGACCTTTGACATTGTTAACCTTATTTCAGCGTACACAGCACCAAGTTGTATTGCAGAAACACAGTGAGAGATTGTAAGTGTGGTAGGATTAATGGTGGAATCTTGACCCTACACAACACATTGTCAAGTACTTATAGCTCAAGGTAACAGGAAATCAGTTCCATGTCTAAGTGTGGCCTGTGCAACCTTGGATTGTCCTTGAGAGCTGTGGCCTGTAGATGACACTTTAAAGGTTACCTGTGATTTTTTTGTTAGATTAGATTCCTTACAGTGCGGAAACAGGCCCTTCGGCCCAACAAGTCCACACTGACCCTTGGAGCACCCCACCCAGACCCATCCCCCACTATAACCACACACCCCTGAACACGATGGGCAATTTAGCATGGCCGATCCACCTAGCCTGCACATCTTTGGACTGTGGGAGGAAACCGGAGCACCCGGAGGAAACCCACGCAGACACGGGGAGAACGTGCAAACTCCGCACAGACAGTTACCCGAGGCTGGAATCGAACCCGGGTCCCTGGCGCTGTGAGACCGCAGTGCTAACCACTGAGCCACCGTGCCACCCTGTGGTCAATTTGTAATGACCAGATACATGGGCAAGATTGCTTGTGGCCAGAATTTGTAATTGACATACAGTCAGTCAGTGCATGTGTTTCACATGCAGAATCCTATGAATACAGATATTTTGAAACTGCTGTGTGTAAATGCGGGACTTCCACAGCTTGTTTGTATTTGGACATGGAATAGAGATGTCACTGGTTTGACTAGATTTATTCCCCCATCCCTAATTGGAGACAGTTATGAGTCAACCATAGATTGTAAGAACTGCTCATATGGAGCTGGATAAACACAGCAGGCCAGGCAGCATCAGAAAAGCAGGAAAGCCGACGTTTCGCGTTGGGACCCTTCGTCAGAAATCAGGTTCCTGAAGGATGGTCCCGACCCAAAACATCAGCTTTCCTCCGCCTCTGATGCTGCCTGGCCTCCTGTGTTCCTTGAGCTCCACACTGTGTTACCTAACAGTCAACCATATTGTTTAAGTCTGGAGTCACATGTTGGTTAGACCAGGTAAAAATAGCAGACTTCTTTCTTGAAAAGATATTAGTGAACCAAAAGGATTTTTATAACAGTCCACAATGGTTAAATGGTCACCATTAGACTTTATTTTTTATTCCTTATTTTATTTTCTTACTATCATGTGATTGAGTTGAATTGGTTGAAAACCGGCACCTGTGATGCTGGCAACATTTAAAGGAGGCTGTGATAGTCCACCCACTCAACACTTTTGGCTAAAGATTATTGCAAATGCTACAGCCTTTGCTTTGATGTGCTGGGCTCCCACATGAGTCTACAGTTATCTTCCTCACCGTCAACCATGAGGCCACTTTTTTGTGTCATCTGCAAACCTCTTGATCATAATCCCTCCACATAGATCCGAATCATTAATATTCACCACAAAAATTAAGCATGAGCCCATGAAACCCTTTTGAAACAGCCTTCTGCCAACAAAATCACTTTTTCAATAATTACCATTTGCTTCCTCGCACTGACCCAGTTTTGTACCAAGTTTGCTGCATTCCCTTGGATCCTATGGGTATAATTTTTTTAAGCTGTCTGCCCTTTGGTGCCTTGACAAAAACCTTGTTAAGATCCATGTAGACCAACCGGTTGGCCCTTATCCATAATTCAATTTACTTCAAAAATTCAATCAAGTTAATCAGACATACCTTCCCTTTACATATCCATGCTGATTATTCTTGACTAATCCATGCCTTCTATGTAATAGTCTATTCTATTTGTCAGAATTGATTCCAATTATTTCTCATAGCTGAAGTGAAATGGACTGGTCTGTTATTATTGCTCAATGCCTTTTTAAAAGAACGATACACGTTAGTACTCTTCATCAGCACCCTTTAAGGATTGGAAGATGGTGGAAAGAAATTCCATCATCTTCTCCCTAGCCTTTTTTTTAAACAGTTTTATCTTGACCTGGTGATATATCTAGTTTCAAGAATTTTAATCTCATCTCTACTCCCTTTTTCTAAATGAAGATCATGCCCAATACTTTAGGCTCCTCCTTAACTACAATGGGCTGAATATTACATACCCTGACATGCTGGTGTTTTTGCTGGGGATCTACAAAATATAAGTTAGGTCCCAGCCTACCACTGTCCCACTCACCACCAAGCTTACCCCATATTGAACTAAATAATTAAAGGTCAACTAAATTTATTAAAAGCTCACTCGACCCCAATCTAACCCTGACCACACTATAATCCAACTGGCATGGATAGCAAACAGAATTGAATAAGCCATTCTCTACAAATTTTTGCAAGTGTAGAATGAAGGGATTTGGAGGAAGTCTTTGGAGAATGCCCTTTATGCATATGAGGCACCTTTCCTGAAGATCGCATCCAACTTTCCTTCTTTCCCAAATGAACTTTAAATCCTACTCTCACCACCCCTTCCACCCATTACATCTTGCGGGTCTGAGGGTTTCACCCTGGGACTGGTTCCCATGGCTGAGCCCTGGTGCTGCCAGGACTGCTGGAGCTCCTGGCCAATCAGATTAGCCGTCAACTTCAGAATGTGTGACACCCAGCCTCTCATGGGTAGAAGCCCCTCTCTGCATTCGTTTAACATTACAGCTGCAGGATAGGCTGTTAACTGGGCACTAACTTCACTAACAGAACAGGGACCCCATAAATTTTGGCCCAACATTTATCATTTGTGAATGTAGACAGAAAGTATTCATTAAGACTATACCATTATCTTGTTTGTCGATGCATACTTCCGTTTTTTATTGATCTCTTATGAACACTGCAGGTTTGTATGCATGTACAGCAAACAATTAAGATGGTGAATGGATTACTATCATTTATTACAAGAGGAATTGAATACAATAGTAAGGATGTTTACCTTCAGTTTTATGAGGAATTGGTGAAGCCACATTTTGAATTCTGTGAGCAGGTTTGGTTTCCTTATTGACAGAAGTTTGCAAGTGTGTTGGAGATATTTCAGAGAATCTTTTCCTGATTCATATTTGGAATAAGTAGATTGTCTAAGAATGGAAGATTGGACAGCCTGGGCTTATTTTTACTCAAGTTCAGGAAAGTGACAAATAATTTGATTGATGTTTAAACCCTGAGTACTTTTGACAGGTAAATGTAGAAAGGAGGTATACTTTTTTGCATGAGTCTAGAAATAGGACCTGAAAAATTAATGGTCATCCTTTTACAGCAAAGATTGCAATGTTTTTCTCTTAGTGGATTGTGTGACTTTGCATCACGAGGAAGGGCCTGTTTTGAGGAAGGGTCACTGGACCCAAAACATTAACTTTGTTTTCTCCTTCATAGGTGCTGCCAGACCTGCGGAGTTTTTCCAACAACTTTGTTTTTGTTGCCTCACAAGGTGTTGGAGCCAAGTCATGCAATATTTTAAGGGAGAGGTAGATAGCTTCTTGTTAGGTCAGCATGTCACAGGTTATTGGGAATGGGTGAAAATGCAAACATTGGAATGGAATAAAATCAGCCATGACCTTATTGAATGGTGGAGCAGGCCTGAAAGACCAATTGGCCCTTTGTTAGTTTGTATGTTTGTGAGTTTTTCTTTTCTGCCTCATCTCAATTTGCAAACTCATTGATATCAAGAGGGTTTGGGATTTGCCAACCCACCCCTTTTCTTTGTCGGAACGTTTACTGTGGCCTACTTGCACTTTCCCTTTGAAAGTTTCCCACTGCTCTGGCTCTGATTTACCTTCCAGTAGTTCTTCCAATCCACGTTTACAAGATCACTCTGAATCTTGTGAAATTGGTTCACCTCAGTTTACAATGCTGTCTCCTGTCTATCTTTGATCCTATTAATTATTATGTTAAAGTAACTGACTTCCAATCGCTACTAGCAAAATGCTCTCCCAGTACGACTCCTTTCACCGGCCCAGCTTTATTTCCTAATCGGAAAACCTTCAGAACTGTGCAGTCTTTTGTTGGACTTGTAGATACTAGCCAAAAAATCTCCAAAATGCTCCTCAAGAATTCTTATCCCTCAATTTCATAAATAATAAAACTCTCCTAGTTAATATTTAAGGAAATAAAATATTTTTCTGCTGTATTAACTTTGTACTTCTAAAAGATTTGCATGCATATTTGGCTTTTTATCTCCCTCTGCCTGTTTGGGGTTTTGTAGTTTACTCCCTAGTATTGTGACAGCACTGTGTTTTTCCAAAGCTGAATCCATATGGCTTAATTTGATAATATGCCTGATATATCATTCCTCCTCACAGCTGTATTTGCTTCTCTGACCAAAATTGCCCCAAAACCTTCTTTGTAGCCCTCTTGATCTCATCTGAAAACCCTATAACCAGGAACATTGACCAGCCACTCCTGTCACTTCTGAGGCCATATTTCTGTGATTGCTATGATTTCATACTGTCACGTTTCTATCTTGTCATCTGCTTTATTTGCTGTGTAGTTTGCATTATGTTATACTCTTGAGCACTGCCAAACACTCTTTTCTTTATTTTTATAACCATTGTTTCTTCAACTTTCTGGACTCATCCAATAAATTTCTGCCTTCTACTTTCTTACAGCTAACTATCTTTTGAAATCCCCAAACAGGCCACTCAGGCAAAGGGCAATTAGGGTGGGCGATAAATACTGGCCCACCCATTGCCACTTAATACAATAAATGAAATAGGATGGCTTTCTCTCTGCAAAGTCGTTGAATATTTTGCTACCTCCACCTCTCTTTTTGTCCTAATTGGATTATCATGTTTGAATTGCTCCAGTGGGGTTTCCAGTCCTTTTGCAGTGATGATCAAAATTGTAGACGACATCTATGTGACTGTGATAAAATCTTTTCACTTCATCTTTTTCATTCTGTCTGCGGTTTTACATGGTTTGTCTCACCATGCTTCTCTAACACCATTCCAGTACTGTTGGTGGGACTGTCCTATCTGATTCCATTCTTATCAGTCTAACCAACATCTTCTCTTTTTGCTCCACATGTAACCTCCATGTCCTTCTTCATCCATACTGATGACCTTCTACTTGTGTCATCTTCTGAAAGCATATATTCTGACCGCATCCAACTCTAACCCACCATCACCTTGCCCCTCATCCACCATTACTAAATCATCAAACTGCTTATTCAACACCAGTACGAGATGAGCATAAATTTTCTCCAAATTTTTGGCAATAATTGATGCCAATGTTTACAGTCCCTGTTCCCAGTTCCATTTCCCTGTTACTGTCTCCACCTCTCTTCATTTCAGCAATCTGAGACCAAACTTACAACCTTTATTTCAGATATGGGCCAAAGTTGAGCTATAAATTTTTGTAATCAATGGAAACAGCCGTATTGAACTCTGTACAATCACCTGCCTTTGTCCCTATCTCAGATCATCTGCTTCTGGAAACATCATCCTTGCCAAAGTGCCCTCGAGACTTGATTATTCAAAAGCACTGCAAGCTAGTCTTTAGCATTCTACCCTGTGCAAAGTGAAGCCATTTAAAACTGTGCCATCTACATCTTAACTGATACCAAATTCCCATTTAACTCACGTATTGAATGATGCCCGTAAGCTCCTGATGAAGAATTATCACAATTTTAAAATTCTCATCCTTGTTTTCAACTCCTTTTCTACCGCTATAATCTCCCCCAGTCTCACATTCTCTGAACTACCTGTACTTCTCTAATTGTGACCATTTGTGCACCTAATTCAAATAGGCAGAAAGTATCTTGAGCTATTTTGAGACACTTTGACACTTGCAGGTAAAGGGTTAAAGTCATAGGGTGGCTCAAGCAATCATATAAGTATCCTCTCCTGAACAGGAAAGGAACAGATTCTGTGGTCTCAAGCAAACTGGTAAAAACGGTAAGTAAGTACAGAAACCTGGCCGAACTAAGTTCCACGTCATTTTCTGGGTCAATCCAATCAATTTTCACAACTGGCTCTTTGCATAAATTGGAATTAAGAAGAGCAACTGCATAAAACTACTTTGCATATACTGCTACCAGGAATATTGCTCGCTCAGCTTTGATGACAGCTAAAGTAATCTCTTCAAATCAGTGCAATACCTCCCTGTGTGTTGGGGATTATTTATAAAGTACAATACTCCAGAATTAATCTGGATAGTAATTGATAACCACAACTATTTGAACCTCTGATGATAATGACTAAATTACTAACCTCATAATCTAATTACCTTGATTTGAAACACAGGGACTTGAGTACAGATCCCACATGGCACTTTGTGGATTTGAGTTTAGTTTAATTGTAAATTTGGAATAAAAGTTTCATTAATAGTCACTATGAAGTTAACAGGCTGTTGGAGAAGCCAAACTGATTGATTATTGTCCCTTAGGGAAGGAAACCAGCTGTCCTTACCCAGTCTGGCATCTATGTCACTTTATATTCAAAGGAACCTGGTTGACTCTTTGTGGTGGCAATGCATTAGTCCAAGATTTAGAAAGTGCTGAAGGATTTTTGGTCTTGATTTGTTTATTTCACTGAGCAATGCAAACACTGTGTTCTATCTCCAAAGAAATGCTAGATGGTGCCAAACTCTAGGACCGCTACTCTGTTTGAGGCATAGCTGATGAACATTGCCCAGAAATTGCTAAGACGAAGGGCCATTCCCCACCTGTCTTATACTGAGATTACATTTTGTTGTACTCAAAGGCTTAGCTGAAAATGCATTTCTCATGTTTTTTACAGGTGAATTTTATCGCTGGTTGTTTTTATGATGGGATCATGCTTTATGCTATTGCTCTGAACGATACAATTGCAGCAGGAGGATCCAAGAAAGATGGGCTGGTAATCAGCAAAAACATGAAAAATCGACATTTCCAAGGTATGTTTGCAATTTGTTCTTCATGCTTTAAGTTAACATTTTATTGCACTCTTGTCTCTTGTCACACCTGGATTGTCTGGAGTAGTTTGATTCAAAAAGTCTCTATATACATTTTAACTGCACTGAAGATCTTTTAGTTGACCATTAATATGTAATTGGTTAGATTTTCTCTTATTCTATTATTGGCATATCAAATGACCTGACTCTGCTGAAAGTACACATACCCTGTTTTTGAGGAAGCAAATGGAGTAAAATGGGTTTTAAAAGCCTGTTTTCTTAAGCTTAGTGCTGGAAAATTGCATCTGAAATATCCTTGAAACAAAAGTACCCTTTACTTTCACCTGAAATCCTGCAGTGTGCCCTCTCCAAAGTAACTGTATTTTTCCTGAGGTGTGGTGCTCAGAACTGAATGCAATACACTTGACGAGATTTAACCAAAGCCCGATAAAACCAAGACTTCAGCTTCTCCTTTTTGCATTCACTCTTGAGATAACTGCAATTATTGTAATCCATTAGCTTTCTTAATTTTTTTTATACTTGTGCAGCCCTCAATCCAGTGTCCTTCCAAACAGCCAACCTTTGACTTTCCATGCATTTTGGTTAAGCTGCCACTATCTGACTTCTATTTTCATTGCCTTTATTCCCATTCATTTGATTCTTGATAATTAATTAATTAATTCTTGATAAAGTGCTGTTCCACTTCCTCTCTTCCAAGATGAAGAAACATAAAGGTTGAATACTTACGGGGTAAAACTGACCTTCTTCTCAATTGTTAGATATTTTGCAATCACATTACTGCTTCTCACTGTTCTTAGCTAACACCACTGAGTATCCCAGGATCATCCTGGAAGGTAAAAACAAGCTAAACCTCTTTACTTGTAACCAGTTGCCTCTCTAAATCCCTCTTCCATGCAATCTAGGCTCACCTCATGCATCTGGAAGAGCTCTTGTCAAACAAGACATTCATCAGATCATAGCTGGAATCATTTTTGATACTCTTATCTAAGGAGAGAAACACTGGCATTGGAGGCAGTCCAGGGGAGGTTCACTAGACTCATAGCAGGTATAGAGGGACTGCCTAATGTGGAGAGTTCGAGTAGATTTCACATCCTCATTGAAGCATAAGGGATTCTTTGAGGATTTGACAGGGTAGATGTCAAAGGGTTGCTTCCCCTTATGAAAGAGGTCTAGAACCAGAGAGAATAATGTCAGAATGAGAGCTTGTGCATTTAAGACAAAGATAGGGAGGAAATCCTTCTTTCAGAGAGTAGTAAATCTGTGGAATTCTTTACAACAGAAGCCTGTTGTAAGGTCACAAATTCAAGACCAAGATAGACAGACAGATTTTTAATCTGGAAGGGAATCAGGGTATATGAGAAAAAGCAGGAAAGTGGAGACGAGGATTATCAAATAAGCCGTAATGGTGAAGCTGACTCAATGGTCTGAATACTCTCTGCTTCTATGTCTTACAATTTTAAGGTATTATTTCTTTCTGTCAAGAATGGAGACTATCAATGAAACTATCCTGCCCAATTCTTCACTCCTGTTTTGCTATTCAGCCTAACTTCTTGGTTGTTTCCTCCATTTTCCAATCCTGCACCATTACAGGTCCAAGTCTGTCTCCATCATCTTGAACCCTTTCCATGAGATCCACTATATGCTCTCCTGATTCACTCCCACACAACTCCCAGGAAGTAAACTTGTATTCCTAGTTTCTGTACAAGTCATAATCTTAAATGGTTTCATTTCTCCAGTGAAAGCCTTCATCAAAGCCAAAGTGAAAGCAACATACTGTAAATGTTGGGAGTCTGAAATAAAAGCAGAAAATGGTGACAATATTCCGGAGCTCTGGTGACATCTGTAAGAGAAAAAAAGAAGACTTATCATTTTGAGTTAAACTTGACTCTTTTTCATTGGTAGATCTTAGCCACTCGAAGTATGGTTCATTTATGTATTCCTGAGTCTGGCTTCATTGTCTTTCCAAACTGGATATCTACATTTAACCCTTTCATGCCAAATATGTACAAATTCTTATAAAAATGTGAAGTGACATGTGATGACACTGACTACCTTTTGACATCAAGGCTACATTTGACCAACTAAGCCATTAAGGAGCCCAAGACAAACAGAGTCAATGGGAATCAGGGGAAAATCTCTTGGCTGGTTGACATCAAAACCTGGAAAAAACGTTCTGGTTTTTGGAGCCCAGTCATCTCAGCTCCAGGACATCTCTATAGGAGTTCCTCAGGTTTGCATCCTTGGCCCAACCAATTTCAATCGCTTCATCAATGACCATCCTTCATGATAAGTTTAGAAGTGTAGATGCTTGATAATGGTTGTAAAAAGCTCAGCAACATTCCTCAGATACTGTGCCAAAATTCAACAAAACCTGGACGATACCCAGGATTGAACTGACGAGTGGCAAGTAACATTCATGCCACGCTAGTGCCAGGCAATGACTGTCTCCAACAAGAAAGGATCTGTGTTTCTATGAGGTTACATTATTAACAATAAATTGTTATTTATTTTGTTTAATCTTTAAACTTGGTGATAAAATCTGATATTTGTAAAGTCTGGCTAGGAACATTTGGGCAATTTTGAGGAATAGTGAAAGTTTTAATTTCATTGGGTGGTGAATTTAGTGATAGTGAGGCCGATTTGCAACAATAGACAATAGGTGCAGGAGTAGGCCATTCGGCCCTTCGAGCCAGCACCACCATTCATTATGATCATGGCTGATCATCCACAATCAGTATCCTGTTCCTGCCTTATCCCCATAACCCTTGATTCCACTATCTTTAAGAGCTCTATCCATCTCTTTCTTGAAAGTATCCAGAGACTTGGCCTTCACTGCCTTCTGGGGCAGAGCATTCCATATATCCACCACTCTCTGGGTGAAGAAGTTTTTCCTCAACTCTGTTCTAAATGGCCTACCCCTTATTTTTAAACTGTGTCCTCTGGTTCTGGACTCCCCCCATCAACGGAAACATGCTTCCTGTTATCCAGAGTGGCCAATCCTTTAATTATCTTATACGTCTCAATCAGATCCCCTCTCATCCTCCTAAACTCAAGTGCATACAAGCCCAGTCGCTCCGATCTTTCAACATATGATAGTCCCGCCATTTCGGGAATTGACCTCGTGAACCTACGCTGCACTCCCTCAATAGCCAGAATGTCCTTCCTCAAATTTGGAGTCCAAAACGGCACACAATACTCCAGGTGCGGTCTCACCAGGGCCCTGTACAGCTGCAGAAGGACCTCTTTGCTCCTATACTCAATTCCTCTTGTTATGAAGGCCAGCATGCCATTAGCTTTCTTCACTGCCTTCTGTACCTGCATGCTTGCTTTCATTTGACTGATGTACAAGAACACCCAGATTTCGTTGTACTTCCCCTTTACCTAACTTGGCCCCATTTAGATAGTAATCTGCCTTCCTGTTCTTGCCACCAAAGTGGATAACCACACATTTATCCACATTAAACTGCATCTGCCATGCATCCGTCCAATCACCTAGCCTGTTCAAGTCACCCTGTATTCTCATAACATCTTCCATAGATATCATATTCCCTGTGCTCTAGGACAAATAGGCACAGCTTGCATGCTGCCAAAGAAGTACCATTGTGATCACCTGGTAAAGTTGAAAGACCCGAAACTTGCAACACTTTAGTATTTAGTGCTCCTTCATTAACACTGTTCATCATGCAAACTGGATTCCCCGTAAGACTCGGCAATGCATTGTCATCTTGAGAACTATTACGGAAATCAAGATATTTTGCAATAATATTCAAGCACATGGAATAGGGTCATGACCTGGATCCGTTTCCTGGTGAGGAATCTCTGAAGAATAAATAGAGTCATTCTCATTGACGTCACCTCGAGAGGATACCATAGAATGTTCAAATAATCCCATCTCCTAATGCTACATCTTCAGATGGATCAGTGACAATATAAAAATATTTGATGGGATCTACGAAGACAACTGGCTGCTAGGATCCCTTGCCAGACTGAACTATTCAATAACAAAATTCTTACGAGTGAAATAAAAATCGAAGTTTTCCACGACCAATTAAAAATCTGCTGAAGTCTTGTCATGTTCATATTCATTGATATGGATTTCTTCAGCAACTGGGCCTACTGGACATAGGGATATACTGATCTGGAGCTGATGCTGCTTAAAATGATTTGAGGTATCTAAGGCGATTGTGTATTTGAGAAAATTCATCTTCTATGCCTCCCAACTAACTGCTCGAATCAGTGCTTCAACTGCATCAGGCCAAAAATGTTCAGCTAGCTTGCACACCGCTTGCAGCCACTTCAGGCTATACCTCATTTCAGTCCACTTTGGGTGAGCCATCAAGTTACTATCTTCTGAGGGTCATCATTCATCATGCCTTGTTGGTGAGTTTGCCTCTTGGGTCTTCAGACTTGTCTGAGAACAATACACAAGTAAACTTTGACTGCCCCTACTGTGTTTGTTCTAGTTCCGGTTTGAGTTCTTTGTATTTTGATTCAAGCTCTGGCCAGACCGCTTAGTAACTGCTGAATCTTATCCATCATTACTGAGCTGTACAGGATTTAACCTGTTAGTAGATACTAATACATGACTACTGAGGTCTCAGTACCATCACAGCTTACCTTCAAGGCTCACCTGCATATTCATTAAAACTTATATTATAATTGGGATGGCTGTTTATATCACAATCAACATAAAAAAAAGCTTGCCAAAACTACATAACAAACTGGTAGCAGAAGTATTATAAAAATATCAAGTGCTGGTGTTTCAAGTCAGTTGTCTCTTCTGGCTGTTTTCGGGAAAAAGATGTGATGTTGTATAAAATTGCTATAATTTATTTTGAAACAGAGGGGAAGGCAGTCTGATGACCACAAAACATTACTTACCTCTTCCAACTGGTCAATAATTAGCTTAGAAGAGGATGCTGTTGCAACTTATAAATGTTAATGCTGTGCAATCAGCAATGTTTATCTTGCTGTACTTCTTAATGGCATGGAGTAATGCATCTTAAAACTGAACTCCATAAATATTTAAAATTGTGAGGCATCCAGGAATCTACACTAGAATGTAATGTATTTTATATCCGTGCTGAACCCTCGAAAGACTCATCACATTTGTGACAGCTGCAGTCATTTCCTGTTTATGCAGTAGAGAAATTGTTTATCTTGCTGTAATCTTTATTAACTCAGTAAGCCTTGAGTCATCTCAGCTTTCAAACTACAGTCACCACGGATACAGCCATGTAATGTCAATAAAGAGTTGCTAGCTGACATCGGTGAGTTAGCAGAACCAAGTTGCACTGATGGCTGCCACATGCTGTTTGCTCGTGAACAACTCAGGAGTTCTGCTGACCATGCAACATCTGAATACTAAATTAATCAGTCATGTAAGGAATTAGCTGAAATTGAAACTATAGCTGAAAACTTTTAAAACCTGGTTCCCCACAGTTAGGTAGCAAGCTCCTGTTGACGACCACAGCTCTGAACTTCAGTTTACACAGGTTAGACTGCGCTGTTTGCATTGGTAAACACTGAAACTAGTTTCACACGAAAACAAACTCATTTATACAACTGACCTGTGCAGGAATTATGATTAAATACCTAAAGGCAATTGGTATAAGATATGATATTTATGCCTTGGCACAGTCTTTTTTATTATAGGCTGTTTTTCAAATTGCTTTCATACTTTCCCTCGACTAGGCCTCATTGTATCAATCATTATGGACAAGCTGAATATATAATCTGCTCTGAATATGGTCATTAGGGTGTTAAATGTCAGTGGACTTGGCTTCTGCTTTCCTTTCTGCATGGATAAGATCCTTATTTTAATTCATTGCTTGTATTCAATAAACTAAGTATTAGGAGCATTTCCTGAAAGCAAACATTCAGCCAACCCCATCGCTCTGTTCTATTGTGTCTTCATGATGCAAACTATCATGCAATCAAAGAGAGAAGATTTAGTCATTTAATTGTACAGACATTTTTCCTGAAAACAACACATTTTATCAAAGCTTTTTGTCTTGCTGTCATAAAGACAATTCATAAGAATGCCAGTTCAAGAGGAAATCCAAATTTTATCCTGCATGAGAACAGGGAACTAATTTATTGGAAGGTAGACTTTGATAGGTAAAGGTGTTGCCATGTAGAATGCACCCTTTTATGCTAATTGACAATTAACTGCCAGGCTGTGTTTAAATTTTAAACCAAGCAGGTTGATTCTGGTTGGTCAGGTCATTGCTCTGAGAAATGAACAGGCTAACAGCTTTCACTTAATTTGTAGGCTTTCCTCTGGAATAATCAATTTTCTGTTATGTAATGTGTCAAAATATAATTTCATTGATTGGGGTTTTTTCAGAACTGCTCTCCAATGCTAATTTCATGAGGTATTAAGGCTGAACAAGGTTTATGTGTGTAAACAGGCTTCTTCTGTTGCATCTTGCATTGGAATAGTTGACTGTAACAGTCAAGTACTATCAATAATTGGAAATGGAACATATCCTTATCAGAAAAGCAGAATGCCTCAGAATCTCAAACAAAGCAGAATGTGAGGAAATATTAAGCAGGATAGGGAGCAACTGTAGAGAGAAATGCAAATTGAATGACAACATTTTTGGGTCAGCTTTGAAGGTGGGAACAGAGGTAAACATATCAACATATGTGGCATGTCAGTTTCAAACCACCCTTCCTGGCAGCTCCCATTCTTTGGGAAAGAAAAATTCCAGACCTGTGAAGAGTGCCCAGCCCACAAGAGGCAGGTAGGTTAGTATTAAGTATAATAATTAATCTTAATAAGATTAAAACCAAAATGCTGCTGGAAATCCAAATTAAAAACATCTGCTAAGAGAGACAGATTCTTATATGACTCTTCTTCAGGCCTAAAAGGGGTTGGGAAATGGTGTTACAGAGAGCAGGAGGGGCGAGTGAGACAGATTGTGAGGGAGCCCAGAGCAAAACAAAAGCAGTGATAGGGAGCAATGGAGATGTAAAGTAGGTGTAAGTGACAAGGAAAAAAATGACTCCACTCTGCAGAGAGGCAAGTCAACAAGACAGGAATGTAACACAGCTGGAGAGCTGGGATCGTGGTGGAATTGTGCTGAGCCACCTCTTAGTTTTCTGGTATTCCGGCCAGCTCCTTCCCTGGACCTGGTAGCCCTCTTAGTGGCCCTCCAGCTGGCTTTAGTTAGACTAAAATCTCATTTCAACTGGCAGCAAATCCAAGCGCAAATGTTACAGGTAATCAGTTTCCACAGACAGGCAGGCTTCTGACCTGAAAACAAATGTGACTCATATTTCCCACCATAGTGACAAAAAAAAACAAATTGGTAGTATTTCAGCAAACAGAAATGTCATCAGAAGTAAAGGAAGTCAGTTATCACAAGAAAATGCCTGAATTAATTTTAGGGTAATGCTTCCCTCGAACGATTTGTCTTGATTTCCAAACTCACAGGGTTTATCCTTTCCAGCACGACATTCATGTATTTTCAATGCCCACGTAGGTGTAGACAATTCTGACACGTGTAGAGATGGTGATGCATTTTGAAGCCTTAGCAATGGACATGGGTCCACCAAAAGCTGGAATACTTGAGGCTGCTCAAAAATTGATCTAACTTTCCTCATTTCCAATAGACAATGGCATTGGAGCACACTGTTTCCAAAATACACTGCAGCAAATTGCAAATGCTCCTGAGATGCTGCTTGGCCTGCTGTGTTCATCCAGCCTCACATTTTATTATCTTGGAATTCTCCAGCATCTGCAGTTCCCATTATCTCTGCTCCTTCTATAGTACCTTCTGAACCCACAACCTTTGTCACCTAGAGCCAGAAGTTCAGCAGATACATAGGAACACCTCTACCCTCACAAATCACACACCCAAGTAATACACCATTCGGAGTTGGAGCTATATCACTGTTCCTGCTCTGTCACTGAGTCAAAAGCCTGGCAGTCTCTCCCTAAGAGCACTTTGAATAAATTGTTACGATCTTCATGGAGACCAATAACCTAATAACCTGGAAGAACTAAACTTTCTCCATGAAAGAAGCTGGAAGACAAAATTACACTTGTTATAATTTTACTTTAGCAATCAAATTTTCAATCAATAAATAATTTCAATGCAATTAAAAGGCAAATTGTATTTAGTAGAAATCATAAATTGCTCTTCAATTACCACGACAATAAAATTGGATCTGAAGGATTTTCTGCAAGCCCGTTGTAACGTAAATGACGTCACATGCAGCTGCACAGTCCTTCACAACTTCTGTCTTCCTCAAGTAGAGTGCAACTTCTTTACTTCAATTAGCATGTGACCCATAAATTTCCTTCAGGAATTACTCCATCCAAATTCCACACATACACTTATCACCACAATGGCCTAATTCTTCTTGTTGTCATGCGTGGGATATGGACATTGTTGGCTGGTGAGCATTTATTATCTTTCCCACTTGCCCTTATGAAGGTGGTATTGAGCTGCCTTCTTGAACTGTTGCAGTCAACATGCTGTGGGTTGACCCATAATGCCCTTAGCAAGGAAATTCCAGGATTTTGACCAGTGACAATAAAGGAAGAGCGATATAATTCCAAGTCAGGATGATGAATGGCTTGGAGGGGAATTTGCAATGGTGGTGTTCCCATGTATCTGCTGACCTTGTCTTTCCAGACGGAAGTGACTGTAGGTTTGGAAGGTGATGCCAGAGGATCTTTGGTGAATTTGGAGTGCTTAATAAGAAGGACAATAAAGTTGAACACTTTATCGCTTTATTTTTCCGCATTTATATTCTATGTTTTGGTTTATTTTTCAGTGTTTTAAGATGGCACCAGAGACTGGTGACACAATGCAATATTTCTCACTGTACTTTGTTTTAAATACAAGTGACAATAAATAAATAGATTAAACACTGCTGCTATTAAAAATGGGTGGTGGAGCAAGTGGACATTTGTGGATGTTGTGCCAATCAAGCGGGCTGCTTTGTCCTGGATGGTGTCAAGCTTATTGAATGTAGTTGGGGCTGCACTCATCCAAGCAAGTGGGGAGTATTCCATCACACTCCTGCCTTGTGCCTTGTAGAAGATGGACAGGCTTTAGGGAATTGGGAGGTGAGTTACTAGCCAAGTTATTCTGAGCCTCTGACCTGCTCTTGTAGCCACTGTGTTTATGTGGTGAGTCCAGTTCAGCATCTGGTCAAAGGTAACCCCCGAGATGTTAATAGTGGGGGATTCAGTGATGGTAGCAACATTGAATGTCAAGGAGCAATGGTTAGAATGGCAGTTATCAAACATGATCATAATCTGGCATTTGTGTGGCAAAGATGTCACTTGCCACTTGTCAGCCCAAGCCTGGATATTGTCCAGATCTTGTTGCATTTGAACATGTGCTGCTTCAGTATCTGAGGAGTCACGAATGGTGCTGAACATTGTGCAATCATTGGTGAACATCCCCACCTCTGACCTTATGATGGAGGAAAGGCCATTTTATTTTGCTTTATTTTCCTTTTGGCATTTTTTTCTCCTTCTCTGTTGCAGATTGGTCACCAACACTGGCATGGCAGTGAGAGCAGGCCACATCCAAAGTGGTAGATATGGCTTCTCCTGGTGATCAGAAGCAGTGAGGACAATTTTCCTGGTGATGGGGAGTGGATAGCAGGGATGATGGGGGGGGGGGGGGGGGTGTGGGGAAATGAGGATAGTGGCAGCAAGTGCCAATCAGGACCTGTGGCAGCAGTGAGATAATCGTCCTGCTGAAATGTGGCGATGGTGAACCTTTCACACTACTCATTTGAGTGCGTGTGACTATAAAGCTAATTCAAGTCAATTAATTGATGAAGCAGCTTTAGATGGTTGAGTGATGGCCACTAACTGATTGGGTGTAAGAAAGGGTGGGTTTTCTCTCAGGAGCGTTTTGTAATCTGCCAGTGTTGTGGCCTACTTGGACTTGGTTGCTTTAAGTGCATCCTCATTGGGTAGAACATAGAGTTTTCAAACTCCTCAAGGAGAATTTTTTTCATGAAGATTTTCGGAATTGGCTTCTGTCTTGAATACGCACCAATCAAAATCAGGCTGCCTAAATCTTTCAAATTCCAGGCACATGTGGTCAGAGTGTTTTCTGTGGGGATGGAATTTTTGATGGTACACTTCCAGCACTACTTGACATGTACTTAAGACAGCCAATTTTATACGTCGTAGTGACTGGCTGTCCTCTCTTGTAAGTTGGAAAACAATGTTGTGAGCTTGAAAACTTGTATTGCAGTAATAATGAACAATGTTGGATTAAAATAAAAGTAAAGTCCTGCAGATGCTAGAAATCTGAAATAAAAAGTGTTGGAGTACCTCGGAAGGCCTGGAAGTACGAGAAAAGACAGAAACAAAGTTAATGTTTTTAGTCTTCTTTAGAACACCATATTAATTCTTCAGTGCCTTATTCGGGAGTGCTAATTGTGAGAACATGTCAACAATTCAATCTGCTTCCCAGCTGTTCCATTTCTTCCTCCGCCATCTTGATTCAAAAGCTTAGAAACCATCACTTTTCCAGGCTCTTTCAGTTCCAAAGAGTTCAGATTGAATTTAAAACATTAACTCTCTTTCTTTCCACAGGCGCTTCTAAGTTTCTCCACCACATTTTGCTTTTATTCCAGTGTTGAGCTGGCACTTTAACGGCAACCCACTTAAGAGAGATAAAGAAGGCTTCCAACTCTATCTCCTCAAATGTAGGAATTAAATGAGCAAGCAGCGTTGGCTCCAAATTTATATCTGAATCAGTGTTGTCTTCATGACAGATAATTGGATTCCTGCTCCTCAGTTTGAGTTGTCCTAGTTGAAATATCCTCTCTTACAATTTTTCCTGAAATCCTCTCTGTTCCTTCTTTGTCCTTTCCTCACTTTCTGATCTCTCTCTCTTTCTCTCCTCCTTTTCTTGGAATTCTAATTTCTATTCCTCAAACTTTAATCTCTCAACCACTACTCCATCTGCTTCATTTTTTTCTCCATTTTCACCTGTAAACTGTCAGCCACCCTTTTTAATATTTTGACTTTTCTGCCTCAGCGACAACCTTCCAATCCCAAGTGCCTTGCTGTACATTTTGATTGCTCAAGAGACAGAAATGTTAAATTCTCAAAAGTAGCATTTCATACATCTTCTAGGAATGGACCTACATCAAATGTGCAAATCTCTATACTGTAGCAGTACAAACTCAAGAAAGCCTTTTATATTTTCTTTAAATTGGTTGAAAATTTACCCACTCTAATTCTTTTGTTTGATTTGTGGATACAAAGCCTGGCCGTGAGCTCCCAAGTTGTTGTCACCAGATCCCGGGTGATTATTTCATTATTAAGATATGATTATTAAGGTTCCAGACACAATTCCCCTTCTTTGTTCATCCTCTATCTCCTAAGGTTGCAGCAAAGTGAATTTACAATGGATGCCCTCCCTGGAACATGTGAGTTTATGTTTTAAACGGAACAACCCAATAAGTCTTGTTTGAATTAGCAAGGAATGAGGTGTTAGTTATTAATTGTGAGAATTGAACCCAAAAATAAAAGATTAAATTTAAAAAATATATTGTCAGACTCTGGGCTATTCAAATAGAGTAGCTCATGGATGTTGACTGTTCAGCAATTTATTTTGAGAGGCTTAGCTTTGCAGGTTATTTGAACTCTTTTGGTACTGTTTCCTTTTGATGGGCTTGCTGTTTGGCTGGCTTCTATCAGTGAGAGTAAAGGAGCCATTAACTGACATTACAGGGATGACTAGTAGATTGTTTTTCCACAGTGACCTTCACACACACTAGAATTCAAAACCAAGCTGGTACGCTCAAGTACCTCAGCACTCTGGCAAACATAAACACCTCAACTCACAAGCATACTTTGCGCTAGCATGCAAAGACCAGGTTAAACTGATGATTAACCCTTGTTCTTGTGTATTCCTTCAAGGTGAGGACATGAAACATGCCTCTCATTTAGACTGCTATCCTTTCTCCCATCATGCTTACAGTTTGAGATGGCTCCCAGCAGATTGCAGTTCAGTTTGTTGTGCATTTTTCCCTTTTAAGTTAATCCCTTTGAAATTATCTTGTCACCTTGTCAAGCGTGATTTTCCACTGTTTGCCTGTAGATTGCACTGAATTTACATCTGCAGTCATCTTTTGGTTTTTTTCTTCCATTAAAAAAGAACATGCCTAATTAAAGTTCATTATGTGCCTCAGAACCTCTGGGTTTCTCATTTATCATGACAGGGACACTCCCATGTCAGAAAGCATGCCGCCTTTCTTCCTTCCTATCTGGGATTTTAGTACCCACAGGCGTTGGCCTTCTCCCTGAAATGGTGAAAACTGACCTGCCCAATGCCTCCAACCCTTTGTCTTAGGGTTGGTTATAGTCCTAACTTTACATTAACATGCTTTGGTGCAGTCCAGGCTGCTGGAGCTTCCAACAATCAAACTGGTATCCAGCTCCAGAAAATGGTGTCTCCTGCGACTGAAGAACAGAAGTGCCACTGCATCAAATTAGCTTTTCTGCAGTGTATTATGGCTTAGGGAGAACGTTCCTCTGAGCCTGTCAGCTGGAGAACTGACTTTCCTTCTCCCACACTCTCACAGTAAAATTCCCTGACTTTCCTCTGAGAGATTTGAAAATATTTTTCTCAATCTGTTTCCATTACCTTAGCAATTTGACGTCACAGGCTGTTCTCCCAGAAGACTAATATCACCAATGGGAATCTAAAATTGCAGCCTGCTTTCTCAAAAACTCAAAGTTTTGGCTTCTTGTTCATTTAGAGACTGGCTGAAATATAGAGGTTTTGAAGCTAATGTCAGTGTAGGTAATAGCTTGCACACACTTTCCCCTCCATCCCTTTGTCTTGTCAACTGTGGATTCAACCAACATCAGATGGACTCCAGTGATTCAAGAAGGCCACCAAGTTACTATGGGCAATTTGTTGGGGGAGGGCGTCCACAAGTGCTAGCTGTGCCTGAGACACCTCTATCCTGGGAATAGGCAGAAGCATCATCAGAGAAAGGAGATATTCTTTCCATCAGTTGGAATTAGATTAAATACAGCTGCTGAATTAGGGAACACAACATTCCAAATCATGACACCACACAATCCCAGATGATCATGTTAGATTTGTCTTATCTGCATCTATATATCCTTTATGTTTTACAAGCCAATGGGGTAGCATGCTGGAAATAGACCCCACTGTTCCTGGAATCATACAGAATATTGAAGTTACTTTTACCTGACTTCAACAATGAAGTTAATAGAAGGCTTCAGCACTAAACAAGAATTATTTATTATAGTTAAACTATGACTAGAAGTAATCTGATATAAATCATTAGCATGTTACACTACTAACTAAAAGGCCCCTTCACATACACACACGAAAATAGATAATTGGCAGAGGTAAGAAAATACAGGAAAGGCAGTCCCATGGTTTTTACTTCCCAATTCTGAACTTGAGATGATCATCCTTTGGTTAGCCAAAGCCTTGGTGTTCAGTCTTTGTATGAAAGCTTCCATTGATTTGTAAAGAGTTCAGAGCAGGTAATTCACTTGGAAAATGTTTCTGATTTATGAATTTAAAAGTTGCAGCTGCTGCAGGAAAGCACTCTATCACTTAAAGGGACCACACACGGTATTTTCTTCTACTAACAAATTCTAACTCCTTGCCTTGCAGCTCATGAGGATTGCACACAACCTCATAACAGTATTTATCTGGTTAGCGATCCAGAGTAATAATAGTATATAAAATTAAAACAGAAAAGCTGGAAAAGCACAACAGGTCTAGCAGCATCTATAGAAGGAGAAACACAGTTGACATTTCAAGTACAGTATGACTTTTCTTCAGACTAGAAGGTGGAAGGAGGAGGATTTTTTTTACCCTGTTGACAAATGGACAGAGAAGCAAGTAGAACATAGAACAGCACAGTAGAGGAGGAGGCCCTTTGGCCCACCATGTTTGTGCCAACCGTGACGCTATTCTAAACTATAAATGGTCTGTATCCCTGTATTCTCTATGTTTGCCATATGTCTGTCTAAATGTCTCTGAAACATTGCTATCGTTTCTGTTACAACCACCATCCCTTTGCAGCATGTTCCAGGCACCTATCATCCTCTATATGAAAAACCTTCCTCACATATCTCCTTTAAACTTTCCCTGTTCACCTCTAACCTATGCCACACAGTATTTGACATTTCCCCTTTGGGAAATAGATTTCAACTATCTATTTTATCTATTCGCTCCTCATAATTTTATATAATTCTACCAGGTCATCTCTCAGCTTCTGATGCTCTCACAAAAGCAGTCCAAGTTTGTCCAACCTCCTTGTAGCTAATACACTCACATTCAGGCAAAATCCTGGTAAAACTCTTTTGCCCTTCTCCAAAACATCCTCATCCTTCCTTTAGTGCATAACCAGAAGTCTGCACGGTACTCCGAATGTGGTCTGACCAAAGTCTTGCAGAGCAACATGACCTCCAAATGTGGTCTGACCAAAGTCTTGTATAGCTACATGACCTACCAACTTTTATACTCAATGCCCCAGCTAATGAAGGCAAGCATGCCATACGCCTTCCTTACCACCTTATCCACTTGTATTACCACTTTCTGGGAGCTATGGACTTGGACCTCAATGTCCCTCTATGTATCAATGCTCCTAAGGATTCGCCCATTAACAGTATACTTTTCTCTTACATTTGACCCCCTAATACGTATCACTTTACACTTATACAGATTAAACTCCATATGTGATTTCTCTGTCCAACTTTCCAGCTGATCTATATCCTGCTGCATTCTTTGCTATCCTTCTGCACTATCCATAATTGCACCAAATTTCATGTCATCTGCAAACTCACTAATCAGAACACTGACAATTTCATCCAAATCATGATATATATTACAGACAACAGAGGTTGCCGTACTGATCCTTGAAGAACATGACTTGTCATAGACCTCCAGTCAGAAAAACATCCATCCACATCCATCCTCTATCTTCTATGGCCAAGCTAATTTTATATCTAACTTGCTGCCTCAAAATGGATTCCACGTGATTGCATCTTCTGGACCATGAGGGACCTTGTCAACTGCATTAGTTTAATCCATGTAGACAACATCCACTGCCCTACCCTCATTAGCCATCATTATTTCCTCAAAAAGCTCAATCACATTTGGGAGGCAAGGCTTCTCCTGCATTAAGCCATGCTGACTGCCCCTAATAAGCCCACTTTTTTTCCAAATTCAAGTAAATCCTGTCCCTAAGAATCTTCTCCAATAATTTCCCTACCATTGATGTTAGGCTTAGTCCCTTATAATGTCCTAGATTATCCCTATTACCCTTCTTAAACAAAGGAAAACACTTGGCTATTCTCCAGTTTTATGGGACCTCGTCTGTGCCTAAAGATATTGCAAAGATCTGTCAAGGCCCAAGCATTCTTCTCCCTTGCCTCCTTCAGTATCCTGGGATAGATGGGATCCTGGGATCCCATTCGACCTTGTGACTTATCAATCTTAATGTTTTTCAATCTGCCGAACACGTCTTGCTTCTTAGTAGCAACATGCTTTAATGTATCAACATACGCCTCTGTAAATTTACCATCATCATGTCTTTCTCGTTGGTGAATGTGAAGGTTAATGTGAAGTGCTTATTAAGGACCTCATCTACTTCTTCTGGCTCTCCACATAAATTCCCTGCTTGAGTAGATCTATGCTTTCCCTCATTCCCTTCTTGCTCCTAGCGTACATGTAAAATGCCTTAGAATTCTCCTTTGTCGTCCATGCCAAGGACATTTTCTGGCCCCTCTAGGCCTGCTAATATCTTTTTTAAGTTCTTTCCTTCTTCCTATACACTTCAAGGGCCTTGTTTGAATTCTGTTTCCCAAACTTTACGTATGCCTTTTTTTCATGTGAACTAAACTTGTAATCTCTCTCATCATTCCGGGTTCCTGAATCTTGTCCTCCTTAGGTTTCATCCTCACAGGAATATGTTTGTCCTGAAATCTGGTCAAATTGCTTTTAAAAGATCCCCACATGTCAGATGGAGTTAACAGTTGGTGAGTGCACCCAAAGCAAAAATAAAAGGTAGTTTTTATGGTAGCTGAGGACAAATATAGCTTTGCAAAAGGTGTTAATAGTAGGTGTTAGTGGAAAAGAAAATAAGTCCGCTCTGCTAAGAGCAAACCCGTTTAAACACTTGGGAGGTGCTGCAGGGAGGGTATTTAGCACCATCCCCGTGCTGTTTTTTTTGTATTAATTTCAGGTTTCCAGTATCCTTAGTACTTTAATTTTATAGCATGACAGAACCAAATCACAACTAGGCAGACACAATGGCATCTCCTGAGATGCTGCTTGGCCTGCTGTTTTCATTCAGCTTCACACTTTATTATCTTGGATTCTTCAGCATCTGCAGTTCCCATTATCACAGACACAATGGCAATATTTCTTTTTCCAGTAATAAAATATGGTTTAAATTGGACCCTAATTATGCATCAAATGTAGTATGTACCTGATGGCTTTTTCAGATCCTTAGCAAAGTATTTCATAGATCCTTTCCAAACTGAAATTACAGTGTATATTGGTGGGCAGAAATAAATTTGAGAGCTAACAATTCAATCAGTAATGTATAGCACAATTTCAGTTTGTATAAATACTCCATTTCTAATAAGGTGAAATTGTAAAATTGAAATTGTAAAACTGTTACAATCATTTACACTTATGTATGATACCAAATAGGTGAGCATCATTCTTGAATCAGAATAGATGCAGATTTTAGGAAAAATACTTTATATTGCTAATAAGATGTAATTTTGAAAGCGTCTATTTCAAAAGTACTTAGTTGAAGGTAAAGTGCTGTTACTATCCCAAGATTGTAATACATGCAAATCCTTTCTTTTCTAGAAATGATCTGAAGGGTAGCTAAATGTTGATAATAATGAAGATGTTAAAAATGCAAAGGCATGAACAAAGTTGAAAGGAGTTTGAGTCTGTGTGGTAAAGGACTGAAGAAATAGAAAACCAAGGTTGAATTTGAAGTGAAAAATGAAAAATTTGCAGTTGGTGTATGAAAGCAGGGTTGCCAGTAGATGTTGGAACAAATTGGGATGGAAGGTGAGTGGTGTTTTATGCAGAACAGGCGAGAAACTTTGGATAGATTGGCATTTACAGAGGGGAGACGTAAAGTGCATTGGAACAGTTGAATCTAGAGGTAAGGAAAATGAGGATCAAAATTCAACAACGCTTCACACAAGGTAGGTTTAGAAACAAGCAATATCTTTAAAGCAGAACTAAGCAGATGTGGAAAAATGGTCTCAGAATTCACATATAAATGACATTTTTGCTGGCTGTGGTATCAATAATAATGCCTTTGCCACTGGGAAAGCTGTGGGTTCAACTTCCAACCCAGGGACCGCAAACTAGGAAAGAAAGACAGAAGGTGGATGGGGAAAAGGACTCAAAAGTGAGTGTGCAGTTTTGTTTTTATGTTTTTAACCTTTCAATAGAAGAAAAGTGTGTTGTAGGGCCATTACTGTTGTAATGTTCACTATCAGTCAGATATTTGCATGCTGAAGATCTTTATTTCATAAGGGTTAATATTTATGTTGTCACATCTCAAAGCATTTCACATACTTTGAAATACTTGAAGTACAAATGATAGTGTTAGTGACAAACATGCAAACATTCAGCTGTGACCTCACCGCTCAGTGAGAAGCCTGCTTATGGTAGTGGCCCTTTGTGTACAGGTATGTGTCAGTCATTTGTTGCTAACTTGTGCCTGTCATCTCAGGCTAATTTAAATATTGTGGTCTCATGAAACCTATGCTTTCCTTGTGTGTCATGGCTTTTTTTAAGTTTAATGGGGCAGTGATGATTATTGTGAATATTATCCTATACCAAAGAAGGTAGTGTTAAAACTTGGCTGCATCACCTAACAAATGACTGAGTGAGAATTAAAAAGGACCCCTTGAAAATGAAAAAAATAGTCCTCGAGAGAATCTTAAGATGAGCCTTTGGGGAAAAAAAATTTGACTCTTTTCACGTCGATGAAGAATTAGGTCACCATATTAGTGTAGTACTTCGGAAGTGTTGTACTGTCAGAGTGTTGTACTGTCAGAAATGCTGTCTTTTAGAGAAGATGAATTGAAGCCAGCCTGACCTCTAAAGTAGATGAAAACATTCCTATGGAACTACTTCACAGAGGAGCAGGGCAATATTCATCCCTCAGTCAGCTACAACCTGATTAGTGTGTACCTCCTTCAATGTAATAAAGTTTTTCAAGGCATTTCACTGGAATGTTGTAATTCATAATATGACACCATACCCCAAAAGGAAATATTTGGTTAACTGACCAAAAGTTTGGTCAAGGAAGATGGATTCAAAAAGTGCCTTGATGGAGAAAAGTGAGGCAGAGAAAAGGGGGGATTTCCATAGTTAAGAGCCGAAACAACTGAAGGCATAGCCACCAATGATAGATCAATTAAAATCTGAAATGCTGAAAGGGGCAGAATTAGATGAGCGCAAGCATCTTGGGGGCTTGTGTGGCTGGAGGAGATTACAATGATAGGGACATGAAATGCCATTGATGAAACTGAAAAGAAGGAGATGCCCAGTAAAAAAAAACCTGATTGCTAAATAGCTCATGCATACAAAAACTCAGATTATTGTTATAGTATTTTCATATGTACAGGCTGGTTTGTGCAAACTAGCTACTGTGTTTCTGACATTACACAAGTAACTGCACTTCTAAAGAAGCTCATCAGCTATTTAGGTTTTAGGGGTTTCTGAGGTGTAAAGCCATATTCGTTGACAATTCTCATTACAAATTCTTGATTGACAGCAGTGGGATCCTTAGTTTTGCCTGACTTAAAGAGGTAAGAACAACCAATTTTTATGAATTGAGGAGAATTTTATAAATACTTAACAAGCAAGGAAAGCAATATGGAATTTTATACTCTTTCAAAGCCCAGGTTTCCTTGAACTTTGCTGACATAGGCAATACCACTCTTCTTCTGATTCTGATGTTGTGTCATGTTGATCTGTCTCAGAAACATTAATATGTTCTGACTCCTGGTTTCGACATTTAGTGCATTTGTCTGATGTTGACAAACCAGTCTTGAATTGCATCTAAAAATAAAACAAAGAACTGCAGAAATCTGAAACAAAAACAGAAATTGCTGGAGAGCATTCTGAAGAAGGGTCACTGGACATCAAACACCAATTCTGCTTTCTCTCCACAGATGTTGGCAGGCCTGCTGAGTTTTTCCAGCAATTTCTGTTTTTGTTTTTTGAATTACACCAAGTGTGATTAAAATGGACATAATTGTTACCAGATTGTTCAACACCATTACATCATTTAAGAAAAATCTCACAAGTAGCCATCCCAAGTTAATTGTCTGACGAGCAGAAATTCAAACCAAACTCTTTTTAAAAGATAGCCAAAGCAAAATCCTACTGCAAACCAATGTACCATAAAAAGTAACATTACAAATTGCAGCTCTAAAATGTCTCATGACATTCTGTATTCCTAAAATGTGCAAAATAAAAGCAAGTCTTTCATATTTATCTGAATATCATTTTGACTGTTTATCCAAGTGCTTCGTGACAATGTGCAGATGAATTATAGGATAAGTAACATGTATTGCATGTACACAAGAATGTAGTGCAGGATTCCTGGTAAGAGACCAAATAAAAGTATCATTGTAGAACTAACATAATATTTGGTGCATTGGCTGTTTAGGTCATTGCTAACTCTTTTCCCACTGAGTCAGAAGGTGGTATAATCATGCAATTCAATTTACTCAAGTACATAATTTTGGTTCACGCTTTGTTATAGGGCTTAGAGTTTGCAACCTTGCGAAAGATTTTGATGTCATAGAGTAATTTTGTCTTGCAAAGAGATCACTTAGGCCATCACATCCATGTAAAACTATATGCAGTTTCTTCATTTAGGCAGATGTAAAAGATCTTGTGAAATTATTTGAAGAGGTGTGGGGAGGCTTGGTGAATTGCTGTGGCGACAGCAGCCAGCCTGTCATTCATTTAGATCGTGTATGATCCTGACATCATTTTATGTGCAGTTGATTTTTATACTTGGTACTCTTACTAAAGTAAAAATATCAGTTCTACTCTCAAATCTCTTTTGGTAAAGAATTTCCACATGGTTGCTAAAATTTGTATGGAAAGGGTACTTTCTGATCCCTTCTGAATTTAAAAATTTTAAAATTATCGCATCTTGTTTTGGCTACCCCTACCGATCTATCAGTATCCATGCTGGCAAATTACTTAGTCACTTTAACATTTTGATTACATCACCCCTCAAACTTTTAAACTCAATAGAATGCAAATATGTTTTTCCTAGGATGGTGACGGCGAACACGAGGGGGCATAGCTTTAAATTGAGGGGTGAAAGATATAAGACAGATGTCAGAGGTAGTTTCTTTTCTCAGAGAGTAGTAAGGGAATGGAACGCTTTGCAGGCAACGGTTGTAGATTCGCCAACTTTAGGTACATTTAAGTCATCATTAGATGAGCATATGGACATACATGGAATAGTGTAGGTTAGATGGGCTTGAGATCGGTATGACAGGTCGGCACAACATTGAGGGCCGAAGGGCCTGTACTGTGCTGTAATGTTCTATGTTCTGTGTATATATAACTATTGCCATTTTTTCTCTACTGATGATCTGAGCAATATCCTGATTAGGAACTATGGGATATAGCTCAGCCAGCTAGATGATAGTGGGTTGATTAAATTAATTCCAATGGCTCATTGTCTAATCCCCATTCCAGCTGAGAAAGAGCCAGGTCCTGCTTCCTTATCCGACCTGTATTAGAAAGTCAGAGCGCTTTCCTGTGGTTTAGTGAATCATCTGGCAAAAAACTGAAGAAGATAATCTCCTGATAACAACCACAATGTTGGAAATTGGCATTCTGGCTAAATAAGTTGAGATCAGCTAGAGACTTGGCCTATCGAGACAGGGAGAAATGTTTTAAATTGCTTTGTAATGTGGGTGACATGACAAACATCTGCTGAGAATTCAGTCGTAGTTAGAAGACATATGCCATAGCTCCACCCAAATGCAATGAAACTGGATCTTCAAAAGTTTATTTTCCTGAACTTGCAAAATTTGGTCAGATTAATGGAAGGCTTCCACATCAAGCATAATTCTGATATAATTGCCAACTCCTTCTTCTAAGAATTTTCTAGGATGATTTGTTTTAATCCCTTATGAAAAATGATAATTGTGTTCTGAGTTTGGAAGCTCTTACGGTTTATTTTATAATCAATTGACATTGGAAATGTGCAGGCAATAAAATTTGCAGATGTAATTTAAATGGATGATATATGGCTTTTCAAAAATGGTTAAAGATTCCCAGTGTTCTGAGATCACAGATCTACTTTTCAAATACATAGATCTTTAAATGAATTGCAAAATGTGCAGAGATCCATTAAAAGATTGAAATGCTACAATTTTGGGGGAAATAGAATTTCATTACATTCTAAAAAGTTTTGCTTTATTACTTTGGAGCTATCTATTTATGGATGTTGGCACCCTTACAATAAACACTTACAATGCTCAAATTGTTGAATAGAATGTCAGAGTCTAATTTCATGAAAACCTACATTGTTGCTCTGAGGTTGCTGAATCTGAAAGGGAAGAAAAACATGATTACAATTTGTGTTGTAGCTTAGTGCAATGTTGGCAGAATTAGTTTGAAGTGTATTGCAGTGATTTAGTGGGAATACATAAAGAATCATCAAAAGTTTATATATGGTTCCAAAATAGGGTTGGCAAATCTTCTGTGACATTACATAGAAAATTTGCTGTTTCGTATTTAGCTGGACAGTTGTTTATTCTTTATAGTCATAGCACAGTGTAGCCCTTTTACCTGGTCAAGCAAATGCAGGTGATTTGAGTGCCTTGTGAGTACCTGATCTTCTATTAAAATTTATAATGTTATTATTTGGAAACTTAAATTCTAAAGTGGAAGGGCCATACATGCCTTTAAGATAGCTTTGTATTTCTGTATTGTAGGTGTTAAGAATTGGTGGGCATTGATTTTAGTTTTGTTTTGCTCTGTGAGTAGTGATGAGGTTTTTGAGGTTTATTGATGCCTACATGTAATGAGGGTTTACAGCTTTGGAGTAGAGCTTGAGGTGAACAGTTCAGGGCATCAGAAACATGAGTGAAACAGAGAAAAATAGGTTGGTGAGCTAGCAGCAAGGTGTCCTTTGATGCAGTGAGACAAATTTATAACCATCTTGAAGATCAGCCAATATGTGTAGTTTCAGTCAATGTGATAAAGAACTGTTAGCATTGCAATCTCCAAATGTCCTGACCTGAAATGTCAACTTCCTTGTACCTCTGATGCTGCCTGGTCTGCTGTGTTCCTCCAGCTCTACACTGTGTTATCTCTAACTCCAGCATCTGCAGTTCTTAGTATCTCTGAATCTGTATTTGTGATTTTTTTGAAATAAGACCATTTAAAATAATTATTGTATGGTGTGCTATGATGCTTTCTTTTCTTTTTGTTTAATCAACTTTTCTGTTCTTTTGTTTAAAGTACATTGTCTTCCTTGTATAAACAAAGAGCAAAAATAAAAGTTATGATCCATCAAGCCAGATTTTACTCTGAATTGTAAATTATTACCATCCTTTGGAATCATTAGATTAGATTCCCTACAGTGTGGAAACAGGCCCTTTGGCCCAACATTTCCACACTGCCCCTTGGAGCATCCCACCCAGACCCACCCCCCTATAACCCACAGACCCCTGAACACTACGGGCAATTTAGCAAGGCCAATCCACGTAGCCTGCGCATCTTTGGACTGTGGGAGGAAACCGGAGCACCTGGAGGAAACCCACACAGACACAGGGAGAATGTGCAAACTCTGCACAGACAGTTGCCCGAGGCTGGGATTGAACCAGGGCCCCTGGTGCTGTGAGGCTGCAGTGCTAACCACTGAGCCACCCTATATAAAGATTAATCAAAGAGCTGATGGAGCTATCTGTACATTTATTGGTTTATGAAATAAAAATGTATCCTGCAAAGGTTTGTGTTCAGCTTTTAACTGTGAAAATGTTATGTCAGTAATGTGTTATTATTTAAAGTTTGACATCTGTTCTTAACAGACAGATGTTAATTCAAAAGCACATAGACATGAAAAACAGATTTTCCTATACAATATTAAAACTTCACTCCACAAATCTTGTTAATTAAAGTCTCAATTTTTAGCAACTATTTAATGTCAATATTTAATCTTGAAACTGTCCATATACTCATTTATAGTGTAAATATCCTTACATGCAAGTTGGTTAGGCACAATAGAACCCAGGTTTTCATTTTGAAGGTATGCAATGGGTGTGGGAATACTTCCCAAAGTCACGATCCCATCTGTACTGCAAACAAAAAATGCTGGAAATCACAACAGATCAGGCAACATCTGTGGAGAAAGACCAAGCTAACGTTCCAAATCTAGATGATTCTTCACCAGAGTCGATTTGTTCCCACAATCCCATCTGTGACTCACAGTGCCACTGATGTTTTCATGATGGGAAGGTGGGAATGGACTAGAATTGGGGAGGCTGAATTGGAGGTAGGCCAAGGCTTGTTTTCATTCTCTGTGACATTGACCCAGTTCTCAAGAACAGTGTGACCCTGGCCCATCTCATTCATCCCATACTTCCTCACACTGTGCCCTCATATATTTTCAGCACAAACACCTGATTCACTCACCTAATACCCATGGTAAAAGCAACCACAATATCGGTAAAATATTGGATAGCTTTTGAAGAATACAAAGTCAAAATTCTTTTAGCGTAGCTCAGCGAAAATGCTGAAGTCTTTTTTTTTATCTCTTAACAACTCTGCCCACAATTCCTAATGATGTTTGAAAGACATCTATGAATTTATTGAAGGAAGATATAAACAAAATCTCCTGTGTTGAACCTATCAAAGGTTTTAAAGACAGCCAAAAGCTCGCGAGCTGTAAATGTTTTGAAGCAGCCTAACAGATGGCTGAGTTGAATTTTAAAAGCAGTGAAAGCTCAGCCTTCTTTCAAAGTTTTGCAACAATCAAAGGACTAAACTGGATATCAAAACCAGCGAAAGCTCATCCAGCTGTCAAACGTTTGGTCAGAGGCCTCCAGTCTGAACAACAACCCTTTACAACCACCCTCTATCTCCTACTGTCGAGCCTATTTGGCATCCAAAGTAACTTTCCTTGGATCCCATTTGATCAAACCTTACTAACCAGTATACTGCGCAGAACCTTGTCAATGTCCTTGCTAAGGTCCATCTACTGTTCTACCTTTATTTATCATCTTGGTCACCTCTTCAAAAAACTGAATCAAAATTTGTGGGACATGATTTCCCACACACAATGGCATGCTAATTATCCTTAAACAGCCATCATCATTCCACATGCATGTACACCCTATCTCTCACAATCCCCTCCAACAACTTACCCACCACTCACTTTCGGCTGACTGCTATGTAGTTACCTGGCTTTTCCTGGCAGACTTTCTTAAAAAAGTGGCACAACATCGTGGGCTGAAGGGCCTGTTCTGTGCTGTACTGTTCTATGTTCTATGTTCTAATATTAGACTCTGTTCAGTCTTCCAGCATGTCACCTGTGGCTATTGATTATACAAATATCTCCCCTAGGAGTCCACAATTTCTTTCCTAGCTTCCCACAATGTCCTGGGATACACCTAATCAGGTCCCAGGGATTCACCTATCTTTACGCATTTTAAGAGCTCCAGCACCTCCTTGTCTGTCATGTGGACTCTAAGCTTTCATGTCTTTCTCTATGGTAAATACTGATGTGAAATATATGTTTAGGATCTCATCTATCTCCTATGATCCCAGACATAGACAGCCCTGTCGATCTTTAAGAGGCCCTATTCTGTCCCTGGTTACTCTTTTGCCTTTAATAAACTTGTAGAATCTCTTTGAATTCTCCTTGGCCTGATCTGCTAAACTATCTCATGTTCCCATTTCACCATCCTGATTTCCCCCTGAAGTGTACTCCTACACCCTCTCTATTCCTCAATGGACTCACTTGATCCCAGCTGTCTGTCCCTGACTTGTGCTGCCTCCTTTATCTTGATCAAAACATCAGTATCTCTAGTTATCCAGTGTTCCATAGTCCTGCCGGCTTTGCTGTTCAAGAAGTAATAATTGATACTGTATGAACAAAAGGTGCCGATTAATAGGCAATCCAGCTCTTATCATTTGAGGTGTTGTCATTGAAGAATCTGCCAGGACACTATTGCACCTCATCTTTTTGGTTAGTTCAAAACATGCATAATGCTTGGACATGTTTATTTCTCATGCAGAAGACAAGATATGTGGAAGACACAAAGCTTTACCATCATATTTCTTTTCTCAGCAATGCACAAGTTTCACAATGCTCATCAATCCCTTTGCCAATTACCAGACGTCAGAGGTGACAACCTGACAATCACATTATTTAATGGTCACCTATCTTTTCAAATTAAAGTCTTGTCATCACCCTCTGCTTTACTATTATGTATTTTATTATGACATGTGAAGTCCGCAGCATCTTTTGTACTTAACATTCACATTCATGTTCTTGTGATGGTGCACCAAGTTGTGTGAATCATGCTGCCTTCCAAAACCACCCCACGTGCATGAAAGTTGCTAAAGATCAAAATTCCACAATACTTTTGGTAATGTTAGGACATATGTATGCAGGCTCTTGACTCACAGTTGTACAGTACACTGATGAAAGTTGCCAGAACCAGATTGGGAGTTCATATCCTGGGTTTGAGTCCTGAGTATGATTTCTGAGACTTGCTCAATGCACCATGACACAACAGTTCAGGTCCACTCCATTCCCATTCATGGACTTTGTTCCAGGAGGTGTAACTCCTTGTGCATACAGATTTATTTTCAATTTTTGACTTTTCATTAAATACACAGAACATTAAGCATGATTCCCATTCTCAGACCTCACCCTAACATTTCAAGCTGTCTATTTCTGCCTTGTTTTGGTCCACACTCAAATCTCAGTTGAACTGTTTGTGGTTGTGATTGATTATCCATTCAATATTGGGATTGGTTTACCTATCTTACTTTTATATTTCATGGCCATACATTGGCTGGTTTTAAACTTAATCCAATAATTCCTCTTGCCCCTTCACATTATAACCAAATATGATCCTTCAACCTCCATGGCTGATATTGTGTCTCCGATGTCAAATCCCACCCTGACTCATCGCTTCATTACTTTCCTGCCTCACCTTAAGTTTTGGACTCTTGGTGGACTTCCTCAAAAATGCCACAATCTTCACGATCTCTTGATATACTGGTTCCTGATTTTGTCCTTTCATATTACTCCCCTCATCCATAAAAACATCAACATCACATAAGTATCCAGTCATTATTCCTTTCCAGAGATAATGGGAACCGCAGATGCTGGAGTATCCGAGATAACAAAGTGTGGTGCTGGATGAACAGAGGCCAAGCAGCATCTTAGGAGCACAAAAACTGACATTTCAGGCCTAGACCCTTCATCGGCCCAAAACGTCAGCTTTTGTGCTCCTGAGATGCTGTTTGGCCTGCTGTGTTCATCCAGCTCCACACTTTGTTACCTCCCATTATTCCTTTCCACTTTATTTCCAATTTCCTGTACTATATGACTGTGTTGGCCTCAAGATTTCCTTGTAGCCAGCTTCTGCTTATGTTTGTTTCTGCTTATGGTTCCTTTATTTCATTGACTGGTTGGTGTTTCAACTGGTTTACGAGTTTATTTCATCACAACCAAAGGTAGCATTTACTTTTATGGCATCCAGTGCTATACTCATTTTTTTTTATAATTTTCAGTTGTTTCATGGATCTGTTGGTTCTGTGAATGCTCCTGCTCCAAAAAATTATTAATTTACTTGGAGCTACATTGTGCTACAATAGTCTTCAATTTTCTTTCCTTTTTCAAACTGAAATTTTAGTTTATTCTTATTATTTCCATACTGCTGGAGTAGCTTCTTCGGACGTTTAACAAGAAAGTTCAAAATTATGAAATATTTTGTCAGCGTAAATATTGAGGAACTGTTTCCAGGGGTGAGGGGGATTGAGCTGAGAGTGGGGAGCGTAATGGAGGTTGTTTGGCGTCCGTGCCTGAATCTAACTTATTTGACAAATGAAGAAGAAATCATTTCAAATAGCAAATTGCTACAGTCTAGAATGCACTGTCTGAAAGAAGGATAGAAACAGATACAGGGTAGAATTATTGCCCCCACATTCAGAGCACGAAGCCGCAAAATATTTGATCCCACAAACCAAGCCTGGGAGAACTTGGCCTGAAAGTTAGAGAAGTCAGGCCGGGTGATCCCACCTCATCACAGCTCTCACTAAGGCTCCTTTGACAGCACCTGCCAAAGTCATGAACACTGCCAACGAGAAGGTTAAAGGACATGCAAATACTGTCACCTGCGATTTATCTGAAAACCACACCCCACCCTGATTTAGAAATATCTTATCATTTCAGTGTCACTTGGTCAAAATTCTGGAACCCCCTCCTAACAGAATTGTGGCTATATCTGCACCAAAAGGATTGCAATCTTTTCAAGAGCATTTAGGGATGATAGTAAATGATGGCCTAACCAGGAAAGTCCAACACATTCCCCACATTCCAACCATGCCAAACCATAGCATCGTCTACCCTTCAGAACCTCTTAAACACTCATTCTCTTCATATTAACCTACCCCATACCAACTGTGCCAACACAGTCAATGTCGAACTTTGGTAGACCACAGGACTCATGCCGTGATGATATAATGTAAAATATTAAGTCTTCATTCCAGCCTTCAGTTAAAACAGACACTTGAACACATAAAAAGTACTGTATTTAATTTACTTCAACTACATAACCACTTATAACAACAGACATTTCATTCAAATGTATAATTCCTTTTAACAACAATCACTGGAGTTCATAGTTCACTTCAGAGTGTGTGTAATCATTTGGAGCCATCAATCAAATTTTAAAATGGCAAACATTCAATTATAGTAATGGAAGCCTATAAAGTAAGTCATGAGTATTTGAGGAACTGGAGTAACGAAGTGGTGTCTAAAGAACACTACCAAGAAACATAAAAAGACTTTGCTGAACATAGGTTGAATTATAACAAGGGTATAGAAAAGAATAATTAGGAAGAAATTAAAATAAAGAAGTATAGAATTAATTTACATGTCGATTGGTTGAACCAGGTCAGTCAAAGCAGACTTGAGGAGGAGTTCATTAAATGCATCTGCAGTAGCTTTCTTGAACAGTCTGTAATGGAACCGACGAAGGTGGAAGCTTTCCTAGATCTGGTGCTGTATAACGAGACAGGGATAATTAATGATCTCAGTTAGGGATCCTCTGAGAAGGAATGATCACACTATGGTTGAATTTTGAATACAGATGGAAAGTGAGAAGATAGAATCCAATACCAGAGTCCTGTGCTTAAACAAAGGAGACTACAATAGGATGAGGGAGGAGTTGGCTAAAGTAGGCTGGAAACAAAGAGTCAATGGTGGGACAGTTGAGGAACAGTGGAGGACATGCAAAGCAATTTTTCAAAGTGCTCAAAAAATATACATATATCAGCGAAAAGGAAGCACTGTAGGAAAAGGGGTAATCAGCCATGGATGTCTAAGGAAATAAGGCAGGCCATCAAATTGAAAGATAAGGCATACAAAGCGGTAAAGACCGGTGGGAAACTAGAAGATTGGGAAAACTTTAATGGTCAACAGGAAACCACAACAAAGTCTATAAAGAAAGGTAAGGTGGATTATGAGACTAAACTAGCTCAGAATACAATGACAGCAAAAGTTGCTATAATTATATAAAATGAAAAAGGAATGACTAAGGTAAACATTGGTCCTTTAGTCGATGAGAAGGGGGATTTAATAATGGGAAATGAGAAAATGGCAGTGGCATTGAACAGTTATTTTGTGTTAGTCTTACAGTGGAGGGCAGAAAAAAAATCTTGCCAGTAATTGATGACAAAGAGACTAAAGTAGGTGAGGACCTAGAAATGATCATAATCGTGAAAGAGGTGGTGTTAGGCAAGCTAATGGAGCTAAAGGTAAACAAGTCTCCTGGCTCTGATGGAATGCATCCCTGGGTACTAAAAGAGATGGTGGGAGCAATAGCAAATGCACTCGTGGTAATTTTCTAAAATTTGCAGGACTTTAGGGTAGTTCCAGCAAATTGGAAAGCAACCAATGTGACACCACTGTTCAAAAAAGGGGTTAGACAAAAATGGGGATTTATAGGCCGTTTAGCTTAACTTCTGTAGTGGGGAAAATGTCTGAGTCTATCATTAAGGAAGAAATAGCAAGACATCCAGATAAAAATTGCCCCATTGGGTAGATGCAGTCTGGGTTCATGAAAGACAGGTCATGCTTGACTAATTTGCTGGAATTCTATGAAGACATTACAAGCATGGTGGACAATGAGAACCCAGTAGATATAGTGTACCTGGATTTCCAAAAGGCATTTGATAAGGTGCTGCACAATAGGCTACTGCATAAAGTAAAGGTGCACTGAATTACAGGCAATGTATTGGCATGCAATAAGGATTGGTTAACTAAGTGGAAGCAAAGAATGGGAATAAATGAGTGTTTTTTCTGGTTGGTGAATGGTGACCAGTGGTATGCCTCAGGGATCAGTGTTGGGACCGCAATTGTTTACAATTTATGTAGATGATTTAGAGTTAGGGACCAAGTGCAGTATGTCAAAGTTTGCAGATGATACTAAGTTGAGTGGTAGAGCTAAGTGTGTAGAGGATACGGAAAGTTGGCAGAGGGATATAGATAGCTTAAGTGAATGGGCAAAGGTTTGGCAGATGGAATTCAATATTTATAAATGTGAAGTCATCCATTTTAGTAGGAATTACAATAAAAAGAGACAATGACTTGAGCAGTAAAATATTGCAGCATGCTGCTTGCAGAGGGACCTGGGTCTCCTTGTGCATGAATTGCAGAAGATTTTGTTTGCAGGTGCAACAGTGAATTAAGAAGGCAAATGAACTTTTGTCCTTCATTGTAGAGGGATGGAGTGTAAAAGCAGGGAGGTTATGTTGCAGCTGTACAAGTTGCTGGTGAGGCCACACCTGGAGTACTGTGTGCAGTTTTGGTCTCTTTAATTGAAAAAGGATGTACTGGCACTGGAGGGGGTGTAGAGGAGATCACTAGGTTGACTCCGGAGTAAAGAGGCTTGGTTTATGAGGAAAGGCTGAATAAACCGGGATTATCTACTGTTTGTAATTTTTATTAATGACTTGGATGAGGGGATTGAAGGATGGGTCAGCAAGTTTGCAGACAACACAAAGGTCGGAGGTGTCATTGACAGTGTAGAGGGCTGTTGAAGGCTGCAGCGGGACATTGACAGGATGCAGAGATGGGCTGAGAGGTGGCAGATGGAGTTCAACCTGGATAAATGCGAGGTGATGCATTTTGGAAGGTCGAATTTGAAAGCTGAGTACAGGATTAAGGATAGGATTCTTGGCAGCGTGGAGGAACAGAGGGATCTTGGTGTGCAGATACATAGATCCCTTAAAATGGCCACCCAAGTGGACAGGGTTGTTAAGAAAGCATATGGTGTTTTGGCTTTCATTAACAGGGGGATTGAGTTTAAGAGTCGTGAGATCTTGTTGCAGCTCTATAAAACTTTGGTTAGACTGCACTTGGAATACTGCGTCCAGTTCTGGGCGCCCTATTATAGGAAAGATGTGGATGCTTTGGAGAGAGTTCAGAGGAGGTTTACCAGGATGCTGCCTGGACTGGAGGGCTTATCTTATGAAGAGAGGTTGACTGAGCTCGGTCTCTTTTCATTGGAGAAAAGGAGGAGGAGAGGGGACCTAATTGAGGTATACAAGATAATGAGAGGCATAGATAGAGTTGATAGCCAGAGACTATTTCCCAGGGCAGAAATGGCTAGTACGAGGGGTCATAGTTTTAAGCTGGTTGGTGGAAAGTATAGAGGGGATGTCAGAGGCAGGTTCTTTACGCAGAGAGTTGTGAGAGCATGGAATGCGTTGCCAGCAGCAGTTGTGGAAGCAAGGTCATTGGGGTCATTTAAGAGACTGCTGGACATGCATATGGTCACAGAAATTTGAGGGTGCATACATGAGGATCAATGGTCGGCACAATATTGTGGGCTGAAGGGCCTGTTCTGTGCTGTACTGTTCTATGTTCTATGTTCTATATTCAGTGGAATTTAGAAGAAAGAGGGGAAATCTTCCTTTACTCATTCATGGGACGAGGGCATTGTTGGCCACAAAGCACTTATTGCCCAGAGGGCAGTTCAGAGTCAACCACATTGCTGTGGGTCTGGAGTCACACGTAGGCCAGACCAGGTAAGAATGGCAGTTTCCTACCCTAAAGGACATTAGTGAACCAGATGGGTTTTTCCAACAGTCGACAATGGATTCATGATCATTAGACTCTTAATTTCAGATAGTTATTGAATTCAAATCCCACTGTCTGTCATGTTGGGATTCGAACCAAGGTCCCCAGAGCATTATCTGGATCTCTGGATTAATGGTCCAGTGATAATACCGCAAGGCCAGCGTCTCCCCTCCTGATCTTATAGAAACATTTTTAAAAATTATGGATGGAAGACACAAGATAGAAGTAGGAAGGATGTTTCCACCAGCAGGTGAAACTAGAACTAGGGGACATAGTCTCAAAGTTAGTCGGACCAGATTTGGGACCGAATTGAGGAAGAACTACATCACCCAAAGGCTTGCAAATCTGTGGAAATCCCTGACCAGTGAAGTAGTTGAAGCTACCTCATTGAATGTTTTTATAGCTAAGGTAGATAATTTTTTGAATAGTAAATAAATTAAGCGTTTCGGTGAGAGGGTGGGTAAGTGGAGCTGAGGCCATGAAAAGATCAGCCATAATCATATTGAATGGCAGAGCAGGCTCAAAGGGCCAGATGACCCACTCCCGCTCCTGGCTCATATCTTTAAAGAAAACGGCTTTTTAAAAAATCTTGCAAGAAACATTGCTCTCTCAAAAGAAAACAAAGGGAATAGGCATTTAGACAGCAAATGAGAAACAGGTATATTGATAAAAAACAAAGGGAACAAACAAAACACAGGAATCAACTGTTGCAAAAGACAGCACAAACAGGCATTTAACTAAAAGCAGAAGAAGTAGACCTTTAAGAATAGGCAGAGAAAAACATCATAAAATGAGGGTTTAATAAACAAAGTGATAAAAGAAAAACAGGGTTCAGTGGTGATAATAAGAGAACAAATAATGTGAAAAGAATTTGCACCAGGACTTGGAAAAAAAATCATGGAAAAAGAGCACAACTTAGCTTTTCGAACAGGCTATGCCTTTTCAACGTATACTTTTGTTTTAATTTTTCACTGCCTTGGACTGTGTCTATCCTTTTTCCTGTTGATAATATTTTATCATAGTTCGTTTTCCACTCAGCCTTCTGCTTCAATTCTAAGAAGCTTCACTGCTGTTATTTTTGTATTCAGCCTGGACTTTCCCCACTTCCCATCATATTAATTTAAGACCTGCCCACTGCTCTATTTGTCATCCCTGATGTCCCAGAACTAACTCCAGCGCCCCAAGAGCGTGTAATTTTCTTTCTCCTGCTGCATGAGCCCTGAAGCCATACATGAGCTTTACCAATCTTCCTTTACTCAACTTTTCCAATGCCTTTCATAGGGGCAAATCCAAGATGAGCATTCTTGAAGTCTTATTTTTCAATTTACTGCCCATTTCCTAAAATTTTATCTGCAAACCCTCAGACATACTTGAGTTATCTCTTTGCTCCAAAATGGACTATGAATTTTGTGTGCTCTTCCTCACATTCTAGAATAACTTTCCCATGTAATCAGGAACGTCTTTCACGCTGTCGCACGTGAGACCTCATTATACCAGGGACTCATCTACAGGCTACATGTTTGGGAAGATGTTTTTGGAGCTGGGAAGAGCAACTGAATTTCTGACCTTTGTATTTTACAAGTTGGCCATTAAACTATAAGGGTCCAGAATTCAAGGAAATTTTTGTTGGTCAATTAGAAAGCTTTGCTAAAGGAAAACCTAAACTTTTTATTAATGGCACTCAGAGGCGATCTCGTTCTTTTCCTGTTCCTAAAATGAAAACGTAAAGAAAAGTTCAAAAACTTGCAGATTTGTGCATACCCTGGCTTCTCTGCCCATTAAAATGGCCTTGTGGGAATGCCAATTTGCTAACTCAGTGTGATGTGCACTCTGCCTACTGTGAGTAGCCAACACATGATGTTTTATTTGATCAACCAATCTTTGCTTGCAAATTCTAAAACAAAATGTTAGATGTGTTAGGAATCAACATTTGATGCAAAATGGAATAATAATTACTGTTTATCTTGTGGTGCTATTTAATTTTCCACTTGGTTTCTGTTTCTGTTTTATTACAGGAGTTACTGGATTAGTGAGCATTGATGAAAATGGTGATAGAGACATCGACTTTAGTCTGTGGGACATGGCCAACATAGAAACTGGTGAATATAAGGTTAGTATTTTGTAGTATGTTTATGACTGATGTGTAAATATTTGTTTCTCAAGTGTGGCTTGGATAAACTGGAACAACAGAGATGCTCTCCTATTTTCAATGCATGCCCCCCTGAGTAAACATGGAATTACTAAACTTACGTTCATATATATTTAAATTTAAAAATCTCTTTGTTACCATGGTTACATAAACCTGCTCTTTATTTAGAAGGAAGCCTTAGGATGGAAGAATAGTCTCTCACAGCGGTCCAACAGAATAGAAATTAAGTGTGAAAATAGGACGTGGGATGTAGACCAAAGCTCACCGGATCATATTAGAATACTTGAGACTATTTTGCACTGATAGGATGTAACCCTGTCAAGAAATGTTTCCTGCAAAATGCAATGAACTCTGACTTCACCATCAATCTCAAGTTCAGCTTCATTCAGATAATTGAAGTAAACTAGTGGTAGACTGGAAACGATTCAGTTTGGTGTCTTATTTGCTAAGATGGGGGAGATATTGAACAACTAGAAGATTTAAAAACCAAAAAGAAGGTAAATTGCTAAGCATCATTTTAGCTGTGAAAAATTCACTTGGTGATTGCACTGAAGCATATATGATCCTGAGGGAGCATAACAGATTGGGTACCAAGCGGAAGTTTCATGAAGTGTGGGAATGAGAATGAAAGGACACATTTTAGGACCAAGACATGTTAAAGGAAGAGATGAGGAAAGTTTTTAATCTCTTAAAGGGCTGTTAGTCTGTGGGGTACTCTTCCTCAAGAATTAGTAAGGGCTGCATCATTGAATTTTTTCAAGGCTGGGCTTAGGTTTTTGTTAGAAAAAGGCATCAACATTTAACAGATGGTGGTGGGTTAGACTGGGAGGTGGAATTGAGATCACCATCTAATCAGCCATGATGTTGTTGAGTGGAGCAGTCGGCTGGAAACGTTGAATGACATACTCCTGCTCTTAAGTTGAATGTTCCTACATTATTATCATCGTAGATTCATATGTCAGGAACTTGGCCACAGAAGTCAGGATGGACAGGAAAATTCTTTCAAACGCACTGAAATAGGGGCTCAAAGTGAGCTGATGACAGATAGAGAAAATGAGGGCCTGTGCAGCGACTGCCGTTCTATTCAGAACATAGCCCTTTGGATTTGGAAGATCACATATTGACCTTTAAGTGGGAATGCTCTAACATTATTGGGTTAACCGTAAGCCAAATACAACGGGACAGAATCTTCCTAGCCCTTGATGGACATGGGTGATGGCACTAGCTATAGGAAAAAAATGATCAGAATGGAAAATCTAGAATTTAATGGCAAGAATGAACAGTATGATTTTCCACTCGAGGCTTTGACTGCAAGACTAGAATCTCACTGGTGACCACCCCCACTTCCTACCTACACTCACCTTTACTAGCCTCATCCCTGCCTCCTTGACTGGTCCATCTTCTCTCCCATCTATACGCTCCACTATCCACTGCCCACACTTCCCTATTTATTTCAGAGCCCCCCTCCCCTCCCACATTTCTGAAGAAGAGTCCAGACCCGAAACGTCAGCTTTCCTGCTCCTCTAATGCTGCCGACCCGCTGTGTTCCTCCAGCTCCACACCTATACACCTAGGCGTGCTGCTCCTGCACCTCCCTTATAATTGTACTCCTTATTTTGTATTTTTCTACCCACCAAATACATTATTTCACACTTCTTTGCATTGAACTTTATCTGCCATCTACTCACTCTAATGAGTTCTGTACTGTTCCCCTCAGTTTACAACACTTTCAAGTTTCATGGCATCCATATACCATGCCTGCAAACCAAGATTTAGATCTTTAATATATGCTAGACTGGCACAGTGGTACAGTGGTTAGCACTGCTGCCTCCCAGTGCCATGGACCAGGGTTTGATTTCATCCTTGGGTCACTGTCTATGTGGAGTTTGCATATTGTCCCTGTGTCTGCAGGGGTTTCCATCAGCTGCCACAGTTTTCCCCAACAGTCCAAAGATGAACGGTTAGGTGGATTAGCCATGCTAAATACATGGTTACAGGAATAAGGAGATGGTGTAGTTCTGGATGGGATGATGTTTGGAGGGTCACTGCAGACTTGATGGGCCAGATGATTTCTTTCTGCACCGTGTGGATTCTATGATTCTAAGAGAAAGGGTCCCAATGTTGACGTCTGGAGAGCTCCACCACAAATCATCCATGAGCCCGCAAAATATCCATTCACCAATCACTCAGTCAACTTTCTGTCCAACTTGCCACTCTCTGTTAGATTCCATGACCTATAACCTTTCTCACATGCCTCTCTGTATTGTAGTGTATCGAATACCTTCTGGATGTTCATGAACACCACATCCACAGTATTACCTTAATCATTTCTGTTAACTCTTTAAATACTTCCAGAATGTTAGTTAAACACAATTTCCCCTTTAGAAATCCATGCTGGATCTTCCTAACTGACCTATTATTTTTCCATGCGATGACTAATCCTGTCTCAAGGAAATAGTGGGGAATATTCCATCATATTCTTGACTTGTGCTTGTAGATGGTGGACAGGCTTTGGAGAGTCAAGAGATGAGTTACTCACCCGCAGTATCTCAGTCTGACCTGCTGCTGTAGCCGCTGCGTTTATGTGGTGGGTCCAATTGAGTTTCTGGTCAATGATAATCCCCAGGATGTTGATAGTGAGAGATTCAGTGATGAGGTGGAACAAATGCATCAGAAGGCCTGGGACGAGTAGCAATTTTCAGCAGTTGATGAACAGCTTCCATGTGAAACAATTACAGCTGAAGCTACCTGTTGAGGAGATCCAGGAGGCCCAGAGTCTGTTGCCCTACGTGCCATTTCCTCCAGATGAGTGAGGTGCATTCAGCCACAAACTACAGATATCCCGTGGCGCCATTACAAAATGGTGTTACCTGACGGAGTGAGACCTCTAACCTGAACGGGGTTGGTGTCCATTCTAAATGGATAGATGTCAAGATGACAGCTGTATTGAATTTTTATGCAACTGGCTGCCTTCAGAAGGACACTCGTGACTCCCCACCCACACATATTTCAAGGCTGTGACCCATACAGTTTGTACCAAATCATGTTGACTCATCTTGTTTCCCTGCATCAGAACCAGTGCTGCGGCCAGGGCAGTCGGCTTTGCCAACATAGCTGGTTTCTCCCAGGAACGGTGCTATAGGCTGTGCGTAAATCACATTGCAAGCACAATATCACAGTGCAATAGAACAGGCTTTGATTCCATCAATGCAAAAATCATCTCTGATCATTGGTGCTCCTTCTCAGAGGTTTGTGCCAAGTACTCTGGAAGCTGCCGTGGTGCCTATACCCTTGAGAGCTTCACTAGAAGGGCCAGATACCTTGCTAGGATGGGGGCTTCAGGAGACAAGGACTACCCTCTGCAACAATAGCTCACAACTCCACTATGTAATCCCTGACTGAAGCCAAGCATCAGTATGATGTGGCACATGCTTCCACCAGGGCCGTGACAAAACAAACAACAGACCTCTTGGAGATAAAGTTACAAATCTTGAGCCGGTCTGGGAAAAGGGAGGTGGGTGTAGGAGGATTTTTCAGTGCTGTCCAGACACACACATCCCGCATGCTGCACACTGCACCACTGGATCAGGCAAAGAAGAGATGTCATAGAAGCTGAAATGCTGGGACAGTGGCAGCTGTCTTCCTGAGGATCTAGAGTAGGAGCAACTTCATCTTCACTATGACAGAGTTGTAGACCATAAGACGAAAGAAACCAGTCTTCCTTCCATTGACCTTCTGCTGCCTCAGGAAAACAGCCAATATAATCAAAGACCCCTCCCACCCTCTTCCATTGGGCAGAAGGTACAAAACTTTGAAGACACATACCAAAAGGTTCAAGAACAGCTTCTACCCCACTGTTATCAAATTTATGAGTGGAATTTGCATATGTCAGAGTTAATTTATCTCTGCACCCTCTTTGTAGCCTTATTCCACTATTCTACACTATATTCTATATTTTGTTGTACTGCCCTGATGCACTTATGTAAGGCTGGATGAACACAGCAGGCCAAGCAGCATCTCAGGAGCACAAAAGCTGACGTTTCGGGCCTAGACACTCTCTGATGAAGGGTCTAGGCCCGAAACGTCAGCTTTTGTGCTCCTGAGATGCTGCTTGGCCTGCTGTGTTCATCCAGCCTCACATTTTATTATCTTGGATTCTCCAGCATCTGCAGTTCCTATTATCTCTGCACTTATGTAAGGCTTGATTTAGCTAGTTAGCATGCAAAGCAATACTTTTCTTTGTATCTCAGTACACGTGGAATAATAAATCAAATCTTTTTCTTGTCAGCCTTCATTAATTTCAGTGTTGCTGCTGGTGTTTGATGGGGTATTTGCTAATAGTTGTTTCCACAGCCACATCACATCCCTCAGTGACTGCCTCAGGCTCAGGCTCCAGTTTCATTGTGTATGATTTGAATTGACCCAGGATTGCAGGTATCTCCGTGATGTTCACCATTCCTCAAACAGCTGTTCTCACCACATCCTGAGATCCACACTCAGTGCCATGCGTTGTCATATGCACACTCTTGACCCTTCTCTCCAACAGCACTGCTTCGCACTGGATCAAAGCCTCACTGCTCCCCAGTTCTACTTCATCCTTTGGGTTATTCAGCATGCCAACAGGAAACTTTTTCTTTATCTTTCAGGCGTGATCTAACACAAGATGCAAGAATTAGAGATACTCTAGCCCTCTGGAATCATTCTCCCCTCTCTTTCCCTCTGACTCTATCTTGTCTCCCAACCCCAACTCCTGTCATGTATTTATTATCCCATCTGATGTTTCACTCTCTGATGATGAACGTTCCGTGTTGAGCGAAGGTCTCAGTTTTATCTCCCTGCATTCCCACTTTTATTGAATTTCGGACATGGCATAACGTTGAACTCTTCTTTTGTAGCATTCACTTCCATGCCCATTTCTGGGACAAGAATCCTCTCCCCATCCCATAGACCACTTTGCCCACATCTAATGCTCTCTCTCCACCCGGAACCCTCCCTCTGGCCTTACTGAACTTGTTCATTGAGAACTGTCAACATGACATTGGTTGCCACAATATATCTGCCCCCCCTCCTCCATTCTAACATATGTTCCAATAAACTGACTGCACTCCATGCACTTAGGTCCAACCCTGACTCTGTTCTTAAGCCTGCCATTAAGGATGGTACTGTTGTAGTCTGGCGTACTGACCTCTACATTGCAGAGGCTAAGCGCTAGCTCTCAGATACCTCCTGCTATCTCCCCCGGACTATGACCCCATCATGGCACATCAGGCCATTGTATCGACTACAGTCACTAACCTCATTTCATCTGGTGATCTCCCCACCACTGCCTCTAAGCTGATGGTCCCCCAGACCTGCACAGCTCACTTCCACCTCCTTCCAAAAATCCACAAACAGGACTGCCTGGGCAGACACATTGTTTCATCCTGCTCCTGCCCCACAGAACTCAACTCTTCCTACCTCGACTCGGTCTTTTCTCCCCTTGTCCAGTCCCTGCTGACTTACATCCACGCTTCCTCTGACATTTTACACTAGTTCTGAGGAAAAGTTACTTGACCTAAACTGTTAACTCTGATTTCACTGCACACACGCTGCCAGACCTGCTGAGTAATTTCTGTTTTTGTTTCAAATCGAATCATGCAGTACTTAGTTGACACATGCTTGATGTGAGCTGGTCTAGGCCTTTATTCACTGACTGTAAGCTTGTTTTGGTTGAAAGTCAAGCAACAATGTAAATTCAATATTTCTGTTTAGTTTTCCTTTAACTTTTACTGAACAACAGGAAAGTAATGTTACATTCATTTGCAGTTTGTTCACAATATGTGATCCTCCCACATTGAGCAGTGACAATGTGTGGGTTTTGGGGAAGGAGTGGGTTCTAAGACTGGGTTCTAACATTGTATGGCACTAACAACTGGGAATCTGAGCAGCTTTATTCTTGCAGCTGCAATTACAATGAGAGTCGCTCAAACAGCAAATGATGTAAAGAGATTGTGAGAGACTGTTTCTAATGACGTCTCACTGAGGTGCCCTCAGAAACTTTTCGTTTTTTGTTTTCTTTCAAACATGTGTACTGTGAAGACCAATTCTTGGTGGCAGCATACAGTTGGGCTTTAAATATTTTGCCAGTGGCACTAGTTCTGTCAGGCCCTGACAGCAGTGAATACTTTTGCACCTGGTGAACACATGATTGCACATTGCTGTCGAGAAGTGGTACATAAGTAATGAAGCGATCAGTGCAGAATTACGTGAGATAACTCCGTCAAGCTCAGAGAAACCCTCCATGAAATCCCTTGAGTATTAATCTCAACCTAGTTTTTCATAAAATGTAGCCCGTTGGGTAGGTTGTTTACAAATTTGGGTTTTGCTTGTCTACAACACAGATTTCAGTCACAAAAATCAATAGTCCTCCCAACATTCAATATTATCAACGTCCATCAGAAATTGCAAAGAAATTTCCAAAATTTCCAACAACCTGTCCTGGTAGCAGAATACTGCATTGAAAGTTGATGCCAGAAAATCTTGATATTTTGATTTGGAGTCCTGAGTAATTTTCACAAGTGATTTTTGGAAATATTTTGGTGAATGCAATTGACCGCTTAATTTTTAAGTATGACAGATATATTTAAGTAAAATATGGCTGACTTAAACGTTTTTCTTTATGTTATACAGGTTGTTGCTCACTATTTGGGAGTGAAAAAGCAGATCTATTGGATTCCTAATGTAGAGATTCACTGGCCATCAGGCTCTGTTCCTCTAGACAACCCTCCATGTGTGTTTGAAACAGATCTTGCTTCCTGCAAGCAGGGTAGCGTAATAATTTTTCTTGCACAATGTTTTGACAGCTCCAATTTCTATATCAATATTATAATATAATATAATAATGTATTATAATATAATAATTAAAAACTGCAGTCACAAAGGATAGAAAAGCAGACCATACCCAAATTCTACAAATTTAAAATGGAAAGTACCTCACTGTACTAACCAAACAATTAATTCACTAGCAGTTTCTTTGATAGTTCAATCCAGTTGACCTCTTCAAACGCAGCACAAGTTGCATAACATAATGTTGTCAGAAACTACTTTCAGCAAAATATCATATATTCAACAAAAATAGGTATTTCTGGAAAGGCTCAGCAGGTCTGGCAGTCTCTGTGGAGAGAAATCAGAATTAACATTTTAAGTTGTGTGAACCTTCCTCAGAACAGGAAGGGTCACTTAAACCAAAATGTTAAATCTGATTTCTCTCCACAGATGCTGCCAGACCTGCTGAGCCTCACCAGCAATTCTATTTTTGCCTCTGATCTACAGCATCAGCAGTTCTTTTGGTTTTTGTTTTCAAATTGTTAAGCTGAAAATCTACTGCAATTTCAGTTGAGCGGTGACTATGACAGGTCTTACATTTAACATCTTAAAAACCTATGTTTTTTTTCAAATTTGAATTTCTACAGTTGCTTTATGTGATTGGTCAACAGACTAAAATTAAATAAAAAATTGTTTATAGGGGTTTGGATACACAATGTTAGGAAGTTTCTTTGCTGGCTCAGATCCTGAAATAGCCAATATCATGATTTCAACTTTTCGCCATTGTAGAAAATTAACTGACAGAAAGTGTTATGTTCCTTCTTTCGCTCACATTATCACAGAGATTTTCCTTCAAAGTACCTGGATGTGTTTGTTGGAGTGCAAGACCTTGTCTTAAACTATGGCAAAACCTGCTCCTCATTTTCCATGATAATAAAATGTGAGGCTGGATGAACACAGCAGGCCCAGCAGCATCTCAGGAGCACAAAAGCTGACGTTTCGGGCCTAGACCCTTCATCAGAGAGAGGGATGGGGTGAGGGTTCTGGAATAAATAGGGAGAGGGGGGAGGCGGACCGAAATCCCCACCCTTGTCTGCTTTCCGGAGCGACCACTCTCTCCATGACTCCCTTGTTCGCTCCACACTGCCCTCCAACCCTACCACACACGGCACCTTCCCCTGCAACCGCATGAAATGCTACACTTGCCCCCACACCTCCTCCCTCACCCCTATCCCAGGCCCCAAGATGACTTTCCATATTAAGCAGAGGTTCACCTGCACATCTGCCAATGTGGTATACTGCATCCATTGTACCTGATGTGGCTTCCTCTACATTGGGGAAACCAAGCGGAGGCTTGGGGACCACTTTGCAGAACACCTCCGCTCGGTTCGCAATAAACAACTGCACCTCCCAGTCGCAAACCATTTCCACTCCCCCTCCCATTCTTTAGATGACATGTCCATCATGGGCCTCCTGCAGTGCCACAATGATGCCACCTGAAGGTTGCAGGAATAGCAACTCATATTCTGCTTGGGAACCCTGCAGCCCAATGGTATCAATGTGGACTTCACCAGCTTCAAAATCTTCCCTTCCCCCAACGCATCCCAAAACCAGCCCAGTTCGTCCCCTCCCCCCACTGCACCACACAACCAGCCCAGCTCTTCCCCTCCACCCACTGCATCCCAAAACCAGTCCAACCTGTCTCTGCCTCCCTAACTTGTTCTTCCTCTCACCCATCCCTTCCTCCCACCCCAAGCCGCACCTCCATCTCCTACCTACTAACCTCATCGCACCTCCTTGACCTGTCCGTCTTCCTTGGACTGACCTATCCCCTCCCTACCTCCCCACCTATACTCTCCTCTCCACCTATCTTCTGTTCTCTCCATCTTCGGTCCACCTCCCCCTCTCTCCCTATTTATTCCAGAACCCTCACCCCATCCCCCTCTCTGATGAAGGGTCTAGGCCCGAAACGTCAGCTTTTGTGCTCCTGAGATGCTGCTGGGCCTGCTGTGTTCATCCAGCCTCACATTTTATTATCTTGGATTCTCCAGCACCTGCAGTTCCCATTATCCCTGATTTTCCATGTATTAATTATAATGGGCACAAAGTTATGAGCAGGTTCTGCCAAATTACCAGTGAGTGCTACCACCCAACTAAGATATTAACATTTTGACAGATACGAAGTAAATCTCTAACGGGCAGAATCGAGGTTGGATAATAATAGAGGAATCTATCCTCAGTTAATGCATTCAGGCCTAATAGACAGTGCAAAACATCTTTATTCTGATAGAGACTGGGTAACCACTGTGCAAAAGTTGGCAATGATATAACTGTCCTGTGAAACTGGGAAGCCTGTACTGGATTTGCGCCGGATAAATGGGTTATTGTTTCGTAGTCTCCGCTATGTAATTTAGAACAGGAGAAGATGAATTCACATCATCTTGAAGTCATTATATCTTTGCGAAAAGGAAAAGTAGCTTTTTCTGCTCCAAAACTGTCTAAAGGGTTTTTCAAGTAAAATATGTGACTAACAGGAAAGTGTTATTATAAAACAAACTAACAAAAAAAAACCCATATTTAATTCACTTATAACATTCTCCTCTTTTTGTTTCCTTAGCTACTTTCTCTCTACTTGGAATAGTTGCATTGGGAACAGGCCTCACACTAGCAATTTTTGGAATCTCCAGCTTTTTGGTTTATCGGTACAGTATTTCGAGATCTGCTCATTTCAATCTGAAAATATTTGACTTCTTTGATTTTTGGTGAAAACAGATTACATTTAGCAATTAGTTTTTATATGAAGGCTGATTAAGAATTGTTGTCTCTTTAAATAGCAAAGTATGCTCAACAATAAACAATGCTACATATCACCATCTTACTTGTCTAAACGGTATTACCTATCACAGTGATGTATTTATAACAGATACAGATAGTGTATGCTTCAGTAAAGGATGTTCATGCCAGTATTTAAAATGGTGCTTATTAGGAAACTGAAGCTGGAGAAGGATCTGGCCAGTATGATGTGGCGAATCCGCTGGGAAGAACTCCAAATGGGAAACAGTGATAAATTCCGGAAAAGTGCTGGTAGCAGACTTACCTTATCACTGGTGAGTACTCAGAAGACTTTTTGTTTTGTCATTTTGCCTTAATCGTGGAGAATCCCAATTTCGTTGTCCCAACAAAATGAAAGTAACTAATGTTCGGAATGTCAGGACTGAAATTGTTCATGCAGCCCTTAATGATGGGCAGCCTGGTGTGTACGGACCAGGGAAAGGTCAGATCTAAAGCCTGTTGACAGGGTTAAGGTGTTACAATTGATATCAGAAGTCTATCCCACACTTAATTCAAAAATCATAGTGACACTCTTGCGAATATTCCAGCAAGATTATGGATCAGCTGTCAGAACTGTCAATGATTGAAATGTCAGGGTACACTTTGGGAGAAATCAGTTTCCGGTGCATCTGTAGTTTTAAAGGTTGTGAGGACCAGTTTTGGGCAAAATCTTCCAGGCATGACCTCTCCTGAAAGTAAAACAAAAAAACTGCAGATGCTAGAGATGTGAAACAAAAAAAAACGTTTTGCAGAAGGGCCACTGAACTGAAAATGTTCCCTCCTGTTTTGTGCCCACAGGATCTGCCAGACCCACCGAGTTTCTCCAGCAATTTGTCTCCTGGAAATACACCAGTTGCCACATTGGGAGTTGGTGACCTCTGACTATCTAGGACATTTGCCTGGAACCATACTATGCTTGTCAGGGTGAAACACCCTGGTTTAGGCCCCTCATTTATGTTCCCTATAATCTGTATGATTCCACACACAAACCTACACAACTTGGTTTTTCCTGAATCTCCATCAACAGAATTAAAGGAACTGCTGCAGTCTGCCAGTTACTTGCATTCATTTGATCCAGGAGCAATATTTCTCCTGTTTCCATGTTTTTTACACAGACAGTGGTAGGTGCCTGTAATGTACTGTCAGGGGAGGTAGTAGAAGCGGAGACAAAGTAATGTTTAATAGGCATTTAGACAGGCACATAAACAGACACAGAGTAGAGGGATGTGGCACATGTGCAGCCAGATAGAATTAGTTTAGAATGGCATCATGGTTAATGCAGACATGGGAGGCCAAAGGGCCTGTTCTTGTGCTGTACTGTTTTATGTTCTACTATCAAAGGGCTCCTCGTACTTCTGAAATTTCAGTGCAAGTGTCTTGCTTTTCATTGTATTTTGATTTCTCTAGCTTAGTTCATCTAGCTTCACACTGTGTTATCTCTTGTGAACCCATCTGTCTGGATTTCTGTCATTTTCGTGTGATGCTGTATTGTTCCTTTCTTATTCAGTGAATATTCCTTTATGACGTTGTGAGCTTTTCTCATTAAGTTTTATGTTTCCTTCATCTGTGGCTTATTCTTTGAATCTGAGAAGAATCCTTTGTTAAATATTTAGTGGTAAGGCTGTTTCACTTTCTGTCTTTATGAGTGTTGTCTTCACTTGGTTTCTTAGAGTATTTATGTGATAAGGACCTTTGGAATTCTTATCAGTTGGATGGTTCCTGTACTCCTTTGCTGTAACTTCTCAGACCTCCTCTTTAGTGACTAAACTATTATTTAGACTGTTTTTTCATCTATGCTGAACACAATTTTAATTAATACCATACATGCGTCATCACCGTGCCTGCTGTGTTGTATCTCTTTTCCGATCTATGATAGTGCTTTTCATATTCAACATCTACTCGCATCTTAAATAGTTGTCAATATCAGCGTGCCCTACCTAATTAGTTATTGATGGAGTAGCAGATAGTGAAGGGGACTGTCAGAGAATGCAGCAGAATATAGGTAGATTGGAGAGTTGGGTGGAGAAATGGCAGATGGAGTTCAATCCAGGCAAATGCGAGGTGATGCGTTTTGGAAGATCCAATTCAACAGGGAACTATACGGTAAATGGGAAAGCCTTGGGGAAAATTGATGCACGGAGAAATCTGGGTGTTCAGGTCCATTGTACACTGAAGGTGGCAACGCAGGTCGATAGAGTGGTCAAGAAGGCATAAGGTGTGCTTTCATTCATCGGACGGGGCATTGAGTACAAAAGTTGGCAGTTCTGGTCACCACATTACCAAAAGGATGTGGATGCTTTGGAGAGGGTGCAGAGGAGGTTCACCAGGATGTTGCGTGGTATGGAGCGTGCTAGCTATGAAGACAGGTTGAGTAGACTAGATTATTTACATGAGAAAGACGGAGATTGGCGGGGGGGAAATCTGATTGAGGTCTATAAAATCATGAGAGGTATAGACAGGATGGATAGCAAGAAACTTTTTCCCCCAGAGTGGGGGACTCAATTACTAGGGGTCACGATTTCAAGGTGAGAGGGGAAATGTTTAAGGGAGATATGCATGGAAAGTTCTTTACGCAGAGGGTGGTGGGTGCCTGGAACGTGTTGCCAGCGGAGGTGGTAGAGGCAGGCACAATAGCATCATTTAAGATGTATCTAGACAGGTACATGAATGGGCAGGGAGCAGGGGGATACATTCCTTGGAAAATACTCGACAGGTTTAGTCAGAGGATTTGGATCTGCCCAGGCTTGGAGGGCCAAAGGGCCTGTTCCTGTGCTGTAATTTTCTTTGCTCTTTGTTCTTATACTTAATTCTATATGAAACCAGTATTTCAGAACAGATATCATTACAAAACTTTGAGAAAGATCTCATTCAACATTTTACACCATTCTCCCAAATTCTCCTGCTTGGTCCACATGATTCAGGGTCTGAGAAATTCCCACTTATTTTGTTTCCATAATCTCTACCCTCATTTCACCTAAAGTCTCCCCCAATCAGACCCGTGACCTTTCTAATTTGAATCGAGACTGTCTTTCTAATCCCACTTCCCTCTCTATTTTTATCCTGATTTTTCAACTTCATGAAGAAACAATGTTGGGCAAGCAAAATAAGATGCAGTTTTCGGCACTGGGCCATATTACATCTGCTCTGAAATCAGATGCTTGACACATGATTGGACAAAAAACTGTTCTTCCTGTTGCATTGTCATAACGTTAATGTAAAAAACTGTAATTGCATATAATCTACTTCCCACAGCTGACAAAACACTGCGTATAGCTTTCTGGACACCGAGCCAATAACTTTTGAATAAATCATCATCTAAAACTGGAATTTAAACAAAATACAAGTATGATACTCTTATGAGTTGTTAATGTATTGGTCCCAGTAGATGAAATGTATAAAAACAGTTTAAATTTGCTTTACTGCTGCTCATAAAATAGCCTGGGAAGGAAATCCTAGTTTTACTTACCTTAAGTGACATTCACATCAGACGAGTGCCAGATAAGGACTATCTCCAACAAGAGTAAATCTAATTCTCTCCTCTTGAAGTTGAATGACTTTCCATCATTGAATACCTAACAATCAACAACCAAGTCATTACCATTGAACAAAAACTGCCCTGGACCAGCTGTACAAATACTGCAGTTACAAGACTAGGGGTCGCAGTGTAAGATGTGGGTACGCCATTTAGGGCTGAGATAAGGAGAAATTTCCTCTTTCAGAATGTGTTGCACCTGTGGAATTCTCTGCAGCAGGAAGTGGCTGAGGCCAAAACATTGAATGTTTTCAAGGAGTTTGATATTATTCCAAGGGCTAAAAGGATCAAAGAATCTGGGGAGAAAGGAGGAATGGGGTGCAGAGTTAGATGATCTGCCATGATCATGCTGAAGGGCGAAACGGCCTATTCTTTTCTCTGTATTATAGAACCACAGTATTATAGAACCACAGGGTGGGTTTGAGGCTGAAATTCCACCTCCATTTGTCCTTTCCAGTCAGCCAGTCAGAGCTGACCAGAAATTGTTGGAAGGCAGTGAAATAGCCACACATTCACAGCTGTTGGCTAAGCACTCACCAGAGTCCCAAGAGTTCAGGGGCCGCGGTTTAGAATCCAGGCCAGAGGTGAGTGTAGTCAGGGAGGGGGCTCCAAAATGGGGGATGTGGGCAAGACAGGTAGCGTGAATCAGCAGAAACAAAACAGTTAAAGCACTCAGCAGAATCCACATAAACTGACGTTTCGGGCCTAGACCCTTCATCAGAAAAGGGGGGGATGGGGAGAGGGTTCTGAAATAAGTAGCAAGAGAGGGGGCAGTGGATCGAAGGTGGATAGAGGAGAAGATATGTGGAGAGGAGACGGACAAGTTAAAGGGGTGGGGATGAAGCCTGTAGAGGTGAGCATAGGTGGGGAGGTAGAGGGGGGATAGGTCAATCTGGGAGGACGGACAGGTCAAGGGGGTGGGATGAGGTTAGTAGGTAGGAAATGGAGGTGTGGCTTGAGGTGGTAGGAGGGGATAGGTGAGAGAAGAACAGGTTAGGGAGGTGGGGATGAGATAGGCTGGTTTTGGGATGCAGTGGAGGGAGAGGAGATTTTGAAGCTTGTGAAATCCATATTAATACCATTGGGCTGCAGGGTTCCCAAGCGGAATATGAGTTGCTGTTCCTGCAATCTTCGGATGGCATCATTGTGGCACTGCAGGAGGCCCAGGATGGACGTGTTGTCTCAGGAATTGGAGGAGGTGTTGAAATGGTTTGCAACTGGGAGGTGCAGTTATTGCGACGTGAGCGTAGGTGTTCTGCAAAGCGGTCCCCAAGGCTCTGCTTGGTTTCCCCAATGTAGTGGAAGCCATGCCGGGTACAGTGGATACAGTATACCACATTGGCAGATGTGCAGGTGAACATCTGCTTGATGTGGAAAGTCATCTTAGGGCCTGGGATGAGGGTGAGGGAGGAGGCGTGGGGGCAAGTGTAGCTCTTCCTGCGGTTGCAGGAAAAGTGCTGGGTGTGGTGGGGTTGGAGGGGAGTGTGGAGTGGACAATGGAGTCATGGAGAGAGTGGTCTTTCCTGAAGGCAGACAAGGGTGGGGATGGAAAATGTCTTTGGTGGTGGGGTCGGATTGTAGATGGCGGAAGTATCGGAGGATGATGCGTTGTATCCGGAGGTTGGTGGGGTGGTGTGTGTGGATGAGGGATGAGGGGGATTCTCTGTTGGTGGTTATTGCGGGGACGGGGTGTGAAGGATGAGGTGCAGGAAATGTGGGAAACACGGTCGAGGGTGTTCTCAACCACTGCAGGGGGGACGTTGTGAAGAACAAGGACATCTGGGATGTACGGGAGTGGAATGCCTCATCCTGGAAGCAGATGCAGCGGAGTCGAAGGAATTGGGAATAGGGGATGGAATTTTTGCAGGAAGGTGGGTGGGAGGATATGTATTCTACATAGCTGTGGGAGTCGGTGGGCTTGAAATAGATATCGGTTTCTAGGTGGTTGCCTGAGACGGAGACAGAGAGGTCAAGGGAGGGGAACGATGTGTTGGAGATGGTCCAGGTGAACTTGAGGTTGGGGTGGAAGGTGTTGAAGTGGATAAACTGTTAGAGCTCCTCTTGGGAGCATGAGGCGGCGCCGATACAGTCAATGTAACGGAGGAAGAGGTGGGGTTCTAGGCCCGAAACATCAGCTTTTGTGCTCCTAAGATGATGCTTGGCCTGCTGTGTTCATCCAGCTCCACACTTTGTTATCTTGGGTTCTCCAGCATCTGCAGTTCTCATTATCTCAGCAGAATTCACATGCCCTCTTTCAGATGTCAGGTCTCTTAATCATTGCTCTTGAATGAGGGATCCCTCTCCTCCTCACCCAGCAGGCCTTCAGAAAACCTGGCAGGGAATTTTTCTTTCCAAGCACCCTCCCCCCACCACTCCCTCTGCCCCATACTCACATGCACATTCACTCACACAAAAACATGCACACACAAAACATGTGCAAACATGTACTCAGACATAATGGGAACTGCAGATGCTGGAGAATCTGAGATAACAAAGTGTGGAGCTGATGAACACCCAGGCCAAGAAGCATTTTAGGAGCACAAAAGCTGACGTTTCGGGCCTTGACACATCATCAGAAGAGGGGGATGGGGAGAGGATTCTGAAATAAATAGGGAGACGGAGGAGGCAGACTGAAGATGGATAGAGGAGAAGATAGGCGGAGAGGAGAGTATGGGTGAGGAGGTAGGGAGGCGATAGGTCAGTCCGGGGAGGACGGACAGGTCAAGGGGGCCGGATGAGGTTAGTAGGTAGGAAATGGAGGTGTGGCTTGAGGTGGGAGGAGGGGATAGGTGAGAGGAAGAACAGGTTAGGAAGGCAGGGATGAGCTGGGCTGGTCTTGGGATGCGGTGGGGGAAGGGGAGATTTTGAAGCTGGTGAAGTCCACATTGATACCATTGGGCTGCAGGGTTCCCAAGCGGAATATGAGTTGCTGTTCCTGCAACCTACGGGTGGCATCATTGTGGCCCTGCAGGAGGCCCAGGATGGACATGCCATCTAAGGAATGTGAGGGAGAGTTGCAGTGGTTCGTGACTGGGAGGTTAGTTGTTTATTACAAACAGAGCGTAGGTGTTCTTTGTTTATTGTGAACCGACCATATTCCCAATTCCTTCGCCAATTCCATCCCCTATTCCCAATTCCTTCACCTCCGTGACATCCGCTCCCAGGATGAGGCATTCCACTCCCATACATCCCAGATGTCCTCATTCTTCAAGGACCGCAACTTCACCCCCCCGCCGAAGTGGTCTAGAACGCCCTCGATTGTGTCTCCCGCATTTCCCATAACTCATCACTCACACCCCGCCCCCGCAATAACCGCCGAAAGAGAATCCCCCTCATCCTCACACACCACCCCACCAACCTCCGGATACAACGCATCATCCTCTGATACTCCTGCCATCTACAATCCAAACCCACCACTAAAGACATTTTTCCAACCCCACCCTTGTCTGCTTTCGGGAGGGACCACTCTCTCCGCGACTCCCTTGTCCGCTCCACACTCCCCTCCATCCCCACCACACCCGGCACTTTACCCTGCAACCACATGAAGTGCTACACCTACCCCCACACCTCCTCCCTCTCCCCCATCCCAGGCTCCAAGATGAATTTCCACATCAAGGAGATACTCACCTGCACATCCGCCAACCTGGTATACTGCATCCTCTGTACCCGGTGTGGCATCCTCTACATTAGGGAAACCAAGCGGAGGCTTGGGGACCGCTTTGCAGAACACCTACACTCGGTTTGCAAAAAACAGCTACACCCCCCCCCGCTAACTATTTCAACTCCCCCTCCCATTCCTTAGACGACACGTCCATCCTCGGCCTCCTGCAGTGCCACACCGATGCCACTCGTAGGTTGCAGGAACAGCAGCTCATTCCTCTTGGGAACCCTGCAGCCCAATGGTGTCAATGTGAATTTCACCAGCTTCAAAATCTCCTCTCCCCCTACTGCATCCCAAAACTAGCCCAGCTCGTCCCCGCCTCCCTAACCTGTTCTTCCTCTCACCTATCCCCTGCTCCCACCTCAAGTTGCACCTCCATTTCCTACCTACTAAACTCATCCGGCCCCCTTGACCTGTTCGTCATCCCTGAACCGACCTTTCCCCTCCCTACCTCCCCACCCATTCTCTCCTCCCCACCTATCTTCTCCTCTATCCACCTTCTGTCCACCTCCCTGCTCCCCCTATTTGTTTCAAATCCTCTCCCCATCCCCCTTTTCTAATAAAGGGTCTAGGCCCAAAATGTCAGCTTTTGTGCTCCTAAGATGCTGTTTGGCCTGCTGCGTTCATCCAGCTTCACACTTTGTTATCTTGCAAACATGTGCAACCAGATATGCATAGATACGCAAGCACAAACACATGCACATATGCATATTTACTAACACAAAAACACACACGAACACAAAGCAAACACATGCTTAAGCACACACACTCAAACAAAAATACATGCAGTCTCACACAAAACATTCGTGTAAGCACATACAAATACACATGCATAAAAGCAAACACAGGCATAGTCATGCACACAAAAACATACATGGACAAATGCACACAAGCACACACTCACAAAATACATGTGCAAACACAAACATACACAAATACAAGCACACACAAACACATACCAACGTAGCAAAAAGCAAAGTCCAACCATTTTCCTAGCAATATCATTTACTGACACTCAATCTCAGTGAAGTATCAGTCCTACCTTCAATCTCTAATTCACTGAGAAGTTGCAAGTTTCAACAACTTTTTAGCATTTTCACTGAATGTGATTCTTTCCAATAACATCTCTTCCCAAGTCATACAACATGATTAACTCATTGATATTTCTTTAACTTCAATTACTCTGAAGCTATTAAGTAGCAGATCAGAGAATCATTGAATCCCTACAGTGGAGGTAAAGGCCATTCAGCCCATCAGGTTTATATTTGATACATGCAGGCCATTCAAGCCAGCATGCCTACAGTGGCTTTCTGAACATTTATTGTCAAACTCCAGCCTTATCCTCATTACCCTGCACGTTTTCCTGCTCCAATAATCATTGAATACTCTCTTAAATATCTCAAAAGAACCTGCCTCCACCACACTTCCAGTGAATTCCAAACCTGGACCTCTTCTTTTACTTTAAAACTATCCCCACAGTTTTGCCATCAATTTGTGAGTGGGAACATTTGCTCTAGATTATCCATAACAGCTGTGTAATGCTTTTCTTACAATTTCCATGAACACCCCCCCCCCAAAAAAAGTCTGTCTGTTAAAAAAGGTCACCTTCAGAGAGCAGAAAATGAAAATCCCTGGATGTGAGTTTGCTCGCTGAGCTGGAAGGTTCGTTTTCAGACGTTACATCATCAGTGAGCCTCCAACAAAGCGCTGGTGTTATGTCCCGCTTTCTATTTATCTGGCTAGGTTTCCTTGGGTTGGTGATGTCATTTCCTGTGTTGGTGATGACATTTCCTGTTCTTTTTCTCAGGGGATGGTAGATTGGCTCCAAATCAATGTGTTTGTTGATGGAGTTCTGGTTGGAATGCCATGCTTCTAGGTGAAAAACCCATTTATGGGTACCCCAAATTCCCAAAAATAAATAATATAAACCGTTACCACAATACTTTGACATTCTGTTCATCCTACTGTACAGAAGAATTTTGTAGTTTCACTGTATCTTTCTTTTGTAGACTCCCTTAGGACTGCAAACTTGAATGAGGGATGAAGGTTGCTCAATCTTAGATAAATATATCAGTGATATTTTATAATCAGACAGCAAATTGTTAAAGGGTAGAATTGTGCCTTTGCAAAGCTGACTGGTAGCACATTTTGTGAAATCAGGTAAATCTGTGCTTGATTTTCGATCATTTAAATTGAATGACACATGACTTTTGTTTATCTTTCTCCTTGATGGTGGATGAAAGATGGATGATTATTCCTTTATATCAGTTTTAAAGCTGTACATTGAAAAAGAAGTTTGCTGCTTTATTTCTTTACTGTGAGGGTAAGTTTGCTCAGTGGATATGCTCTATAAATAACATGTCTTGCATTTTCATGTTTGTTTTATCGTTAGCGGGGATCCAGTTATTGCTCATTACTGACAACGCAAGGGAAATACCAGCTTTTTGCAAAGACCGGCTACTTTAAGGTACTAATCTTAATTCTGTCTTCAGAATGTCTGTTTGCATTTCAGCATGATATCAGACTTTCAAATGAACAAGTGTGGGAGGGAAATGAAACAAGATTTGCAATAATGCATCAACTGGCCACAAAAAATCCACAGTTGCGAGAAACAACAAATCCACTCCCACTTCCAGTTTAGAGTGAAACATATTCTTCAGATTGCTTTTGTGCTCTGAAATCCCTAGGGCAGCCATTGGTCAGGACCTTCCTATACAGGGTTTGTCACAGAAGAATGCCAAATATGGCCAAAGACAAAACTATAAACTATCTCTGTAAACATGATCCAGGAAGGAAATTGTTTCATTGTGTGATTAATCTAACAGTATTAAACTAGATATCCACTGCCAGCTTTATTTTTTCCTACACCTAGAACCATCTGGGGAAGGATTGGAATGTCAATATTATCTTCCTTCTCACTGTAATTATCTCTGTGACATCATAAAGGAATCCTTTTCCCATTACAAATGCAAATCAATGTTTTATGTTGGTACAGTGCGGGGCTGATTCATTCTTCCTGCTAAAGTTAGTGCAACACTTCAGCTGTATAAAGGATCACACTAGTTACTAGTAACTGGAAGCCTGGTTAAGCACAAGCGTGCAGATGACAGGGAGACCAGACAACCTGCTTTGTAGTTTCAGGATAATGTGCTCAGCTCTTCCATCATTGAGGATGGGAATATTTGTGAAGCCTCATTCTCCAGTGAGTAATTTTTAATTATTCACCACCAATCACAACTGGATGTTGCCAGGACTGCAGAGCTTAGATCTGATCCATTGATTGTGGGATTGCACTCACCATTGAACCAGGGTTGATCCGCTGGCTTTAATGGTAATGGTTGATTGGGGGATATGACATACCATGTGTTTACAGATTGTGCTGGAGCTTCATGGATGAATCTTGAGTTGCTGGATCTGTTTGAATTCTGTCCCACTTAGCAGGGTGATAGTGCCACACAACATGATGGAGGGTAGTTTCACTGTGAAGGCAGGACTTTCTCTGCACAAGGACTGTGTGAGGGTCACTCTTACCGATACTGTCATGGACAGATGCATCTCATAGAATCCCTACAGTGTGGTAATAGGCCCTTTGATCCACCAACTCCACATTAAGCCTCAGTGCATCCCACCTAAACCATCACCCTGTAACCCACCTAATCTACACATCCATGAACACTATGGGCAATTTAGCATGGCCAATTTACCTACCCTGCACATCTTTGGATTGTGGGAGGAAACCAGAACACCTGGAAGAATCCATGCAGGCACGAGGAGAATATGCAAACTCCACACAGACAGTTGCCCGAGGTTGGAATCAAACCTGGGTCACTGGCGCTGTGAGGCAGCAGTGCCAACCACTGATTCACTGCAGCCGGCAGATTGGTGGGAATGAGGTCAAGTATGTTTTTTCCTCTTGTTGGTTCCTTCACCAACTGCCACAGACCCAGTCTATCAGCGATGTCCTTTTGGATCTGACCAACTCAATCTGTAGTACTGCTGCAGAGCCACTCTTGGTGATAGATGTTGAAATTCATCCCCACCCAGAGTAAATAACGTGCCCTTGCTATCCTCAATTTTTTTAAAAATGAAAATGTTGATTAATGCAGTACATTCATTACCCTAGTTTTAACCATAGGAAGTTTAAGGCAGAGACCAGCTAAAGGCCACATAATGTCACGAGTGACATTGAGGCCAAAGCCAAACAGGTCAAGAATTGACCATAACTGCGTTCCGTGTCATCACATGTTTGTGATCTAACAACATTGCCTCTGCACAACCTTATAGGATACAGGTAAAAGCATTTGAAACATTGTTGCAAGATGGAGCAAAACTGTAAATAAATGCATTTGTGTCACATTCGCGCAAAAGAAATCATCAGTGCCTGAAAGAGTGAACGTTAAGCCCTCTTGTCATTCAAATATTACTTTCAGTGAGGCTTTTCAAGCACAGCGGAAGCTCTACTACCTGTCACAACAAGTCAGGCTGATGAATAATGTAAAGACCTTTAATTTTGATCTTACTCTCATGATATGAAAGCACACCAGTTAAATGAATGATTACTGGTACAATTCAAAATGTAAAAGGAACATGAGGTAATTTTATTCATGAAGGGAAAGAAGATGTGTACAAAGTGAAAGTAGGAAGTGCACCATTAAGTGATGTCATATGCATGGTTTTACCTTGAATAAAAATCTGATGAATAATTTCTGTGACAAGGAACAGGAATGTGGATAATTGAGTATCCTTGGTTCTGCTATATTCAGGTGCTTAGAAATGGATTTGTTTCTAAAAGAAATTATTCTGTCAAGAACATACACAGCTACTTTTAAAATTTTAACCAAATAGACTAAGAGATGAAAATACTCATTCAGTACTTAATACAAATCTCCTCATTTTCCTTTCTTAAAAAAACACTTGTAGTTTTATTTTAAATGTTAGAAGTGTCCCTGAAATATCCATTATTTAAAATCTGATTTAACATTAGGTATTTAAAATTTTAAATCAAGAATTTAATGTCAGCTTTATTTTTCAAACAACTATAGTTGAATAGAAACTGAAATAACTCCACAGAGGTCGGAATCGCTTCAACAAATCACCTTTTATTTACATGTGGAAAGTCTTTGATGCTGATGCAGCTCCCTCACAGTTAGTTCTCAGAGTGAACAGAACCTCTGACACTCCTGCTTATATTTGTCAACCAGGGTTCCTTGTTTGAGCCAGGTTAACAGCCCCAATCAGGGATGTCATATTCTATGAAGCCCACCTAGCTGACCTCATTACAATCACTACATTCCCTCCCCCTCTGAGTATGCTCAAAATGCCCTCAATATAAAAAAGATAAACAAAATCCTGCCAATTACTGCTCCATCAGTCTACCCTCGATATAGGCTGGTGTTTTTTTTTGGTAGCTCCTCTCGGGACCAGGTCAGATTCCTCCAACTCTGGCACTGATACGGGCTGCATGCAATGCACAGTAGCTCACCTCTTGTGCCCAGAGCTTCTCAGACGAAATTCATTCTCCTCTTCAGGTAGTAAAGGCATCCAGGCGGCGAGGTCTGCAGTGACCATCTCAGATTCCGAGGTATCTTCAAAGCTTGATGGATAGGGAGAGCATGTGGGTTCTGGAACAGTGATAAAGGCAGCCAAGGAGCAAGGCACATTTGGCTCTTGCACAGTTTGCAGCTTTCGTATGGTCCACGTATTTGTTCGGGACCATTGCATTTACGCAAACTTTACACGCCACTGAATCTGACCTCACGTTGACAGTGCCTCTTACCCATGCAGGCACATGCCTGTGGTTCCTGCACCAAACTTTGTCCCCTGAAGTAAACTGTGTCTTGTGCATAGTGGAGTCTTGTGCCTGGCATTGACATTCCTCATGCCCTTTCACCCTCCCTCCAAGGTCCAGGAAGGTCAGATTTTACCTGGTGTGGAGTCTTCTGCCCATTAGCAACTCTGCTGGAGCTACCCCTGTAGTCACATGTGGGGTAATCCAGTAATCAAATGGGAACCTTGATGGTTTGCTATCTGAAGTATTGAATTTCAGCCAGAAGTGAATGGCACATCTTAATCTTCTCTTGAATTCTCGGTGTTCTAGCCAATTTGTTTCATCCATCCCATATTTAAAAAGTACTCAAGGCACTGAATACTGCAAAGGATATGAACCTTATTGATATTCTGACAAAGTACAAACAAACAAATTAGGAGGAGGAATAGGCCAACGCCATTCAGTAAGATGGTCGCAGATTGGAGTATCCCACATTTCCATCTAGCTGTGATATCCTTTAATTCCCTTACTGTGCAGGGATCTATCTACCTCTGCCTTTAACATGTGCAAACACTTCTCCCCCATCTATCAGCTCCTCCCATCTCAGTGACTTATTTCCATTACTGCCTACCTGCACCATCCCACCTACCTTCTCCAGCCTGACACCCTTCCTGTATTTATTTCAGACCCCTTCTCCCTCCCCCATTTCTGAAGAAGTGTCCCAACCCGAAAGGTCAGCTTTCCTGCTTCTCTGATGCTGGCCTGCTGTGTTCCTCCAGATCCACACTGTGTTATGCTCCGGAATAGTTGGTTCCCAAGCCAAAGTGGTCCAACACATGTGTACGACTGGGATCTATCTGGACATGTAGAACATTGCTCAAAATGCCCTCAATATATATATTCAATATATATTCAACCCTGCCAATTACTGCTCCATCAGTCTACCCTCGATCAGTTGTTATGTGGTGGAGGGGATTATCAACAGCGCCATTAAGGAGCACATGCTTAGCAACAAGATGCACATTGACACTTAGTTTGGGTTCTGCCAGGGCCACTCAGCTATTGACCTCATTAAAAACTTACTCCAAAGATGTACAAAGGGGCTGAATCCTGGAGGTGAGGTGAGAGACTGCCCTTGACTTCAAGATCAAGTGTAGCATCAAGGACCCTGAGCAAAACTGGAATCAATGGAAGCCAGTGTAAAAACTCTCTGCTAGCTGGTGTCATACCTGGCATATAGGAAGATGGTTGTGGATGTTAGAGGTAAATCAACTTCAGGACAACTCTGCAGGAGTTCCACAGGGTAGTATCCTCGGCCCAAATAACTTCAGCTGTTTCATCAATGATTCTGTCTCTATCCTAAGGTCAGAGGTAGCGAAGTTCACTAATGGTTGTACAATGTTCAACATTGTTCACAATTTCAGGTGTGTGCATACACAGCAAGACCTGGACAATATCCAGGCTTGAGATTATATGTGGTAAGTGACATTTATGCCACACAAATACCAGACAATGACAATCTCCAAGCGAGAAACCAACCATCAGCCTTTGACATTCAAAGGCTTTATCATCATCGAATTACCCACTATCGACATCCTTGGAGTTACCATTGACCAAAAACTGAACAGAAGTAGCCATTTCAATACTGTAGCTACTATAGCAAGTCAGAGGTGAGTGAGACATTCTGCAGTGAGCAATTCACCTCCTGTGTCCTCAGTGTCTGAAGCACAGTCAGAAGTAACTTTCCAACTGCCTGAAAAAAATGAGATAACAAGGTGTAGAGCTGAATGAACACATTTCTGAAGAAGGGTCGAGGTCCGAAACGTCAGTGTTCCTGCACCTCTGATGCTGCTTGGCCTGCTATGTTCATCCAGCTTCACACCGTGTTATCTTAGATTCTCCAGCATCTGCAGTTCCTACCATCTCCCTCTGAAAGAAAACATGCCTGGTTTGTTAGTTGCTCATACATTGCCTTCAACATTCTTGCCATTCACCATTATGTGACAGCATACCATCGACAAGATGTATTGCAGCAATTCACCTAAGTTCCTCCTACAGCACTTTCCAAACCCATAGCCTCTACTACCTAGAAGGAAAAGGGCAACAGATACTTGGGAACACCAACAGCTGGCCAGTTCCCCTCCAAGCCACTCACCATCCTAACTTGTAACTACATCACCACTTCTTCACCGTTGCTGGGTCAAAATCCTGGAATTACCTCCCTAGCAGCACTGGGAGTTTCCTAACACTCCAAGGACTGCAATAGTTCAAAAAAGCAACATACCGCCAACTTCTCAAGGGCAATGAGGAATGGATAATAACTGCTGGCAGACTCTAACCCAATGAACAAATTTTTTTTTAAATTGGCTGTGATATTGCTAAGTAGTTTGTTTTCTTTTGTGTATATTCCAAAAGCAGCTGTACAAACTGCAATTGTTGAAACAGTAATAGAACTAGCTCGAAAAATGCAGTTTCCGAGTTTCACACATTCTGTTTTCCCTATTTTAATATTTCCCTTTGCTCTTTGCCGTCTCACAAACTCAGTTGAAAATTTAAAAAAAGCCAGTGACAGGATTCATTGTATTATTGCAGTTCCTGGTGTAATGCCCTTCAAATACTGGCATTGTTTACTTGCAGCAGTAGTTACCCACTGGGATCAGGATTGGAAAAATTCATTAGATGAGGGGACCTCATGTGGAGTGTAAAGCCAGCATTGACCAGTTGAACAAAATAACCTGAAACCATGTAATACTTTGAAAAGTTCCATTGTTTCTCAAGAATAACAACTTGTGAACCTAATTCTCACTTGCTAATTATATTTTTTGTGGTAGTTTAAGATTCATGAAATAAAGTTCAGGCTTAATACTGATGTGGTGGTAGCAGATAATTATAAGTGCAATTTTAAACTAAAAGCTGTAAAATAGCTTTTTAAAATTATTTTTATGTTACTTCTATGGACTAGTACACTTATTTTTGACAATTTCATAGCTTTCAAAACTGCTTTTAGAACACACTGAACATTGTTTGTTCTCTTTGTCACAATATTCTTCATTTATTTGTTTATTTAAAACATTAATTGCTTATTTTCAGGGTAATTTAGTTGCAATCAAACATACAAATAAGAAAAGGATTGAGCTCACCAGGCAAGTGCTGTTTGAACTAAAATACGTAAGTGTGTCTTTTCCTGTTGACAACATGGACAAACTTAGCAGTGCTTTGTCGGCCTGATCACAAGTGTACCCAGTTTTTGTCTCTGTTGCAGATGCGGGATGTGCAGTTTAATCATTTGACAAGGTTCATTGGAGCCTGCATTGATCCACCCAACATCTGCATTGTGACCGAATATTGCCCTAGAGGAAGTCTTCAGGTAGGATTTATGTCACAAATAGGAAATGAAAATTGAACCCATGGTAATCTCTGGTTGGAGTATTTGTCATTTGATTTGAGTTATTATTGTCACATGTGCCTAAGTACAGTGAAAAGTTCTGTTTTGCATGCGTAACAGGCAGATTATAACAAGCAAAGCAAAGGGTGATTGAACAGAGCGAGGAATATAAAGTTATGGCTAAAGTAGGTGCTCAAAACGCAAAATCAACATTAGATTTGAAAATTGAGATGTCCATTCAGAAGTCTAATAACAGTGGGGAAGAAGCTTTTCTTGAACCTGTTGGTATGTGTGTTTAAGCCTTTGTATCTTCTGCCTGATGGAAGAGGTTGGAGAGATTATAACCAGGGTGAGAGGAGTCTTTGATGATGTTAGCAGCCTTTCTGTGGCAAGGAGAAGTGTGATGGAGTCAATGGATGTAAGGTTGGCTTCCATGATGGACTGGGCTGTGTTCACAACTTTCTGTAGTTTCTCATGATCGTGAGCGGAGCCGTTACCATAATTCATGCCATGATTCATTCAGATAGAATGCTTTCTATGGTGCATCTGTAAAGATTGGTGATGGTCCTTATGGACATGCCAAATTTCCTTAGCTTCCTGAGGAAGAAGACCTGTTGGTGTGCCTTCTTGACTGTCATATCCATTTGGGTGGTCCTTCCGGAAGCTGCTGAAAGTATGTTCATCAGAGAGCATCAGGCAGCCAGTTTCAAGAAATTACATTTTCAATATTAATTTCTGTTGGGAAAACTCAGTTATTTTATCAAGATAAATAATTATTTATTAATAATAAAGCCAAGAAATGAGGACACTGGAAATCTGAAGTAAAATCAGAAATTCCTAGAGAAAGTCAACAGGAATTGGCAGCATCTGTGGAGAGAAAGCAGAGTTAACATTTCATCAATGACGCTTGATCACAAATGTTAGTTGCTAACCAATGAAACATAGCCCATTATTATGCTTGAGAAGCAAAAAATGATTATAAATGCCCCATGGTAGTGGAGCCCAAACTGCAAAAGCTTGAAATACTATTGTGGTGCAGTGTTGTAACCTGTGAGGCCTGAGTTCTGTTCTCATCTGCTCCAGAAGTACGCAATGAAATTTCTGAACAATTTTATTTGGAAGAACTTTCCAAATGCTGTGAGTGTGAAGTCAATTTGCATCAGATCACATCTTGACATTTCAGGTGGTGTGTTATGTCCAAAGTTGAGTGTGCCATACAAACAAATATCTGTTATTTTGTCTAGGCAGACCATACATATGCAGGAACCTTAGGCCAGAAAGTATGCAGTGTGTAATATCAGTCAGTGAGTGTGCTGATTGAATCCAGCAGTGCATTGATCTTAATGTTCCAGTTAACATCCACTGTTAACTTTGCATAGAGGGACAGTCAATCATACAGCACTCTTTTCCACCATATTGTTTCGATGAATCATCAATGAATTTGGTTCAGTTCTTGGTTGACATCAATTAATCATTAATGAGTTAGTAGAATATTTGGTGATCTGTACTGTAACATATGGGTGATGTGATTGACAGCAAATAGTGGGACATGTACTAAAATCTTGTTTCCGACATCAGGCTTCACATGCCCCATCATTTCTAGCCTACGTCCAGCGGTATGACAGGGACATTAAACAGAGATGACAAACAGGAAAGAAGAGTAGAAGAAGAAATTGTACCAGGAGCCCCTATCCACCCAGTGTGTTCAGAAAGTAAAGTGTCTCAGTTCTCCTCAGGGGTTGGTGGCCCCACTCAATGTAAACTCCACCATGGCCACTTTTGGAAGCCCTCACTAGATTTTATGAATGCCAGACACTTACCAAACTGCCAGTCCACTTCTCAAGGCAATGCAAATTCCCAGCCTATGGGAATGTGCCTGGAGGTGTTTATTGAAACCTGCCACTGGTTGCAGATAGTCAAGTGACTTTAGAGTGCAGTAAAGAATGAATTGTCAGTGACTCTAAAAGTGATTCTGAATGTGACTGTGGACAAGAACATTGACATCTAGTATAGTCTGGCAGGGATCCCTATCATTTAGTCCAAATGGAATGAGGAAATAGGTATTGGTTAGATATTAATTCAGAGATAATTGGTTGAGCATTTGGCTCGGTGTGTATAATGAGAGAACAAGTAATCTGCATTGGAGTTTGTGATGTGGGAGTGAAAATATATCGCTGAGTAAAAATATATATGTCTGGAATTAACGTAAGTAACATTTAACCTATCATCTTTAACAAAGGAAGTTTTGCGTTGGCCTCTTTCCAGAATGAAACAGGCAAAGTCTCTAACATCTTACTATCTATTATTGCATCCAGTGTAGATAAAGAGGAAAGCATAGCCAGTAGATCATACATGTGGCTTTGCCGAGTTAGCAGTTTTCTCCAGGCGCAGGGAGCCCTTGTGACTGCACACTTGCATGTAAACTCAGAGATGTACTACAACAGTAAACAATTCTAATCCTTCTTTGTTTAGCTAGAGTATCACCATACTATGCATTCAGTTTAACTTGAAGGTGGAAGATTTTTTTAAAAATGTTTTATATTGTTTATTTGATCTGATCAGGCTCTAATTTCCACTGATGCTATCCTCCTCTTTGAAGAAGAATAAGACTCTTGAAATATATATTTGACAAATGTCTTTCTTAAAAGTTTAAAATAACACATGTTGACGTCTGATAATTATCACCGTATCATTGGGAATGATGGAATATGCCTAGACCAATAGCCTGGTGACATGAGTTCAAATCCAGTCACAGCAACTGGGAGATCTCTTAAAAATAATTAATAAGTCTGCAAACCCAATTATTCATAATCATGAAATCTGGCATCTTAATGTAATCTAGCCAACACTCCTTTTAAGGTGCGACAAATCTTTACAAAAAGAAACATTATGAAGCACATAGATTGTATCGGCTCGACACGGTGGCTCAGTACTGTCTTTTCAAGGATAAATACTGATGGGTAACAAGTGTTCACTCTGCCAGTAATACCCATGTTCCAAAGAATGTATAAAAAACTTCGTACATAAAATGATCATTAGCAAGGAAGTGAGGCCACCCGAAACAGAAAGGTACAATGTACAAGATGCTCAGAAGTAACAAGGGCAGGAGATGGATGGAACACCACCATGTTCTCCTCCAAATCACACACCATTTTAACTTGGAAATATGCCACTATTCCTTCACTGCTGAAGTGCCAAACTCCTTAACAACATTTCAGGTACACTTAAACCACCATAGAATATTGTACTTCAAAAATAGAACACAAGAGCAAGGATGTACTGCTGTGTAAGTCTCTGGCCAGACTACATTTGGAGTATAGTGAACAGCTTTGACCCCTGTATCTAAGGCAGGCCTTGGAGAAGGTCCAGAAGAGGTTGGCAAGAATGAAGGGCTTATCAATGTGGGGAGTAAATGAGGACTCTGGGTCTGTACCCAGTGAAGTTTAGTAGGATCGGGGGATCTGATTGAAACGTATGGAATATTGAGTGACCTGTGTCGAGTGGACATAGAGATGTTTCCTCTAGTAGGAGAGACGAGGACATGAGGACACAACCTCAGAGTGAAGCAATGATGCTTTAGAACTGAAATGAGGTAGAATTTCTTCAGCCAGTGGGTGGTGAATCTGTGGCTGAATCATTGCCACAGAAGACTGTAGAGGCCCAGAGGGGAGGCAATGACCTAGTGGTATTATCGCTGGTCTTTTAATCTAGAGATTTAAGTAATATGCTGGGGAGCCAGGTTCAAATCCCAACACAGCAGATGGTGGAATTTGAATTCAATAAAATATCTTGAAATAAGAGTCTAGTGGCAACCATGAATCTATTATTGATTGTTGGAAAAACCCACCTGGTTCACTTTTAGGGATGCAAATCTGCCATCCTTAGCTGGTCTGGCCTACATGTGACTGCAGACCAACAGCAATGCAGTTGACTCTTAACTGTCGTCTGGGCAATTAGGGATGGGCAATGAATGTTGTCTATGAATAAAGAAAAAGGCCCAGTCATTGAGTGTATTTAAGACAGGTTCTTGATTAATAAGGGAATCAAGAGTTATATGGAGAAGATAGAGAATGGAGTTGAGTAATATATCACCTATATTCGAATGGCAGAGCAATTCAGTTTGTTGATTATACTTTATGAGCCAACCTCGACAGCTCTCTGCTGTAAAGAGTTGCACAGATTCAATATTCTCTGAGAGAAGAAATCTCTACTCGTCTGTCTTAAATGTGGAAACCCTTTCTCTGAGACTATGCCCACTGATCCTAGACTCTCCCACAAGGGGAAACAACCTTCCTCCATCTACACTGTCAAGTCCCCCAACCATCTTGCTTGTCTCAGTAATGTCACAACTAATTCACATAAATTCCAATGAATACAGGTCTAAAACTTCTCAAATTCTCTTTATAAGACAGCCTCTCCATATCTGGTATGAGTTGAATGAAACTTCTCTGGATTGCTTCCAAAGCCAGTTTACCTTTCCTTAGATAAGGGACCCAAAACTGATCACAATATTCCAGCTGAAGTCTGACCAGTGTCTTGTATTTCTTTAGTAAAGCCTCCATTCTTTTATATTCCATTCCCTTTAAAATAAAGGTCAACATTCAATTTGCTTCCTCTATTACCTGTTGAGTTTAAATGCTAACGTCTTGTGATTAATTCATGAGGATTCCCAGATCCCTCTGTGCTGTATCTTTTTACAGTCCTTCTACACTTAAGTAATATTCAACTCCTCTAGTTTTCCTGCCAAGATGCATAACCTCGTATTTCCCCATACTTCATTCCATCTGCCAAGTTTTTGCACACACGCTTAACCTTTCTATGTCCGTCTGCAGATTTCACATCATCCTCAGCACTCACCTTCCCACTATTCTTGTGTCATCTAAAATTTGGTTATGGTACATTCACCTTCCTCATTTAAGTCATTAATGTATAGTGTAAATAGTTGTAACTCCGCACAAATCCCTGTGGTAGTCCAATTGGTATAAGAGTCTGAAAATGCCTACCGTATCTGAACTCTCTGTCTTCTATCAGTTAGCGAATCCTTTATCCATGTTAACTTGCTGCTTTCAATACCTTGTGCTCTTGGATGATTAAATAATGGTGGTGTGTTGTAAAAGGCCGTTTGAAAATCTAAATATAGTACATCCACTGGTTACCCTTTATCTATTTTTTTTTCCCTTCCTTAACAAGCTCTAACAAATTTGTCAGCTATTTTCCCTTCCAGAAGCTGTGCTGGCTCTGGCCAATCATATTATTTATTTCTAAATGGCCTGCTATTACAACCTTTATAAAGATGCCAACATTTTCCTTTAATTAAATAGCCTATAACTACTTTTTTGTTGTCTCCTTTGCTTTTAAAGTAGTGTAGTGATAATTTTGTATTTATCTTCTCCCCTCCTTTTGCCCTAAGAGAACACAAACACAAAATGAACACAGAGACACACACACAATGCACAGACACAAACGGATACATAGACAAAAACAAACACACAGCCACAGACACAGACACACATATACAAACACACGCACACATGATTGCGCACACATGCATACACACATATAGGCACGCACAGACATACACATGTAGGGGGAGCACTGGACTAGTGGTATTGTTGCTGGACTGTTAATCCAGAGACCCAGGTGATGTCCTGGGGATCTAGGTTTGAATCCTGCCACAGCAGATGGCAGAATTCAAATTCAATAGATATCTGGAATTAAGAGTTTATTGACTGTGAATCCATTGCCAATTGTCAGGAAAATCCCATCTGGTTCAGCAATGTCCTTTAGGGAAGGAAACTGCCATCCTTACCTGGTCTGGCCTACATGTGACTCCAGACCAGCAGCAATAGTTGACTCATAACTGTCCTCTGGGCAATTAGGGATGGGCAATAAATGCTGCCTAGCCAGTGACACCCTTATCCTGTGAATGAATAAAGGAAAAGTGTACACACACACACACACACACACACACACACACACACACACACACACACAATCAAACACACACACACACACACACACACACACACACATTTCTGGAGTGTAACTTGCATGGACACCAATCTAAAGCTGACCAACAGCTTCAAAATAGCTGGCAGTGCTCCCAAATACAAACAAATCAAGAACAGTGTGCGTCATGGGCTCAGAAACATACAAGAAAGTCGTTGCATGGGTATTGTAAATGAAACTGCACATACACCAAATATTTACTTGTACTGGTGGCATCAAGGCACAAAAGTACTCATGCAATTTTCTGGGCATTTGGAGGCATGATTCCTGGAAGATTGTGAATTTTTACATTAAAAAGAATGCATTCCTATATTTCATATTTAGTGGTGTATCAATCTTAAGAGAAGGAAACAAGGACATAGAATTTTCATTGTGCTGCTTTGCTCCACTGCCATAAATCTGCTTGAGTTTAATGTGGAGTTTCTGCCATAGTTAACCAATAGTTTCATCCGAACATAACGAGTTATGATAAGGAGTAGTATTGGCTCCCTCGAGTATGTTCTGCCATTTGATAAGGTCATAGCTGGTCTAATTATGAGTTGAATCCATTTTCTTAGCTAGCCTCCTCCTGTTTGTTTTGATTCCCTTGTTCTTCACTAATCTATCTATCTCTATCATAAAAGTATTAGAAGTCCTGCCTCCCCAACCATAATTGTTATGTGGAACTCCAGGGCAAAGTGGACTGGGGATTTTTCAACATGCAAATCAGACTGAAATTTATGAATATGTGTAAATGTGTTCACAAAAAGTAACATTCAGGGGAAATGAACTGAGCAGAGGGACTAATAAAACATTTGAAGAACCACAGCACACAATGGATTAGCAACATGTTGCTATAAGATGACGGTGTGGATAAATTACATCTTCCTTAATAATTGACAGGCTGTTGTAAGACATTTAGATAATAAAATTGGATATGTATTTAACTATAACTGGGCCAAAATCCTGGAATATCATTCTAAAGAGTACTATATCTATACCAACATGACATAGACTGCAGAGGTTTAAGACGCTGGATCACCATCTCCTTCTGAATAGCAATTGAGGATTGGTAATAAATGCTGGGTCAGTGATATGGCTGCAGCTCATGAATGAGTTTTTAAACATATTGGATCATAAAAGAAACAACAATGATGGAAGATTTAAGGAAGGAGAGGCACAAAACTTTCACTTGTTGCACAAATTGGGACAGGTCATAGTTCAGCCCATTATTGGAATAAGAACCCATATTTGTAGATTTTCTCAAACTGACCAAAATGCTATAGGTTGGAATAATTTATAGAATGTCATACATCTCTTTGAGAAAGGCTGCTGAGGAATCTGATCACAAACATGACACCACAGAGAAGGTGATCAATAGAAGCATTAAAAGGGCAAGCTGGCTGTTTGTGAGGTGAAGATCATGGAGTCATTCTGATAGGAGCCAGGCAAAGGTCAGGTGGCAATCAAAGAAGTGCAAAATATCAAAGCCATTGGAGAGAGAGAGAGAAGAAATCTAATTGTGCAGACGCTGTGGAATGCAACACAGACCAAAAGGTTACTCAACATTGTGGAAAGCAGCCATAAATTGTGGCAAAGTTAATACTGTGGTTGATGTTGCAATTCAGTGAACAAACAGAAATCACATTCATGCTGTGCAGCCTCAAGCTGATGCAACCCACCAAATGAGGGTGATTGAGAACTGTTGCCAAAAGTGAAAAGCATCAAATTGGAGTTAGTGCCATGTTCAAGTAATTACATGGGCATGACGACAGACTTGGCCCTAGTGGACTGCGAAAGAAGACGAAAAGGTAGTTGATGAGCAACAGCGGATGTTAAGAGATATTCAATTCCTGCCAGCTAAAATATATTCTAGGGAAGAAGAAAGATAGTAAATGGGGATAAAACATCCATGGCTAAGCAAGGAGGTTAAAAATAAAACAAAAATTAAGGCACACCGTGAGTCTGGGACATTGGGAAACTTTTCAAAATTTTTGGGGCGGCATGGTGGCTCAGTGGTTAGCACTGCAGCCTCACAGCGCCCAGGTTCGATTCCAGCCTCGGACGACTATCTGGACGGAGTTTGCACGTTCTCCCTGTGTCTGCGTGGGTTTCCTTCAGGTGCTCCGGTTTCCTCCCACAGTCCAAAGATGTGTAGGCTAGGTGGATCGGCCATGCTAAATTGCCCGGAGTGTTCAGGGGTGTGCGAGTTATAGCGGGATGGATCTGGGTGGGATGCTTCAAGGGGCAGTGTGGACTTGTTGGGCCAAACGACCTGTTTCCATGCTGTAGCTAATCAAATCTAAAAAAAATTCTAAAAAGGATCACGAAAAAATGAGCAAAGATAAATTATGAAAGAATACCAGTGCAAAATATAAGTATGGATAGCAAAAGTTGCTGTAAGGATATAAAGGAAGAGAGTAGCTAAAGTGAATGTTGATCACTTGGAGAATTAATGTAGGGAATTAATAGTGGGGAACACAGAATTGCTGCAGGTGCTAAATCAATATTCTGCCTCAGTTTTCATGGCTAAGGACACTGGTACCATGAAGTATCAGGTAATGCAGAGGTTATAGAAAGGAAGACACTGAGAACCATCTTCATCTCTAGGCAAAATGCATTGAATAAACTATTAGGATTGAAGACAGACAGGTCCCCAGGACCTGATGGCCTACATCATTGAGCCTTAAATGAAGTGGTGACAGAGATAGGAGATCCATTGATCATAATATTTCAAAATTCTCTGGATGTGTGAAAGGTTGCAGTGCATTGGAAAAATGCTAATAGAACACCCTGACTCTGAAGGGTTTGGAAGTATTGAAAATCACTGTCTTCATTGAAAAGTGCCAATATTTAAAAAGATTCACCGTGAACTAAATGTTGTTTATATGTCACATTACTCCTTCAAGACCCTGAATGTTCGACATGGTTCTGTGGAAAATTTCCAGGGCCGGCATTATACCAAATAACAAAACAAATACAATAGGAGCCGAGAATTGAACTAAGATCGACTTTGTCTTAATTTTTAATAGTTTTTCTCTTACCTTTGCCCTCTGTTATTAATATAGCCACTTAAACACCTCTCACTGTATCAATTTTTGGAAAAGTGCAAGTGACAATAAATGACAATTTTACTCTATTCGTTATTCAAAAGAGAGAAAGGCAGAAAGTAGGAAGCTGTACACCCTATTAGTTTAACGTTTCTCATTGGGGAATTGTGAGAATCTATCATTAAGCAAACAATAACAGGACATTTGGAAAGTCAAAATGCAATCCATCAGAGTCAGCATTGTTTGATGAAGGGTAAATCATGTTTGACTAACCTGCTAGAGTTCTTCAAAGATGTAACAAGCAAGGTGGATAATGGGGATCGTGTATAGGTTGTATATCTGGACTTCTAGAAGGTATTTGATAAAGCGTAGCACAAAAGATTAATGTACTAGATAAGATCACGTGGTGTTAGGCAGAATATATTGGCTTGAATAGAGGATTGGCAAAGCAACAAAAAGCAGAAGGTAAGGATAAATAGGTCTTTTGCAAGATGAGTGCTACAGGATTCTATCTATTTATAATCTTGAGGCATATAAGATGCTAAAAAGGATTGACATAATAGATACATGTTTCCTCTTGTGGGGCATTCTACAATGAGAGGTCATAGTGTTAGGATTAGGGTAGCAAATTTAAAACAAAGATGAAGAGCAATTACCTCTTTCAAATGTCATGAATCTGTGGAATTTACTACCCCAGAGAATGGTGTATGCTGGGACATTGCGTGAATTTAAGGAGGAGATAGGCAGATTTTTTAATTAGTTGAAGGGTTCCGGGGAGTGGGCAGGAAAGTAGAATTGAGGCTGAGATGAGATCAGACATGATCGTATTGAATGGCGGAGCAGATTGAGGGGGCTGAATGGCCTACACTGCTCCTAGTTCTTATGTTCTTATTAATGGCTTGGACGCAGGCATTGAAGGTAGTATAGCCAAATTTGCAAATGACACTAAAATAAAGTTTACAGATGACTAAAATGGGGGAACTGAAGAAACGTTGTTCATAGCAAAGGAACATAGCAGCCACAGTGGACCAACAGACACTCTGTATCCCTGTACTGGAGATGTACAGTAAATTATGGGAACAACTAACGATTACACTATCTGATGTTTAAGACATTGGGGCACATGGACCACACGTTCTTGCCTGGGGAAAATCCCTCTTGTTTCCGCACAGCGATGTGGAGGATATTCTCACATTACAAGAAGCTATAAAAGAAGTTACCACGTCTGACCTGAAGGACTCCTTGGAGAGCATCTGCAAACATTCAGACAAAATTGGAGAGATGGCCATGAAACAGGCCCATTGGCAGAGGAACCTGGAGAACATTATCTCTCAGCAGCAGCATAAGGTTGGGGCAGGGAAAAAAAGTGAAAAATGATGGTGAAATTGGTTTTAACGCTGAGATGAAAAATACCAATGTCTGAGCTGGATGCTGAGCCCCAGAGAATGAAGAAGTGGTACTAAGTCCACCAGATCTTGATCTTTTTCCCGTGTGCAGCTGTCTGCACATTTGTACTGCACTGATCTCGGACACAGCATTGCTTGCAGCAAGTGGGCTCAGTGCAGACTCAGGGCAGTCGGTGAGTCGGCCCAACACGGACTCGGGTGGGCCCGAGTGTGGACTCATGACATTGGTGTAAGAGGCAGGTTGGGGTTCCCAGCAGCTTCTGCATTGACTAGGCAGTCCTAATACTGACTCATGGCTGCTGTGATGGAGACATGTTTAGTCCCAGTACGGGGCCCAGCAGCAGTGGCTGCATCACCAAGGTGGGCCTGAAGTGAACACATGGCAGAGGCAGAGTTGAGTTTGGGCCGATGAGGTATCCAGCACCATCAGTGACATTTGCATTGGCAACATCCAGCAAGGACTCAGAGTGGGGAGGGTGTCAGTGGAGGCAAGATGGCACTGAAGAGCAGTAACTTTCATTCCAGTGGCAGTGGTGTGGTGAAGGGGGACGTGTGTTGGCCACCAGGCCTATGGCAGAGAACTTAACAAGAAGGACTGTAAAGTTGAACACTTCTAATCCACAGAAGCATGACAGTGTGGAAGCAGGCCTTTTGGCACAACAAGCCCACACCGACTCTCCAAAAAAAACTCTCCCTGGACTTACCACCCTATCCTATCCATGTAACTCTGTATTTCCCATGGTCAATCCACCCAGCCTACACATCCCTGGACAATTGAGTATGGCCAACCCACTCAACCTGCACATCATTGGACTATGGGAGGAAACCAGAGCGCCTGGAGGAAACCCACGGAGACACAGGGAAAAAGTGCAAACTCCACACAGACAGTCGCCCAAGGGTGGAATTGAACCCAGGTCACTGGCGCTGTGAGGCAGCAGTGCTAACCACTCAGCCACTCTTTCTTTCTTGATTTTTTTCTATCTTTACATTTGGCTTATTTTTCAGTGTTTTAAGGTGGTACCCAAGAGTGGTGACACTATACAACACTTTTCACTGTATTTTGTTACAAAATACACATGACAATAATTAAATCAAAGTAAATGGCAAAGTAAGTTGACATAAGGAAATAAGAAATTTACAAATGGATATGCATAGGTTAGGTGAATGGGCAGATGACATTTAACATTGTTAAGTGTGAGGTTATCCATTTTAGGTAGACAAATAGAAAGGCAACTTATTGTCTAAACGAAGAGAAACATTAGAGTGCTTCAGTGCAGAGGGATCTGCATGAATTGCAGAAAACTAACATGGAGAACAGTAGGTAGTAAGGGAGGCAAATAGAATTTTGCATTTATTGCTGAAGGAATAGAGTATAAAAGTAAAAAGATAAAATTGCCATAGTTTTACCAGACCACGGTGCTGCACTGTCCTTAGAGAGAGATGACTCGTGGTTTAATCTAAGGATCACCATACCTCAGGGAAGGGGAGAAGGAGAGTCCTTCATGGTAACTTCAACCAGTGTGGGGCTTGTTGGCATCTTTACATCACTAACAGACCACCTAGAGTATAAAAGTGGGGAAGTGTTTATCTAACAGCATAATTAGATTAGTGAGACTGTACCTAGAGTATTGCGTACAGTTTTGGTCCCCTTATTTGAGGTGGGATGTAACTTCTTTGAAGTCACTTCAGAGGTCATTTATTAGATTGAGTCCAGCGTTGAGGAATTTGACCAACAAAGAGAGATTGAGCAGTTTAGGCTTATATTGTCTAGAGTTTCGAAGAATGAGTGGCATTCAATCTGAGATATGTGAAAAAGAATTGACAAAGTAGACATAGAGAGGGCATTTCCTGTTGTGGGGCAATCTGGATCGAGAGGTGAAAGTTTTAGGATAAGGGGAAGCAGATTTTTAAAAAAAGATATGAGATGAAATGACTTCTGTCAAAGGGTTGTGAATCTATGGAATTCACTACCATGGGGTGTGACGAGTGCCAGAAATTTAAGTATATTTAAGGAAGGAATAAAAAGAATTTTAATTTCTAATGGGTGGAAGGGTTATAGATAGTAGGCAGGAAAGTAGAATTGTGATCAGTTATAATGGCATTAAATGGTGGAACAGGCTTGAGGGGCTGAATTGCCTACTCTTGTTCCTCGTTTTTATGTTTTTCAAGACTTACTTTGTAATTTAAGGATATTTCTGATTACACACTTCTGCCAGGTCATTTTGTGCACAGGGATACACTCATATATCTGCATAAGTTGCATGTTATGGCCCTTATTTTACTTTCTTAGCATTCCCTCATGTTGTGCTGACTTGGTGACTGCAAGTCTCTTCGGCTTCCATTGATTTTTAGCCCAGAAACAGAGGTAGGCAGCTTGTCATAATGAAAAGAAGTGAACATGTTGCTGTACGTGCTGTTCAATATCAATGTCATACTTCAACATGCAGCTGCAGCTTAGTTGACAAACATACTGCATTTGTTTCAAACCAATAGCCATGTTTGAAAGTCAAGGGGAACCAGTCCTTAGTGGGGCAAAGGGGTAGTGTCACAGTCAGTCAACAGGCATGTCCAATTTCAGTCCAGTGGTTTGGACACAAACAATCAGATACTTGGTCCTCCCAGAATCCTGAGATTCATGTCCTTGTAGTTCGGGAATTAGCCCACAGCCAATTCTTCAGATCAAGGGTAATGCTCTCATGCTATTAATCTGAGGGGTCACCAATTTTTCCTGCAATGAGACAAAGGGAGGGATTGGATTATGATGGAAATGCACGGAGCAGCAGTTTGTGGTCTTTTTGTGGGGGGCAAGAGAAGTGGTGAGATGTTCTCAGTGAGGGGGTAGGGAGTGTAGCAGTCTCGAAGGGTTCGTAGCTTGGGAGGATGAGAGGTGGGTAAGTGCCATTAAGGTGACATGCAGACAAAATGGGAATCATAGTCTTTGGGCCTTGGTCAGATGAGTATTAAATCGCAGAGTTAGTATGAGTGGTGGCCCTATGGGTGTAAGGTCACAGAGAGAAAATGGTGGTACTTACTCTAGCTGAGCACATAATACCATTGACCTTCTTCCTGCACTGCTGGGCATTCCCTTTAACCTGGGGCACAGCACTAACTAGGTTGTTCTCGTGATCCAGGCTGGCTGTGTTTGGTGGTGTGGCCTTCTTTGGCAGTCAGCAGGAGAAAGGACTGTGCTGCTTTTCACCAGCCACATCCAGGTCTGTGTTCAAAAAGCAGGGAGCGAGCTTTCCTTTTTCCTGATAATGCTTCAGCAGCACAGTTCGAGGGGCACTTTCTGGTCTGCAGCATCCAAAGTAGCTTGTGACTCGATTTAAACATGGTGTAGCAATTTGAACAAGAGAAGGCACCATCAGTGTTGAGGAGGGGTGGCGCTCATGCCATGCAATTACACAAGAAGACAAAACAGTTGTTTGAACATGGAAACATACAATTCAAAGAATGTGATTTTCTCTTTAGTTGCTTCTTTGTTCATAAAAATAGTTCATGAGAAAATTGTCAGCTTTCCCCTAACCATGTATTCCTCTTCTATTCTAATAGAACTATTATAACTAATACATCTATCTTAATTGTTTCAAAATGCCTTTAGAATGTCATTTTTATACTAAACTTGCCACAGGCAAAACTTAGGACAGCAATATTCTTGTGCAAGTTACTTCATGTAAGCAATGTTGCTGAGTGAAATCCACTTGAAAGACCAATGTCACCCATATGTAATAATATAAAATAATTGGCATTCACAGTGTAGCAATAGAACTGACAGTGTTTCTGCTTGCTTAAATTGGCACTTTATCAAATCTGACATCTTTTCTCCTATGTATCTTCGAGTGCAGTAGGTTGGGGAGATTAAGCTGACCCCTCTGTAATTGCTTTGTATTCCTGCTGGGCACTTTGTTTAATGATACGCTGTTCTTCCAACCTGCAAAGGACACGTCCCCATTTGCTTAGGGCACCTATGCAAATTAAAAGCACTTCATCAGTAAATAAAGTTTTCGTACATCTTGCTTCCTTCAATTTGTGCACTCAACTGTATCCCCAGAGACTGTTATCTATAGCGCTTACATGACACCTAAGGGCTCAATAAGTTGTTCTATTATTGCTCCTTTTTCTGATTGGCTGCCCAGTTGTGATTAAGTTGTATATCATCCAGGAATACACTGTTTGTGTTCCTCTCAGTGGGCTGAAAAAAAGACACCAAGGAAAATAAATCTTACTGAATACAAAATCAGCAAAGTCAAACCCTATGTACATGAATATTAAAAATTGCATGTATGGATAGTTTTAATACTTTTAATTATAATTTAACAAAGCCCAGTAAAATTGTTCCCTCAGCCTTTCCACTTGAGAGTTATTTCATCAGTGTTGCTGATAACTTCCAGTCTGGGCCTGAGGTAATTTTACTAAGGCTGGTGAACATTTTGACCATTATGTTGTGTATTTGTGGAAGTAACGTGGACTATGATTTAGGAGCCTGGTCACATTCCATGATGATGACATTAGTAAACACATTCTTAATTACATTCTTACTTGCTGTTAAACATTTGGGCTTCCTGGTTCTTCTTGAACCATAATACATTATGAGAATTCACATGACAGCATGGACTTAAATGTGAATATGCAGGTTGATGTCCTTCATCAGACTTGTTGTTTTAAAGAAGACAACCTAATTCGGAGGAAATCTTCCAAAATTCCTTATTATTTCAGACACTGCTCGCATGAGAAGATTTAATAAATTGTTCAGTGAGAAAAATATGTGGCTATTCCATGTTCATTGTGCACCAGAAGGGAAATGTATGCTTATTTTAAATGACTTCTGCTTTTATCTTTTTAGGATATACTTGAAAATGAAAATATTAACCTTGACTGGGTATTTCGCTATTCACTGATTAATGACATTGTAAAGGTAATGAACATGACAGTAGCAGAGATATGGAAATATAATTTATCTAACCTAAGAAATGTATTCAGGAAATTTCATTGGTATAAAGCATTCCTACTAAGCAAGATCCACTAAGTAAAGAACAGCTGAATAAGCTGTTCAGAAAAACAGCCTGTAAATCTGGGGCGGATGTTTCTTGGAAGGATTTTGATTGATTTTATTCAAGTAATCAAAATTGAGTGCATTTTGATATTAAAAATGTGTAAAAAATGCATATTTTAATATTGCACCTTTCACAATCACAGGTCATCCCAAATACTTCATAGCCAATAAAATAAGTTTTGTAGTGTAGTATCTTTCAATGTAAGAAACACAGCAGCCTGTTTACACACAACAAGCTCTCACAAACAGTAAAGTGATTGATGGGCCAGACAGTATGTTTCCATGATGCTGAATGAACAGCAAATATTAGGTAGGGCATTGGGTATAACCCTCTACTTTTCTTTGAAATAGTTCTACAGGATCCTTTATGTCCTTATGAGAGGGAAAGGGAAATGTCCTTTATGTCCTTATGAGAGGAAATGAGAGAACAATGCTCTTTCTGCCCAGTACTGCACTGGAGTGCCCACTTTGATCTGTGTGCTCATGCCCGCACCCTTAACCTAATTCAGAAATAAGAGCTACAGATAACACAGACAGCACAGCGTGGAACTGGAGGAGCACAGCAGGCCGGGCAGCATCAGAGGATCAGAAGAAGATTCCCAACCGAAAACATCAACTTCTGTCCATGCTGTGTTATCTCTGACTCCAGCATCTGCAGTTCTTACTATCTCTGCTGATAACATAGCTGTGAGCACAGCTGTGGTATAAGCAGTTAAAAAGAGATTTACCTACAGTTCTGGAATGAAAAAAGATCACCTTCAAGTTTTCCAGCTGCACACTTAATCATGGCAGGAGCTTCAGCAGGACTCTCCCACCCTATTAAATGCCCCCTACTTATAACCTGCGGTCAGTGAGAGCATTGTGCTCAATCATTCTAAGGCAAAACAGATTACCTGGTCATTGTCATTTTGCTGTTTGTGGGAATTACTTTGTAGGAAAAATGGCTGTTATATTTCCCACATTATGATAGTGACTATATTTCATGGCTGCAAAGAGCTTTGGGGCATCCTGACATTCTGAAATATGCTATATAAGTCTAAGTTTTACTTTGTCCCTCACCTGTATTTATCATAATATAGTCTGTTACATGTCAATTTACTATTGAGTCTCACTCTTTCTCTCAGTGAAATCCTCATTAAGGGACAGGAGCAATCTGCTGAGTTAGCATGTACTTGCTGTGCATCTCGGCATTCTGCTCTTGAAACAAAGATATGACTGAAGACTGGCTTATTTGGCATATTTTATTCAACTACATTCATAAGCCATCATGGTGGCTGTCCCATTTGCCAGCCGCAGCTTTGACTGTGCTGTTTATACCATTTTTCTGGAAGTTCCTGTCAAACATAAGTGAATCAGTGAGACAACCCAGTGAAAATTTAAGCTTGCTGAGGTAAAATTCAAATAGGATCAGAACGTTGAGTTAAGCTGATTGCTTTTGCTTTGCAGGGAATGGTGTTTCTACATAACAGTATAATTGGATCACATGGCAACCTTAAATCATCCAATTGTGTTGTTGACAGTCGTTTTGTGCTGAAAATCACTGATTATGGTTTGACCAGTTTTCGTTCATCATGTGATAATGAAGATTCATACGCACTCTATGCAAGTAAGTTTAGGCCATTGTCACCTTATCAAAATAGGCTTTGATTTGGGATCACAAATTGAAAAGTTTAGGTTTACTTTAATCTAAAATTTAGACTGACAATGTTTGAAACTAAAGAGCGAGTGAAAATAAGAGTATTATGTAAACTAATCGGGAATTCAGTTATATCCTCCTTCTGTTTTGTGTAGACACGAATACATACAAAACCAGACTATCACAGACTCACATGCAAGTTCACACGCACAACTGCATGGCCATATGTGCAGACATGCAGATATATGTGCATGCTCATTCATATAAACACAAATACAAGATCTCAGGTACAGAGAGCATGGATATCATTTGTTGAGTCAACTAAAAACTGATCACTCACTGATGCCAAAGGGGAAAGAATTTCCAGCAACTGTGATAGCCTACATAGCTACCCAGACATGTAAAGAAGTTATATGATTTGGTGAAATTTAATGGAGAGTCACTGGGAAAATTAGAGATTTGATTTGCCAATCAAGAAAAGTAGAAGTATTTAATGGTTAAGAAAGTTTTAAATAAAAATGTAAATTTGATTTCACATATGCCAAGATCATCATGAGAGTTGAATCAGTTTATTGAATTGCATCTGAAACAATGAACGAACAAATGTTAAAAACATGGTTATGTTAAACAACAGCTGGAAGGTTGTTTAGCCATTTTAAGTTTTGCAATTTGTGGGGAATGAGAACACTATAATGGAAACAACCAAATATCAGAAGTTGTTTAGTTTTGGTCAGTGCTAAGATTTTCCTTCACACTTCTCTTTATTATTACTCACACTATGCGCCATTTCCTGACCAAAATGTTAAACAAGTTAAATGAGAGTATATTTTCCTGTGGCTGTAAATGTAAACTAAAAAGTCAGTGTATTCTTGAAACAAGTTTCCCTGAACTTGAATCACCTTCCTGACTCACATTACCAACTAGAGGGAAATGTGCCTTAATGTTTTTGGCACTCAAAGCAGCTGACAGTTAGTTGGCTTGGAGCACTGATGCTATCTAATTCCGGTAGGATTTGAGCTCAGTGTCATTGATAGAAAGCTGTGACACACCAGGGGACAGGAGCATTTGGAAAACTACGTGTGTCGAGTTCCCAATTCTAAGCTTCACACCAGCAGCATAAATAAATAAAACTCTCCAAATTCTGCCCACTCCTGTGAATTCTTAAATACACAGAATTACAACTGAGTGAAATTGGATGTTTTCCTGTTGATTATGATGATGTCATGGATTATCCTTAGCCTAATATGCTCTGCAGTAGCAGTTAAACTGTTCAGTATATTAAGACCTTCAACCCAGCAACATCCATCTCTCATCACCCACCAGCCACTGGCATCCCCCTCAACTGCTGCAGCCCACACCCCTACAACCCATTAATTCCCAAAACATGTTGAATGCAGAATAGATTACAAACGTTGGGGATGTGAACACTTTCTTGATCATGATCTTGCCTTCCGTATGCTAATTGGGAATTTATTAGACACAGATTGAGAGGCAAACTCTACTTTCAGATATTAGCGTCTCTTTTATCTTACAAATACAGTTTGCCCATTTTACATTAGTCACATGACACGCAACACACAATCCATGTTCAAAAAAGCATTAATTGCTCAGATATGTATGTTATACAATTCTACTTACATCCACCGAGGCAAAATTAGTTAAGTATTGCTTAATGTTTGTAACAGAAAAACTTTGGACAGCACCAGAATTATTAAGATGGGGACGAGCCCCTCCACAAGGTACCCAAAAAGGAGATGTATACAGTTTTGGCATTATCCTTCAAGAAATTGCCTTAAGAAATGGCCCATTTTACATCGAAGGGATGGATCTCAGTCCAAAAGGTATTTTTTTATGTATTTCCATTTATTGTTATACTCAGCAAAGCAATTAAGACTGTTTTGGTAGCTACCCTGAAGATCGATGGTTAAATATGTCTCATGACTTTAAATTGAAATGCAAATTAAATACAATCTTCTATAAATGTGTGTGCGAAAGGATGTTTAGTGGAGGAGAGTCTGTGTGTGGGGCAGCTCTGTTTTACTTCACTGAGCATAAATGATGTCTATCCAGTTTATCCAAATGGCTCCTTCCAAGCATAATTGAAAGAACAAATGATGCAAGTGTCACCTTCAAAGACCAGCCGAATATAAAAATTAATTGGACTCAGCCAGTCAAGCTATTAGCATTGGTCTCAGCGCACTTGGTTAGGAGGAGAATTGCCAGTCAACTACCAATTGCAGCTGATGCTCATTACCTAGCAATTCCTGTTAAAAATGTATGTTCAGAAACTGGCTGAGAGACGGATCCAATAAGCTTGAATACCTTGCATATTGGCATTTACCTTCTGGATTCACTGATAAAGAATGACTACTTGCAAGAGTTACAAAACAAGTCAACATTCTTGTAATTTTAACGGTGCAAGATTTTGTATTCAAGAGATAAATGAACTTCGATTTAAAACTGCTAAGCAGATCCTAATGCAAACCACTCTAACTAATGCCCCCATCCCACCCCCAAACATCATCTAGACATCACTATATAAAAAACAAAACCTTTCGTTTCCATACATACAAATCACCGGAAATGGTCAATCCCTTATGAAATTAACATTCATATTTTAAAAATAACACACATCAGTGATAGACAATCCTTTAAGTACCTCCCGGAGCTATCAGTTAAACTGTGAATTTAGGAATGCCGAATGTGATAATTATGAGTTGTGGAAAGGAATGAAGCAGTAATAATGCTTTAATAAAAAGTAGTAATTTAAACTACTTGAAAATATTTATTTTTCAACTCTCAAAGAGATAAAAGCCAGTTGTTTTCAGTTTTTGATCTTGTGCGCATTTATAACTTATGTAAAGATTGTACTTCACAAATTGCAGAATAAGACCCTTGCGATGGTAGAGATGGGCTCAGAACTCACTACTGAGTTAACATCACTGCTGAGTGGATGTTATGATCCCAGCTGATGGTCTTGTGGGACAAGTCAGGTCTCAGAATGAAACCTAGCTTGTTAAATCATTGACTCTTTTTGTTTCTGGTTTGTTGCTGAAATATATTCAGCAAGACTCGGAGACTTTCTCAAAAAAAATGTTTTTACAAGAAAAGAAGAAATCAACAAAAACAAGTTATCTAAATGTGAAAGAAAATGGGATTAATGCCACAGAATTCAGTAAATTAAAATTTCAACCTATTTCTTAACAATATCCATCACAGAGACTCAAGACCAGCAAACCCCAACCCTTCCTCAGCCTCATCACTGCTCTTTAAGGTTCTAAAGGACTGACTGCTGACAGTTTCTTTGCCATGGATCATGGAAACAATTCAGTGAGTCCTCTCCAGACCTACCAGCGTAAACGTTTCGTAAATCTGACAGTCTGTACTTTCTCAATTCTAACAACTTGTGGATGTTTAACCAAACTTTTCTGGCTCGTAAGTTTCACAACTTAAACCCTTATGCTGTGCTGACCTGTTTATTAACTGCCCTGAATCCATTCCAGGAGACAAACTAATGTGATTTCTCAAGTCAAGTCTAGTGTCTTCAGAACATATTAAAAACTCATGCTCATCCTAGATATGTCTGAACTAAAAACAAAACTAATGTCCTTACATATAAACCCAGCAGTATAAGTGTCTTTCAGTTAACACCACACAGTTGTTCACTCTTGTCTGCCCTGACAAAATATTAGATCTAAACCATGTTCTGAAAGAGCGCTTTACCTTATAGAATTTTCTTTAAAGAAAACTCTTCACGGAAGAAAGCATCTCCCATCTGCTCCAATTCTGAAATCAAAATTCCAAAAATGATTCAAATGCACACTTCCTCACATCAAATTCCCCACCTGTGAGAATTCTCGTATTTGTCTCCTCTCATACACAATTGGCAAAAAAATGGTTCTGCTGGATTTGGGGACCAAAATTTGTCGACCATTAGACACACCACAGAGTCCTCACAACACTATATACAAGCAGGTTGACAACTTTTAGTTACATGCCTGCAAAACGAAATAAGCAGAGGAGTAAGGATTTTTGACAGCCCTCCTTAAAGCTGATCAGCCAACATCATTAAAACCATCTCTTGCTTTTGAGATCTTGTTGTGTGTAAATTAGCTGCCATCTTTTTCTGAATGAGAACATTGAGTTTACTTCATAAATAACTCATTGTCTGTGAAATAATTTAAACATCCTAAGGTGATGACAGGTACTTTATAAATTCAAGAATCTCCTTTCTCAAATTGTGCCCATGGTTTCACACAAATGTTGATGTGATTGCCTTGTTTTATTGTGAATAAAAGGAGAAAATGGTGGAGAAATTCAGCAGGTGCTGTAGAAATTGTTTCTGTCCCCACAGATGCTGCCAGACCTATTGAGTTTCTTCAGCTTGTTCTCTCTTTATGACAGATTTCCAGCATCCACCCTGTTTTAGTTTTATTTGAGTGCCTTATTCTATTGCATTTTAATAGGTTTGTTTGCAATCTATGCTTGAGCACATTGGCAGTATGATGGGTTGTGTCAGCTGCACTGTTAAGATGCCATAATGTCTCATTTGAGACGTTATTGTCAGATCACTTTCACCGAAAGGGTGGAATGTGCTCCCAGAAGCAGGAAATGAGGCCAATTGGGCACTTACTTGTACGGGAAGAGAAGTGCCAGTTTCCTGACATTGGAGTGAGAGTTGGGAATTAGGTTGGTGGTGGATTAAAGGCACTTAAAGCAGACAGCAAAAATCTATTATTAAAGCATTTTCATGATAACAGATGGGGCTGAATGGAGCTTTGTCCCTGTCCTCTTGTGGTAAAAGTTTGGGGAGAGAACTAGCCTCGCCACTCCATATTCATTTCACAGGCTGGGTGCTGGGTTTCTACCCCACAAAGGCAAGAAATCATGTCTCAGAAATCTATTAGTCAGTCTGATGCTGACAGCTTTTCAGAGGCAGCAGAACACCAGGAACAGTGACTGCTACCCCAGTAATGCAGTGAGGAACTGAGGAGCCCTCGTTGTCTGATCTGGACATGCAAAATGTATGTTAGTTTTCCTGGCAGGGCCCTATTTAGGGGAGTGATGGGACCAGGTTTGTAAGGCTTTCTGTGAGAGCTATTGAGGGGCCCTCCGATGGGTCCAGGATCCAGCTAAAGAGAGACTTTCTGACTGTTCCCAATCAGGGAAATGTGCTTTAATTAATTGCTCACTTGAGACCCAACATTGACCCAATGGCAGCTGGAAAAATGGGAGTGGGCAATCAGCTGTATTTGACATGCTTTCTCCTTCCCCTACCTTGAGACCCACAGTGGTGTCAAATCCAGCCATTTTAACATTTTGCTGATCAGAGATCAGGAAATAAACTATGGTGTTAAATTATAATTCTAATATCATTTTATTTACCTGCATGAATGCATGTAAGTGGAATGACATGACAAATAGCATAGTAAATTGGAGAAAGAATCATATCATTCCAGCAGGAATCAGATTCAACTTAATAAAACAGTTTGCAAGATCATTCCATTTGTGCTTCTACTGATTTAACCAATATAGTTTGTGGTGCTATTTAAAAGGCTTACAACTATCTTAGTCTAGAGTTAAATCAAACTTGAACCATCTCCTGTGCTGATTTGGCCTTGTGTCTCCTTGCCACAGGCCAGTGGCTTCCAACTCATCCATTTCCTGAGGCCTTCACTGTTGTTCTGATTTATATGCCGCAGTTCTGAGTTTTTTTATCTGACACGAGTGTAGAGATAGCAACTGGAACTCCAGAATTCAACAATTACTGTCCCTTCTCACTCCAAATCTGCCTGTTAATGTTTTCTGCAGGCTTTATCCAGCATGAACAGATACATACCTGTTTGAGGTTGGAATCTATTTTTATATACTGGTTTGAGAACCTTATTGCCAGTTTGAGATATATTGGCCAGAGTGAGCACCACACAGATTCCCCACATTGGATCTAGGTGTAAAGCAGTCTAATCCATCGTATTTGTTGTAGATTGCTCAAAAGGTTAAATTAAAGTTTAGTCTCAGAAATCATTGCAGAGCTAAGAGAAGCATGAATGTTTCTCCAGGTTGTACATACTGATAGAACATTGCTGTTCGAGCTAAATGGCACATAGAAGATATAGTTAAAATATGTTTTATTAGCATAAGCAATTACAAAACTGAAATGTTAACAGGAACTTCAAACGGAGTCTAAAATGCAGCTACTGAATAAAACCATTTCATTAATGTATTAGTTAAATGGATAAGAAAGTACCCTATATAGAAATTATCCATTTAACTTTATCTGCTGTTATCCACGTAAGTACCAGGATTACTTTTGCAGAAGTGTTTTAAATGTTCTCTGTATCTTGCCAAGCTAACTGAGAATCTTCCATGGGTTTCAATAGTACTGAGGCTGGACCCTTCCCTAAAAATAAAGTTGTTAGCTTCTCTGCAGTTTAGTATTATCCTATGCTGTATTTAATTGCAAAAATGTTTTAATGCTTTTGACTGCAAATATTAACCTTTGCAGAAATTGTTCAGAAGGTCCGAAATGGTCAGAAGCCTTACTTTAGGCCCACAACAGACATCAACTATCACAGTGAAGAACTTGGCAATTTCATGGAGAAGTGCTGGTCTGAAGACATTGCTGAAAGACCTGACTTTAGCCAAATTAAAGTTATGATTACAAGATTCAATAAGTAAGTCAAAGGATCGGGTTTTCTTGTTAGAGTGCTTTCAAATAAGTACTCCCCTTAAGGGCCTTATCTGTCAAAATAAATAAACAAGCATTCAAAGACAATCTTGAAGAAATATAATCTTATTAATTGTTCATAAAAGCAAATGTTCATGTAAAGCAAAGCTCATGATGCCCTTGGCAGCTATGTAAACAATCCCCTACTGAGCTAAATCCATTAACATGGAATGGAATTTAACCAAGCATTCATAATAAGTTTCCATTGCGAAACTACGTAAACATAAATCTCCAAAGCTTAATATATGTGACAGCATTTGAAATTGACAGTTTTATTCAAACATTCAACATTTAGAATTGGAATCAAAGAAGACGGGTAGCTGTTCATCTTTTTCAATCAATAGATATCTAGATTTTAGATCAATATAAAAACTAAATCATAGAGCCCAGATGACACATTAGTATTGATTATTAATACTGCTGAATGCATAGGAGTCCTTTATCCACTGAAGAAAATGCTCCAATTCATTTTAGCATTTACATAATGCTGGTCAATTTAATGTTAACTATCCTTTTAAGGACAGATTTTCATGATCTCTTACAACACTTAAACATTTTGACTTGTTGTACAGTACCTGATTGCAATATTTGAAGGCAACAACAATTTTAAACTTAACAGTTTAAAGACATCCAACTCCATTCTAGACTTTCCCAAGGTTCACATATTGAATGGCCTGACATCTTTCTCACAAGTATCAGGAGCCAAGACAACCCGCAGAAGTTTTCAAACATAGGAATATGCAGAATTCAAAAATGCATTGTAAGGGCTGAAATAAACATTAGTTTGAGCATTTGTCATGTCACAACATGTCACTTTCTCTGTGCTGGTCAAAATGGCATTTGGCAGAAATTCACTGGGAAATTTAAATGGATGGTCCCTGCCTCTGTTTTTCACCACACAGTGCAATTTGTTCAGCATCAGGAAAGCAAAAACATTCTTTCTGTGCCACCTTGTTTAAATAATATTCATTTTAAATCATCGACAAACAGACTGATCTATGATCCAGCAATGTCCACATTACTTTCAGCACTCAGATATCTCTAACTTTGAGCATAAGCCTGTCAGTGTTTGTCGTCAAAGGTTACGATTGAGCGACATTGATTTGGGAGAGTTACTAGAGAGTGACAACTGCTGATTTTACTGCATTACAACAGTCATCAGTCTGAAAATTCCCAAGGCCCACAGTCTACCAAAAGCTATGCTCAGAAAGGCTCTGGCATCGGATTAAGGTTAGAACACAGGCACACTGAGTTCTCCTGTATGCAGCTCCCCACTGAAAACATGGGATCGCTGATTTTACCCTTTAGCTGCATCAGTAGTTAGAGATGCTCTTAAACAGAATCTCCCTTAGTCAAGACAATGGGAAATAACAATGCCAGTGATTGGATATCTGCACTTAAATTCCTCATCTCTGGGCCACTGCTGAGTTATTTTATCAAGGTGCATTTGAAATGAAACATAAACGACATTTTTTAAACTGCACAAATAACTTTGGAAGTATGTCCTCTCTGCACCATGACCTGGAGCTGTACTTCCACCTGAACCTCCGAGTCACGAACCATTTCAACTCCCCCTCCCATTCCTCAGACAACATGTCCATCCTGCAGTGCCACAACGATGCCACCCGAAGGTTACAGGAACAGCACCTCCTATTTCACTTGGGAACCCTGCAGCCCAATGGTATCAATGTGAACTTCACAAGCTTCAAAATCTGCCCTCCTCCAACTGCATCCCAAAACGAGCCCAGCTCGTCCCCGCCTCCCTAACCTGTCCTCCCACTTATCCACTTCTCCCATCTCAAGCCCCATCCCCATCTCATACCTACTAATGTCATCCCGCCTCCTTGACCTGTCCATCCTCCCTGGACCGATCTATCCCCTCTCTAACTCCCTACCTAAACTCACCTTTACTGGTTCCAACACCACCTCCTTAACTGGTCTGTCTCCTCTCCACCTATCTTCTCCTTTATCCATCTTCTATCCACCTCCCCCTCTCTCCCTAGTTATTTCAGAATCCCCTTCCCCTCCTCCATTTCTGAAGAAGCATCTAGGCCCAAATCGTCAGCTTTCCTGCTCCTCTGATACTGCTTGGCCCTTTTGTGGTCATCCAGTTTTACACCTTGTTATCTCTGTAATTCCTAGGGATTTGCAACATGTTTTTTTTTCCTCACTTGTAAAGCTTTGTTAAGTTTTTTTTCATTAATAATCATTTTGATCCAGATTATGTGAGGATGGCATCAAAGTTTCAAATGGCTTATATTGAAAACAACAGTGCAGGTGCATATGACTTGGAATAAAGATTGAATTCACCGCAAATTCATTTGGAAAACGTATGAATACAGCAGCGCTGCTTGTTGTGCTTGGCATTTACCAATCAAAGGTTACATGTAGCTCACATTTATTAATTACTTCATCAGTCATCTGTAAAACAAAAGATTCCCCTACTAGATTCTGTCTGAAAGTCTTCAAATTCAAGAGTGCAAATCAGAATGCTTCAAAAAAGCCATGCAATAAATTACATAATATAACCAACAAACACTCAACTGAACCCTTTAAACTGCAAAATTGATAAGAGCATGAATCAAATGTTCAATTCAGTGTTGTCTCCTAATCCAACTTTCCTGCATCTTCATATTTCATATTATCAACACTCCTAAGCAAATTGTCATTTGGGAATGAAATCAAAAAGAATGCATTTTTTGGAATTCTCTTAATTAAAGGCATTTGCCACCCAAGGTTCTGTGTGAACTCACGATTAAAATCTGTAGATTTTTTTGGTAAGGGCATGAAGTTAAAAGGAGAAAAGCTGTGGCAGAGTTGATGTTGAATTCAATGCTATAGAATTGAATGGAGAAACAGACTTGAAGGCTGTTTCAATGTCTAAAAACAGCAAATATTTTCCAACCATTATTTTTGAAAAGAACATAGAACATAGAACATAACAGTACAGTACAGGCCCTTCGGCCCTCGATGTTGTGCTGACCTGTCATATCGATCTCAAGCCGATCCAACCTACACTATTCCATGTACGTCCATATGCTTATCCAATGATGACTTAAATGTACCTAAAGTTGGCGAATCTACTACTGTTGCAGGCAAAGCGTTCCATTCCCTTACTACTCTCTGAGTAAAGAAACTACCTCTGACATCTGTCCTATATCTTTCACCCCTCAATTTAAAGCTACGCCCCCTCGTGCTCACTGTCACCATCCTAGGAAAAAGGCTCTCCCTATCCACCCTATCTAACCCTCTGGTTATTTTATATGTTTCAATTAAGTCACCTCTCAACCTTCTTCTCTCTAACGAAAACAGCCTCAAGTCCCTCAGCCTTTCCTCGTAAGACCTTCCCTCCATACCAGGCAACATCCTAGTAAATCTCCTCTGCACCCTTTCCAAAGCTTCCACATCCTTCTTATAATGCAGTGACCAGAACCGTACCCAATGCTCCAAGTGCGGCTGCACCAGAGTTTTGTACAGCTGCAGCATAATGTACAGCTGCAACATAAATAGAGTGCTTCCTTAAAAATGAAACTTGTATATGAAGTAAGAGATAGTGTAGCAATAAGATTTTTGGTCACCTGATATGGGTCATGGTTTCAGTTAGCTGCCAATTCTCAACTGCCTCTCAGAGACCCGTTTACCTTATCTGAATCTGACAGCATAGGCAACAACATTTAAAAGGAAAAAAAGTTATTTTACTGCCAGTGTCCAAAGTTACCAAATTTAATTCAAATGAGTGTCTTTTGAAGCTAGAGTTGTTCACTATCAACTTAGAAGAAAAATAACAGTCAAAATCAATGACACTTTGAAATGAACAGGCTGGTCCTAGTGGAGCTCCACCTTGAAGTGTACAAGATAGACAAGGCAATAGGGTGGCATGGTGGTGCAGTGGTTAGCACTGCTGCCTCATAGCCCCAGGGGCCTCTGTTCAATTCCCGCCTCAGGTGACTGTGTGCACACGTTCTCTCTGTGTCTGTGTGGGTCTCCTGCAGTTTCCTCCCACAGTGCAAAGATGTGCAGGGTAGGTGGATTGGCTGTGCTAAATCTTGCATACTGTTCAGGGATGTCTGGGTGGGATTCTGTGAGGTCAGAGTGAACTTGTTGGGCCAAAAGGCCTGTTTCCACACTGGAGGGATGCTACGAATATATATGCCATTCATAAGTTTTCCTGTTATTCCTTCTGGGAAGAAATTAAAGGTCAAATATGTGCAAAACCATCTCCAGTAATTTTGTCAGAGAAGCATCTGAAACAGGTCAGTGACACTTTGACTGCCTTATCCCCTTCCATAAAGATTTTCATATAAAGAATTTGATAGGGTAGATGCAGAAAGGTTGGTTTCCCTTGTGGAAGAGTCTTAGATCAGAGGACATAAACTCAGAATAAGGGGATGAACATGTAAAGCTGAGGTGAGGAGTAATTTCTTCTGTCAGAGAGTAGTGTATCAGTGGAATGCTTTACCACAGAGGACTGTCTAGGCTAGATCATTAAGTATTTTCAAAGCTGAGATAGACAGGTATTTTTTATTATTGAGAGAATCAAGGACTATTGGGTAAAGGCAAGGGAAGTGAAGTTAAGGTTATAAGATCAGCCATGATCTAATTGAATGGCAGATCAAAATCAACGGGCTGAATGGCCTACTCTACTCCTAGGCCTTGCAGTCTTTTAGTTTTGGAATGGAGAGAGGCAGGTGAAAATTTATAATTCAGCAGTACAACAGAGAAATCCAATTTTTGGTAAGACAGATGAATATTTTCTAGTGTGTAGGATATTATTTGAAATGATAAAGGTAACTGAGAATAATCTAACCATGGCTCAAACTGAATTTTACTTAAAGACTGGGGTGGTAATGATCTTTCATACATATTGTTTCTTTGTATTTCCCTTTTAGAGAGGGCAGTAATAGTATCTTGGATAACTTGCTGTCAAGAATGGAGCAGTATGCCAATAACCTGGAGAAGCTTGTAGAGGAAAGAACACAGGCTTACCTGGAGGAAAAGAGAAAAGCAGAGAATCTACTCTATCAAATTTTACCTCAGTAAGAGCTAATCACATTTATGAATAGAAGACTCATTCAGACACAAAAATTATGCAAAAATATTAAACAGGTATTGTGCTGTTCTGAAAAATTGAAGAGGAATTTAAAATATAGGGGATTATGAATCGAGCAGATTGAAATCATAATCACAAAATCACAAATCTGCATGTGAATATTGTTGTTTCTAAATTTTTTTAAATGCTTTTAAAGTTGAAAAGCTTGAAATATTTAAAGAAGGATATAAGTGAAGCTTATAGTTAATACCCTGTTAAAAGTTGTCTGATTATGAACTGTACACTGGCACTAAAGTTACAAGTGTTAATATTGTACTACATTCTTTTACTCTGTTGGTAGACTTGGACTATTTTTACTGAGCCAAATCTGAAATGCCTTATTGTAAATATCATTTTAGACTCAAATGTATGCAACAAAATTTGGTTGTTGTCTAGATTTTCTGCTGTTGCTGTAAAAAACATAAAATCAGTATCTTGGAGCTGAATCTGTGACCAAATTAGATTCCCTAGAGTGTGGAAACAGGCCCTTCGGCCCAAAAAGTCCACACTACCCCTTGGAGCATCCCACCCAGACCCATCCCCCTAGAATCCACACACCCCTGAACACTACAGGCAATTTAGCATGGCCAATCCACCTAGCATGAATATCTTTGGACTGTGGGAGGAAACCGGAGCACCCGGAGGAAACCCACGCAGACACAGGGAGAATGTGCAAACTCCGCACAGACAGTTACCCGAGGCTGGAATCGAACCCAGGTCCCTGGTGCAGTGAGGCTGCAGTGCTAACCACTGAACCACCATGCTGCCTGTTTTTCTGGAATTTAGAAACAAAAAAAGTATTATTACAGAGTCAGTCCACTCTGAGTCTTTGCAAAATGGTAGGTGGGCCCAAACTGAGCTTTCGCAGCCATTCCTGCTGCTTACGGTTTCTGCCAATGGGGATGAGGACACACAGCCCTCTTCACTCCCTGGCTTCAATATGATTTCAGTCCCCACACATAATTCTTGTAGATTTCAGTCAGCTTCCCAGGAAAATTTCATTCATGGCTCCTCAGATGAGGAAGAAGATAAGGTTTCAGGAATCTTTATAATGCTGCCTCCTTGTCCCCCTGTTTTCCCACTATGCTCCTGACTGGGCCTTCATAAAGTTAAATAAAGTTTGAGTTTACTGACTACTAGAGTATGAGAAAAGATAATACAGACCACAGAAGATCACAGTACAGTTTGTAGAACGGCATTTCTCCCCAGGGTGTGTTGCTGTCTGAATTTCCCTTGACACTTTTCATGTGCGATATTCCACAGTTCTTTGTCAGGGCTCAGTATAATCTATGGAAGGACTTTAGACAATAACTGAATCTGCATCCTCAGCCATCTTTTGGCTTGTATGTCTGCCTTTTTTAAAAATCAAGTTTTCGTTTAAAATTCAATATACCCATAAGTAATTTGAGATTATGATCCATTGTCACATTCAAGTACAGATGAATATATTCACAAAGCTCTTGCAGGTAATGTTTAGCAGCAGGATAGGCTGATA